>NC_072429.2:13770000-14395000 GCF_028878055.3 Symphalangus syndactylus
ATGCTCATAATGGTCCAATCACCATTTTTGAAAATTTACTGTGTACCAGCAATAAACACTCTTCTACATAGACAATCTCATTCTACTATCATTTCTGTGCACATATTATAGATTCTATTTCTGAAACAGCCCTGTGTGGTAGTTTTATTACTGTCCTCATTTTCACCCAACAAATCTGAGGCACCGAGAGGTTAAGGACCTGGACTGAAGCTGCACAGCTAGAAGGTGGCAGACCCAAGAACATTCTGTAGGGACTCAATAAAGGAAGGACTTAATCTAAGGGGGCTTGACTTTCTTTCTTCTTTTCTTTTTTTTTCCGAGACGGAGTCTCGCTTTGTCCCCCAGGCTGTAGTGCAATGGTGCGATCTCAGCTCACTGCAACCTCTGCCTTCCAGGTTCAAGCGATTCTCCTTGCCTTAGCCTCCTGAGTAGCTGGGATTACAGGTGCCTGCCACCATGCCCAGCTAATGTTTGTATTTTTAGTAGAGATGGGGTTTCACCATGTTGGCCAGGCTGGTTTCGAACTCCTGACCTCAGGTGATCCACCCGCCTCTGCCTCCCAAAGTGTTGAGAATACAGGCGTGTGCCACTGCACCTGGCCAAAGGGGGTTTGACTTTTTTTTTTTTTTTTGAGATGGAGTCTCGCTCTGTCACCCAGGATGGAGTGCGGTGGCATGATGTTGGCTCACTGCAAGCTCCGCCTCCTGGGTTCACGCCATTCTCCTGCCTCAGCCTCCCGAGTAGCTGGGACTACAGGGGCCCGCCACCACGCCCGGCTAATTTTTTGTATTTTTAGTAGAGATGGGGTTTCTCCATGTTAGCCAGGATGGTCTTGATCTCCTGACCTCCTGATCGGCCTACCTTGGCCTCCCAAAGTGCTGGGATGACAGGCGTGAGCCACCATGCCCGGCTTTTTTTTTTTTTTTTTTAAGACGCAGTCTCGCTCTGTCACCCAGGCTGGAGTGCAGTGGCACAATCTCGGCTCACTACACGCTCTGCCTCCCGGGTTCACGCCCTTCTCCTGCCTCAGCCTCTGGAGTAGCTGGGACTACAGGCGCCCACCACCACGCCCAGCTAATTTTTTGTATTTTTAGTAGAGATGGGGTTTCACTGTGTTAGTCATGATGGTCTTCATCTCCTGGCCTCGTGATCCAGCCGCCTCACCCTCCCAAAATGCTGGGATTACAGGCGTAAGCCACCGCGCCTGGCTGGGGTTTGACTTTCTGATCATCCTCACGATCTCCTTTTCAACTCTGCTACCTTGTCTCCTCTAGAAGTGAATTCCATTCTGGCTGTGATTCCAGCCTTTGGGTTACCCAGCCCCAGTCAAGGTGGAAAGAATCACACCATAATATTTCTGAAAATCAGCCTTTTAATCTAGTTGAATCCAATGAGTGGGGAAAGAACTAAAATATTTTTCTCCCTTCAGATTTTGATTATAAGAATAACGGGTCAGAGGTGTCTCTTCCATAGGAAACTGACATCCCCTATGTCCTCAGAGTTTTTTTTTTTTTTTTTTTTTTCAAAAAAATGCATAAAAGTAGAATTTCAACTCATGTGCATGCCACACATTTCCATCCCCACCCCACCCTGCCCCACCCTCTACAGGCACACATATTCACACACCAAAGGGACTCCTTCCTGTAACTGGGGAACAGAATGTAAAAAAAGAAATCCATCCAAGTGGCCACAGATACCAGAAATAACCAAATGCACTTACACTCACAACATCAGTCAACTCATATGCACAAGGAGAAGCGTCTCCAATTGGAGCTTAGAGCCAAAAATTACAAATGGCAGAGACTTGAGCTATCCATAAGATAATTTTAAAAATCCTTCCACTGGACACTCCCCTTCATTACAAAAGTATGCAAACAATCTTGCTATAAATGGAAAACAGGCGTGTGGCTCTCTCCCTGGGACATGAGGGCATAGCTAAAATTCCCTGGGTGGAATTAATGCCTGGACCACTGCCCCTCCCTTTCAGGACAAAAGGGAAAGGATGAAGAGGAGCAGCAGGGTAGGGACCCACCTCAGGAGCAGGTGGGGCACCCTGGAGCTGCCCCAGGGGCTGGGAACGTGTTGGCATGTGACCAGCTGATGGAGGAGCACAGTGTCAAGTGGGCCATGACTGGGCTGTAGAGAGACCCAAGTGCTCTGCACCCGTAGGGAGTCCAGAAGGTAGAGGTCCACGGACAGGACAGGGCTGGCCTGCTTTGCTTCCTCCAACCTAAGGCCTTGGGACTGATGGCGTCCATCTGAGAGGCTGCATGATTATTTTAGGGTTGCAGGAAGGATGCTTCCCATCTGGACGTAAGTGCACAAACCATGTCTATCTGGATCTCAAAAGATGACTTCCCCTCACACAACCCGCACTCCCTGCCACTGCAGATCCCAGCAGAGTGGTGGGAGATCTTGGCAGTGGGAACCAGCCCCTTCACCAAGAAATGCTGTTGCCACACAGCACACAGGCTGAGGCACATTGGTGGGGGGTTCAGAGGAACGAGAAGAGAGAAAGAGGAATCTGTGGCCCGCCTTGTGACTGGTGGGCAGATTCAAGTCTCTACCGCTGCTGCTGAGCAACTGGGCATCTGCTTCTTGGAAGAACAAGAAAGGGGTGGGGTAAAGACTTGAGGCCTGGGTTCTAGGTTGGGCAGGAAGGGATGGGGCAGAAGTCAGGGTTCCATCTATAGTGACAAATCATAGGGGCTTGCTTGGGAAGTACCATCTTTCGTGGAAGGTGCCGGGTGTATAAAGGAGTACCTTTGGGCAGCCTGGTCCCAAAGCTGAGGGCCCAGGTCTGGTGCCTCTGGGGCAGGTTGGCTGCCCAGGGGAGAAACCAAATCATAAGTGTGTCCACATAGTGGGGGCTGCGAGATTGTCGAAGCCTGGCTGAAAGCTGATCGATATGCATTCTGGGATGTTCCCCTGAGGGAAGAGACTGCAGCTCTCCTAGGAGGGGTCCCCAAGATCCCTGGACTCCCCACCCCATGCCTGACTCTGTTCTTGGGGCTCCCCAGGGAAAGGGGAACTGCAACTTCAGGCAGTGTAATTTGTCTAAAAAGAAACGCGGGGAAAAGAGGTAGCTGCAAAACATCGAGCCATCCTCTACTTTCCCCCCACTTCCCACACATACTTTGGGACACAGCCAGATTTGGGGCCAGACTGAGGGCCAAAGGAGACAGGGCGCTGGAGGCAAGGCTGGCGATGCCCAGGGTCCTCAGCCATTAGCTGGGTGCGGCGTCAATGCATCTTGCCCAGCTGGATCTTCTTCCAGGCCTCGGAGGCTGTGAAGATGCATGAGTCCAGAATGCCGGCGACGGTGAAGGTCCCGCCAATGATGGCACAGATCTGTAAGAGGGCAGGGGTGGGGTGGGAGTGTCAGAAGTCAGTGCTGGATGATGCACCAGGCCAGACTCCTCCCACATTATGAGATGATGGGCTCTGCAAGGCAGACATTGCCCGTTAAGCCCATAATACCCACTACATAGTCACCAAAAGTCCGGAACATACTTAGGGCTCAAAGAAAACCAGTTGTTGGATGGTAGATTTAATAATAATAAAATAATCTTCACCATTATGAGCTCCTTTAATTCCCATATTCACCCTCTGAATGAGGAAGGGAATTATTAGACCCATTTCACAGGGGAGGAAACTGAGGTTCATCAGGTAACTTGCCTAAGTTCACCACGTAAGCAGCAGAGATGCAACTTGAACACAGGTACGTCTTAACCCTGGTTAAGTTAAGACCACTTAAGCCTGTGGTCTTAACCTCAACTCTGAATTTATCACATATTTACAATCCCATTTGCAGATGAAGGAAATGGAGGTTCTGAAAGGCAGTCCCAGGGGCCCAAGGTCGCACAGCCAAGAAATGGCATCCTGGGACTTGATGGGTAGTAAGCAAATAATCATACCAATAAATGCAAAATCGTAACCAAGGCAAGTGCTACAAAGGAGAGAGAGGCCTTTGGTGCTACCAGAAACCTTCTATTAGAGCAAGGTTTCTTTTTTTTTTTTTGAGACGGAGTCTTGCTCTGTCTTCCACATTGGAGTGCAGTGGCGTGATCTCAGCTCACTGCAAGCTCCACCTCCAGGGTTCATGCCATTCTCCTGCCTCAGCCTCTCGAGCAGCTGGGACTACAGGTGCCCGCCACCACGCCTGGCTAATTTTTTGTATTTTTAGTAGAGACAGGGTGGGGGGGTTTCAACGTGTTAGCCAGGATGGTCTTGATCTCCTAACCTCGTGCTCCGCCCGCCTCGGCCTCCGAAAGTGCTGGGATTACAAGCGTGAGCCACCGTGCCTGGCCAGGGCAAGGTTTCTAATGGCACCGTTGACATTTGGGGCCAGAGAATTTGTTGCCACAGGGGCTGTCCTTTGCAGAAGGATTTTAGCATCCCTGGCCTCTACCCAGGAGACGCCGATCATCCCCCCTCCCCCATGTTGTGACAACCACAATGTCTCCAAACCTTGCCAAATGTCCCCAGAGGTCAAAATTGCCCCGGTTGAGAATGGCAGTAGCAGGGGGATAATGAATGTCACCTGTTATGTCTGTAATTCATAACTGTCTGCCACATCATAATATACTAACCCCAACAAAATACACAATACTTATGCAGCACCTTCCCTGGGCCAGGTGGGTTACAGTGCTCCATGCCGACCGTCCCAGTGAATTCCCAGCTCAACCCTAGGCAGTAGGTACTATTCTTAGACCTATTTCACAGCCAAGGAAACTGAGGCACAGAGACCCTGAATCCCTCGTCCAATGCCACAGCAAGTGGCTGAATAGGGGTTCAAAATTTTGGAGTATGTGCTCTTAATGTGACACCCTGTTGCTTCTCAGGTGCAAAACACCCACCTAATTGAGTCACAACGCTTTGCAGTTGTCAGAACACCATTTGGGACTAATCAAACTTCAGAACACCATTTGGGACTAATCAAACTAACGTTATGTTTTACTCAAAATGTTATGGCCTACAAATTGCTTTCTGATGACTTCAGAGAATCAAAGCATGGATGATGGAAGACAAATGAAGTTCATACAAGATTTGCAAGGAAACTTATTTATTTGTAGGGATAGGGTCTCACTCTGTCACCCAGGCTGCAGTGTAGTTGGTGATCGTAGCTCACTGCAGACCCCAACTCGCAGGCTCAGGTGATTCTCCTGCCTCAGCCTCCGGGGTAGCCAGGATTACAGGTGGTGCCACCATGCCTGACTAATTTTTTTAATTGTTAATTTGTAGAGGTGAGGTCTCGCTATGTTGTCCAGGCTGGTCTCGAACTCCTGGACTCAAGTGATCCACCTGTCTCAGCCCCCACAAAGTGCTGGGATTACAGGCATGAACCACTGCTCCAGGCCTTGCAAGAAAACTTTAAACATATTTTCCTCTTGAGCATCTACTTTATGTCATTCATAAGAACCAACACCTCCCATCCTAGGAGCAGCCATGGGCCCCGGAGCAGCAGGAGCCCTACAGCCCATGAAGGAGATGCCTCTTCACTGAGGTACCCATGGGGTACAGAGAGGGAAATAACTTGCCCGAGGTCACACAGTGCATGTGGCACTTGCTCTTTCCCCCATGCTACATTTAAGAGGCATTTAAATGACTACAGGACTCAGAAGAAATAAACAGTTGTGTGGCCCCAGAGGCCATTAGCAGCCCCAGAGGCACCACAGGTGGACGGCCAGCCACTGACCCGCAACCTCTGGGGAACTCTGGGAGCCAAGAACACCTTAATAGATGAACTGATGCCCAGTGGTGGGAGGCCAGGAGACACAGCAAAGGCGAGAGGGAAGTGCGAATCAAGTGTTTATTTTTTAAATGATATTTCCATGAGATGAGCTAAGCGGGGACCTGTGAGGCCCAGGACAGACAGACCGGGTCTGTATGGATGGGTGGCAGGGGAGCAGCTGGTCCTCCAGTAATAACAGCCCGGGAAACCGGAGCAGCCCCCCAGGGAGTGGAGAGGACCGGGGGCGCTGGGGGGATTATGGTGAAGTGTTTTAAGTGGGCAAGGCCCCTCCCTGCCGGCCTCAGAGCGTGACGCAGGGGGACTTTTCAGGGAAGATGACGGCAGGGGAGCTGGTTTATTTCGGTAGAGTGGATCAGATGATGGGAGATTTTATACCACAAAACGCTTTTAGAGCTTGGATCAGAAGATAGGAAAATGTGACTTACGTGCAATGAAGCAAAAAATAAAAAATAACCACACACACACACACACACACACACACACATACAACACATCTGTATTCATCTACACACAATTTGGAACCCAAATGCTTATGACTCACAGACACCTGGCACCCAGTCTCAACTCTCCTTTCATGGGGCTGGCCTAGACCAGAGGGAGACAATGTGTGTATTGAGGTACACAGGAAAGCACATCGTCTGAGGGGAAACTGAGGCCCTGGGGCATGGAAACTGCTATGCAACTGGCTCAGTCACAGGGTGAGTGACTGCAAGCCTGAAGGCTAAGGGGGAACCCTGAGGCAGACTCCCTGTGAGTATCTACTGATTTTGCTCAGCGTACCCCCATCACCCCACATCTGTTGAAGGGGCTGGTCACTGTTCACTTGAAGTGAGGGGAAGGGAAATCCTTACACATTCCAGGGGGGTTTCCTCAAAGCTGAGAGAATTCATCTGGGCACAGTGGCTCATGCCTGTAATCTCAGCACTTTGGGAGATAGAAGGATTGCTTGAGTCCAGGAGCTTGAGCCCAGCCTGGGCAAAACAGTGAGATCCCCATCTCTACAAAAAATAAAAAAATTGGGCCAGGCGCGGTGGCTCACGCTTGTAATCCCAGCACTTTGGGAGGCCGAGGCGGGCGGATCACGAGGTCAGGAGATCGAGACCACGGTGAAACCCCGTCTCTACTAAAAACACAAAAAATTAGCCGGATGTAGTGGCGGGCGCCTGTAGTCCCAGCTACTCGGAGAGGCTGAGGCAGGAGAATGGCGTGAACCCGGGAGGCAGAGCTTGCAGTGAGCCGAGATCGCGCCACTGCACTCCAGCCTGGGTGACAGAGCGAGACTCCATCTCAAAAAAAAAAATTGGCCAGGTGTGGTGGCTGTAGTCCCAGCTACTCTGGAGGCGGAGGCTGAGGATCATTTGAGCCCAGGAGGTCAAGCCTGCAGTGAGCTATGATTGCACCACTGCACTCCAGCCTAGGTGACAGAGCAAGATCATGTCTTTTTTTTTTTTTTTTTGAGATTGAGTCTCACTCTTGTAGCCCAGATTGGAGTACAGTGGGGTGATCTTGGCTCACTGCAACCTCCACTCCTGAGTTCAAGAGATTCTCCTGCCTCAGCCTCCCAAGTAGCTGGGATTACAGGTGCCCACCACCATGCCCAGCTAATTTTTGTATTTTTAGTAGCGACGGGGTTTCACCATGTTGGCCAGGATAGTCTCGAACCCCTGACCTCAAGTGATCCGCCTGCCTCGGCCTCCCAAAGTGCTGCGATTATAGGCGTGAGCCACCATGCCTGGCCCCGTGACTTTAAAAGAAAAAATTGCTGAGAGAACTCTAGTGGCCAGGCCCACATTGCCACGGCCCTGCTTTCATTATTTTATCTCTCATCCCTCAGGCCTCCCTGACACACTGGCAGTCAGTAGGAGGTGACTGGAATGAGGTGACGTAGAGTCACAGGAGAGGGTTCTGGCGCTCCCAGGACTGGCACTTCCTGGATTCTGACATATGGAAAGATTCAGAAATGCCCAGTGCCAGGGCGTTCCCACACCTGAACTTGCTCAGGGAAGTGGCTGGTCATGGCTGTCCCTCGTCTTAGAAGGTCACCATGCCTTCTGGAACATGGGGAGATGCAGGCTGTGTCAGGGGGTGTGTCTGCCTTGGAATTCAGGCCCTACATGGGCGGCAGCAAGATGACAGGCTTTGCCATTTAGGATTCCTGGGAGGATGTGGGAACAATGGGATCCAGCTGGAGGAGATGCTGGCGGGGTCTCAGGAACTCACAGAGGGGAGGGCAGGGGTGCCACTGGCAGGAGGGAAGACGGTCATTGGCATTTCTCTGGGATGTGGGGATGGGGCCTGGAAGGAACACTAATGAATGAAAATGAAAACAAAGCAAATTGCAGTCGTGACACTTAGTTCCCACAGCCTGTTGCTGTTCACACAGAGAAGCGAGGAGAGCCGGGCCTTTCCAGGGGAGGCCAGGACAAAGCTGGGGCTGGAAGGTGTGCACCTCCCTGTTGGACATGGTGAGGGTGGCATGAGGTGAGGGCTACGGAGTCCACCCGGCTTTCCCGCCGTGGCAGCAGAGAGCACCCAGCCTTTGGAGGCTGCATCGTGGCATCACTTACTAATTCTAGCCATGGGAGAGCATTCCTGGGCCTCAGTTTCTTCATCTATAAAACGGGAAGGCCAGCCAGGTGCAGTGGTTCATGCCTGCAATCCTTGCACTTTGGGAGGCCAAGGTAGGAGGATCACGTGAACTCAGGAGATTGCGACCAGCGTGGTCACTTGGTGAAACCCTGTTTCTACTAAAAATACAAAAATTAGCTGGGCATGGTGGCAGGCGCCTGTAATCCCAGCTACTCGGGAGGCTGATGCATGAGAATTGCTTGAACCTGAGAAGTGGAGGTTGCAGTGAGTCGAGATTCAGCCACTGCACTCCAGCCGAGGTGACAGAGCAAGATTCTGTTGCCAAAATAAATACATAAAAATAAAAATAAAACGAGAAAACCCCTGTGGCTCTGCTGAAAACACATTTGGAGCACCTAGCACCTAGTAGATGCTCAGTAAATGAAACCTGATCTTAATCTTTCAGCTCACTGGAAGGCTCTAACCTTGTGGCTAAGATCTGAGATTTTCTAAACCTGAGACCCACTTTAACCAGAAAAATCAGTAAAATATTACTTATTCCCCAGAGCACGCCTTTGGGTCTCAACTTCCATTCTCTCTCTGGCACTTTTAGCAGAGGGCAAGACGAGTCATACAAGAACAGGACAGCAAGAGTGTCCCAGGCACCGCAGGCAGATTCTTTGTGGCTGCCGGGGGCCCATGCACTCTAAGGGCCCTCTGAAGTTACACAGCAACCCATTCAACAGATCAGGTAGCTGAGGCCCAGACACGGTGTCCTGTCCCCTCAGGCAACTGCCAAGATGTGTTTGTGATGAAGAACATCCCTGTGGGGCAAAGCACCTTAGACCAGAGGTGGGTTCCATCCTTTGGCCAGTGAGGGAGCTCCCTGAATCTCACCACCTCAAGCCTATAGGGAAAACTCTCATTTTCCTGAATGCCCAAGGGAGAGAAGATAGCAGACACAACTGACCACATGGGAGGTGCACAAGACCTGTTTGTTGAATAAGTAAAGGAGTGAGTGAGAGAAAGAATGAGGAGCCGATGGGTGGGTTCCAGAGTGAGGGAATGAATGACTACTCAGGAAAGGCACAGAGTTCCACACCCAAGGTAGGGGCAAAGGTGACTCGCTTAGGGGTGTCAGCGGGGGCATAGGGAAGGCAGTGCTGATGAAAAGGTGGGCCTGAAGGGGGAGACCCCGGACAGGGCAGGCAGGAGGTGCCCCTCTCCACTAAGTTGCTGTGCCTGGAGACCCTGCACCTGGAAAGTGATGCCATAGAGGGCCTGGGCTTTGGAGGCTGGCAGAATTGGCTTGGACCCCTCCCATCCATGTGCTCTTGTGCCACCCTAGCTCCCGGTGCCTTAGTTTTCTGACTTTTAAAAATGGGGAGACTGGCCGGGTGCAGTGGCTCATGCCTGTAATCCCAGCACTTCGGGAGGCCCAGGCGGGTGGATCACCTGAGGTCGGGAGTTCGAGACCAGCCTGGCCAACATGGCGAAACCCTGTCTCTACTAAAAATACAAAAATTAGCTGAGCATGGTGGCAGGTGCCTGTAATCCTAGCTACTCAGGAGGCTGGGCCAGGAGAATTGCTTGAACTCAGAAGGTGGAGGTTGCAGTGAACCAAGATCGTGCCACTGCGCTCCGGCCTGGGCAACAAGAGTGAAACTCCATCTCAGAAAAAAAAAAAAAAAAGACAAAAAGGAAGACTAATCCTCACCCCCTAGGACTGTGGTGGCATTGACTGAGAGTGGCTTGGTCCCTTGCCACTGCCACGCTCTTGTATCTCCCAACCAGGCCTCAAGGCTCAGAGACAACCTGGAGTGGGGTCTTCCCCCCTGGGGGATGAGGGAGCAGGACCGCTGAGCCAGGGAGGGCCACCTCGGCCAGTGCATGCACCACTGCTCTGGGCAGCAGCCACAGCTCCAGAAACAAAAACAAAGACAGTTCAATACCTGGGCCCCAGTGAGTCTGAGGGCAGTGCAGGAAGTGGCATTCATCAGACGTCATCCGATAATGCCCCTCTGTTCCCAACCAGCAACTTCCTCCCAAGGGCCCCGTCAGCTTCTTGGCCTTCCACTGTGACTAGAATGAAGTCAGCTTGTCTACCTTTAAAAGGGGTGCGTGTGTGTTTCCCTCACATTTTCATTATGGTTCTTAATTCCTTACAATATGGGGAGGATGTGTGCCAGCCGCACTGGAGGGGGAGCTAAATGCCTGTTTTTCCACCAGCATGAACGCCTTCCCAGTGCATCATTACTCCCCTCCCCATTACTCTCCCATAGCGTGCAATGGAGAAGCACCATACACACCGCCGTGGGAGGCAAGATTGTGGACTTTGGGGTAAACACTCCTGCGGTCCAATCCCAGCTCTGTGGTCCTGGCTGGGAAAGCCAGTTGACCTCTCTGAGCCTCAGTTGCCCCATCTGTAGAATGGGACCCACTGCAAGGACTGGGATGACACTGTCCAGCTGCCTGCTGTACCCTAAGTGCCCAGGAACTGTTCAGTCACTTTCCCTGTTCAGTCAGCACTGCTTTAAAAGCGTGTGGAGGAGGCGCCGCGTGAGGAAATAAATAATGAATTAGAGTCTCATCAGGCCCCAGCAGCGGCAGACAGGCTGGAGCCGGGGATGAGAACACCAAGTCGTGGAGGAGGCAGAGGTGGGGGGTGTAGTTGTGGAAGGGAAGTGGTTGACTGGGCCCTGGAAAGGCTGGGGGTGGAGGAGGAGAGAGTGTGGTGTCAGGCAGAGCTCCGGGGGCCTCGGAGAGTAGAGGCCTCCCGCTGACATTTTTACAATTCCTATGGGCTGCAAAATACCCACCCACCCACCCCACCTCGAAAGAACCTCACTTTGGTTGAGCACCTATTATGTGCTGGGTTTGAGATGGCACCTTCTCCTCTTTTCTCATTCAATCCTTGCCACTGCTAGGTGACCCTCATTTCACAGATAAGGACACAGAGGGTCAGAGAGGGAATGACTTGTCCAGAGTCATAGGGCTACCGACTAAGCAAGGATCACTAGAAGCCAGGTTTGGGAGGCTGCAAAGGGCCTGCTTTTCCTGTTAGCCCACCTTGCCTCATTCCCAGCCGGAAGACTCTTCCCAGCCCCTCTCTTCATGTACAGATAGCTTCCACGCAGGGAATCCGTCTTCTCAATTCTGTTAAGGTTTACGTAGCAAATATCCTGACGTAAGGGGTCCCCGTCAGCAAAGTGTGTGAAGTCAGAAGCTGTGCATCTATAAAAACCAGCCTGGTGTGCAAAATGGAGCCCACTCGCTCTCACGTTCCTCTTCCGCCTCCGAACCCACTCTGGGAACGCACGCGCCAGGAGGCCCCTCTCTGTGTACAGACCCAGTTTGGAGCAATCTGTCTCTGGAACACCTTCTTGAAGATCTAGTTCAGCTCAGAATACCACGGAAGGATCTGAACTGAAGCGTTTCGCACATTTCCAGACCTGAATCACCAAGCTCCTGATATGGGTTCTGTTCTGTCCCTCGGATAACAGAAATCGTCTTGGTTGAGGGTGAACCAAGGCGTACACCTCTCCTTCTATTTGCTCACTGTTTGACACCTACTTATTACCCACATTGATGCACTGGATCTGGAGACCAGCGATGACTAAACCTGGCTTTGTCGGAGCTCGTGGTCCAGGGAAGAGAGACACTGAGCACCGAGGGAACCCTGAGCAGGGTAGTGGGGGCAGAGAGGAGAGAACCGAGGCTGCATATGGGAGCTCTGAAGGCTCTCCTGCCACTCCAGGGCCAAGATGGTCATTTTTCCAACTCACATCATCTTAGTGGGTAGAACCTTCTCAGTTTGAAGTTTGTCTCTTGTCAATTCTTTTTTTTTTGAGACGGGGTCTTGCTCTTTCGCCCAGGCTGGAGTGCAATGGCATGATCTCGGCTCACTGCAACTTCCGTCTCCCTGGTTCAAGCGATTCTCCTGCCTCAGCCTCCCACGTAGCTGAGATTAAAGGTGTGCACCACCACGCCTGGCTAATTTTTGTATTTTTAGTAGAGACGGGGTTTCACCATGTTAGTCAGGCTGGTCTCGAACTCCTGACCTCGTGATCCGCCCACCTCGGCCTCCCACAATGCTGGGATTACAGGCGTGAGCCACTGCGCCCGGCCTTGTCAATTCTTCTTAATGCCCCTGCCCTCTTCCCTGCCCCCAGCACTTGCTGCCTTAGTTTCTGGCAAATGTTTGCAGAAGCCTAAACAGATGAACAAAAGGTGTTAGATATGGGCAGGAAAACTTGCAAACTGTCAGCCAATCTGCCTTAGATGGACGTTGGCTTTTTTAATGGTTTGTGTGAAGCTGTGATTTCACCATGCATATTCACAATAAAACTTTGTTTCCTGCTCTAATATTTCTTTCTGATTCCCAGAATGAAAGTCACTGTATCAAATGATCCTGATGTCTGTCCTACCAAGAGTTCTATGACTTCTGGGGGCTTTACTGCTGCAACACCCCTGATAGCCCTTGTTTTGGAAGATAGAGGCTCCCGAGACAGTGCTGGGGGTAGGGGATGTTGCAGAGGCAGGCACTGGGGTCAGGTCCGAGCCTTGCCATTGACTGGCTGTGTGATCTTGGATGAGTTTTTCCACCTCTCTGAGCCTCAGTTTAATCCATTTATAAAACAGGAACAAAATCATCTACCTAAAGAGGTTGCTGGGAGGGCTAAAGGAGTTAACTATGTAATTACTTGGCACATAGTAGGTGCTTAATAAGGGTAGCTATATGATCACTTTTTTCCCTCATCCTGTGTGGCTAGGGAAAATATGATCACCTTTTTTTTCTTCTTTTTTGAGACAGAGCTGGAGTGCAGTGGCACGATCTTGGCTCACTGCCAAGATCTCCTGCCTCAGCCTCCAACTGCCTCAGCCTCCACAGTAGCTGGGACTACAGGCATGCACCACCACACCTGGCTAATTTTTTGTATTTTTAGTAGAGACGAGGTTTCGCCATGTTGGCCAGGCTGGTCTTGAACTCCTAGCCTCAGGCGATCTGCCCACCTTGGCCTCCCAAAGTGCTGGAATTACAGGTGTGAGCCACCACGCCCAGCTGAAAATATGATCACTTCTTTAGGCAGCTGCCCCTTACACATTTCTGAGCACCTGTGTCCAGGCCAGGCCCTTCACTGGATGCTGGGGACACAGGTAAGTCAGACCTGGAGGTCATCATCAGGCCTGACAACCATGCAGGGCAATCTAAAGTCTGGGGGATTAGTCCCCAGGTTAGAAAGCATGAAGGAGGGCAGCAGAGAGGAACGTCTGTGGGTGGGGCTGCCTGTAGAAACTCTCCCCCATACCCAGGTTAAGCCCTGGCCAAGGGCCCTGAGCACCACTTGAGTTAAGTGAGCTGTGCGACTCTTCAAGAATGATAGGTTTTGAGTAGCATGCAATGGGAGGGTGTCATCGCCATCCGGTACTTCTTGGTGGGCAAAAACCATCCTGGCCATACTGGCCCAGCTGGCACTTTGTGACTTCTGGCTGTTCCTCCAAAATAAAATAAACCATGCAAGGAAAGAGATCTGACACCTCTGAAGCCATCCAGTCTGTCACCACAACCCACTTGAAGGCAATCTCAATCTCAAAAAGGGAGCCACAGCAAGTGGCAGGGGACAAATGTGTGTGTAGGAGGGGAGCACTTTGGAGGGGATTACTTGCATGTCGTCACACACAATCTGTTTATTCCCTTGGCACTGGAATGTTCTGATACAGCACAGAGCATCACTCTGAGCAAGGTGCCCCACGTGCTGAGAGAGAGGAGCTCCAAGAAGCCTGGCTAAAGATGTCCAGGAGGAAAAACTTGTAGGCTGGGGATAAACAAGCCCTTTTGGGACAATGAGACCCTGGAGGGGCAACCTGGAAGCAGCCAGGTACTTAACACTTGGCAATGCATCTGGGAGGCCCCACCTGCCTCTACCCTCCCTCCCTCCAGCCCACCCACAGCTGCCTCCCAGCCCCGCAGCCGCCACATGACGACATCCTGACCTAAGCCCCTCTTCATCTGCAGCCCCTCTAAGGAGCTATTTGCAGAGGCCCCCATTTGCCATTTAGGCACTTTGCACGCAAGTGTTTTATTTTAAAAAGAGAGAAAGAGAAGCCACAGCAGGTGCCTCCACTTCCATCCCGGCCCCACCCCACCCTCCGAGGGCTCCCAGGGATCTTTGTGCCGTGTGTGTATGTGTGTTTCTGAGTGCTGGCGTCATCCCCACATCTGCTGCCCTGTGACAAGGGCCTTTGAAGCTCCACAATGACGCCATCTGCCAGGGACAGCCGGCCGGCTGGCTCCTTCAGAGCCGACCCCACGGTTACCATGGCAACCAAGGTGGTGGCATGGGGCCTTCAGAAGAACCACCAGGCTAATGATGTCAGGAGGTTCCCTGCAGCAGTGTGGCCCATAAGCCCAGGGCTTTGCCAGCCCACGCTTGAGCAGAGGTGGATGGGGCAGAGATGGAGGACAGGCTGGTGGCCAAGGACAGGAAGAGAAGGAGGAGTCATAGAGGCATTGGGTCTCTGACGAAGGAAGGGTCTTCCCCGTGGCTTCTTGGAGCCTCCTGCTCTCAGAAGGTCAGCGGCTCACTGGGGAGTCCGTCACCTGCCAAAGGAGGTGGCATGGCCTTCACAGGACATGTTACACTGGGCACCTCTGCGCATAGTATTCCCTTTCCCGGCCCCTTCCTCCTCAGCTCAAGGCCCATCACAGGGTTCCATTCTTAGAGCTTCCCAACAAAGGGGATGGCGCCCTCTTGTTTGCCTGCAGTGTCTGGCACACATCTCCACTACAGCCTGTCAATGCTGCCTGTGCTCACTCATCCGCCCCTCCAGCAGGGGGCTCCTTCAAGGCAGGGACTGTGTATGATTCAGCCAACCCTGGTGCCTGCTACAGGGGCTGGCACATAGTGAATTCTAGCAAATGTTAAGTGAATAAATGAAGTCGCTTCATTTTCTCAGCCACTTGCCAAGTGATTTCTTTTCTTTCTTTCTTTCTTTTTTTTTTTTTTTTTGAGATGGATTCTCACTCTGTTGCCCAGACCAGAGTGCAGTGGCGTGATCTCAGCTCACTGCAACCTCTGCCTGCCAGGTTCAAGCAATTCTCCTGCCTCACTCTCCCAAGTAGCTGGGACTACAAGCACGTGCCACCATGCCCGGCTAATTTTTTGTACTTTTAGTGGAGATGGGGTTTCACAATGTTGGTCAGGCTGGTCTCAAATTCCTGACCTGGTGATCCGCCCACCTCAGCCTCCCAAAGTGCTGGGATTACAGGCGTGAGCCACCGTGCCCGGCCCATTTATTTTTATTTATTTGTTTTTTTTGAGATAGAGTCTCGCTTTGGCACCCAGGCTGGAGTGCAGTGGCATCAGCTCAGCTCACTGCAACGTCCGCCTTCTGGGTTCAAGGGATTCTCCGGCCTCAGCCTCCCGAGTAGCTGGGACTACAAATGCCCACCCCCATGCTCGGCTAATTTTTGTATTTTCACTAGAGACGAGGTTTTGTCATGTTGGCCAGGCTGGTCTTGAACTCCTGACCTCAAGTGATCCCCCACCTCGGCCTCCCAAAGTGCTGGGATTACAGGCATAAGCCGCCATGCCCAGCCATTGCCAAATGATTTTAATGCCCAGAGTCTCGGCTGCTTTCCATACAGGAGCAAACAGAAACGGGGAAACAGAAGAGCTTTCTAAACTCTACTGTGAGGCATGGCTGGAGGGGGTTTCTCTGCTACAGTTAATGCTACAGACCCTAGGGCCTCTGAGGAGTGGTCTAGACCTTCACGGAGGCACCAGGGAACCTACTTGTATCTTTGTGTGTGGCTTATCGTGGGTGTGGAGTAGGAGAGCTGGAGTAAGAATCAGCACCAAGACCCACTTGGGGTGTGCTACCCTGTGGGGTCTTGGGTTAAATCATTTGCTCACAAATCCCCTGATTTTTTGGGTCCTGGGGTTTGTGCATCTCCCCTCAGAGTAGCTGTACCCATGTCCCTGCACACCAGTAGTACATGTGGGTTCCCATGGCTTCACATCTTCCCAATCTTTGTAGTAACAGGTTTTCAATTTCTTTTTTTTTTTGAGACGGAGTCTCAATCTGTTGCCCAGGCTGGAGTGCACTGGAGTGATCCTGGCTCACCGTAACCTCTGCCTCCCAGGTACAAGTAATTCTCCCACCTCAGCCTCCCAAGTAGCGGGGATTACAGGTGCACACCACCATGCCCCGCTAATTTTTGTATTTCTAGTAGTGTTTTGCCATGTTGGCTAGGCTGGTCTTGAACTCCTGACCTCAGGTGATCTGCCGCCTCGGCCTCCTAAAGTGCTGGAATTACAGGTGTCAGCCAGGCAAGTTTTCAATTTCTGTCAGTCCAATAGGATTCAGTTGGGTCTTTTAATTTTTTTATTTTTCTGAGACCGGATCTCACTCTGTTGCCCAGGCTGGAGTGCAGTGGCACCATCATGGCTCACTGCAGTGTCAACCTCCCACGCTCAAGCAATCCTCCCACCTCAGCCTCCCAAGTAGCTGAAACTACAGGCATGCGCCACTATGTCTAGCTAATTTTTTAACTTTTATTTTGTAGGGAGGGGGTCTTGCTGCGGTGACCAGGCTGGTTTCAAACTCCTGGCCTCAAGTGATCCTCCTGCTTCCACCTCCCAGAGCGCTGGGATTACAGGTGTGAGCTACCACATCTGGCCTGAATTGAGTCTTGTTTTAAATCCCATCCCTCCAATTTCTAGTGAACTTGGGCATCTGTTTACTGCCAATATCATCTCCTCTGTGAAGAGCTGGTCCTTGGCCTTGTCTATTTTTTTTGGTTGTTAACTTTTTCTTACTGATCTCTAGGAGTTCTTTACATATGAATTCTGAAGGCTACCCCTTTCCCATATGTATGGCAAGTATCTTTTCCCAAGCTGCGTGTGAGATTTTTGCTTTATGTTATGTGCCGTTTGTTGAACAGAAGTTTCTAACTTTTATGTGGTCAAAGAGAACAGCAAAAAACTGTTCTGAGGCTCACGTAAGCACCAGACTTATGACACCCTTTGTATCTCTCTGTCTGTTTTCTGGGGTTTTTTGTTTTTTAGAGAAAGGGTCTCGCTCTGTTGCCCAGGCTAGAGTGCAGTGGCATGATCATGACTCACTCTAACCTTAAAATCCTGGGCTCAAGTGATACTCTCACCTCAGCCTCCTCAGTGGCTGGGACTACAGGTGCGTGCACCACCATATCCAGCTAATTTAAGAAGATTCTTAGAGACAAGCTTTGACAATGTCACCCAGGCTGGCTTCAAACTCCTGGCCTCAAGCGATCCTCCTGCCTCAGCCTCCCAAAGTGCTGGGACTACAAGTGTGAGCCACTGTGCCCCGTACTACTTGGCTCTTCATATCTGCAAACAGCTTCTCCTTTCATGATCTCCTCTGAGTCCCACAAGGCCCTGGGAGGTGGCAGGAGCAGAGATGATCATTCTTACGTCACAGATGAGAAGGCAGAGACCCTGTCACAACATCCCACTGTTCTGCCTCCTGGCACCCACTCTTTCCTCTTCCAGGAGCTGGCCCCTGCCTTTTCTCTTGAGAAACCTCATTCCTCACAATCTGTGTCCCTGTGGTTTGGATGGGGTTGACACCAGAGAGGGTACAGGGCCTAAGCCTGGCCAACCAGAGCATTTGATTTCCCAGGCCACAAGGATGGCATGAAGCCTGAGCTGGGCCAGTGAGAGCTCTGTCCTATCTAGGACTTGGTTAGAATGACTGAGAAAAAGGTCATTTCTACTGGTAAATTCTACTTGAAGATGAAGCCAGTATAGAGGAAAGCAGATCTGAAGATAGAGACCTACTCCTGGCAACGTTTGAAGCTGGATCCAGCCATGCCTGAAGCCTTCTACTCCTCAGGCCAGCTCAAGGTCTAGTTCTAGATCTTCGGTAACAGAGTCCTGACTGATACTGACCTAGTTATTGTGGGAAATGAAAGAGCCAAGACTCTTGATCTTGAACCATCGTTACAAGTATGAAGAAGTACAGAAGCATAAGGGCCTCTCAATGCTGTATTTATCTTTAGGTCTCAGTTTCCAAATCTGTGAAGTAGGGATAGCCACCCTGTCTCTTCCACCTCAGCTAACTCTGGCTTCTTCAGTACCTCCTGGGTCTCTTGGGTGAAGTAGGGCACCCTGACCCTCCTGTTCTGACCCCAAGAACCTTCTGAATGGGAGGCCAGGAAACAGTAGATGTGACAGAAATAATCAGCATACAGGAAAACTACCATCAGCTTGAAGCTGCCCTAGAGAAAACTGGATGTGGCAGACACCATGGCAAAAAATAAAGAACAGGGAGGAAGGAAAGAGAAAAATCTGACCCTCTCAGCAGCTATAACTGGAAATTAGACCTGGAAAAAAAATGAGTTAAATCTTTGGTGCAAAATTTACACCTTAAAGGATAAACTCTGCTAAGAATAATTTCCATAACAATAAAAAGCTGGAGAAAATCCTAAACATCCAGTGGAACCATATGGAGATTTGCTTCAGGAATTAAATGGATTTCAGGGCATTCCCCTCTGGAAAACACTTTCTAGACAAAACGTCATTGATACTGATGTGTTTCTGACATTTCTCAGCATCCTTGGGGTCGAAGCCTCCTGTGCCCAGCCAGAGCCCCTAGCCCTGCAGGCTGCATCCTGTTTCAGCGAGAACAGGTGAGGGGCACCAAGGAAAGGGGCCCAGAGCAGGCGCAGGGTGGCTGGCTCAGGGCCTGGCCCACTGCCCCAGGCCACTCACCGTGGTGATGAATCTGTACAGCGGCTGCCGTCTCTCTGTGTACTTGACCGTGATGGGGCTGAGGTCGTAGCGGAACCAGATTGCAGGGATGATGCGGCCCGTGTGGCTGTAGGCGACGTATTCCTGGGGTAAAGGATATGAGAATCAGAAGTACAAACTGTGTCTCAGGGTGGGTGGGGACTGGATTGCAGAGGGCCCCCCAGCAACCCTCCAGAAAGGACTTTCCTCCCTCTCCGCCCCACGAAGCCAGACTCCCCCACTCCCTCTCTCACATCCCTTCCCCTGGAGGCCCTAAACTCTGCCGTGCACAGCTGGGCATTTTTGTTTAGAAATTGGCCATGTGAGCTGCAAGCAGCACCAGAATCAGAAAATAAATTAGAATGCAGAGCTGTAAAAGGAAAAGTGCAATTTTTGGCTATTGCCTCCTTCAGCCTCTAGGCCATGCGAAATCCATTCATTTATTCAACAGTGGTTTGCAGAACACCTCCACTGTGGTGGCCCATGGCTGGCTGCTGGGGACCCTGAGGTGAGCAAGTCCTGCCCTTTCCCCAGAAGGAGTCACAGTCTGCAGAAGGAGGAAGACATAAGAATATCCCTAACACTGTGACACCATGCATGTGGGATGGAGGGACATGGAGAGTTGAGGGGAATGAATGAATGACCCATTCTCCTGGAAGGCATCTGGGAGACTGGGGAGGGGACATTCTGAGCCACACATGATGAATAAGCAGGAGTCCCAGTGTGTGTGTGTGTGTGTGTGTGTGTGTGTGTGTGTGTGTGTGATGGGTGTAAATGCTGTGTGGGGAGTGGGCTAGCTTCTTCAGAGGAATAGACTGAACTGCAAAGCCAGAAGGCCCCACCCTGCCACCAACCTTCCTGAGAACGCACACAGCAGGGACTAAGGATACTAAGAGGCTGAGCTAACAGTGCGTCCTTGGGCCAGCCCCTCCCTCCCTCAGGGACTTGGCTTCCCCATCTGAACACGGATGGGCCTGGGATGATGACCCCTGGGATCTCTCCAGTTTGGGCACTTCAAGGTGCTAAAGTCTGCAACAGCTGGAGGCCAAATTGAACCACTGGGTAACCCCAACCCCAAATGCTGAGCCTGAGGGAGCCCAGGCCGCTCCAGGGGTAAATAACACTGAGCCCTGACCTCCCACTGGGTCACTGCTGCCTGTTCCCCGGGCAGAGTGCGGCTGCAGCCATAGAGAAGCTGAGCAAGCTGTTCTGGCTGCTGGGCCTTGCCAAAGCACTGGGAAAAGGAGCTTTGAGTAAGGGAAGACCAGCTTTCTCCAGGAGAGCTGCTGGGGCAGGGTGACTGTCTGGGTCACAACCCAGAGCTGAGGGACAGAGAAAAAGAGTGAAAAATAGCAGCAGTCAGTATCATTTACCTAAAGGCTTTTTTTTGGTGGGCTAGGCATTTTTGAAAACATTGCCTCATGTGACAGCACTCTTATAAAGTATCATCTCCATTTTATGAATGAGTAAACTGAGGCACACAGTGGCTATGTGACATGTCCCCGGTCAATAGCTAGTGAATGACTGAGCTGGAATTTGAACTGCAGGGTGGTCCTGAGCTTGCATCTGTGCTTTTCCATCTGTTAGCTGCTATGAGCATGTGAGGGTTACAATGAGATGCCCCCCGTGAAACAGTGAATAAAAGAAACAGGGCTCCCGGGAACATCAATTTAGGGTAAGTCAGAACAGAGGGACTAAGTCATTAGACAGAGAGCAGCTCGCAGGTGGGCAGACGCACAGCCCCTTCCTCAGACTGAGGCGTGAGGTGATCAAGAAGCCAGGCTCTGGAGCCCAAGGAAAACCTGCCCTAATCTCCACTCAGCCACTTTATAGCTCTACAACCACCTCTCAGTGCCTCAATGGCCAAATCAACAAGATGGGCTCAATAACAGTCTCAACATCAGAGCTGTCATGATGATCGAGAAGATGATGGAGGAAGAGAGCTTAGCACGTCTAGCCCCCAGGAAGTACTCAGTGAGTGACAGCTATGCCTCCTACTATTGTTGTAATTAACTGAGCTAAACAGGTATCACTTATAAGGGGTTTGGGCAGCCTTGGAACAGAAGAAAAAGGACAGTCCTGGTGGTAAGTGGGAAAAACCCATCCACCAGGGTCTAGCAGGGACATTTCAACCAACAGGTTTCAAGTATTCATGTCCCATTGGTGGGCTACCCCCGGGGAAGCCCAAGGCTGTCTTGTCTTGAGACCACTAATTGCTGGGTCATCCCACTCTGCAGACTCTGACCATGCTCTGCTGCCCACTAAGGCCTGGCGTCTTCTCCATGGCTTTGAGTGTTGGGGTCCTGGGGACACCCCTGTCAATCAACAGCAAATTAATCAACAGCCATCTTGGTGTGACTCAGCGGCCTCATGAGTTTGGGTAAAGTGCCTGTGCCCCGAGAGCAGGAGTGTCTGTCTGTGTTGAGCACCCAGGGGTCTGTGTCTAAAGGACTTGGACCAGATGCAGGTCTGTTTGAGACCTGCAACCCCAGGACCTTTGAAGGATGGAGACTACCTGCTCTTTCTCAAACGCATCATACCCTATCTCCTGGTTAGATCTGTTCTCCTTGACTCTGAGACTGCCACATGGCAGGGACTGGGCCTTTCAATTTTACCCAGAGACAGCGCCTGGCCCAAGCTGACCCCCAGGAAAGGCCTCCAGAAAGCAGCCAGAAGAAAGTGCGTCGGTGCAGCCGCCTGTCGTCTCTGCTCTACGTCAGCAGAGGGCGCCGCCGCACACAGCTCGGCCCAGCCACCGCCCGCGCACCTTGTTGGCGACCGTGTACTGGTAGGAGTACCGCTGCTTGCCACTCTTGTCCTCATAAACCGTGGGCACAATCTTCAGGATGTAGTCGTGGGAGGCCAGGGCTGCGGGAAGGACACAGCAGAATGAAGCAGGGGGATGGGCACTGCCCGCTGACAGCTCTATGTCATTTCAACCCTAAGCCTATATTCCCTGGGCACGGCAGGGGGCTCATTCCCCAGTTTTACCACCAACCAGCTGCTCATCATCTTCTCCCCGTGGATACCGGGAATTGGGAGACTCTATCCATCAGGATCTTTCCTCCTGCACTGTATACATTATTAAAATTCTGGAAACAACCCAAATGTCCATCAACAGAGCAACCATGAAAGAGTGAATGTTGGCCGGGCACGGTGGCTCACACCTGTAATCCCAGTACTTTGGGAGGCCGAGGCGGGTGGATCATCTGCAGTCAGGAGTTCGAGACCAGCCTGCCCAAGATGGTGAAACCCCGTCTCTACTAAAAATTCAAAAATTAGCCAGGTGTGGTGGCGGGTGCCTGTAATCCCAGCTACTCAGGAGGCTGAGGCAGGAGAATCGCTTGAACCTGGGAGGCGGAGGTTGCAGTGAGCTAAGATCACGCCACTGCACTCCAGCCTGGGTGACAGAGCAAGATTCCATCTCAAAAAAAAAAAGAGTGGGTGCTAGGAGCAGCTATTCTCCAACAGGGAAAAGAACCAAGTCATGGGACAGGATACACATGTGTCCATGGATTGGGGGAGGAGGAGACACTCTCTATCCATGTAAATATATAGGAGAATTATCTGGAAAGATGCCTAAGGAACCACCGGCAGCTTTAGCTTCTGGGGAGGAAGGCAGGATTTGAGAAAGATCCCATTTCATTGTACATCCTCTGACATTGTTTGAATAGTTTTACTCTGAAAACAAACTAGGTTTCAGTATTAAAAAGCAAAGAGCCTATCAACCAGAAAAACTGCACCAATGAAGCATTGATGAACTGAAAATGGGGAAAGAAATCAACGGCAGATCAGTTCTTCCTGGATGGGGGAGCTGCTGAAGGCAGGGATGGAGCCTTACTCATCTCTGTGTCCCCAGAGCCCCGTGCAGGGCCTGGTACCAAGTGGAGCGTGGCAAATGCTTACTGAATGAATGAACGGATGGAAGGATGACTGGACAGGGGCATGAATGAAAGCACAGATGAATTAGCTGCTGATAAGCATGAGGTAACTGGAGTCCAATGCTGGGCTGATAGAATGCTGGCCCAAAGCTGCCAAATATCACTCAGGAAAGAGATGAACTCTCCTGGGCCTTCTGGGATGCTTACAGGAAGCTCATGGGCCTTCCAGAATCTCGGGTCACGGACTACAGAGCTAAAATAACACAGAAATTTAGGCCTGTGGGTTCTAAGCCTGGTCGCAGAGTCGAGTCAGTCTTCTTCTGTAAGAAGGCTGGGGATGCAGACAGCATTCACTGCCCTGACACTCCCTCCCTGCCCCTTCCTGCCAAAGCCATCGCTCAGTAAGCAAAGGAAGTGCTTCCTGAATTGTTCTGAGTAGGTTCCTCTGAAAACCCAGGAAAAGTCCTGCAGCCACAGAGCCACGTCCACGAAGACTCCAACATCCCTCTGTTCAACCCTGTAATGGTTCTCAGATGTCAGAAGCAGTCGGATCATTTGGGATTAAAAGACACCTGGACCTCTTCCCAGGAGCATCCCACTAAATGGGTCAAGGGTGGAGCTCAGAATTTGCATTTTTAAAACAAGAGCCCAAGACCACGCCTGACAGTGGTGTCCAAACGCCTATTGCCCTAGGTTAAAAACTTGAAGGAATGAAAAAGTGAATGCCTTATCAAAATCACCCCTGTAATATTTCTTGTTAAAATCTGTACAAGGCTCATGCCTGTAATCCCAGCACTTAGGAAGGCCGAGGTGGGAGCATCACTTGAGGTGAGGAGTTCAAGACCAGCCTGGCCAACACGGTGAAACCCCATCTCTACTAAAAATACAAAAATTAGCCAGGCCTGGTGGCACACACCTGTAGTCCCGGCTACTAGGGAGGCTGAGGCAGGAGAATCGCTTGAATCCAGGAGGTGGAGGTTGCAGTGAGCTGCCACTGCACTCCAGCCTGGGCAACAGAGCGAGACTCCATCTCAAAAAAAAAAAAAAGAAAAAAAATTGTACAAAACACAGGTGATCACCAAGGACAAAACAAAAATCACCATAAATTCACCATCCTCAGAAAACTATGGTTCACATTCTTACATATAAACTGCCAGACGTGTTTATACATATATTTATATTTTCCTAAAATAGGACCATACTGTATCTTTTTCTAAGAACTGAACATCATGAACAACTTTTCAGGTCTAAGGCACAGAACATAAGCTCTGCAGAGAGTTCGTTTTATTCATCTCTCTATCCCCAGAACCTAGCCCAATGCCCAGCATATAGTAGGTGCTCAATAAATGTTTGCTGCCTGAATGCCAGCAAGGTCCTGACACACCTTGCTCATCTTGGGCAGTTACCATGCTCAGTCAACCCCCTATGGCTGGACACTGACGTGGTTCCTCATTTTCATTCTTATGAACAATGACCTAATGAACATTATTTTCCTACATCTTTGTACACTCTCTTAATTATTTCCTTAGCTTACTCTCCTATGAGTACAGTTGATGACTCAAAGGCAATGACCATTTTTAAGGCCTTTGATACAATTTGCCAAATGCCCACTGGAGACACGGCAGTTAATTACACCCATGTGGATTCCTTGTGAGTTGACCATTCCTAGAGACTGCTGGCTCCAACCTGGTCTAGGCCGGCCCACATTCCCTTCAGGCTCACTCCCTCCTCCCCTACCCGCAAAATCTTCTTATGGAAAAATTCAAACCTAAAACATAGGGAATCGTATAATGGACTCCCACGTATCCATTTCCCAACTTCAGCAATTACCAATGTATGGCCAATCTTATTTCATCCCTATCCCACCACTGGAGTGGGGCCCAGAATCTGCATTCTTAAAACCAGCGGCCCATATATATGTATGTGTATGTATACTTACACACACACACACACATATACACATATATATATGACAGCCCATATTATGTGTATACATATACATGACAAGCTGGTTTCATCCCAGTTATATCATTCGGGACCAGTTAAACAATTCAGTACCACAATACAAGACACAATTCGATATAGGAAATGTCCTCCTTAGATTCTGCCCTAGGGGATCTCGTTCCTGAAGTTAGCTGCTGACGACAATGAAGAGAATGGCCAACATTTATTGAGCACTCACAATGTGGCAGGCTGTATACTAAACTCTGTACAAGCATCTCATTAATCCTCATGGCAAGGCTTAAGGTGGAGAGGATTCTTCCCACTTTACAGATGCAGAAACTGAGGCTTAGCAGAGTTAAATGACTTTCCGAAGACCACAGGGCTGAGAAAGAGTGGAGCGGGACACTGGAGGCCAAGGTCCTCATGACCACACTCCACCACCATCTGGCAGGAGCTCTTCCACAGTGGCCTCCAGGCCTCTTATCATCGATTATATGCCCACTATACCCTGGGCACAGGGCTGGGTCCTGGGGATGAAGCAGTGGACAAGGCAGGGTGCTATGTTCTAGCTGGTGCAACAGCCAAGGGCAGCAGCTGACTGAGAGAACAAGGTGATTTCAGAGAGTGGTTTATGCTAGGAAGAAAAAACAGGGTTGTCCTTAGGAGTGGGGGTTACTTTAGATAGGGTGACCAGCAAGGGCTTCTTGGAGGCGGTGGCATTTGAACTGAGATCTTAATGCCAAGAAACAACCCCCATAACAAGACCTGGGCACAGAGGGACCTACAAAGGCAAAGGCCCAGTGCCAGGGACTGAGCTTGGGAGCTGAGGAAATAAAAGCCAGCCCTTCCCCGGCTGTCCATTGCTTGATCTCATGCTTTTTTCTCTCCACTTAAGCCAGCCTGAGATGGCTTTCATCACTAGCCCTGGAGAAGGCAGGGTTTTCTGTCCACACTCTCTCTCTGCTTGCATACTCTGGGCCTTCTTAGCTTGATCCTCTTTCCTGTCCAGCAGCTGAGGGTCCATCGTAGCTGCAGACATTTGTGGACAGCCAACGTCGGATGACACGTTACCGTAACACAAAACGACAATGACCGCAGCACCACACCAAGAATCATCTACCTCTATTACAACCAGACATTTGCATTCAAATAAGGAGGTGCTGCTGTATACTTATCCATTGCTGGAGGCAGCATGAATGGGTACCAGACACAGCTGGAAAGCAATCGGGTAACAGAGCGCCAACCCTGTACGTATCAGAGGCATTACTGCCACAGTGAAACACAGGAAACGACAGATGCTTTCAGTGAGAAGACAATGCCTTAGAAAAGCAGAGCAGAGTGGGGACGGGTCACCTGAGGTCAGGAGTTCGAGATCAGCCTGGCCTCAGTGAAACCCTGTCTCAACTAAAAATACAGAAAATTAGCCGGGCATTGTGGCAGGCACCTGTAATCCCAGCTACTCGGGAGACTGAGACAGGAGAATTGCTTGAACCCGGGAGGCTGAGGTTGCAGTGAGCCAAGACTGTGCCATTGAACTCCAGCCTGGGTGACAGAGTGAGACTCTGTCTCAAAAAAAAAAAAAAAAAAAAGCACAGCAGAGCTGCAAGATGGACAACTGTGCTCCCATTACAACTGGAAAGTAAGAAAATTGTGGCTATGTAATAAGGTCAAGTACAAAAAGCAGATGGTAAACTGCAATCCATGCCTTGGAAAAAAGGAAAAGTGAGTTCTGCTTATGGACCAGGATTTACAGGGACACAGAAAAATGAGGTTTGATTTGTCAGGGGGCAGGTCACAGAGGGATGTTTTCTTTGCCTTGGATCCCTGACAATGGGAGAGCAAACGCATTTCAGGAAATAATAAGAAAAGATGTGGGTTAAAAAAAAAAAAAAGATGTGGGTTAAAAGGTGAGCTCAGGTAAGGAAATAAGAAAAATCCAGGTACCCTGTGCAGCAGTGGGTCTGCGGGTCTGCTTGAGCAGACAGGCCTCCCGGGCCCATTCTGTGCATGTGTCTGAGGCCATGTGAGCTCATGTGTGTTGGTGTGCACGCACAGGCATGCATGCTCTCCTGTCTGCATGTGGAGATGTGCTGTTCTCTTTGATCTGGGCCAAGGTGCCGGGGAGCTAAAGAGGGCGAGAACTCTAGGAGGAGCCACTGTGGATGGGAGGAGTTTGAGCAGGAGGAGAGTGAGGTGTGGGGGAGGCAGCCATGTGGTCAGAGCTGACTGGGCCACCCACAGACCTGTTCTCACAGTGTGACCTGGAGCCAGAACAGATTCTGGTTCTGCCATAGCTCCCTGTGGGATCTTAGGTAATTAGTTCAACTAAGGATGATGATGTGGCTGTGATGACAGCAACAATAATGGTAATAGCTGGTATCCACTGTGTGCGTGCATCTGCTGTGCCCCGGGACAAGCCTTCTTCCTTCTCTGTCAGGGTCTAGGTCTGGACGGGGCTAGGTGCACCCTCCCACTGGCTAGCTGTGGGAATGGAGTGTGAGCAGCAGCCTCCCTGCCTTGGAGTGGGTGCTGGACAGGCAGCCCCACCTCTCTGCCCTCCCCCTCCCTGCTGTACTGGGCATCTTGGAGCAGAAGGCTGTTCCCAGCAGGGATACATACGGTTGGAGGTGAGTCTGTCTGCTCCCCCGAGAGCATTGAAAGCTCCATGGATGTTCTGGACCTGTGGAAAAATGCAGTGAGGGGATGGTCCCCAGGACACCTCCACCTCCAGGCCTGGCCCTGGTTGTGGGGGATGGCCAGGTGCCACCTGGTCTAGGAACCCTACCAGTGTATAAAAGGGGGCTCCAGCAGATTTGCGGGGAGCAAGAGGCAGTAGGGGCCTGGCATACAGTAGGCACAAGTTTGTTGCCCATCTCTAGCCTCTACTATGTGCTGCTCCATCCTGGCCCCTTCATATAATTTCATTTCATGCCCCTAATGATGTATTATTGGGCCCATTTTACAGAAGAGCAAATCAAGGCTTGGAAAGACACCAAAACTTGCCTGGCTGGTAAGTGGCTAAGCTAAACTCTGAAATCAGGTCTGTCTGACACTAAGCTGGACTCTTCCATGAAGTCACACAGAACATTCAAGTGAACGTGGATTCTGGGTCCCAGAAGGTTTCTCCTGAGATCCCAGGTCCTCTGAAAGGCCCATAGAGGAGTCCAGGCAGGGGTGCCCCAGAGCTGTGGGCCCCCCATCATTTCTGCTGCAGAAAACATATAGCAGGTGTGAAGAGAACCCTCCTCCGGGCAGCGGGGTGGCCTGCTGTAGAGTGGGGCTGAAAACCACATCCCACCTTTTCTCTGAGGACCATGGAAAACCAGGTTGGCCTCAAGGAACATCTAAAGAAGGACAAGGCATACCTGGTAAATGGAGCATGCTACCATGGGAACGGTTAACAGGGGTTATCAAGCTAGACACCCTGGAGGGCTTCCTGGAGGAAATGACATTGACACCAAGATCTGGAGGAAAGTGGGAAGTTAAACTGGCAAGCAGCATGTACAAAGGCTTGAGTACAGAGACAGGCCCACATGGCCCCCAGGAGGAAGGAGAGCGAGGTGTTAGAATAGAAGGAAGGAGGAGACATCAGAGAGGTAGGTGGGGACATGACTCTGTGGAGAAGGCCACTCCAGGAGCAGCAGGCAGCAGCGGGGCGGCGTAATCCCTGATCCTAGTCTCAGGCGGCTGATGTTTACTGAGTACTTAACACAACTGCACGTTCTCAACAAGCAATTCCTCAACAACTGGAAGGAACTGCAATTCTTCAACAAGGAAAAGGAAGTTTGTCTATTTGCTGTCTTGAGACCGACCGTGTGAAGGCTTCATTTCTAACCCATGAGAACAGTGGTTACGGAGACAAGAAGGCTAGAATGTTCTCTTCCATTGTCATGTGTCATGGCTTTATCTCACATTTATTTGTACCATTTTTTAAAATTTTTATTTTATATTTTTTTGAGAGGAGTCTTACTCTGTCACCCAGGCTGGAGTGCAGTGGTGCAATCTTGGCTCACTGCAATCTCCACCTCCCAGGTTCATGCCATTCTCTTGCCTCAGCCTCCTGAGTAGCTGGGATTACAGGTGCCTGCCACCACACCCGGCTAATTTTTGTATTTTTAGTAGAGACGGAGTTTCACCATGTTGGCCAGGCTAGTCTCAAACTTCTGACCTCAAGCAGTTCACACGCCTCAGCCTCCCAAAGTGCTGGGATTACAGGCGTGAGCCACCACGCCCGGCCTGTACCATTATTTGATCAACATCTGTCTTCCCCCCTAGACTGGAAGCTCCAGGTGGGCAGGGACCATGTTTGTCCTCACCAAGGTATGCAAGGCCTGGCACACGGTAGGTACTTCGTAAATACTTGTTGAATAGATGGATGGACAGAAAGTGAATGGATGGATGGGCCCTAAGCTAAGTTTTGTACATTTTCTAAAAAATCAGATTTCCACCCCACTAATGACTAAACTTGGGACTGTAGTTTCTGTGTCCTTCTGTTTTGCCCCTGCATGCGGCAATGCGAGACTGCTGCTCCCCGCTCCTCAGCTCCTCCTCTGCTCCTCTCCCCTCCATGCTGCCTTGGTCTGGACCCTTCCCTCACCTCCCTGCCTATAGTCTTGCCTCCTGGGTCCATCTTCCTCACTGCAGATGGGTGCTCTGAGTCACCAACCAGACCTTCATTCTCCACCTTCTTCAATCTAACATGGATCTCTTGCACCCCACACACCCCACCTGCTGGCTCCCACTTCAGGCAAGTGCTTCTGGGCCCTCTCAGCTGCCAAGCGAGCCCTTGTGCCCTGGACCATCTCGGCACAGAACAACATGCCGTGTCACATACGCTTAGTGATCCATTTTTCTGAAAGTAACCTTGAGGGCCTTTCATATGAAAACCGCCAGCTGGATGCTCTAGGAGAGGGGTGATGTTTGAGACGCCCCCTGCCTAGGACCCATTTCCCTGTACTGTTCCTGGTGAAACCCTTCTTACCCTTCCAGGCTTGGCTTAGATGTCACCTTAAGGGTAACTCTTCCTTGTGCCCAGAGAGGGCAGAAGGCACTGGGTGACAGAGCCCCCTGAAGGCCCACCCCCTGCCATGCCATCTCGAGTGTCCCCTGCTCACCTGTAGCGTGTCCCCAAAGGAGAGCTTGTGGATGACATGCGTCATGTCTGGGTTCTGTGGCTGGGCTGTGGCACTGTGTGTGGACACGTGGAAGTTGCCGGGGACCTGGGGGAGAAATGTGAGTTTCAGGAGTTTGGTTGACTTCTCCAGAGGGCGGAACGTTGGGGCCTCACCCTGTGTGATCCAGGGAGAACGCTGGAATCAGGCAGATCTGGGTTTGGATCCTGCTTGTATCATTCTCAACTGTGCAAAGGAGTCATCCCATCTCTCTGGGCCTCAGGCTCCTCATCTGCAGAATGGGGGCACTACCATAGCTTCCGAGGGGGCTGCCAGGACTATCTGGTGAGAGGGTGCATGTGAAGTGCCCATCTGGGGAATGGGCACAAAGCCAGGACTCATGGCAGCTGCTCCCCCTCCAGCTCTGTGGATTCTGGGCGGCTGACCCCACAGTCAGCTGGGGGATGACCTTTGAGCCTGCAGACTAATGGGGCTTCCTCGGACCCCAAACCTCTATCATTTCCTACCCAAGTTTGCCCCAGTGCCCTAGACAGGGGATCCCTGATGGACAGACTGTGGTAGCTTCGTCTCTTCCCTGGGTCTCAAGCCCTTGCAAAGCCAAGCCAGCAAGAGGTGCTGGATGAGTATTTACAGAACGAAGGATGCTGGTGACAACCATGTGGCTTCTCCTTGTTTCAGCACGAAGTCCCTCCTCCTCCTCCTCCTCCCAGATGCTCAGACTAGAACCTTTGGTATGATCCTGGAACCCCCATTTCTCACTCCCGACATCCCATCCATCAGCTGAAACCCTGTCAGCTCCACCTTCCAAACACACCTGGCACCTGACCTCTTCTCTGCTGCCCTGGTCCAAGGTCGTCTCTTCGTGGACAAGAACGGCAGGCTCTTCCCTGGGCTCCCAGCTTCTTCCACGTTGCCCACAGCCTGGGCCTTTCCCCAATAATGACTGTTAAGATCTTTTTAAACCCTACATCAGATCTCATCACTCCTGTGCCCAGAACCCTCCACGGCTTCTATTCTCTCGGAGTCCAGGTCCATGTCCTCGTGGTGCCCCACAGGCCACATATGGCCACTAGCCAAGCATCGTGTCCCCACCTCTTGGCCTCCTGCCGCTGTGTCCTCTGCTGCTTCCTGTCTGGTCTCCCTGCTGTGCCGGGAACAGCATCCAGTGTGGTCCCATTTCAGGCCTTTGTCCCTGCACCCCCTCCTAGGACCCTCTTCCACATGGCCCTCCCTCGGCCCCTCAGGGCCCAACAGAGAGGCCCTCCATGTCCACCTGTGCAAAAGAGCACCCTGGCCCCCATTCCCCATCCCCTTACCTGCTACAGCCTGTGGGATCACCTGCCATCTCACACCCATCTTGTTCTCGTCTGCCTCCTCCCATTAGCATGTCCACGCCATGCTGTGCTCCCCAGACTCCGACGCATAGCAGGTGCTCAATAGACACTTATTGAATGAATGAATGACTAAACAAATGACACTGAATCCTTTGACTTTGTCATCTGATAATTCCCATTTTACAGAAAAGAAAATGGAGGCTCAGAGCAGTGAAAAAACTTGCTAAGGTCACATGTCAAGGGCTGCAGTCTGAGCTCACGTCTGTTGGATGCGCTGCTCCCTCCTCTGATGCCTGGATGCCATCTGCCTCCGCAGCCTGGGCTGATGGCCACATGGCGCCAGTCCTTCAGGAGATGCTGGGACTGGGGAGATGAGCAGACAAGAATCTGGCCTTGGCCAAGCCCCTGTGACACAGACTTGGAACAGACAATGAGACTCTGTGGGATCCACCCTGGCCCAGAGGAATTTGCAGACCATGTGGGTTACAGGGAAGGCCCCCAGCTCAATTGAGGGTGTGGGCTGTATTCAGGGAGGGCTTCCCAGGGGGAAGGACATCCTGTGTTAAGGCTCTGAAGATGAGTCTGCATTACTCAGTAAGAGAGCGAATGGCATCTGGGCAGAGGGAACAGCATGAACAGGGGCAGAGGACAGAAACTGCCCAGCATGTGGGCCGTCTAAGGAACTAAAAGAGTCTGGTATTATTGAACTCCAAATGAGATGGAGGTGGCGGTGCTGGCAGCAGCAGGAAACAAAGAGGCACAAGGGAGGAGTTGGGGCTGTTTATTAAAGGTCCCCAAATGCCACACTGAAAAACTCAGGGGTTACCTTATTCCAGCCCAATGAAGAAGACTGTGCGAGTTGTGTCCAAGGAGGGAATATAGCTTACTGTGCAGCAGCCCATCGAAGTCTGATTTTGTAAGCATGTCTGTTTCAAACACAAAGTTGTGGACTTCCTGCAGGAATATTCCTACTTCAGCAGGGCCCGAGCCTGTGACTGACAGAGGAGGCATCAAGCTGACAGCCTGTGGCCTCGGCCTCAGCAAACTCACAGTGGATCGAGGTGCAGGCTACAGTGGAGAAGGGACACTTGCTGGGTCAGGAGTGGAGCAGAAACAACAGCGTGGCAAGATCTCCCTCGAGGGACAGCATCGCCTGCTCCAGGGACCCAATAACCCATGGGGAAGCGGTTGCTCTGAGTCCTACACGCGGCCTCAAGCCCAGCCCCACTTCCTAGCTGGGCAGCCTTAGGCGAGGTCAGTAACCACTCCGTGCCTCAGTTTCTCCATCAGCAAAATGGGCATAAAGCCAGAAGGTTACTGGGAGGATTCATTGAGGTGATGCATGCAAAGCAGCCCATAGCTGGCCTCAAATCAGGTTTGTAGGGTGAACACGTTTGTCATTGGAGCCAACCAAGAAGGGCCTTCCCGGGAGAGGGAACACTCACAGGCAGGGCGTGACAAAAAGCCCACTGTGGGTTTTAACATTTATGCCTCATTTTCACCGATAAAAATAATGCCTGGGTACATTTTCATGATCAAACAGTCACGAGGCACAGTCAGACTAAAGACCCTGTTGCTGGCCACCCCTGGGAGTAAGAAACCCGCAGCCATAAGGCGTGTGTCCTCCCAGAGTTTTTCTACACAGTGACACAGGGCCTTCCGCAGATCGGGCCATGGCAGAGTTCAGAACTGGGATTGGGGCCTGGGCCTCGTGCTCCTGGAGTGAAGTGAGTCAAGAAGGCTGTCCCCTCAGCACCTGCCACCCCTGCCGGGCCGCGCGAGGCTGTGACTCAGGAACCCACTCCCCCTCCACACCAAATCCATCACAGGTGGCTGACTCATGCCAGCACATGCTGGGCTGAAGAAAGAAACAGCAACGCTTTTAGAGCCTGTGACTTAGGAACCTACGTCAGTGTCTCTGCTGGATTTTAAAAACATATAGCTGGAGCCAGGCCCCATACCCCTCACCCCATCCTGTCCTCCTCCTGCGGGGCTGGCTGATGAAACGAGGTCACCGTGGGGTCTCAGGTGGGGCTGCCGCTACTGCTCAAAACACACAAACTCTGATATCTGGCTGCTGGCCAACTTCCTGGGGGTCGGATAAGGAGGCCATGGGACAAGTCTCAGCCTGATGCTGGGAGAGAGGTGTGGGGGCTGGCTGCTGACCTTGCCATCACAGCACACGGACCCTGGTGGCTTCTTTGAGCACCTCTTGATGGGCGGTTCCTCAAAGGCACAGATCTTTAACAAGGAAGAGTGGCTGGGCTGGGGTGGGGGACGGTCTCTACTCCCTCCAGGAGTCTGGGGCAGAGGGTGCCCTAGGCTGTGACCTGGAGCACACAGACACAGCTGGTCATGACATGTGTAACCAAGATGTTGGGAGAAGCAGCCACAGGCAGTGAGCTCAGAGGGCCAGGGCCCTGGTGCTAGGCTGCCTGCGTTACAATCCTGGCTGCGTGACCTTGACCAGGTCACTTAACCTCCCGTGCCTCAGTTTCCTCCAGGCTACTGTGAAGACTAAAGGAGCTAATACGTGGAAAGGGCTGGGTAAGAACCCAGTACGTGGCAGCCATGACTCGGGTCTAAGAAAGGCTGGTGTGAGCTTTTCAAAGACTCCCTGGCACTCCCCTGACTAGAGAAGGCCCATTTCTTGGACGCCCTCCATGTGCCTTTCACAGGCGCACTTGTAAGGTGGGTGCCAGCTGATGAGGTCATGGAAACTTTGCACTGATGGGAGATAAGGCAGGCCAGGATTCTTGCCCAGTCTCTACTGCAGAGCTTGTTCATGTTTCATAGCCTGTGAGGTATTATTATCCCCATTTTACAGATGAGGAAACTGAGGCTCAGAGAAGCTAAACTGCCCAGAGTCATTCAACCAGTGACCATGGGAGCCGGGATCCTTGACCACAGGTCTGTCTGACCCCAAAGGACAAGTTCACCCAGAGCTGGCTGGGGGCTCCAGCACAGCCCATTCTAAGGGGAGCAGACTGCAGTCTCCGGCATGTTTGCCAAGAGGTGGGAGGGCTTGGTGGCAGGGCTGTCTCGTGGGTTGTCACTCCAGGTGCTTGAATAAGCACGATCCCTTCTTGATCACCATCTGGGGCATATATATTTTTTCAGCCCAGGTGGTTGCATCTCCCTGGGGGCGGGGGCCCACAATGAGGAGGTGTGCGTGTACGTCTGTTCATCTGTGCATCTTCAACTTCATCTTCAGTCTTCAGACAGGGCTTCCTTTGTAACCTCAGGGGTCTCCTCTTTCATTCTCCACCACAGCACCCCGTCATTCTCTTCACGGCTGCTTTATCAAAATCACACATTTCCTGTTTACCTGAGCACTAGCTGTCCCCCCGTTATAGACCATGGGCCACCAATGGCAGGGAGCATGGCTGTTTCTCTCCCATTGCAGCCCAGCACCAAGCACAGAGCCAGGCGTAAGGTGGATGCTCAATAGCATGAAAGCCTGAGTGCAGTGGTCAAAGGGAGAGGCCAAGTCAAAGACGAGGCACAGGCAGCAGCTGCAGTGTGATGAGGGGCGTGGTGGGGCGTGAATGTGGGCGGGCAGGGAAGGGGAGGGAGGACTTCCCCTGAGGGACTCACATCAGCTGAGGCCTGTGGGTGAGTAGTGGTTCCCCAAGAGGATGAGGTGGGGACAGAGGCCCAGCAGAGGTCCCCCACCAATCCCCCCACCTGCCTGCCGGCACTGTGAACCTCTCCAAGGCCTTAAACCCCCATCTGTGGCCTGCATCTGGCTCCCCTTGCTTCTTAAGGAGGTGGCTCCTGCAGCGGCCCCTTCTCTCCTCATCATCAGCGTTTTCTGGAGCACTCTCTGCAGCACTTAGATCACTGTCCATTCCAACCCTGCTTCCTGAGCCTGGCAGCGCCAGTCCTGCTCTTTGATATCTATACATAAGTTCTTTTCCAGGCTGCAGGCTCCGCCCAGCCTTTGCTTCCTCCTTCCTGTCTGACTGCCCCTTCTTGCACCTTTTGTTACCCCCTCATCTCCCCACCTTGAAGTGACTGGGGGGCGCCAGAACTCAGTCCTCAAACTGCAATTCTCTCCAGACCTTAGGTTCTTAAGGCTTTTGGTGCCATGGATGATCCTTTGCTGGTCTAATGATACCTATGTTTTAAATGCTTAAAATGTTTTAATGTGTAAAATGCATAGGATTACAAAGTAAAGAGATATTTAAATAGTAATTAAAATATTTAAAAATCCACATTTGAATATGCTGCTTTACTGATGCATCAAATAAGATGACCTAGTGGTGTGTCTAATAATTACTGTAATTTTTATTGACTGATTGATTAAGGGTTTCACTCTGTCACCCAGGCTGGAGTGTGACGGTGCGATCTCAGCTCACTGAAGCCACTACCTTCCTGGGCTCAGAAGACCCTCCCACCTCGGCCTCCCGAGTAGCTGTGACTACAAGCATAGGCTTGGTTAACCTTTGTGTTTTTTTGTAGAGACAGGGTTTTGTCATGTTGACCAGGCTGGTCTTCAATTCCTCAAGTGATCCACCCACCTTGGCCTCCCAAAGTGCTGGGATTACAGGTGTGAGCCACTGCGCCTGGCCAATCACTGTAATTTTAAAACAGTGGCGCATATAAACAGTCTCTGGAAATTATCTGCAACAACTGTAATGTGCTATAAATATCGGCAATTTCTGTTGTTGAGGAGGTCCCAGGCACTGCTAATACTACTATGGTTTGTGGCCTACATTCATGGCAGATGGAAATGCTAAATTTTAGTTCAAGTTTAGCAAAAATAAAGATGTCAATTTTTCCCCCATCCAACTTCATAGATCTCTTGCATTCAATCCTCTCTTCTTGGGGGTGTCTGTGGACCCCAGGTTTAGAACACGGATTTACGGCCTCTCCGTAGGTAATCTTGCTTAAACCAGTGCTCCTCAAACTTCAGTGGCATCAGAATCTCTGAGGGGCGCTTGTTCTAGCACAGAGTCAGCGGGTCTGAGGGGGGCCTGAGAATCTGCATTCCTAGCAATCTCCCAGGTGATGCTGATGCTGCTGGCCTGGAGGCTTAAGGAGCCCCCACTTTGAGGACCCATGACTTCCAACATCATCTATTCACTGATGACTCCCACCTCAACATCTGTGGTCCAGAACCCTCTCCTGAACTCTCCACACCTCCAACTTCCAATTTCACCTCTCCCTGTAGACACCTAATGGGAACCCCAAAAGGCACCAAAGGAAACCAGAGTGGAATGACCAATGCCCAGCCCTACCTACTTCCCACAGAATCCAGGCTTTTCTCAGCTTCCACATCTAGAAATAGGACCACCTGGTTGTCAAGACAAAGATGTCAAAGGTTTCTTTGATTCCACATGTGCCCTCACCCCCACATCCGATTCTTCATTGAGTCTTATTGATTCTACTTCCCTAATCCTACCACATCTCCCCAGCTCCACTGCCACGACCACTGCCTGCAACCCTCTCCAGCCCAGCCCCATCCTTTTTTTTGTTTGTTTTGAGATGGAGTCTCGGTCTGTCGCCCAGGCTGGAGTGCAGTGGTGCGACCTTGGCTCACTGCAAGCTCCACCTCCCCGGTTCATGCCATTTTCCTGCCTCAGCCTCCTGAGTAGCTGGGACTACAGGCGCCCGCCACCACGCCCGGATAATTTTGGTTTTTTTTTTTGTATTTTTAGTAGAGGCAGGGTTTCACCATGTTAGCCAGGATGGTCTGGATCTCCTGGCCTCGTGATCCACCCGCCTCGGCCTCCCAAAGTGCTGGGATTACAGGCGTGAGCCACCGCGCCCGGCCACCAGAGCCATCCTTCTAAGGGTGTGCTGTCCAGCAGAACTTTCCTCAGCGATGGAAGTGCTTTCTCTCTGCACTGTCTAACGCTGTGGCCCCTAGCCAGCACGTGGCTTTGAGCACTTGAAATGTGGTTGATGAGAATGAGTGACTGAATTGTAAATTTTATTTAATTCGAATTAATTTAAATAGCCTTATGTGGCTGGTGGCAACCTATTGGATAGTCCAGTTCTAAGGCATAAATCTGATTACATTGCCTCCCTGTTCAAAACCCTCAAATGGCTTTCCATCACAACCACCATAAAATCCAAATTACGGTGCATGGCAAAGGCGCTGTGTGGCAGCTCATGGGCAGAGAGAGCCCCCAGTGAACCGTGACCCCCAGGATCCCTGCCTCCTGGTAGTCTCCTCCTCCTGAGGGCCTGGGCTGGTAGGAGACTCACTTTAACCCATAACATGCAGCAGATTTCTCCCAGCAACAGCTGAAACCTTAAGAAAGCCTTGTGGCTTCTGCTTTAGCACTTAAGGGAGCCCTGAACTATCACGTAAGAAGTCCACCCTGCTTGAAAGATGACTAGGCCTGGCCTTCCAGCCGCCTACCAGGGACTGTGGGAAGGGACAGCACACGCCCTCTCTAAAGGGGAACAATGCCCATTGGTGCCAGGTCATTGTCATAGCGGGAACACGGACCCAATGTAGTGAGAGCCTCTGACTTTTAAAAGCCAGAAATCTGGACTCCTGATCTTTTCATACTGGTTCTGATGCAGTTAAATGCTATACTGGACAAACAATTTATCTTTGGGCTGGATGTGGCCAGTGAGTTTGCAACCCCAGCTCAGGTGTCAGGGTCTGGAGGAAGGGCGTTCTGAGCAGAGGCTGCAGGAGGGACAAGGAGAAGCCAGAAGTGGCCAGTGGCTCAGTTTGGCTGGGGCTGGGAAGGGGAGTTGTGGGACATGCGGATAGCTGTGTGACCTCGGGCAAGACACTTAACCTCTCTGGGCCCCAGCATCCTAACCTGTCAAATGGTGCTGCCTCACAGCGTTGTTGAGAGGCTCCACTGTGACAGTACCGAGCTTCCAGGAAGGCCGGCACGTGCTGAGCAAAACCCTGCCAGCTGCCACTGGGTGCCTCGGCCCTCCCAAGGGCACTGTGTTCACCCACTTGACTTAGGATCTGAAGCTCCTGGTTCTGAGGACAAAACAACAGTGAACCTTGAATGGTCCTTCAGAGCGGACAAGGTACTTTCAAGCCCACCTCATCTCACTCCCCTTGGCTTTATTCCTCATCACTGCACTTGGCATCCCTGATGCTTTCTGGTTTGTAGACTGTCTCCCTCCACCAGAATGGAAGCCCCACCAGCCCAGGAATGCTGCCCCAGAGCCTATCAGCGACCCTGGAACAGAGAACATGCTCATTCAAAAATTTTTTTGAATGAATGAATGAATCTGCATTAGCTCATTTAATCCCCACACAAACTTTGTGAAGTGGGTGGTATCGTGATATTATTTTCACCATCACATCCTCAGCCTAAGATGGGTCAAGTGACTTGTAGGGGCCAAGAGGGGGTAGAGCTGGAACTTGAACCCAGGGCTGGGGGCTGCAAATCCTCAGGTCTTCTCATCATTGTCTCCCTCCTTGGAGAGAAGAGTAGCTCCTTCCTGAACCAGCCATCGGGGGCTTAAAACCCCAGGGAGCCTGGACCCCCCATCCAGATTCTCAGCAGGAATGGCCAGACAGCTGGACACAAACCCTTGCTTGCTGGGGGCTGTGTTGGGGTCAGGTCGAGTTAGTGCCTCCACAACCAGTTTCCAGGGAGTGGGGAGACAGCGGGAAAGGGGAGCAGGTAGAAAGGGCTGAGGCAGGGCTTCCATACCTTGTTGATGCTGAACTGCCCCTCGAAGCGGCAGCCTGCCCCATTGTTCAGCGGGATCTTCATGGAGTTGTCAATGTGGCCCACTTCGTGCCTGCCCATCTCATCCTGAATGTCAAGCCCGACCACTGCAGGAGCCAAAGGGAGACAACAGTCACAAACCCAGAGACACGGGAGGATGGGGGCCAGCCTGTTCTCTCTGGGAGCTTTCATTCATCCATTCCAGGGGCAGGCCGGGCTGGGGACCTCCAGGAGCTCATGGTCTGGGGTCCAAAGACTACAGGGGACAGGGTAATGACTCTGCTAAATGTGAGGCCGAGGGGAGGCAGTGCATAGTAGGGGTCCCGGGGCCACCCTGGGGTCTGCCATACTGGTCCTCTGAATCTGGGTCCTGCCTCAGGTACTTAACCTCTGGATGCCTCAGTTTCTTTCTCTGTAAAATGGGGGGTTGACCATAATTGAACCTTCCTTGAAAGATTATGGGGATCAAATAGTTCATAGATGTAGAAAATGCTTAGGGTCTGATGAACACTAGGTGGAAAGTGCTTAATAAATGTTATCTCTTGTATCTCAGATAGTCTTTGTATTTTTTTTTTTTTTTTTTTTTTTTGAGACGGAGTCTCGCTCTGTCGCCCAGGCTGGAGTGCAGTGGCGTAATCTCGGCCCACTGCAAGCTCCACCTCCTGGGTTCACGCCATTCTCCTGCCTCAGCCTCTCCGAGTAGCTGGGACTACAGGCGCCCGCCACCACGCCCGGCTAATTTTTTTTGTATTTTTAGTAGAGACGGGGTTTCACCGTGGTCTCGATCTCCTGACCTCGTGATCCGCCCGCCTCGGCCTCCCAAAGTGCTGGGATTACAAGCATGAGCCACCGCGCCTGGGCAGTATTTTTTTTTTTTTTTGAGACAGAGTCTCGCTCTGTTGCCCAGGCTGGTGTGCAATGGCACGATCTCGACTCACTGCAACCTCCGCCTCCTGTGTTCAAGCAATTCTCCTGCCTCAGCCTCCCAAGTAGCTGGGATTATAGGTGCCCGCCTATACAAAAAAATTTTTTTTGTATTTTTAGTAGAGACGGGGTTTCACCATGTTGGCCAGGCTGGTCTTGAACTTCTGACCTCAGGTGATCCACCCGCCTCAGCCTCCCAAAGTGCTGGGATTACAAGTGTAGGCCACTGTTCCTGGCCTTCAGATAGTTTTTGGGTTTATGGGGTGAATAGGCTCAGGCTCCCCATCCATTCATCCATCATTCACTTATTCATTCACACATTCCTTTACCCATCGCCTGTGCTACCAGGCCCTGTGATAAGCACCAGGGATGCACAAAGGGAAAAGACAGGCCCTGCCTTCTGTCACCTCACTGTGACTCAGATGGCTTCCCCATCTGCAAAATGGGCAGGCCAATGCCAACTGCATCCCCAGAGATGGTCCAAGTAGCCAGTGGTGAGATGATCCCTGCGAACTATGGAAATGTAGGAATTTCCCTGGCAGGAGCGCTAGAAAGGAGGTGCCATAAAGAGGAAGAACAGCTGGAAGCAATTTTAAAGAGGGACAACCTTAAAAGGGAAAATTGGGAACAACTCTGTGTTCCTCGATGAGGAGAGAGAAGTGAGTGAGCATCCATCCATAGAAGGGAACATGCTGGAGCCATTCGAAATGACCCTCACGGGTCCATGGGACATGGGAAATGCCAATGGTGTAATGTGAAGTTTAGAGAAAACACAAGCAGGTCCGCATTTCACTCAGCAGTTCCGATGTTGGCAGCCTGTCCTCCAGATCCACAATGTGTGTCCAGATGTGTGTGCAAAGCTGCTCAGGCAACCTTATCTGAAATAGTGGCAATTGGAAGCAGTTCAGCTGCTTGTCACTGGAGCCAGTGGAACAGCCCTCTTCCCAGTGCCGTGCGGCAGGTACAAAGAATGGGCTAAATGCAGGTGAGTGGAGGAGTCTCAGAGCAGATCAGTGGCTGAGTTACTAGCGCTGAGACCTCGAGCAGGTTACCTAATCTCTGTGCCTCAGTTTCCTCTTCTATCACAGGCTTGTTGTGAGGGTTAAAGAAAAGTAAAATAGGACTGGGCACAGTGGCTCACGCCGGTAATCGCAGCACTTTGGGAGGCCAAGGTGGGCAGATAACTTGAGGCTAGCAGTTCGAGACCAGCCTGGCCAATACGGCGAACCCCATCTCTACTAAAACCACAAAACATTAGCTGGGCGTGGTGGCAGGCGCCTGTAATCCCAGCTACTCGGGAGGCTGAGGCAGGACAATCACTTGAACCCGGGAGGTGGAGGTTGCAGTGAGCTGAGATCATGCCACTGTACTCTAGCCTGGGTAACAGAGAAAAACTCTATCTCAAAAAAAAAAAAAAAAAAAAAAAAAAAGAAAGAAAAGAAAACTAAAATAGCACTTACTATGTGCTAGACTCTCTTCTAAGTGCCTTTTATGTAAGAACACACCTGCTTGGCTGGGCGCAGTGGCTCACACCTGTAATCCCAGCACTTTGGGAGGCTGAGGCGGGTGGATCACAAGGTCAGGAGTTTGAGACCAACCTGGCCAACATAGTGAAACGCCATCTCTACTAAAAATACAAAAAATTAGCCAGGCATGGTGGCGGGCACCTGTAATCCCAGCTGCCCAGGAGGCTGAGGCAGGAGAATGGCTTGAACCCGGGAGGAGGGGGTTGCAGTGAGCTGAGATCGCGCCGTCACACTCCAGCCTGGGTGACAGTGTGAGACTCTGTCTCAAAACGAAACAAAACAAAACAAAACAAAAAAACACCATTTAAACACCCCTGTGGGGAAGATAATATTATCAGTCCCATTCTACATCTAGGGAAACTGAGGCACAGAGCCCTCACAGGTAGGAAACACCAGAGCCTGGAATGAAATCCAGGTGGATTTGCTTCTGAGCCCACGCCCTTCAGCCATTCTGCTAAGACACCTCAAATCCCAATGCATTTAATATAGCCAAAGGACGCAGGACAGGGCCTGGCCTGGAAGAATGGAATAAACGGCAGCTGTTATTATTTTACTCATATTATGAGTAATATCAGAACAGCTCCAAGACACTAGCTAGAAAAAAAAAAAAAAAGAAACTCCAGAAGGTTCCCATATGCTAGGGTCCCAATTAATTATGTAAAAAGAAAAAACAACAATAACAACAAAAAAACCCCAAACCCAATATATGTTCACAGACACGCCCACGCATGTAGGGGTGGGGAACAGGGGCCCCACCTGCTAGCAGAGGTGTCCTTTGGGGAAGATGGCATGCTGGGAGAAGAAGGGGGACAGGGGAGGGGTACTTTTGCTTTATAAAAAACATATTATTTTTGTATTTTTGAATGTATGTCTTTTTTAAGATTAAAATGTATTCTATTAGTTGTATAATGAAGAATATTATTTTTAAAAGCAGGATATGAGATCACACATGCAGTATGATCTCAGCTATGTTCAGAAACACAGAAAGGAAGGCCAGCTGGACAGAATGATGTCAAAATGTCACCGACACTGCTGTCGGGTGGCAGAATTATGGGTGATCTCTTTTGCTTCCCTATGTTTTCCAGAAGTATAATGATGAGCATGCATTTTTTCCTATAATAAAAATGTGAAGTTCTTTTAAAGAAAAGCCAGAATGCTGGGCTCTAACAGGGGTGAGGGGGTTGGGGGTTCAGGTTACAGCCCCACAGATCCAGCAGGGCATGACAGGGCACGGGGTGGAGGTTGCCTGGCCCCTCCTGGAACCACATCTCTTCCCTTTCCTACCACACTTGTCCCAGTCCTCTGGTCTGACTAAGAATTTCCTTGTTCCAGAGATACAGTCACTCCTGAATGAGAATCTGCCAGATGAATTATTTTTCTAAGTGAAAGAAAAAAATAACAAAAAATAAGACCGACCTATTTCAACAGGTTCCCTGGCTTGGGGCCCAGCGAGGATTCAAAATTGTGACGTAAATCTCACCAAAAGCAATGACAGGGCTGAGACTCTTCCTATCTCTGGCCGGAGATGCACCCAGTGTTCTCTCAGCTGTGTCCTTTAACAGGAAGAGGGGGTGGGGAGAGAAGGGCCTGCAGCAGGCTCCGTGCCAGGCTGGGCAGAGGGACGGCTGGAACCCCAGTCCAGGAGAGGGCGCCCAGTCCACTCGCTGACAAGTCTAGGGACCATGGCATTAGATTCTCCCAAGAACCTCAGACAACAGACATTACTAAGCCCATTTTGCAGATGAGGAACCTGAGGCTCGGAGAAGTCACCCTAGCCAAGGTCACAGTTTTAGCCAGCAAAGGAGCCAGGATCTGACTCCAAATCAGACTTTAAATGAGTTTTGTTTTGTAGAAGTAATTCATTCTGGGCCAGGCACGGTGGCTCATGCCTGTAATCTCAGCACTTTGGGAGGCTGAGGTGGGTGGATCATCTGAGGTCAGGAGTTCCAGACCAGCCTGGCCAACATGATGAAACTCCATCTCTACTAAAAATACAAAAATTAGCTTGGCGTGGTGGTGCGCACCTGTAATCCCAGCTCGGGAGGCTGAGGCAGAAGAATCGCTTGAACCCAGGAGGCAGAGGTTGCAGTGAGCCGAGATCGTGCCATTGCACTCCATTCTGGGTGACAGGAGTGAAACTCCGTCTCAAAAAAAAAAAAAAAAAAAAAAAAAAAAGAAGAAGTAATTCATTCTTTTGGTTAAAACAAAATAGGTGTGAAGTCAAAAAGGGAATCTCCCAGCCCTTCACTGTCGCAGGTGCTCTTGAGCCCTGTCCCGCACTCTCTCACGGATGGTGGACTGCTCCAGCTTCCGTAGGTGTCAGCTGCCAATGACTCAGAGCTGCACCCTTCTCCAGATGAATGCTCTTGGCTGACTGGAGGTCTTCTCGCTTGAGATGCTTGGGAGGTGATGTGACCCCTGCCACGCACACCACTCTGCAGCCATTACCCAATGACATGGATAACAGCCTGGTCCTATTGCTATTGGGTGTGACAAATGCTATGGTGTCATTCACACCCCACAGCATCCTGTGAGATCAGGCTGAGTTTGGACTTCAGCTGAACACACATCTTTGCTTATCCTGTCGTACTGCCCTATCCTGCGCCTCTCACTCCCTTACAGCTTCCTCCCCTCAACAAATCACTTGCATGAGACTCTCAGGCTCTGCTGCGAAGCTGTAACATGACCCTAAGAGACACCCCACCTCCCTGCACCAAATCAGCTGCTCTCCAGGGGTAACCCCTATGAGTAGTGTCTTGTGTTTATTATGCCAGAAAACCTCCAAGTGCATGCATACTCAATTATATTCTCCTCCAAAAAAGAGTAGGGAGAACCATATGTTGGCTTGGCTTGTCCTGGAGATCTTGCCATTTCTGCACACACACATTTGCCCTAAGGAGGTGTCCTGCTAGAGGGAGGGGCTGCGTGGAGTACTCACACTCGCAGTGCAGATTGGGTAAACTGATGTTCAGACTGACGTCGATCTTGCCACCGCTGTCCTTGTCTGGGTCATCGACATAGAGCTCATTCACACTAGGGGAAAGACAAGTATAAGAACCTTTGTTGAGATGGCAGCAAAGATCTCAGCTGCAGGGGACAGCTGGGGACCACTTCACTTGGTGACCACAACTTAGATAACCCAGACTCCATCTGGGCAGAGCCTGCACCTCCTGTGCCCTCAGGCACGGGTCTAGGCTGCACTCTTCAAGTGCAACCTTACCTCTCAAGAGGGGAGGACTGGGCTGGGCGCAGTGGCTCACGCCTGTTAACCCAGCACTTTGGGAGGCCAAGGTAGGTGGATCACCTGAGGTCAGGAGTTCGAGACTAGCCTGACCAACATGGTGAAACCTCGTCTCTACTAAAAATACAAAATTAGCTGGGCGTGGTGGTGCGTGCCTGAAATCCCAGCTACTTGGGAGGCTGAGAATCCTGAACCCAGGAGGCTAAGGTTGCAGTGAGCCGAGATTGCACCACTACACTCCAGCCTGGGCAACAAGAGTGAAACTCCGTCTCAAAAAAAAAAAAAAGAGGGGAAGGCTGGGGCTCAGGAGAGAAGGGGTGGGTTGGGACAGCACAGTGGTAAGAGCATACCTTTCAGAGTCAGACAGATTCAAGTTCAAATTCTGGTTCTGGCACTTCCTATGCTCACTTCTGTGAACCCACCTGTTAAGTGGGGATAACACCACCCACTACAAATAAGGTGGTTTGAACACTAAAATGAGAAATAGGGGTCTTATAAGGGATCAGAGCCTGGCGCCAACAGGCACAGAGGACCTTACAGCCTCCTCTCTTGAGGTCCCCTCCCTGCAGCTGGGAAGCCAGGAATTCCCTGATGCTTAGCCCTAGGGGCAGAACCGGTTTTGAGAAACAACTGGATGGCTGTATTAATTTCCTGTGGCTGCTGTAACAAATTATCACAATGTGAACAGTTTAAACCACACACCTTTATTGTCTTATGCTTTTGGAGGTCAGAAGTCTAAAACGGGCTGTGTTCCTGGGAGAATGCATTTTCTTGCCTTTTTCAGCTTCTAGGCCCTGCCTAGGCTTATGGCCCCTTCTCCCAATTCCAAAGCCAGCAGCTTCCCCCTTCTCTGACCTCCACCTCTCTCTCTTTTATTTTTTTGAGACAGAGTCTCACTCTGTTACCCAGGCTGGAGTGCAGTGGCGCAATCTCGGCTCCCTGCAACCTCCATCTCTCAGGTTCAAGCAATTCTTCTCCCGAGTAGCCATGAACTACAGGTGCGCACCACCACTCCAGTTAATTTTTGTATTTTTAGTAGAGACGGGGTCTCACCATATTGGCCAAGCTAGTCTCGAACTCCTGACCTCGTGATCCACCACCCCCCCCGCCCCCGCCCCCACCCCCGCCCCCGCCCCCGCCCCCGCCTCAGCCTCCCAAAGTGCTGGGATTACAGGCGTGAGCCACTGTGCCTGGCCTCCACCTCTCTCTCACAGGAACTCTTGTGATTTCATCCAGTCCACCTGGCTAACCCAGGATCCTCTCCCCATCTCGAGATCCTTAATGTAATCACATTTGCAAAGTTCCTTTTGAATGCAAGGTAACACGGCCACACGCATCAGGGACAGGGACAGGGACCTAGACATCACGGGGGGCAGAGAGTCATTATTCTGTCGACCGCATTGGCCATATTTAGGGGCAGGTGGCTCCACAGACAGCCATGCCACCTTGCTGTCAGCAGCACAGTGTTGGCATCTGTTAGCAATCCAAATTTGCTCAACAAATACTTTCTGAGTACCTACTACCTGACAGGAGCCAGAAACAGCAATGAATCAGCCAGATGCTGTCTCTGCCTTCTTCAAGCTGATAGACACAAGAACCAGACATCACTCAGCTCCTAAATATGCTGCCACCCCCAACGCTGATTAGTACTTTGACAGAAAGCTGCAGGAGGCCGTGACAGGGACTACAGGGCCACTGACCTTTGGGGAGAAGGGGCTGGGAAGACTTCTCCGAGGTGTGAATGAGGTCTGGGGGATGCGTAGGCATCATTCTGGCAGCATGTGCAAAGGCCTGGAGGTTGGGGAGAGCATGGCTGGTTTGGGGAACTGAATGAAGGTCACCGTGGTTGCAGTGTAAGGAGGCTGCACGAGGCCTTTAGATTTTTTTTTTTTTTTTTTTGACAGAGTCTCGCTCTGTCTCTCAGGCTGGAGTGCAGTGGTGCGATCTCAGCTCACTGCAACCTCCGTCTCCCGGGTTCAAGCGATTCTCCTCCCTCAGCCTCCCAAGTAGCTGGGACTACTGGCATGCGCCACCATGCCTGGCTAATTTTTGTATTTTTAGTAGAGGTGGGGTTTCACCAGGTTGGCCAGGCTGGTCTTGAACTCCTGACCTCAGGTGATCCGCCCGCCTCAGCCTCCCAAAGTGCTGGGATTACAGGCGTGAGCCACCTTGCCCGGCTGAGGCCTTTAGACTTGATATGAGCAAAGCCATGGGCTCCCTCTGGCTGCTGCGAGGAAGACCCACTGGAGGGGCTGCTGTGCAAGAGGGAGACCAGGCGGGGGATGGCGGCGCCTTGGATGGGGTGGGATGGGAATGGAGAGGAGGAGGGCTGTAGGAACCCACGTAGAGCAGACGGGACTTGCTGATGGATGGGACTGGGGCGGAGGGGGGTGAGGCGAGGGGGGAATGCAGACACACTGCTGTGTTTCTTCCCGGACCCATTCTTTGGGCTGAGAGCCCTTGGAAGAGGAGCAGGACCAGCAGCAGGGAGAGGTACTGAGTGCCAGAGGCTGTGCTGAGCCCAGGTGTCTTGGAGGCATCCCCAAGTAGCTGCTGGATGTCTGATGGCCGCATCTGATTCCCAGATAATGCCCCCCACCCAGAGGGAACCAAATCTAAAGGCCTGGCCTAGGGGGCAGCTGAAGGGGGCAGTGCTTCAGGTGGCTGGGCTGTGGTTAAACATTTATTAGGCCCCTTGCGTCCAGTCCCTAGGCTGTAAAATAAAAGAGAACTGCCCTATCTAAGCAATGAAGACTCCAAGAAAGCTTTGTAAATGGCCATATCTTAGGGAAAGAACGAGTCGGACCAAGGCAAAGGAATTTTGTTTTTACTAAGACCACATCTTTGCACCCCTAGCACCTGGTGTGATGCTGTTCACAGGGAACGGTGGGCTCTGAAAGACACCTGGGGCTTCTCTGTGGGGCCCACAAGAATACTCCCAGAGACAAGAGTGCAACAGATGGGCCCCCACTCGTTAAGCTGGGGGAGGCCTACTGCGTGCATTCACGCCGTCCCATGTGCACCTGTGAAATGCCCTGAGCCCCATCTTAAAACCAGGAAACAGGCTCAGAAAGGGTGTGTCCCATCACCAGGGTCACATGCTAGGAAATGGCCAAGCTAGAATCTCAACCCAGGCTTTCCACAGCTCAGGCTGCCTCCCAGCCCTCTCCTCAGCATCAGGGTCAAGGAAGAAAATGAAGGAGGGACCTGGTCCTGGGAAGCCTTAGGATGGGAGAGGGGAGACACGGGCCTGCCCTTGACCTTGCTTGTAGTGTTGGCCCCAATCAGAGGCCACCAAGAACAAAGGAGCTGGAGGGAGAGGGGCAAACAGGAGCCCAGGAGGTTATGAGAGGACTAGCTGGATTTCCTAGGCCAACTAAGAATTCCTAACCCTAGCTGGGGAAGGTGACCACACCCACCTTAAAACACGGGGCTTGTAACTCAGCTCACACCCGATCAATCAGGTAGTAAAGGGAGCTCACTAAAATACCAATTAGGCTAAAAGCAGGAGGTAAAGAAACAGTCAAATCATCTATCGCCTGAGAGCACAGGGGGAGGGACAATGATGGGGATATAAACCCAGGCATTCGAGCTGGATGGGGCAACCCCCTTTGGGTCCTTCCTTTGTATGGGAGCTCTGTTTTCACTCTATTAAATCTTGCAACTGCACATTCTTCTGGTCCATGTTTGTTCCTGCTCGAGCTGAGCTTTAGCTCGTGGTGCTGACTGCAGTTGTCACAGACCCGCCGCTGACTTCCATCCCTCTGGATCCAGCAGGGTGTCCGCTGTGCTTATCCAGCGAGGCTCCCATTGCCGCTCCCGATCGGGCTAGAGGCTGGCCATTGTTCCTGTGTGGCTAAGTGCCGGGTTTGTCCTAAATGAGCTGAACACTAGTCGCAGGGTTCCACAGTTCTCTTCCGTGACCCACGGCTTCCAATAGAGCTATAACACTCACCGCATGGCCCAAGGTTCCATTCCTTGGAATCCGTGAGGCCAAGAACCCCAGGTCTAAGAACAAAGACCCGCCAGTAACAGGCCCGAGGAGGATCGTCCTCCCTACAGCCAAATGCTCTGCCCTGGCCTTCAGCACCCAATTTCTACCCCAGCTGTAATGTGCAACTCTGGAGAGCTGTTGAGTAATGAAACTGCTGGGTGATTAACACACAGTCAACTAAGGAGAGCCTGGGCTTCCCTTCCCAGCCAGGAAGCCGCCTGAGACTCTTCCTTGAAGCAACTCACCTTTCCCACCTGGTGAGGCTGGGCCTCCGCACAGCACTGAGGGATTGTGGGATGATGTCATCCACTGGCAACCCTCTGGAGGTGATCTCAGCCAAGAGCAAAGTGAATCCCGGGTGTGGCACCAAGGTGAGCTCACCCACAAGGCTCCAAGAAGCCTCTCCCAGGCGTGGGTCCCTGTCTTCCTAACCAGAATAAGCAGAGAACAGGCTCCGCAGGGCTAGAGGGCCACCCAGAACAAGGGGGCAGCGGTGCTGGGCAGGGACGGCCTGCGGCGCTCTGGCCAAGCTGGTTATGTAAGGCCAGAACTGGCTGCTCCCAGGCTCCTTCCTGGAGGGCCCCAGGCTGTGGGATAAACACAATTCAATCACCTGGGCCGCCTGATGAGGTCAATAAAGCCGCCTTCATGTCCAAGGCAAATGTTCCAGGGCTGCTGGCTTCCTGCCACCCTAGCCAGCGCCACGAGCTCACCCACAACCACCCCACGACAGGGGCCTGCCAAGGCTAACTAACTTCATTGGCTAGGGCTGAACTGATTTTAAAAGGCCAACGGGCTGCCAGAAATCAACCCACCTGGAAGAAAAGGAAATGTTTTTTGTGGATTCATTGTGGTTTGAGGACTTCCATGGGCCCGACTCCCCTGTCACCAGTGTGGGCAGTGGGAAGGCCTATGGAGGCAGTGGCAGACAGGTGTGGGCTCACCTCCTGGCTCTGCCACTTAGGAGCTGGGAGACCTAGGACACACTGCTTCACCTCTCTGAGCCTCAGTTTCCTCATCTGTAAAACTGGAAAAGCTTTCAATCAGTTTGAAAATCAGCAAAATTAATCTATGGCAATGGAAGTCAGAATAATAGTGGTGGGGGCTACTGACTGGGAGGGGCTCAAGGGACCCTTCTTTGGTGATAGAATGTATTATGTCTTCATCAGAGTGATGGTTACGTGTGTAAACACAGGTGAAAATTCATCAGGCCTCTCTACCTTAAGATCTGTGTTCTTTGCTGTGTGTAAGTTACACATACCTCACTAAAATAAGAAAATAAGAAAGGAAAGGAAGGAGGGAGAGAGGAAAGGAGAGAAAAAGAGGAAAATAAGGATAAAGATTCTGTCTACTTCACAGGTCTGCTGGAGGACTGCCAGGTCAAGCTGTTGGCTGCCCCAGGGCAGGAGAGTGAGTGAGTGAGTGTGTGTGTGTGTGTGTGTGTATGTGTGAGACTCATCTCTCTCTTGAGGGCTGATTCCAGACCCTTCTTGGTAAAGAAAATACAGCAGCGCAGGGGAAGCCTAGGCTACCAGGGTTCAAATCCTGGCTCTGCCACCTCTTGGCTGATTGACTTGGGCAAGGGGCTTCCCATCCATCAGTTTCCCCAGATGTAAAATGGGGACAATCATAGGGGTTGCCATGGGGTTGCTGAGAAGATCAAATGAGAACAAGAGCAATGCTAAGTGTGGTCTTAGTAAACAGTAAGTACTCAATAAATGTCCACTGTTTTTATCATTATTACTAATATCAATGCTCAATGAGTTGATCCAGTGTTTAATAAGGGTACTGTTCTCCCTTCATGTCGATGAAACCAGGCTCAGAGGACCACAGATGGCTGGCCAAGATCATAGGAACAACAGGAGGCAGAGGCAGGATCCGAGCCCAGGGACGGGGGGCCCAGAGCCCATGCTCTTTCCAAGGCATTGCACTGCCTGGATGGGTTGGGAATCGGTGAAAAGCTGAGGGGCTGGTGGCCCTCAAGTGGACTTGTGATGCAGGCATCCTAGTCCCTTTTCATAATCTTCAGGTGTGCCCCCTCCCAACAGGGCCCAGGTGCCTGCAGGGTACAGGGGTGCTTAGGGGTCCAGTTGCGTCTGTCCCACAAGCCTCTCCCACCCCCGTCAACACCCCCAGGATGAGGGCTCCCTGAGCCTCGGCACAGAGCGTGTGCTCACAAACTTCGGTGGAATGAGCCTGAGTAGAGGAGGGAGTCCTCAGCAGAACTCCCGGGATGCAGGGGAAGGCGCGCGCTGGTGGAGCAGTCGGGAGCACATTCCAGGTGGGGGACGCCAGATGGCGTCAGGCAGTCAGGCCCAGCGTGGTGAGTGCGTGGGAGGGTGGGGGGTGTGGGTGGGCAGTGGCCTTGTAGGGAGAGGTACGCAAGGGCCCGGGGAGGTGTAGGTGGGGGGAGTGTAAATGGAATGTGGTGGAGGGCCTTGAAATTCTAGTCTGAGGCATGAGTTCGATGACATCTATACAAAACAATTTTATTTGCTTTTAGAAGAGCCCTTAAATAGTTCAGATTCCTGCCTGAAGTCTCTGACCTCTATGCTTCAAAATTTGATCGAATGGAAACTTAGGTGGCGGTGAGGCCCGCCGCAAGGGCTTGGGGTGGGGTGGAGGGAGGGATGGAGATTCTGCAAGCATGCGCTCCGGAACCTTGAGTTTCAAATCCTCAGTCATCCTGGTAAAAGTATGTGCATCTATTACCAACCAGGTGGATGTCTAAAATACATCCCTTGACAGCCAGTCGCCGGGTTCTGCCCACCCCTGCTCCAAAGCCAAAGTCCCAGCACCCTCGGCCCTTCTGACTTGGGTCATCCCCCAGTTCCTACCAGGGCTTTGGCCTCTGGGTGGCCCCACACCAAACCCATCTTCACAAGAAGTGAGCTGTCTGAGACATAAACCCGTCACTCCACACTCAGACACCCTCAGGCCTCCCATTGCTGAGAGCAATGTCCTTCATGCTCCTTAATGGGATGCCTGGGGCCCTCTACCCAGCCTGGCTCACAACCCAGGCTCAAGGCAGGCAACCTGGAGACTTCCAGCTCCTCCTCCTGGTTAAGCCACTGCTCCCCACTCTGGGCCTCCTACGGTGAGCCTGTGAGAACACCGTGATCTCCAGGTGACCTCCAAGCTCCCACCTCCCAGGCTTCCATCTGCCTGTTTGGCCACCTCACCCTAGAAGGGTGCATCCAACTCCTCCAGTCAACTATTCTGATCAAAAAGCAGTGGCTCCCATGAGCCTGGGGCCCTGAAATGCTCGGGGCAGGGAAGTGGGGTACAACAGAGGGGAGGTGCTGAGTCTGGGCCTTAGCATCACAGACCTGTGTTTGACTCCAGTTCCACCACTTACTGCTTCATGTGGTTTTGGCCGCCTGGTGCCTCAGTTTCCCCAGCTGTAACATGGGGTGAACAGTAGTAGTTACCTCGAGGGGTTCTGCGATGACCAGTGAGATGACCATCATGAAGTGCTGACCTGCCGGGCGCAGCCTGCACACCTATAATCAATCCCAGCACTTTGGGAGGCCAAGGTGGGAGAATCGCTTGAGCCCAGAAGTTTGAGACCAGCCTGGGTAACATACAGTGAGACCCCTGTCTCTACAAAGAATTAGAAAATTAGCCAGATGTGGTGGCTCATGCCTGTAGTCCCAGCTACTCGGGAAGCTGAGGCAGAAGGATCGCCTGGGAGGTCGAGGCTACATAGAGCCATAATTGAGCCACTGCCCTCCAGCCCGGGCAACAGAATGAGGCCCTGTTTCAAAAAACAAACAAAAAAAATAAAAATAAAAATCAAGTGCTGACCTAGGTGTTGGCATGCACATGATAAATCCATGAGTTATAGTATGGAAGGTACCATGAGTTATATTACATTATAAACTATCAATGGAGAGTTCCAGTTACTATATTTTATTAGTATAAATCCTCATGAGGTTAATAATTATTAAGAGCAGTGAGAGACTGGGCAGTCAGAGGCTGGAACATTCTGTGGCCAGGTTGCCTGAGGAGGGGCCTGCTCCCTGAAAACATGGAGTTTCAGAACACTCTGTGGGGCCTCTTTCCCAAGGATAATTACCGGCCTGTCCAAAGCCAGGTTGGAGCCCAACCACCCAAACAAATGTGCCTCCCCCTCACCCCCCACCAGGCCCAGGCCAGAATAAGCGTCTTATGTCACTGATAACCACAGGCTGGGGCTGGAGCCATGTTGATCCAACCAACGGTGACCTCATTTCCTTAAGTTACAATCTCATGGTGGCGGGAGGGGGCACTGACCCCACTGTGGCCACAAACCTGCCACAGAGGGCCAGCCACCCAGAAAACGAGAACTGTGACCTTCAGTTCTTCCCAAACCTGCAGGGCTTCCTGGGGGTCACAAGCTTCTGACAACTGGAAGACCCCAAAGATGCGATGCTTTCTCCTCTCAATTACTCAGTAAGTCCTAGGGCTCATCCTGCGGAGGCCCTTCGGGCAACTCCTATACTTTAGTAAGGAGGCAGCAGGGAGGGAAGGGGGCATTAGGGGCACTGCATCTTCATAGCTGGAGCATCTGGCCTGAGCTCTGCACAGATCTCTCTATTCATGCCTGCCTCCCTCCCTCTCTCCAGCCACTGACTTAGCACAGGGTTGGACTCAAGGCAAATACTCAAAAAATGTCCCCTCATGTTTTCTTTTTTTTTTTTTTTGAGATAGGGTCTCGCTCTGTCTCCTAGGCTGGAGTGCCGTGGCGCAATCATGGCTCACTGCAGCCTGGATTTCTTGAGCTCAAGTGATCCTCCCACCTCAGCCTCCCAAGGAGCTGGGACTACAGGTGTGTGCGTCCACGGCCAACTAATGTTTTTAAAATTTTTTGGCAGAGACAGGATCTCACTGTGTTGTCCAGGCTGGTCTCGAACTCCTGGGCTCAAGTGATCCTCTGGCCTTGGCTTTTCAAAGTGCTGGGATTACAGGTGTGAGCCACTGCACCTGGCCCCCTTCCTCCCCTCATCCCTAAGCTTTGTACCTCTCCAGGGACTCGGTGGGATCAGAGCGTCCAGGGTGCCCCTGGGAGAGAGGGAGAGGAAGTCCTGGCACAGGGGAATGGGGAGCAGCGGGGACACACTGTGCTCTTCAGAAAGCAGCAGCCCTGCCCTTGGGAAGCTGCATGAGTTGTCTGGGCTTGCTGGAAGGGCCGTTCCCCAGTGCTCCCGGGCATTCTGCGGGTGGGGCCCCACCTGCTCGAGCCTCAAGCTGTGACGTCAAAACTCTCTTGTTGGCAGCCCATTGCCTCAGTGCCCCACCTCATGTGGGATGAGCTGGGAATGCCACCCCACATGCTGTCAGCAGCAGGCAAGAGAGGCGTCTTTTTAACTCAAAGCAGAAGAGGGGACAAGGAATTCACATTCACTGAGTACTTATATGCCTGGTGCGGAGCGGCCTTAAAACCTTTTCAGAGTTAGATGCGGACTATGTAGGAAATGAATAAATGCACGAAGAGATATGGACCTTATGATATTAAAGTATATCCGGCACTATATTAAGTTAGCTTTCAGCTAAACAATCTTGTTTGATCCTCATAAAATATCATGTATCTGCAGCCATCTCATTGTCTACCTCCTGCCCTGCTTTAGTTCTTGTCTTTGGAGTACTTGCCCCTGATTGTCTAGTTTTGTTTGCTTGTTGACTGTGTCTACCACTGGCATTTTCAGCTCCTCCATGTGTGGAACCACAGAGCAGTGAGTGAGCAGGTCCGGCCCTGGGCTCCACGAGCTCATCAGCAAGAAGTGAATCCCACGCCGGGAGCAGTGGCTTACACCTGTAATCCCAGCCTGGGATTACAGGCTGAGGCGGGTGGATCATTTGAGGTCAGGAGTTCGAGACCAGCCTCACCAAAATGGTGAAACCCTGTCTCTACTAAATATCCAAAAATTAGCTGGACATGGTGGCTCTCGCCTGTAATTCCAGCTACTCAGGAGGCTAAAGCACAAGAATCTCTTGAACTCGGGAGGCGGAGCTTGCAGTGAGCTGAGATCATGCCACTGCACTACAGCCTGGGCAACAGAGTGAGACTCCGTCTCCAAAAAAAAAAAAAAAGTGAGTCCCAATTCTACCTGGCAGCGCAGAAGGCCTGGCCCCTCTCTGTCCTGCCTGCTCTACCTCCTACCCTCTCCGCTTGCTTGCTTTGTCCTGGCTGATTGGCCTTCTTCCTGCCTTCACATACACCAGGTCATCCCTGCCTGAGGCCCTTTGCACCTGCTGGTGTCCTGCCCACAGCACATAAAGCCACCTGCCTGGTGCCTGGTCTCAGCAGATGACACATGTGTGCCTCTGTCACCTTGCTCAGAACATGACAGGCCTGCCAAGCCAAGCGGGTCCCCTCCTAGAGGGTGGGGTACAGCCTGCAGAGGCCAGTGGGTGCCTGGCATACAACGGGTACCTCATAACATCAGCAAGTCTCAACCTCTTGCTGCTCTCCCCGCTTCGACCTCTGATTCATGATAGGGTGATCCCAAGATGTCCAGTGACTGAGTTGTACAGAGGGGAAGATGCTTGACTTGGACATGGCCATCTCCCATTAGAGGCCTGGGGGGAATAAAACCCCTTCTTGGAACCCTGCATGGCCACAGGGTCATGTCTTGGGAAGCAGACCAACCTCTCCCAGAGCTGGAAGGGAGCTCTGACTCTGGTCTACTCTCCATTTGGCTACCAATACTGAGACCCAGAGGGGTTCGGTAACTTGCATAGGGTCACACAGCAAAGTAGTAATTAAGCAGAGACCTGGCCCTGGGTCTCCCAATGCCTTATCTTGTACTCCTCCCACCACTGTAAAAGGTCCCCTGGGCTTTGGTGCCATCAGGGTTAAAACAGGATCAGAATGACCAGGAAAGGCAAACTCCCATACCAGGGGAGGGCTGAAAGGTATATCCAGAAACAAGGTGAGACCAGCCCTCCCGTCTCATAGGCCTCTCAGTGTGCTGGTTGAACACACATGGGCTCGGGAGACAGGCAGGGCTGGGAGCCAGCTCCTAACTGTATGGCTGTGGGCAGGTCCCTCCATCTCCCTGGGCCTCAATTTCCTCTTTGTAAAGAGGGGGCAGCTCCCTCCTGAGGCTGTTTGAGAACTAAAGGTGGTAATGCTTGTATAATGAGAGTCGTCTTGGGCTAAGCAGCTATGTATTTAGTTTCCTATTGTCTTGTGGCTGAGTGGAGGCAAAGGAAACCAAGAAATCCCATTAGCGAAAAAGAACATTCCAGTGCTGCGCAGGAGAGTGGGTGGCCAGGGCCCAGCTCCGTGATGACTTTCCGGGCTGTAAACACAGAAACGAAAAGGCTTTGAAGCCTCAAGCCAGTGCCAAAGGCAGGAAGCTTCTGGGTCTAATTCCATCTCAGAGGGGCGTCCGATGAGGTCGTGACTGCATAATTCCAATGGCATTCTGTTACACACACACCCCAGAGCGTTTACTAGGTTATCCACACAACAGATAATTCTAGGAATCAGGAATGGATTAACTCTGCGTCAGCCACTGCCAGGAAGCCTGCACCGATTCCTCACCAAGTGTGGGCCTGAGAAATGGGAAGGGGGTTAGTCCAGGGGGCCGGGCGCTGATGTCAGCAACCTCGCCCCCTCCGGTAGGAAGCCGTACCCATTAGTTCCACTGAACTCTTCAGCTCTCACATCAAATGACCCTGTGATGATTCAGAGGGAAAAAAAGCCCACTGGCCAAACAAAGGGATGGCAGAGATGAGCAAATTATTTCTGTTCATCTTTGAGCCCAGGAGAACCCCCACGGAATGGAACCAAAATGTTCTCTTTAGCTTTAACAAGGCAATATTCACTTTTGCTCTGACTTTAAAGTCCTTTTAAGAAACAGAAGAGCAACCGATGCCACAGGCTTGGAGACAGAAGTTGGAAGGTTTGGAACTTGCTCTCCTTTTTAAGACCCCTCTCTCTCTCTCTTTTTTCTTTTTTCTGAAACAGGGTCTTGCTTTGTCACTCAGGCTGGAGTGCAGTGGTGCACTCTTGGTTCACTGCAACCTCTGCCTCCCAGGGTCAAGCAATTCTTCTGTCTCAGCCTCCCCAGTAGCTGGGATTACAGGCGCCCGCCACAATGCCCAGCTAATTTTTATATTTTTAGTGTAGACAGGGTATCAGCATATTGGCCAGGCTGGTCTCGAACTCCTGACCTCAGGTGATCCGCCCGCCTTGGCCTCCCAAAGTGCTGGGATTACAGGTGTTAGCCACCAAACCTGGCCAAAGACCCCTCCCTCTTCTTGTCTGGGGTCCCAGAACATCCTGGAATGCCCCATCGGGAAAGTATGACTTACACTTCTGTCGTTATAAATCCAGTGAGCTCCGAGAGGAAGAGGAAGAGGATGAAGAGGCAGCAGCAGATGGAGACTGGAAGAAACAACAGAAATGCAAACTGTTAAGGGTGGTGGGCACTGACGAAGGGAGACCAGCCTTAGAGGGAAGAGGAAAGAGGCCCCAGGACAAGGGCGTGGGGGTGTGCCCACAGACCCTCCAAAGCCCCTTCTGACTCGAGCCTCAATATGAAGCAGCCCCACCTCCCGCCTTTGGGGTACTGGTCTGGCCTCCAAGTGTGGATCAACCTGCCGACGTGAGCAATCCTGCTGGGGCTGGCCCCACTTCCTTCCAGGGGAGCTCTTTAATGCAGAGGCCAGCCAAAAGTAGAGGCTGCAAACTGGTGGCCCACGAATGTGTTCTGTTTGGCTCGAGTGACAACGTATCTCACAATTTGGAGTCCACCTTGAACAATCAGCAGATTTCACATAAAAGGCCAGCGTTCTGGCTTCTCCAGAACATCTAACCCTTGTTCCCACAGAGGGTCTGAGCCCATGAGTTTGCCACAGGCCCCACCACTCCCTTCTGCCTCTCTGTTTCTGAGGCTGAGGCAGAGCCTGTTGCTGTTTATCACCACCCTCTGTGGTGCCATCCACACGGTGCCCCTGTCCTTAGACGGGGCTATAGACAGCGGTGCTTCAAGAGAAGAAATAATTCTTTATGGAAGTGAAGAATGGTCCAATATGCGTATTATTTCTTTATTTTTGAGACTCTGTTGCCCAGGCTGGAGTGCAGTGGCGCAATCTCGGCTCACTGCAACTTCCACCTCCTGGGTTCAAACGATTCTTCTGCCTCAGCCTCCCAAGTAGCGGGGATTACAGGTGTCTGCTACGACAGCCAGCTAATTTTTTTATTTTTAGTAGAGATGGGGTTTCACCACGTTGGCCGGGCTGGTCTTGAACTCCTGATCTCAAGTGAACCGCCCGCCTCAGCCTCCCAAAGTGCTGGGATTACAGGCGTGAGCCACCGCATCCAGCCGGTCCAATATGTTTAAAATGCAGAGAGTGTAGAACAGAGTTCTGGGGTCGGCCATGTCAGTTGTCTTTCTCTCATCTGCCTGGCCCCTAAAGACACTGGGGTTTGTGGACCCTGGAGTCACACCTTGGGGGCAGGACATAACAAGTGCCCCAGGGTCCGGCCCTCAACTCCACTCACCAGCCCCATCTCCTGACACTCCCCACAATGTCTAACCACCTAGCCACACCCACCCATGCCGAGCTGCATGCTATTCCCCTTTCATTTCTGCTCCTTTGCCTGGACTCATCATCCCTCCTCCTCCATGGTTATCCTCTCTGCTTGCTGAACTCCTACTCATCCTCCTAGGCCCGACTCAAATGTCCCTTTTGATGGGAAGTTTCCCCTACTCCCAGAGGTGGAGCTGGTCACTCTTTCCTCTGTGTTCCCAGCCTCTACTTGAACATGTCCCACATTTTATCGGTTATCTGTGGCCGTTTCTCCCACTAGACTGATATCCAGAAAGACAAATACTCTGGAGTTCCAGTGCCTGGCCTGGGGCTGGGGACTAATAGGTATTGTGTATGGCAGAGAGTCAGCTCCCAGGATACAAAATGAGGGCTGAATACGCCACACCTGATTTTATCCCAGAGGCGCTTAGTGGGCAAGGGCTCACTAAGGACCATGCTGGGGCCGCACTGCTCACCTGCTGCATGGCCCTAAGTGAGTTACTTAACCTCTTTGTGCCTCCACTTCCTCACCTGTAAATGGCAGCAATGGTGGTACCTGCCTTATACGGCTGCTCTGAGGATCTCAATAACACAAGGATTGAGCTTGAAACAGAGCCCGGCAGGTAATTACTTGAGCATCAGCTCATGAGTAGGACTTACATCAGAGAGATGTGGGAAGGGTTTGGTGATCTGGGGAAAGTGATTCAACACATTGGTTGACCCTTAGTTTCCTGCAAAGAAGACTTCCCAATCCCTCTTGCTGATTCTGCTGCATTCTCTGCAGCCTGCACCTGGACTGGCAGAGCCAGCGTCATGGATATGACAGCCAGTTATCGCTATTATTTTTCTTAGTCCATATCTATTTATGTATATCTATCTGCCTATCTCCCTATCTAAAACAAACAGCCAAACATTGATCGATTGATCGATCTATCTTCAAAGCAAATAGCCATCTATCTGTCTTCAAAACAAACAGCTAAAGATGCATCCCGAGGGAAGGGGGAAGAAAGAGAGTGTTTGCTGGGCACCTACTATGTGCCCTGTTGTGACTGCATTAACAGATGTCCTGTCACCTCACACTCCCACCACCTTGAGGGGGGCGGTGCCCATGTTAAGGGTGTGGAAATGGAGGCACAGTGAGACAAGGGGGCTGGCCCAAGGCTTCACTGTGTGGGGGCAGGAGAGGCAGGACTGGAACCCGTATGTTTTAGAGCCAATGCCCTGAGAACTTAGGCTCCGAGTGAAGGGCAGGATGTCCCCAGACTGCTCACTGAGTCTCTCCAACCACCCTGAGACATGGGGGATACTAGAATTACTCCCAATTTCTCCCAAACTTTGAAAAAGTTGGCCGGGCGTGGTGGCTCACGCCTGTAATCCCAGCACTTTGGGAGGCCGAGGCGGGCGGATCACGAGGCCAAGAGTTCGAGACCAGCCTGACCAACATGGTGAAACCCCGTCCCTACTAAAAATACAAAAATTAGCCAGGCGTTGTGGCGGGCACCTGTAGTCTCAGCTACTCCAGAGGCTGAGGCAGGAGAATCACTTGAACCCAGGAAGCAGAGGTTGCAGTGAGCCAAGATCGCGCCACTGCACTCCAGCCTGGATAAAAGAGCAAGACTCTGTCTCAAAAAAAAAAAAAAAAGAAAAAGAAAAAGTTGTGCCGGGGAAGCATTTAAAGGTTTTACTTAAAAAAAAAAAAAAAAAGTATCATCAGCACCGTAAGACGAGAAAAAAAATTTTTTTAAAGAAAAAAATAGTTAACGATGAGTATTATAAAAAAAAATCCAGCTGTATAAAAAAGTGAGTTTGTCTCTCCTGATCCGCAGCCCCTGATTCCCTGTTACAGTTTCATGTGTCCATCCATGGACATTTAAACATATATATATATATATATATATATATCCCCCTAAGCGAACAGCAGCATAATGGGCACACTCTTTTCCACCGTGCTTTGCTCACTCAGCAATCTATGTCGAAACAGGTTCCACATCAGTTTACTGAGTGGCCGTGTTTTCTTTCATTTTTGAACGGCAGAGAGATAAATTTCAAATTGTCTTCTCCAGCTGCTGAACAAATCCACTGGAAGAGGTCAGCTATCAATTCAAATTTCCTGGCTCCTGTTCTTCTCTTTCTCATCTGCAAACTGAGGCTATTAAACCTCTTGGAAAACTGAGCAGGCAAAACATCCTTGCTTTGGAAGCTTGCAACTTTCTGACCAGGATCATATAGGACCCACATTTCAGAATCTTTTGCACCCTTCTCCCCCAAGCCCCGACAACCCACTGGATGCTGTAATGATGAACAGGCACAAAATAGGGAGTGTTGCAGGGCATGGTGGGCTCACGCCTATAATCCCAGCACTTTGGGAGGCCAAGGCAGGCAGATCACTTGAGGTCAGGAGTTTGAGAACAGCCTGGCCAACACGGTGAAAACCCATCTGTACTAAAAATACAAAAATTAGCCAGGTGCGGTGGCGGGCGCCTGTAATCCCAACCACTTGGGAGGCTGAGACAGGAGAACCACTTGAATCCGAGAGGTGGAGGTTGTAGTGAGCCAAGATCACACCATTGCACTTCAGGCTGGGCAACAAGAGTGAAATTCTATCTCAAAAAAACAAACAAAACAAAACAAAACAGGGAGTGTTCATGAAGGTCGGTGCTGACTTGGATGGGTCCAGGTCTCCCAGCTACTTTCCGTGTTCCATGCCTGTAGATGTGTGTCCCAGGGTTCTAATTCTATCCACACTAGAGCCGGTGGGATGGGATGGAAAGGCCTCCTTCTGAAATCTATGTGCTTTTTCAAGGCTCGGACTGAAGCCTGGTCAGCCCAGCAGGTGGACACAATAAGTGCCAAGTCTACTCGGCAGAGACTCGGTGATCCAAAGGTCCCGATCACACGCGTTCATGGCGTGTGTTACCCTTACCCCAGATAGAGGAGGACAGAGACCAGGTCTCAATGCCACTGTGCCCTCAGAGACTAGCACAGTGCCTGGCTCAGAGAAGGTATAAAATAAATATTTGTTGAATGCATGAATGAAAAACATGACAGGAGGTAAAAACTATTTCAACCAGAAAGGCCTTCTGATAGGAAGGCTTGATGAAGGTTTTTCAGTCCATGTTTGGGCAAGACTCTAAGGCTCTCCAACTCCAGACTTCTTCTGAAACTGACTCAGGCGTTGGACAGTAGGAATGTGACCCCAGGAGAAGGCTTGATGGTAGGAAACCTGGTACAGCCAGCCAAAGGGGGCACTGGACCTGAGACCCAAGGCTCTGAGAGGCCAAGGAATTTGTCCAAGGTCACACAGTCACGTAAGTGGAGGAGGCAAAATTTAAACCCTGAGCTGTGAGTCTCCAATGCCCTGATCTTTCCTTCAGTTATTAATAGCACCCATCACAAAGTAATGAAATGGTGTGCGTCCGAGTCGGCCCGCCCTGCCCAGCCGTGTGCTCCTCAAGGACAAAGATGGAAGCCCCGTTCATCAGCACAGTCCCAGGGCTTGGCATGGCGCCTGGCCCAAGGACCTGGTTAATAAATATTTATTCACTAAATGGTAGCTAAGGGCTGGCTTCCTATGCCTCACGCCTTTCCTCTTGTGTAAGGAAATTTGCTGTCTCCTGTGCTGTGGCTGAAACTGTCTATCAGACCATGTCCCTGGAGGGCCCTTTGGCAGGACCTTGTAAGTTTCAAAACACACATACTCTTTAACCTAGTAATTCCTCTTCTAGGGAAGTTACCTTACAGAAATAACTGTACAAGAATACAAAAAGATATGGACAAGGATGTCCAGCAAACCAAAATGGGGAATGTCTACCCTCAGGGGCTGGCCACAGGCCCCGTAGGTCAGCCAGATAACAGAATGTGACACAGCTGGAAAGCAGAATGTGGTGGCTGTTTAACCGCTGGCAGGAAAGGTGCCCAGGATGTATCAGCGGAAGAAAGGCAGGGGAAGAACAGTGTGCAGAATATCAGAATATGCTCCCTTTTGTGTTTCAAACAGTGATATAGGTATATCAAAGCCTACATAGGCCAGGTGCAGTGGCTCATGCCTGTAATCCCAGCACTTTGGGAGGCCGAGGCAGGCAGATCACTTGAGGTCAGGAGTTCGAGACCAGCCTGGCCAACATGGTGAAACCCCGTCTCTACTAAAAATACAAAAATTAGCTTGGCATGGTGGCGGGCGTCTGTGGTCCCAGCTACTCAGGGAGGCTGAGGCACAAGAATTGCTTGAACCCGGGAGGCAGAAGTTGCAGCGAACCGAGATCCCGCCACTGTACTCCAGCCTGGGGGACAGAGCGAGACTCCATCTCAAAAAAAAAAAAAAAAAAGCCTAAATATTTTTTTAAAACTCTAGAAAAATACACACCTGACTGTTAAACATACCAGACAAGGGAGAGACTGCAGAGATGGAGAAGAGGGAAGAGGATGGAGCCACTGGTGGACGGTAGGAATGGGGCAGGAAGCCTCATTTGATTTTTTTGGATCAGGTTCATAAACTACCAAGGCTCTTTCCTCTCATGGCCCCCTCCATATCCTTCCCTCGGGGGTCAAGGCACAAAGCTGCACAGCTTCTCAGGCCACAGGCCCTCATGGGTTGCAGGCTCCGGGAGGACAGTGAGAAGAAGAGAGTCATCCATGCACTGAGGGGTTAGCACGTGCCCTGCACAAGACACATCCCGGGAATCGCGGGACACATTTAATCCCCAGATCAGGAAACTGAGGCTCAGAGAGGGGAGTGACTTGCTCAGTCACACTGCTGCTAAATGGGAGGATGAACCTTGCTCTGCCCGAACACAGAGCCTGTGTGACATGCATCCTGCCACGCGGCTGTGCTGTCCCTTCCTCAGGGTTCTCAAAGGCATCTTGCAGCTTCAACAAGCCCAGCTGGATCCCCAAGGTCCTCCCCCAACTGAGAATGGCCTGACCTGGGAGAAGTGGACTCCAATATGACCAACTGCCCGGCCCAGGACCCTGCTCAGGCAGCAGGGCTGGGACCGTCAGGGGGGCAGTTCCCTCTCTCACACCAGGCAGTAGGGGGGCTTGTGGGGTGCAAGGAGGCCCACCTGAGTATGAGTCCTGGCTCCATCTTTTGTGAGCTGTGAAATTTCAGCTCACCTCTCTCAGCTCATTTTCTCATTGGGAAAATGAGGCGAAAGCATCCCCTGTTTGCAAGGTGGCTTTGGTTTGTTTCTAAAACTTTTTACTGTAGAATAATCACAGATGCAAAGGTAGTACAGACAGTTCCCATATGCCCTTCACTGGGCTTCCCCTTATGTTAGCATCTTACATTTGTCAAAATGAAGAAATGAACGTTAGTACAGTACCATGAACTTGGCTATGGACTTTATTTGGACTTCACCAGTTTTCCCACAAACTCCAGATTTCTGTTCCAGGAACTGATCTGGGAGTCCACTTTGCATTTTCATCCTGGGACCTTAGTCTGTTATCAGTGACAGTTCCTCGGTCTTTTGTGTTTTTCGAGGCCTTGCCACGTTTGAAGAGTACTGGTCATTCTATCCTATAGAATGTCCCCTGACCTGAGATTGTGAGTTTTCTTATGATTAGACTGAACTGTGGTTTTTTGGGACGATCCCATGGAGGCAAGATGCCTCCTTGCATCCTATCAGGGGCTCATGATATGCACGTGGCTTATCACTGGTGATGCCAACCTTTCTCACTTGGTTCCTCCCTGGCACTTGCCACGTTTCCTCAGTAAAGGCTTTATTTTTCCTTCCCATTCTCTATTCTTTGAAATAGAGTTACTAAGTCCACACTCAAGAGAGGGGAATTAAACTCCACCACCTGGATGGGAGAATAGCTACATAGACGTTGAGTATCCCAAATCTGAAAACCCGAAATCCTAAGTGCTCCAAAATTTGAAAGGTTTTCAGTGCCGACATGTTGCTCAAAGGAAATGCTCACCGGAGCATCTTGGATTTCAGGTTTTTGGATGTGGGATGCTCAACTGATAAGTATAATGCAAATATTCTAAAAGCTGAAATCCAAAATCTGAGACACTTGTCCTAAGCATTTTGGATAAGAGATACTCAGCCTGTATATTATTTGGAATTCTTCTGAAAGGATTTGTCTCTTCTCCCACATTTATTGATATCAATTAGGACTCACAGAACTCTTTCTTAATTCTCTGGCTTCTAAGCCAATAATGTCATTATTTATTTTATTACTCAAACTGCCGCAGGCTGGCTTTCAAGTTGGCTCCTAGGTCCTGCTGACACCAGGCACTCCAGGCTCCTCTTTCTTTACCCTGCCTAGCCCTGAAATCAGCCATTTCTCCAAGGAGCCATGGTTCCTTTTATTGAAGAATGGTCTTTAGAACCCAAAATCTGGATGAGATTGTCATTTTTTTTTTTTTAATGGCTAAAAACATGCTTTGGTGGAAAACTCAAATTGTTTCTAAGATATAAAGAGAAAAGTAAATCTCCTTCCTACCCCTGGGCCCAATTCCTCTCCCAGGGGCAGCTACTGTTTTTTTTTTTTTTTTTTTTTTTTTTTTGAGACAGAGTCTTGCTCTTGTTGCCCAGGCTGGAGTGCAATGATGTGATCTTGGCTCACTGCAACCTCCACCTCCCTGGTTCAAGCAATTCTCCTGCCTCAGCCTCCCGAGTAGATGGGACTACAGGCACGTACCACCATGCCTGGCTAATTTTGTATTTTTAGTAGAGACGGGGTTTCAGCATGTTGGTCAGGCTGGTCTCGAACTGCTGATGTCAATTGATCCACCCGCCTTGGCCTCCCAAAGTGCTGGGATTACAGGCGTGAGCCACCATGCCCAGCCTGGCAGCTACTCTTGACAATTTCTTTCATGTCCTTCCAGATGGTGTCTATGCCTTGCGGGGTTACAGTGAGGATAGAAAGTAAGTGAGGAAATGCTTGAAGGGCCCCCGCAAGATGCTCAGCATTTCTTTCCTCCCGCCTGTCTTTCCTTCTTTCCTCCCTGGCCCAGATGGTCTGCACAGAGAGAGCAGGCACAGGCAGTGGAGATGGGGCAGAGGGCATGGCCAGAGGGTGGCTACTCACTAATGGCCCCGGTGTACGTTGGCTGCGTAAGGTCCTTGGGCACCTTCCTGTAGATGTCAAACCTGTGGAGGGCAAATGGAACAGGAGTGAGGTGGGCACAAAGGGTGGGTCTCAAGGCAGCAGGCAATGGTGCTGGCTCGTGTGACACATGGTTCAACAAACCATGGTTCTTCCCACAGTTTTTCTGCTCTTTCAGGACACTTTCTCCAAGATGCTTCTCTGATGGAACCCTTGCTCCCCACAACACCCTTAGATCACATCCCCTTGTCATCTCTTCTTCATAACATTTTTTTGTTTTTTAAACAGGGTCTTGCTCTGTCACCCAGGCTGGAGTGCAGTTGTGCAATCTTGGCTCACTGCAACCTCTGCCTCCCGGGTTCAAGTGAGTCTCGTGTCTCAGCCTTCCAAGTAGCTGGGACTATGGGCATGCGCCACCATGCCTGGCTAATTTTTGTATGTTTGGTAGAGACGGGGTTTTGCCATGTTGCCCAGGCTGGTCTCGAACTCCTGAGCTCAAGCGATCTGCCCACCTTGGCCTCCCAAAGTGCTGGGATTACAGGCATGAACCACCAGATGACCTTCCCACTCATCGGTGGGTCTTCCATCAGAGTGTAACTTCTGCGAGAGCAGGGGCCTAGTTAGGTTTTGTTCCCTGCCACGTTCCCAAACCCTAGCATGGGCCTGGTGCATAGTCGGCACTGGATAATTATGGAATGAATGGAACCTCTGAATTGGGGGTGACTCTGACGCTAGAGGAAGCAGGGAAACGCACAGCCCTGCTCAAGTTATGTGACGATGCTGCATTCTTGCTCCACGTCACCTCTCCTCCCCCTCTTCCCTTTCCTGCCTCCCCCTGTTTCCACTCCTGCTGCACCCCCCTTCCCCTCCGCCAGCTCCTGCTGTCTGCCTCATGGAGATTCTTCTTAAGAATGCTAAGGCATAAGGTTAACAGAAAGTCCTGCCAGGAGCCCACGGTCTCAGCATCAGCTCGTGATGGCTCTGGTTCCTGTCTTGTGTGGTTTCTTTCCCTCCCAGAAGCTGACAGATGTCTTTCTTTCCTATGGAGCACAGGGAAATCGTGTGGTGTAGTGGGAGAATTCAGGGTTTGGGAATCAGACAGACACGGGTTTAATTCTGGCTCTGCTTCAGCTATTTCAGAGTTAAGACCCTGGAATCAGACTACCCTGGTTCAACTCTCGGTTGGTCCTCTTGTTCACCGTGTGACCTTCAGCAAACGACTTCACCTCTCTGAGCCTAAGTTTCCTCCTTTGTAAAAATGGGACCATTACTAGACCCTGCGAGGCCACGGAAAGGAGTGAGGGAAAGAAGTGTCTGTAAAGGATGTGACGCAGAGAGCTCGCAGGGGAGGCTCCCCACGCACTTGGCTTCGTTTCCTTCACTTGAACCTGTGTAGCAGACAGTTCTCCCACAGCAGAGTTTGATCGACAGAACCCTCCTCAGTCCACACGGCATTCCCAGCTCTCAGACGGAACTTGACTTGCTGGAGAGGCCAGCGGCTCCAGCCCTTGAGGGTGACAGGCTGGTGTGTAGTTCCTCTTTGGTGATTGGGAAACAAGAGTATGCCCAGCTAAACCCGACGCAATGCCTTGGAAACCTTGCGTAAGGGCTGATGCTTGAATCAGTGTGCTCACCCTAATTACACGTGAAACATGCTCAGTTTCCTAAGACCTCAGGGGAGAAAAATTCCTGCGGGCTGCCAAGTTAAAAGGTACCACTTTCTCTGCCGCCTGCTTAGCTCCCAGTCACCTGTGCTTGTGCCCCTGAGGGTACTAGAAGCTGGGGCTGGGGTGTGGTCAGGAGGTCGGGGGTCTCTGCAACTCACCTGTCCATATTTACTCACATCCCTTAGTCAGAAAGTGGGGGCCGCTTTAACACTGAGAGGTGTGTGAGAGGTAAGAGCATCTGCTGTGGAATCAGGTGCCCGGGCTCAACTATGACCACTACTGTGCCACCCTGGGCCCGTCACTTAACCTCTCTGTGCCTCAGTTTCTTTGTCTATAAAGTGGGGGCAACAACAGTAACTATCTCACAGCATGGTGGTGAGGCTCAAATGACTGAGCACATATAAAGTACTTAGGCGGAGCCTGGCACCCCAGAAATGCCACGCGGATATTTGTGGTTACTATTATTATTAACGCTTGTTTGACTAACATTTACGCAGTGCCTACTAACACACCCCCTCTTTTAGGCCCTCAGGCAAGGAGATAAAAATCAACCCTTGGCCCAGTGAGTTTGTAGTTTAGCAGTAGAGGCAAAGAAAGGGAAGGAGAAGGTAGTGGCATCCTCATCACGAGGTGCTGGATTAACTCAGGAGGGGGTACCTGACTTGGCCTGAGGTCCTCGGTGAAGCTTCCTACAGTGGGTGATGTGTGCACAGAGCAGAAGGGGGAGACGATGGATGGGTGGAGGGAAAGAGCAGCCCAGGCAAGGAGAGGAGCAGAAGCAAAGACAGAGTAGGACCGAACCCGGGAAGCCGGGCGCTGTCTTCTCTCCTGCATGGGGCACAGCACGACGTGGAGGGAGAGGAGGATGGAAAGCTGGGGCGGGGCTGGAGGAGAGGGTCCTGAGGGCCAGGCTGTGGCTAGGGAGTCTCACACCAAGTGTCGATGGGGGCCGGCGGGCAGTCTACTGTGGGAGACTGTGAGAGGTTAGCAAATTTGGGAGGTGGGGGTGGGGAGAGGGAACAGAGACAAAACAAACCAGCGGGCGGCCATCATCGAGCCCCCGCTGATGCCTGCCAGGCAGAGATGCCGGCTCGGGAGGCCAGACCTTCTGATTGTCCAACAGAAGCCAGCACTATGGAATTTTACATGGGAGTTCACCATTCTCAAATGCTGGGCCAACACTCTACAGGACAAATGAGACGTGTCTGCAGATGACATGAGGCCCGGGGCCTAGGCGGTGACCATCTGAGCGGAGAGGCCCTGCAGAGCTGGAGAAGGATGTGGTCTGCCTCGTGTCATAGGAAAGCCAGCCTGGGCCAGTGGGGAGGGCACATGGGTTCTCCTAAGAAGACTGGAGAAATGAGCAGCAGGTAGTGAGGCAGCAGGGAAGGGCTGCAGCAGGAGGGGTCTCGTCCTCACTCCACCCCAACTTGGTCTTAGACCTGCAGAAAATCCCTGGCCCTTGCTGGGCTTCAGCTTCTCTGAGTATGGAATGGGGGGGCGGGTGCACAGGGGATCTAAAAGTTCCCGTGCAGATTAAAGCTGAATTGACAGCAGTGTTCTGGGGCTCAATACCCCAGGTGGCTAACAGCCCAGCTTTTGTCCAGGTCACCATCAGGGACTGACAAGCAGAAACTGGGCCTCACAGTTTAAAAAATACAGAAACTGCTGTACACAATGGCTCATGCCTGTAATCCCAGCACTTTGGGAGGCTGAGGTGGGAGGACTGCTTGAGAATAGGAGTTTGAGACCAGCCTGGGCAGCATAGAGAGACCTCATCGCCACAAAAAAATGAACAAAATTAGCTGGGCATGGTGGTGTGCGCCTGTAGTCCCAGCTAGTCGGGAGGCTGAGGTGGGAGGATCACCTGAGCCTGGGAGGTTGAGGCTGCAGTGAGCTAAGATGGTGCCAATGTACTCCGGCCTGGGTAACACAGTGAGACCCTATCTCAAAAATATATATAAAATAAAACTTAAAAAATATAAGAACCATTGTTTCAAAACTGGAAGTCAGAGGCTGCTGTAGGTGAGGAGGCAGTGGTGGCTCGGGGCAGAGTGTCTGAGCTCAGTCAGGGTGAGGAAGAGAGAGATAGGAAATTGTTACATACAGAGAGACTGGTCAAACATTTACATGTACAAGGTTAGTGGGGCCAGGTGCCTCACTGTCAGGGAAGGGAGGTGAAAACATGGTATTATAGTGGTAATGGAAATATCAGTATGAATTAATCATTTTCAATATACCCAAATACTGAAATATGCACATGTATATATATATATATATATGTATCATATATACATACATTTCCTAGCTCTCTCCATAGAGAAAATCCAGCAACAGCAACAGCTCAATAGCAGTGAGTGTAACGAGCACCCAAACCTTGGCTTCTAATCACTATTCTCTACTTAAAGGAGTCAGAGCTCCTTGGAATGGCTGATTCTAGGCTGGGCAGGAAAAATACAAGATGGGCCTGGAGCACCTTCTTATGTCAGAAACCAAGAAAGTGTTCAAAGAATGAAAAGGACATGTCAAAAGGACAAGAAGAGGCCAGACACAGTCAGTGGCTCATGCTTGTAATTCCAGCAGTTTGGGAGGCCCAGGTGGGGGGATCGCTTGAGGCCAGGAGTTCAAGAAAAGCCTGGGCAACATAACAAGACCTCATCTCTACAAACAACAACAACAACAAAAGTTGGGCGTGGTGGTGTGAGCCTATAGTCCTAGCTACTCAAGAGGCTGAGGTGGGAGGATCACTTGAATCCAGGAGTTTAATGCTATGGTGAGCATTGCACTGCAGCCTGGGCTACAGGGTGAGGCCCTGTCTCTCTAAAAAAAAAAAAAAAAAAAAAAAAGCTTGGGGTTCCCACTGGCCAAAGAATAGATAATGTGAGCATCAAAATAAATAAAAATCATCACAGATTATAAGCCATTGGATAAAACACAAAGGCAGGAATCTACATAGATAGAAACAAAGAAATGAACAAATCAAAACTTTGATAAAGAATAGGATATTGACATACCTTCAAAGCACTTCCCCAGAAAACGCTTATTAATTACAAAATGGAAAGAGTAACTGTGCAGTGGAGAAATTTGGCAGACATCATCTTTTTGATGGGGGCTGGAGGGACAGGGTCTCACTGTGACCCAGGCTAGAGTGCAGTGATGTGATGACTCACTACAGCCTCAACCTCCCGAGGTTCGGGCGATCCTCCCACCTCAGCCTCCCGAGTAGCTGGGACTACAGGGATGCACCACCATGCCTGGCTAACTTTTTTATTTTTCTGTAGAGATGGGGTTTTGCCATGTTGCCCAGGCTGGTCTTCAACTACAGGGCTCAAGCGATCTGCCCACCTCGGCCTCCCAAAGTATTGGGATTACAGGCATGAGTCACTGTGCCTCGCCCACGCATCATCTTAACCAGGTGAAGACAGTGGGCACTGGAAGCATGGAGACACATCGGCATCCTGTGCCTCCTGATATGCCACACTGAGCAGGGCACAGCACCACTTCTGGGGGATCCTGCCTAAAAGGTACAGCTTCAATCTAATAATGAGAAAACATCAAACAAATCCAAAGTGAGGGGCAGTCTACAAAAAAACAAAACAAAACAAAAGAAAAACTGGCTGGCATTTGTCAAGAGCATTCAGGTCATAAAGCACAAGAAAAGATGGGGAAACTGTCACAGATTGAAGGAGACTAAAGAGACATAACAACTAAATCCGATGAGATCCTAGATCAGAAAAAAGGCCATCAGTGGGACACCTGAAGAAAGTTGAGTACGATCTGCAGATTGGCCGGTAGCACTGTGTAATGGATTCTCCTGCTCTTAATCACGGTATTGTGATTATGTAAGATGTTAACATTTGGGGATGCTTGGGTAAAGGGCATACAGGAACTCTGTACTATTTTTGCAGTTTGGGGGAAAAGTCTGAAATTATTTCAAAACAAAAAGTTAAAAAAGTATTTCAAATGGAAATTTAAAAAAACATCAAAGACAGAGATCCCACTTAATCACACTTAAAGCATGGCTATAATCCCAGTTACCCGGGAGGCTGAGGTGGCAGGATCACTTGAGACCAGGAGATTGAGGCCGCAGTGAGCTATGACCACTCCATTGTACTCCAGCCTGAGCAACAGAGTGAGACCACCATCTCTAATAGTAATCCTCATCATCATCATCATCACCATCCCACTTAGCCTGTTGTCTTCACACATGGCTGGTCCTTGTAGGCATCTGAATTTGAGGTGCTGGTTTAACAAATGATTGCTGACTCCTGGGTGTCAGGCAAAGTAAGTCTTTGCTGGGCATGGGGACAGGGGTAGGGAGGCGGGCTGGGCGATGATGAAGCTCTAAGAGAGAGGTGAGATTTGGACCAAAACTACAGAAGGCAATCAAAGGAAAGAGTAAATGATGCTTAACCATAATCACTTCCATTCTATGCTGGGCACTTTGACATATATATTTGCATGTATTTCTCATAAAACCCTGGAAAATACTGATATCTCATTTTTCCAGGGAGAAAATGGAAGCTTAGAGTCACCAAGCCAGTGAGTGACAGAGCTAGGATTCAAACCCAAGTCTGAGTCCACAGGGCATTGTCCTTCCACTGCCCGTACTCTGGGAATCACCAGTTTAGAGCTCACTTTGTGGTAAATTAGATGAAGGTCTCATGGTTTTGCTCATCTGCTTTCCTAAGGATGCTGCCCCAGAGCAGATGAGAGTCACCTGGAAGACAGGGACCAGTTCAAAATTCATTAATTCATTCAACAGCCATTTGCTAAGCACCTACTATATCAGGCAGTGTTCTAGATAGTGGGGAAATGAAAGTGATCAAGGCAGACACCACCCCATGAAGCTGCCAATCTAGCAAAGCTTCTGGCTCCTTGGGAGTGGCCACCTCAACACTACGTACTGTAATACTAACTCCATTCCCACGCCACAGAGCCACGCTGGGCAGCAGTGGTGGGGTAAAGGCAGAGCTCAAAAAGACCCTGGTTTCAGAACTGACCACAAGCCAAGTGAGTCAGCATGAATGTCACTAAGAAAATGGGTTATCAGGAGGCTGGTGAGAACCCTAGGCATGTGACAGACCAGGAAGTGAGCCGTCCTCCCTGCCTGACATTAGTCAGTCCCTTGCTGCAGTGATGTGACCAGTTGTGGCCAGCTCTCTGTCAAGAGAATGTGGAGGAAAGGGTGAAGAGAATGGAGGAGGGAAAGGGGTGCTTACAGCAAACCTGCTATATACTAGGGCCACAGAGGCCTTTGACCAGCATGTTCACATCTAATTGTCTTGACTGACTTGCAAATTAGGGATTATTGTTCCATTTTACAGATGAGGCTCAGAGAGGCGGGAGACTTGGCTAGGCTCACACACCTATGAAGTGCCATGGCAGAGATCTGAATCCGGATCTAATTTATGGTCCTGTTGCTTTTCCCCCACAGTGTGGGGACAAATCAGGCCCATTTGGGTGGAAAATATTTGGAAGAAAAGTTAAAGAATTGGACTGCTTAGCCTCAAACACAGAAAGCTAAAGGACGGATTATAATAAATATTTATTATTTAAGAAACACTCCCTCCCAGCCCTCACCGGCCACTGGAGTATGAGTTCTCAAGGACAGGTCCCAGACCTTTCCTCTCCTGCCCTCCTCGCTGCCCAGCCTAGGCCCTTGGGGAACTGAGTCCATGAATGGATCTGCACAAGCATAAGGCCCACTGGTTAGCCTTAAACATGAGACTAAGATAAGATGGGCAGTGGTGAAGCTGGGTGATGAGTACACAGTGGTCCCTGTACTGTTTTCTCTACTTTTGTGGATACTTAGACAGTTTCGCTTTTTTTATTTTTTTTTTGGAGATGGAGTTTCGCTCTTGTTGCCCAGGCTGGAGTGCAATGGCATGATCTCAGCTCATCGCAACCTCCACCTCCCAGGTTCAAGCGATTCTCCTGCCTCAGCCTCCTGAGTAGCTGGGATTACAGGCATGTGCCACCACGCCCAGCTAATTTTGTATTTTTAGTAGAGGCGAGGTTTCTCCATGTTGGTCAGGCTGGTCTCGAACTCCCGACCTCAGGTGATCCGCCTGCCTCGGCCTCCCAAAGCTCTGAGATTACAGGTGTGAGCCACTGCGCCCAGCCACATTTTCACTTTTTAAAAAGGAAAATGGGCCAAAATTAAAGCAAGAGAGGAAGAAACTGGACTTAAGAAAAACTAACCTGGATGCCAGGGGTCAAGGGAATGGGAGTGGGGACTGGGGCTAGCTGGGCACGTGGTTTATCCCCTGCTGGGGCAGGACCCAAACAGAGACCCCATAGGGCCCCCTGCCCTCAACACTCCTCACGGTCAGCTCTCTCAGGGACTCTGAGATCACTGTGTCCAACGTGTTAACTTTACAGAAGAGAAAACCAAAGCCTCAAGAAGAGGTGTGCCTTGTTCAGTTGAAGGTGCAATTAAACTCAGAGTATTGAAAACAAAAACAAAGCCAGGTGTGATGCTCATGCCTGTCATCCCAGCACTCCGGGAGGCTGAAGTGGGTGGATCACTTGAGGTCAGGAGTCTGAGATCAGCCTGGCAACATGGTGAAACCCTGTCTCTACAAAAAAATACAAAAATTACTTGGGTGTGGTGGTGGTCGCCTGTAGTCCCAGCTACTCAGGAGGCTGAGGTGGGAGGATTGCTTGAGCCCAGGGAGGTTGAGGCTGCAGTGAGCTGAGATCATGCCTCTGCACTCCAGCCTGGGAGACAGAGTAAGACCCTGTCTCAAGAATAAGTAAATAAAATAATAATAATAATTTTAAAAAATAAAAACAAGCCCCAGGGTGGGCAGATCACCTGAGATCAGGAGTTCGAGACCATCCTGGCCAACATGGCAAAACCCTGTCTCTACTAAAACTACAAAATTTAGCCGAGCATGGTGGCAGTTGCCTGTAATCCCAGCTACTGGGGAGGCTGAGGTAGGAAAAGTGCTTGAATCTGGGAGGTGGAAGTTGCAGTGAGCCAAGATCGCAGCTCTGCAGTACTCCAGCCTGGGAGATAGAGCAAGACTTTGCCTCCAATAAATAAATAAATAATAAGGCAAATAAATAAAAACAAACCACTAAAAAGCTTTCCAATCAATCCTTGATAGTGCTCATGTCAGGAGAGGTTTTGCCTCTCAGTGGACATTTGTCTTTTGGGCTGTCGCTGGGTGTGGGGGTGCTACTGACATCTCATGGGTAGAGGCCAGGGGTGCTGCTAAACATTCCATGGCACACAAGTTCCCCCCACAACAAAGAATGACCAGCCCCAAGTGTCAATAGGGTTGAGGCTGGGAAGCTCTGTTGTGTGCGGAATAAAACCTCCCACGTGGAAGGTTTCCCATTGATCCCATGCTGTCTCTGAGGGGCCTCCAGCTGCTCCTGCCCCTGATGGGTGATGTCACAGCCACGGCCTTGATGGCCTCCATGGAGACCAGAAATCTGGAGTTAGGCAGTGTTTCCCTCTCCCTTTTTGCTCTGTGCCTGAGAAGGCAGCGCTCACTTGGAAAAAAAACAAAGCAAAGGAACCCACAGGGAAAAGATGAAGTCCATCTGAATTTACTTTGTGACTTACTATAATGGTGTGGTAAGTACAAGTGTCACTATGTTAATCAAAAAGGTGCCAAATCCATGTCTCTAGCTTCCTCGCGCCTTAGGATACAGCGAATTCCATGAGAATGTACGGGAAGGTCGGTGCTAAAAGTCAATGAGAGCATAGGATTTCCTTAACAGAAATCCACTTTCCAGGCCACATCTAGCCTACAGAGTGAGGAATGGCTGCAGAGCCCAGCCCCAGATAAACACGTCTTCCCCTGCTCCCAAGCAAGGAAACTGCCGCTGGAAATGTCTGACTAATGGATTTCATCTGTAATTTCTTTTCATAGCAGAATGCCTCAGCTTTGCTATTTTAACTTTTGCTGCTTGGGACCTTAGTTCTCCCCTGTTCTTGCAGACGAATCTCGGATCACTCTGTGGTTCGCCATATGTGGGTGGCTACTGGGCAGGCACTTGTGATGTCACTGTTTCCAAGGCTTAATGAAATTAGATGCCATTTAGGAGCAAGTCATTGGAAGTGGTGGGTCATTTGTCCCAAAAATAGCCATCAAGGCTTTTAGTTGAAACTCTGGCTGGTCAGTCCTGGCCACCAGCCTGTCGGAGCCCTTGGTGCCGAGTGCCAGGGAGTGAGGAGAAAAACTCACTCGTTTGTTCCCCTACTCATTCCCTACACCTTACTGAGAACCACTGGCCCGGGCGCTGTGCTAGTGTATATGTGTGCATGCACACGTGTGTGCATGCGCGTATGTGTGTTGGGGGGGCACGAAGGCAAATGAACACACCAGAGCCAAGTGGAGGCAGGCGGGAGAGAGCCCTAGAATCATTCTCATCGCCCCCCTCAAATCCTGACCTTGACATTCATACTACTAAGATGAGTTCATACCACTCTCTCCCTCTGTCCAAAGGAAAAAAGGTCCATCTCCGTCTCCAGCCCAGATGGAGAAGCTTTGAGGGAGGAATAATAATAATAGTAACAATCACAGCTATGACTGCTGCTACCCTCATCGCGAGGGCTTACTGTGCACAAGGCCTCGGGCTTACACTTTGCGTTCAGTATCTCAGATCACTTTCATAGCCCTGTATGGCAGACAGTAGCATTCTTTCTGTTTTACTTGCCCAAGATGGAGGGCCAGGACTTAAACTGGCACAGTCTGGCAGTAGAACACTTCTTCTCACCCCTGGGCCACATGTCTGCCTGGAAGAGGGAGACAGGCTGGCAGATGAAGGAGTGAAGGCCTGGATTTATGAGAAATCTGGGTGACGACTCCTGGTCTACATAGCACATAATGCTGATGTCACCAACGCATATAAGGTTTTCTCCCTGCAGCTCTCTCCCTAGACCCTGGTGCCCATGCCATGGCCTCCTAGCTCCAGCAGCCTCCACTTCTACCCCAATCATCTCCACATGTGACCTCTCCCATCCGTGATAACCCTCTCTGACCACAAAGTCTTGGCCTTTCCCCTTCCCTCCTTCCCACAAAGACGAAGTCTGGACAAAGAGGAAGAGGAGCAAATCTGACTGCTTGGCTTCCAGAAGGCCAGACAAACCACATTCCCCATTCCAAGGTAGCTCCCCCATCTCCGCAGGCTCTGGGGACTATACCCGGCCCAGCCCCAGGCTGGCTGCAGGGTCTTCCACTCTTGCTGGGCTGGGTCAGATTTGTCCTTGAATCTCCTGTGGGTCACGCAGGGCCTGGCCCATTAATAGCACTTAGTGAACTCCAGGTGAAAATATAAATTGACGTCTGCACAAGGCTATGCACCACAGCACCAGCTGTAATAGCAAATGACAGGAGACCATCCAAACATCCAGCCAAAGGGGACACTACAGATCACCCATAAGGCAGAGGGTGATACAGCTGGATGGGAGAATGACACTGTCACAGGGGAATCTCCAGGATACAGTAAGAGGAAAAGGCCAAGGCAGAACGCTGCATTCTGTTACATTTTACGTGTGTGTCCATGTGTCAGGGGTGTGGTGCTTGAACCTGGGAGGTGGAGGTTGCGGTGAACCAAGATCGTGCCATTGTATTCCGGCCTGGGCAACAAGAGCAAAACTCCATCTCAAAAAAAAAAAAAAAAAAAAAAAAAAGTATATATATATATAAAAAATATTTAGAGATAAATTTGAGAAAAAAGTACAAGACCCATATACTGAAAATATTGCTGAGGGAAATTAAAGAAGACATGAAAGCAAAAGTAAATGGAAATACAGACATGTTAGTGGGTCAGAAGATTCAACATTGTAAGGATGGCATTTCTTCCCAAATTTATCCATAGATTCAACTCAATTCCAATCAAATCCCAGCAAGTATTTTTGTAGAAATTGACAAGCTGGTTCTAAGATTCATATGGAAATACAAAGGACTTAGAACAGCCAAAGCAACTGTGAAAAAGAACAAATTTGGATCTGATGTCCAGACTTACTATAAACCTTCCAGAGGAAAACATAAGGGAAAATCTTTGTAAGTTTAGGTTAGACAAAGATTATTTTTTTAGGTGAGACACCAAAAAGCTCAAGTAATAAAAGAAAAATGATAAATTAGGCTTCATTAAATTTTTTTTTTTGAGACGGAGTTTCACTCTTGTTGCCCAGGCTGGAGTGCAATGGCGCGATTTCGGCTCACTGTGACAACGTGGATGATTCTCAAAATAATTATGCTGAATGGCAGGCAAACTAGGGTACATATGGTATGGTTCTGTCTATATAAAATGCTAGAACATGCCAACTAATCTAGAGTGACAGCAGATCATTAGCTGCCCAGGGAGAGCGGAGAGGACAGGGAGGAGCAAGCTTTGGGGTGTGGTGTAGATATCCATGATCTTGGCTGTGATAATGGTTTCAGGGATGTATACATACGTCAAATTTTTCACATTGCACACTTTAGACATGTGACATTTATTGTAAGTCGATTATACCTCAATAAAGCTGTCTGAATAAAACATTTTAATAACAGCCATGATTGAAATACATCCCATACATTAAGTGATCCATGAGTTCATAAAGATACTTCCTAAAAACAAGTTACAAGCCTTGTTGGACACCTTTAAGACCCTACACCACCAAATCATTATTGTGAAAACTGGTAAATAAAGAGAATGCACTTACTCTGACTTTTTTTCTTGGTATAAAATGTATTTCTAGATAGCCAAATAGTTGATGAGGGCAAAGTTCTGTTTTATAGAATAACTTCAAAGAATGCATGCAGAAAGACTAAGAGAATTAGAAAAATCCTCTTTGTGCATCCCCTGATGAAATCCTGGATCTAGACAATAATCAGCAATGACAGGAAGCTTCCTAACAGATAGACCAGGCTGCCCCTGCCTGAACGCAGTGATCCATCTGCCTGCCTGAACGCAGTGATCCATCTGAGCATCTCAGAGAGAAGAAAGCCAGTTGTTCTGTACCTCTCAATGTGACACAATACAAAGCACGCAGTGGCACCCAGGAATGCTTCTTGCCAAGAGAACTGACCCTGAGTCTAATCAAGGCTCCAGATCTAACCACCAGTTTACAGAAAATATCAGGAACAGGTTACATGATTCAATAAGCCCAATCCATAATGCGGGCATTCTACAGAATAAATGACCTAGTTTCTTCAATAAATAAAGGACGTGGCCAGGCATGGCGGCTCATGCCTGTTATCCCAAGGCAGGAAAATCGCTTGAGCTCAGGAGTTCCCTGGGCAACATAGTGAGACCCCGCCTCCACAAAATATTAAAAAATTAGTCGGGTGTGGTAGCTCATGACTGTAATCTGTTACTTAGGAGGCTGAGGTGGGAGGATCACTTGGGCACAGGAGTTGAGCTTTAGTGAGCCATGACTGCACCACTGCACTCCAGTCTGGGCAACAGGATGAGATCCTGTCTCAAGAAAACCCATAGGCAATAGGTAGATCTTGTTGGATTCTGATTCCCTTTAACCCTAACCACTTACTTTCACTTTCCCAGACTCCTCTGTGGCATGGGGTGGCCATATAACATTGCTCTGACTGATGATAATAAGCAGAAGCCTGCTGGGGGTAGGGTGCTTTTGGTTTTATAATCAAAGGGTCACACATCACCGGCACTAACACTTCTACCCCAACCCCATCTTCCTGTCTTGGGTGCAGACATAACATCTGGAGCTGGGGGAACTCCTCTGAGACCATAAGGGAAAAGTGCAGTTGCGAGCAGAGATAAAAACTCTGGCATCCTTGAGATGCTGAGCCAACACCAGGAGCAAGCTACCTCCAGTCTTCTTGTTACATGAGAAAAAAAAATGAAAACAAAAAAACTCTTATTTAAACCTCTTCTAGTCCAGTTTTCTGTTATTTCAGCTAAAAAAGCACTCCTTACACATAGCATGTAAAAGAAACAGCAGAGGAGGTATGGAAAGGCCTTGACTTTCTGTCACTCATCAGCTGGAGAACTTGAATGAATTGCCATTCTACCTGGAAGGTTCTGCCTTTGCATCTCTGTGTGGCTTGCTCCCTTCCTTAAGTCTATTTTCAAATGTCATCTCCTCGGGGGAGCCTGTGCTTACTCTGCCCTCTTCTTTTAATTAATTAATTAATTTATTTATTTTTTGAGACAGGGTCTTACTCTGTCACTCAGGCTGCAGTGCAGTGGCGTGATCATGGCTCACTGCTGCCTTGACCTCCCTAGGCTCAGGTGATCCTCCCACCTTGGCCTTTCAAGGAGCTAGGACAAGCGCACCTGGCTAAATTTTGTATTTTTTGTAGAGATAGGGTTTTGCCATGTTGCCCTGGCTGTCTCAAACTCCTGGGCTCAAGCAATCTGCCTGCCTCAGCCTCCTAGTGTTGGGATTACAGGCGTGAGCCACCACGCCCAGCCTCTGCCCTCTTCTTTCTTCACAGCACTTAAAATCACTCCCTGACATTGAGTTATGTGTATCTGCTCACTGCCTGACTCCATCAGAATATAAGTCACCGGAGAGCTGGAACCCCATCTGTCTACATCACCAGGGCCTAGATAAGTGCCCGGCATAGAGTAGGTTCAGGAGAAGCACTTGCGCAATGGATGAAGAAGGCAGCATTTCTCAAAATGTTGGTCCAAGGACCATTGCCTCAGAATCGTGGGAAGTTGGTTACACTTACAGATTCCAGCCAGGTGTGGTGGCTCGCACCTGTAATCCCAGCACTTTGGGAGGCCAAGGCGGGTGGATCACCTGACATCCAGGAGTTCAAGACCAGCCTGGCCAACACAGTAAAACCCTGTCTCTACTAAAAATACAAAAAAAGTAGCCAGACGTGGTGGCATGTGCCTGTAATCCCAGTTACGTGGGAGGCTGAGGCAGAAGAATTGCTTGAACCTGGGAGGCAGAGGTTGCAGTGAGCCAAGATCATGCCACTGCACTCCAGCCTGGGGGACAGAGCAAGGCTCCATCTCAAAAAAAAAAAAAAAAAAAAAAAAAATTTGCAGATTCCAGGGCCCCACTATAGAATGAACTAAACTGGTGAGGAGTGAGGCGGGCAGGGCAGGAATCTGCTTTGCGGAAAAGTACAGTTCAGGAGATGCCCATGTGTGCTAGAATTCCTACGGTGTAAGGCATGTGTTTGTATCTAACTTCAAGCAGATTTCCTAAGACTTTCAGCCTGCACCCACCTGAGTTACCACAGGTCAACAGAGGGATGGGAAAGGGGACTGGCATTTCCTGTACTTCCACGCTATGGGCCAAGCACTGCTTAGACACTTGGCCTACTCTATCCACAGAATCTTCCCTACTAGTCCTGAGGTTTCTTCAACAAATGCAGAAACTGAGGCTCAGAGAGGCCAAGCCACTTGCCTAAGCTCACACAGCTAACAAGAAACAGAGTCAGGACTGGAACCCTGGCCAGCCTCATCCTGATCCTCCCTGGCCTCCCAAAAGCTCCCCACTGGGCCCTGGGAGCCTTGGCTCTCTGTACTCATCGCTGCCCTCCTGTGCCATGCAGGGCCCATGATGACAGCAGGCCATGGCACTGGGTGAGTGAGTGAGGGATGCAGGGTCCACGATGCTGAGGAACTGTGGTGCTGTGCCACCTGGAGGTCCTGGCCGGGCAAGGCTGGAGAGGAGCCCCTCACCCCCACTCGCCTCCCCCACCTGCAACAGACAGATGAGCTCAGGCTTGCACAGGAAGAGGAAAGGCAGCCAGGGCTTGGCCAGGAGTCAGGCTTCCCACTTGTCAAGGCCGCAGGGAGTGCTAGGCCGGGGGGAGCAAGGGCCCCCCAAGTGTTTCCAACTCACTGGAAACAGGACACGGCCTCCTGGCCCCACACCGGGATAGAACAACATCCTGTGTGCAGATGCTATAAATGGAAATGTATTCTTAGAGGGGCAGAGCATGAGCGGGGTTTTTCAAAAGTGGCCCATCATCGGATAAAAATACAGACGGCATTTAAATGCTGAGCGGCAGGAGCTATTCCGGGGACTGGATTCTCATGCCCGTGGCTCCCCGCCAGGCACGGCCTTTCACAGAGATTTAAAAAGAATAAACTGTTGGTGTGAGTGTTTTTAAGTTTAGGAGGGGAGTATTTAGGGGAAGGAGCCATGCCAAGATACCTGTGAAAGGTGCCCCTTTTGGGGGACCTCAAGTGTCCCTTGACCTCCACCTACCCAATTGATTCAGCTTTGCTTTGTGCTGTGAGATCACCTTTTTTTTTCTTTTTCTTTTCTTTTTTTTTTTTTTTTTGAGATAGAGTTTTGCTCTTGTTGCCTAGGCTGGAGTGCAATGGTGTGATCCTGGCTCACTGCAACCTCCCCCTCCTGGGCTCCAGCGATTCTCCTGCCTCAGCCTCCCAAGTAGCTGAGATTATAGGCATGTGCCACCATGCCTGGCTAATTTTTGAATTTTTAGTAGAGGCAGGGTTTCATCATGTTGACCAGGCTGGTCTCGAACTCCTGGCCTCAAGTGATCCACCTGCCTTGGCCTCCCAAAGTGCTGGGATTACAGGTGTGAGCCACCAAGCCTGGCCTGAGACCACCTTTTAACAACACTCTCAGCGACCTTGAAAAATAAGTCAAGGTTGAGTTCTGGTGAGGCCTGGAGTAAAAGCAGGATTAAGATTTTAAGAGGGGAAGGAGAATGATATTTACTGAGCACCTCCCATGAACCCAAGTAGTAACTCATATTGTCTCATCTGATCCTCAAATCTGATCCTCAAAACCATTCAAGGTATAAACACTAGCTTCATCCCCACTTTTACAGAAAAAAAAAAACTGAGGTTCAGGAAAGACTGTGTAGAGACAGTGGCTCAGACTGAGGCCTTGAGTACAGACAGACACATGGGAACGAGGCTGGAGGAGAAAGGGTGGAAGCTCCTGCAAAGCCTCATGGCCCCCTGAGGCCCAAGGTTACTCTATCTCATGGCCAAGCTGGGGTAGATGTCCTCGCCCATCTGAACACAAGGTTACTGCACTGGGCTAGGAGCACAGCAAAGAGACCTGAAGGGGCAGGCAGCTGTGCGCTTTAGAAAGCAAGATCTGGCTCACAAATGAAAAGATGAGACTCTCCACACAATCCCAGGCAAAAGGGCCTTAGGAAAGGGGTCAGAATGTTCTCCTTGTCGGCCTGGCTGAGAGGCTAGTTGGTGATCACTTTCACTTGGGCACATCTCAGTGTCAGTTTTTCTATAATAAGCAGGTTATAAATGAAAAGAGAGACACAGTCAGGGCCTGTCTTAGCAGATCTGTCTTTGGCTGTGTGTTATCTGCCCCTCCTTCCCACCCCACTGCCCGCCAACATTCTTTGTTCCCCAAAGACCACTGCTATTCCAGCTTGGTGCCATCTGTCTGCATCACCCCCTCTCTCTCCTTCATCAGCTCACAGTACTTTGCATCATCAAGTGCTTACTGTGGACCATGCACTGATCTAGGTGCTGGGAGAACATCAGAGGTCAGACACAAATCTCCCTGTCTTCATTTAGATTATCTCCTAGTGGGAGAGACCAACAGTGAATGAACTCATATATGTCAGTGCTGACAAGTGTTATGAAGAAAAATGAAACAGGTTAAGGAAATAGTGTAATGCCAGGGCCCTTCGGATGGGGCTCATCAGACAAGGAGATCATGACATGCAAATGGAGACCGGAATTAAGTGAGACAGTAGCCACAGGGATAGCCAGGGAAGAGCATTCCAGGCAGAAGGGACAGCAAGTGCAAAGGCCTCGAGGCAGGGAGCGTATCTGGCAGGTTCCTGGAACAGCAGGGAGGCTGATACAGCTGGAGTGGCCAGTGAGATCAGAGGCCTCGGGCAATTGAAAACTTAGCTCACGCATCCCTTTCTCTGAGAAGCCATCTCCAATCAGCCTCAGGCCAGATGAAGTGCCCCCACGGGGACCTCTGCAGCCCCTGAGGTCTCCCTGTTACTACCGGGCACATGCGATGATTGACGTCACTGAACATGCGTGGACTGCATTCACAAACGAACAGCCCGGCCCACACTGCCTCGTTAATACTATTGGTGTCTTCCCCTCAAAGCTGTGAATTCCTCAAGGGCAGGAGGTTGTCTTAATGCGTCTTGGGGTTCCCCAGGGGCTGGCACTGTGATCTTAAGTGGGGAGCATCATCTTTAAGCAGCAAAAGGCCCGCTGAGCCAGGGAAGACTGTGGGTCTTTCCTGAGCCAAGATCTCACCTGAGCTGTGCAGGCGAGTACCCTCGGGGAGCCACTTAGCTTCCTCACCACCCACCAGCAATGAGGCTTCACAGAGGAGATCCAGGCAGGCAGGCGGGGAGGAAGGGGGTGGCTGTAAGAGGGAGGGAAGGGCTCTGCTCCCCGCTCCCCCTGCTAAATTTCCCACATCCGCCTCAACTTGTGCTTTCTTTTTTTTTTTTTTGAGACGGAGTCTCGCTCTGTCGCCCAGGCTGGAGTGCAGTGGCGCAATCTCGGCTCACTGCAAGCTCCGCCTCCCGGGTTCACGCCATTCTCCTGCCTCAGCCTCTCTGAGTAGCTGGGACTACAGGCGCCCGCCACCACGCCCGGCTAATTTTTTGTATTTTTTTTTTTAGTAGAGACGGGGTTTCACTGTGGTCTCGATCTCCTGACCTCATGATCCGCCCGCCTCGGCCTCCCAAAGTGCTGGGATTACAAGCGTGAGCCACCGCGCCCGGCCAACTTGTGCTTTCTTCAACAGTTCATGGCATAACTGAGCCCCTGCTTTGAGGAAAGCCCACATGAGAAAATAAAAATGTAAAACTAATTCATCAGGCAGTTATTATTCATAGAGAGGAAACACCTTTCCCTCTGAAAGAGATTCCAGGAAACGTCAGCATCCCAAGTGAATTAACAGACCCAAGCATTGGTCACCTAGCAGCTCACATCCGCAAATGAGAGACAGCCAGGCCTTACATGTGGGACAGAAGTATACTTCTCTGGAGTAGAAAAATGCCTACTGAGAACAGGCAGGAACTGGAAATTAGAGAAGTGGGCTGGGTGTGGCCTGTGGCAAACTGTGGAGTCCATAGAAAGCCTCCCAGCTTGGCACATGGCTGGAACCAAGGGGTCCGAGGGCAGCCAGGTAAGTGAAACCAGAAATCTGGGGAATTAGGTAAAATCACCAATTAAAAAATGATGGCAAGTGTTTTAAAAATAAAATAATGAGCAAAGCAAAGGAAACACTTCTGTGGGTCAGATTTGGCCTGAGTATTATCAGTTTGTGAACTTGGCCTTAAATCTTGAACATGAAGTATTTTTGTATCAGAATAGTCAGTAGAATGAAAAATATAGCAAGAAGAGAGAGAGACATAAAAGTTATAGAGCCAGAAGGGAGCTTCAAGATCATGGAGTTCCTGTGTGGTCAAGAGGTTTCATCTCAGGGATCAAGTCTAGTGGTTGCCAGGCTGGTAAGCCTGAGACCTGACTCTGTTGGAGCCCTGAGATAGATTAGCAATGTCTGCCAAGGACATGGGAATAGGAACATTTGCTCCACACTTTCTGGGTTTGATGAGTCCAGATGCATCTTAAAGGCAAAAACTGATCCAGAAAGCTGTACCAAATTCCTAATGTCACAAGGAAGAACGAGTGTCCCATCTGGGGCTCTTCTCATGACACCCCCAGATGCCCCTAAACATTTTGATCTGCAGTCTACCAAAAACTTATCTGGGAGAGAAGCCATCTCTAAACCAATAATGCAAGTGGATAAGAAAATTTGATTTTTACAGTGATTCATTTTCTCCATGACTTCTTAGAGACAACATCTTTTCTAAACAGCAAGGGGAGTCTGAACCCTGACAAAGCCATCTGAGGCTGCTGCCTCTGGCACACAAAATATCCCAGCTGAGGGATCTGAGCCTGGCCGAAGGGTCTGGCGCCAGAGGGAGCCTGGACCCACCAGAGAGCCATGACTTGCCTCCCAGCTTGGCCCTCCCCATCCCACTCGGTGTGAGTCCTGGCTAGCGACTTCAGTGTGCTGGCTGCAGAGTCCTCCGTTTGACTTGGCTCCTGAGCAAAATGTACTTTTCCAAAGGACACTCATTCAACTGAGGCTGAATTTTGCAATTCCCTGGCAGGGGTAAGGCCAGCCTCCCCTGAGCACATGCTGTCCTGGGGAATGGGGACCAAAGAATGTAGTTGTCACCCCCTCACCTCCTCCTTCCTCCTCCCCAGGGGGGAAGATCTGTCTATACACTGGCAGAGCCCTGGCATGCCTGCCATCCCCTCAGCCTCTGCTAGTCACCCAACAGCAACCACTGCCTCCCTCCAGCTCCCCACGCAGGGTGCACTCCTGAACTGGATTTCAAACTACACCTGACAGCAGGCCTGGAAGAACCACTGGAAAAGATGAGCCCACAGCTAAGCCGGCCAGGGAAGCCCCCACACAGTGCAGAGCCACGCCCCGCTGCACATCACTGCTGGGGGTTGTGGTGGCTCAAGCACCAAGCGCATCGTGAACCTGTTGTTCTTTTTTCCCTCTTTTAAAACACAGGCTATTTTTTTAGAGCAGTTTTAGGTTTACAGCAAAATGGAGCAGAAGATAGCGATTTCCCATACCCTACCTGTCCCCACACATGGCCAGCCTCCCTATCAACATCCTGTACCAGAGGGTACATTTGTTATGATTGATGAATGAACACTGACTCATCATTGTCTCCCAAAGTCCATACTTGACATCAGGGGTCACTCTTGGTGCTGTACATTCCTTGGGTTTAGACAAATGTATAACGACACGTGTCAGTCACTGCAGTATCACACACAGTTCCACTGCCCTAAAAAGCCTCTGCGCTCTGCCTATTCATCCCTCCCTCCCCCCAACCCCTGGCAACCACTGATCTTTTACTGTCTCCATAGTTTTGCCTTTTCCAGAATGTCACAGAATTAAAATCATACAGTATAGAACCTTTTCAGATTGGCTTCTTTCATTTAGTAAGTGGCATTTAAGGTTCCTCCATGTCTTTTCACAGTTTTCTGGCTCATTACCTTTCAATCCTGAACAATATCCCATTGTCTGGATGAACCAGTGTGCTTGGTATTTCAATCCCCACAGATTTTCAGAGCCAGGGGCTCTGCTGTCTCATGCATTAGCTGCCTGACTTTGGACAGATTTTTCTCTGAACCGCCAGTGTTTTTCATCTGTAAAATGGGGTTAAAATACTGCTTACCTCACAGGAGTAAGGATTAAATGCAGAAACGCACGTAAGGCATGAATGGCACCTCCCAGCACGTAGCAAGCACATGGTGGATGTGAGCTGTGATTATCATCATCACTAGCACTGCGACTGTCACTACATTCCTGAGTTTTCTATGACTTCTCTCTTCTGCAGAGCAGCATGGAGGGGAATAGAGACAACCCAGCTTTCGGCTCAAATCCTGACTCTGCTAGGCAAGTGGCTGAACCTCTTGGAGCCTCAGTTTACTCATCTGTAAAGTGGGGAGGGGCACTACATCTCCCTCCTAGGGAGATTTTGAGAAATAAATGAGATCATGAATTGAAATGTAGAAAAAACCCTTGGCATTCAGTAGGTGCTCAAAAAAGGTCAATTGCTCACTGTGAAGGAGAGGTCCTCCAGGCTTCCTGTGAATAGCCCTGCTGAGCACAGAGTGCAGGGAATGGAAATCGTGGGTATATTTGCAGATGGAGAGGGAAACCTAGACCCGCTGCCCAGCACCAGGATTGAGAGCCCCTCTGCTGGTTCATGCTAGGGCAGAGAGAGAAGGGAGAGGTGAGTGCCCTCCTGCCCAGCCAGGCCAGGACCCAGAGGACAGGGGGCGGCTAGGACTGGGGGGTGGAGTAACACTTCTGCAGTGAGCCAAGGCCTGCCTGGCTGTCTCCTTGGTGTCAAATGATGGCAGAGGCTGGAACACTGAGGCAGTGGCCAAGGCCAGCCAGCAGTTGTTCTTGCGGCCTCCAAGGAGTGGAAATAGGGACAGGGAAAAGTTACGGGCAACAGCCAGCAGTTCACAGCAGGTTCTGTGGAATTGCTGGGGCGAAGCAAGGACTCCTGTCTTCTCCTATGAATCGTCCTTGGCCTTTCATCCAAAATGGACCTGCCTACCTAGGAGGTCCACCACCCCCGCCTGTACCCAAAGGGATCACACCCTGACCACGCAGTGTCAGTGATGCCAGGAGGGAGGGGCTGCCAGCATCCCCACTTTCCAGGTAGCACGATAAAGGTCACCCAAGGTGGCATTGCTGGCAAGCACTGGAGCTGGAACTCAAACCCTTGGCTTGCAGAGCCCCCACGGCCTGAAGCCAAGCCAAGGTCTGCAAAGACTCTGCATGGCCACTGCTCTCCATCTGCATCATCTCCATCTGCATCCCTTTTCATTTCCACATTCATGCATTTGTTCGTGCATTCATTCAGCACCTGTTCAGCAAATATCACTAGCACCTGCTCTGCTAATGATAAAAATGGGAGCCAAACAAAGGCAGTCTCTGCCTGCCTGGAGCTAGAGTCAAGAAAACCTCCACTGAGATGAGATAAGCATCGGGGAAGGCCCCGGGGCCGCCCGTGCCTCTACTAGACAATAGGCTGGAGAGTATATGGGTAGTGAGCCTGGAGCTGCCCTTTCTGGGTTCAAGCCCCAGCTCTGCCACTTGCTAGCTGTGGCCTCGGGGAATTCACTTCACTGCCCTGTGCTTCAGTTTCTCAGGCTGTCAAATAGTGCTCACTTTGCTGGCTTGCTCGGAGGGGGTTCACATGTTAGCACAGGGAAAAGGCTTAGCACAGTGCCTGGCCCCCATGGGGGAGTGCTTCCCCTGTGATGCAGTTGCAGGGTGTGGGGTACATGGAAGACCACAAGCATTTTCTTCCCAAAGGAGAAGCTCCTTCTCCCCCACAAATCCCTCTGAAGGCTGCCTCTGCAAAGAGGTGGCACCAGTGGACACAGGAAATTACGCCAGAAAGAGGGGCACGGTGCATTCCCCATAGGTCCAAGATGAGAGAAAAACCAGGGCAGCGGCAGGGGCCCCCGCCAGGTCATGGCTGCTGTCTGAGGGCTGTGAGCATCCCCCTCCCACACCCACCTCCCTCCGCTTCTCTCCCCACTCTGCTCTCTCCTCCTGCCTCTCCCCAATTGGCCCTTCATTCTGGACTTTGCTCCAACTCTTTTGACCTCTAGAGCATGGAGCTGAGGTTCTGAATCCCAGAAACACTTGGAACATTTAAATTAAAATTCAATTGGACTCAGCAATACAAAATAAGAAAAACAGAGTGTATACTCACTCAAAGGATCCGTTAAGAAATTGTACATAGGTAGTACAAATTTACCAACTTGCATGGGAAGGATAAATACCACATTTATGAGAGTATTTCTCCTGGGATGGGATGGAGATGGGTCAAAATGGAAAGTGCAGACAGAAGACGAATATAAGGGCTTAAGGTTTGCTTCTTAGGATGGGAGGTGGGTATGATTCTATATGTCCAAAATATTCTATGAAATAAAAAATAAGCTCAAAAGTACCCCAATCAGGTACTATAACAATAAAAAAGAATGAAGCACTGATCCGACCACATGAATGAATCCCACAGATGGGACATGGGATGAAAGAAGTCCAGCACACACAGATCAGATCGTGTGATTCCACATATGTGACCTGAAGAACAGGCAAGACTAAGGCAAGGGGAGGGAAGTCAGGAGATGAGTCACCCCGCGGTAGAGGTGCTGGCTGGGAAGGGGCATATGCAGGAGCTTTCTGGGTTACTGAAAGTGGTGTGCACCTTGATCTGGGGGTGGCCACATGGGGTATCAGGTAAAAAGCCATTGAGCTGTATACTTAAGATAAGAACACTTTACAATCTGCAATACCTCAATTTAAAAATTCCTTAAACATTTAGAAAGAAAGAAAACCAAGTCATCAGCCACATTTGGGAACCCTTTGCACTGGCTAAGTTTAATATTAAAGAGACTGTTTTAGAATTTCTTTCTATAGCCCAGGTGCGGTGGCTCATGCCTGTAATCCCGGCACTTTGGGAGGCCAAGGTGGGTGGATCACCTGAGTTCAAGAGTTCGAGAGCAGCCTGGCCAACATGGTGAAACCCAGTCTCTACTAAAAATACAAAATATTAGCCAGACATGGTGGCGGGCGCCTGTAATCCCAGCTACTTGGGAAACTGAGACAAGAGAATTGCTTGAACCCAGGAAGTAGAGGCTGCTGTGAGCCAAGATAGTGCCATTGCACTCCAGCCTGGGTGACAGAGTGAGACTCTGTCTTAAAAATAAAAAATAAAAAAAAGAATTTCTTTCTATAGCAATTTGATATTTGATTCCTTCATTCGATCACTTCCTCTGGGAAGAGCGTTGAGCAAGGCTCTGCGGCAGATACATAAGGAACTGCTCCAAGGCCCCAAGGACATGAAAATAAGTCAGGCTGACCCAGGCTGGAATCTTAATTTGCTCTAATTTGCTGTGCGAGCCGGGTTTAAGTGATGTCCCTCTCTGAGACTCAGTGGCCTGATACGCAAAACGTGGTTAGGATAACATGAGACAGTGTTCAGCACAGTGCCCAGCATATACTAGGTGCTCAAAAAAAAAAAAATGGTGGGGGGACCTGTTAATATGGTTCATGCTTTAACCCTCTACAGCAATGTTTTTACCAACTGCAGATGAGGATGACTAGTGAGTTAAGAAATCAAAGTAGTAGATTGCAACCAGCATTTAAAAAAAAAAAAAAAAGACGGCCTGGTGTGGTGGCTCATGCCTGTAATCACTTGAGGCCAAGAGTTTGAGACCCAGCCTGGCCAACATGGTGAAACCCTGTCTCTACTGAAAATACAAAAATCAGCCAGGTGTGGTGGTACATGTCTGTAATCCCAGCTACTGAGGCTGAGGCATGAGAATCGTTGGAACCCTGGAGGCAGGTGGAGGTTGCAGTGAGCTGAGATCATGCCATTGCACTCTGGCCTGGGTGACAGAGCAAGACACCAAAAAAAAAAGACTACAAAATATTTATTGTCATTGTGTGTAGTAAGAGAAGCACTGTTGAGGTGTTTGTTTGTTTGTGTTTTGAGGTGGAGTCTCCCTCTGTGGCCCAAGCTGGAGTGCAGTGGCGTGATCTCGGCTCACTATAACCTCCACCTCCCAGGTTCAAGTGATTCTCCTGCCTCAGCCTCTCGAGTAGCTAGGACTACAGGTATGCACCACCATGCCCAGCTAATTTTTTTGTATTTTTAGTACAGACGAAGTTTCAACATGTTGGTCAGGCTAGTCTCAATCTCCTGACCGCAAATGATCCACCCGCCTCAGCCTCCCAAAGTGCTGGGATTACAGGTGTGAGCCACGGCGCCCGGCCATGTTGAGTTTTCATATATTGTACACTGGGTTGTGATATAAAACGTATTTCTTCAGAGAGTAGATGTCAAAAGTGATTAAAAGCCCTGGTCTGTTGAGCAACATGCAGTGCTGTGACATAGTAGGTACCAGCTCCATATGACAAAGCCCTGCTCTCGGAATTAAGTCAGAATAATAACATACTAGGAAGATAATTCTAACACCTCTAAGAAAGTCACACGTTTGGTTTTTTCCTTTTTTTTTTTTTTAAAGAGCCAAAAATGCTATGAAGTTGAGAGATCGGGGCAGCTGCCTGGAAGAAGTTGCTTCAGATGTGGACCAACAAAAACTCTGATTTGAATTCCTGGAAGAGAGAGGTAGGCTGGGCCACAGGAGGATTCCTGGCCACTCAGCCTGAACGTGTGGCTGATCACGCCCAAGGGTCCTTTGACTCCTGGCCCTCAGGAAGGAGGTGGGCGGTTCTGGGAGGCTGCACAGTGGGTGTACATGAGACAGTTTTAGGTGGAACCCAGATTGGACAGCAAATAACACAAATCACCCACAGAAGAAGTGATTATTTTTCCACTTTTCTTTCAATTCTCATAATCGAGTTTAGAAAAAAATCCCATTTGGTGCTAGTAGGTCTTTTTACACTTAATAATCTCACTTTTTAATAAAAAGAAGACTAGGCCAGGCACGATGGCTCACGCCTGTAATCCCAGCACTTTGGAAGGGCGAGGCGGGCGGATAACTCGAGGTCAGGAGTTCGACACCAGCCTGGCCAATATGACGAAACCCTGTCTCTACTAAAAATTCAAAAATTAGCCAGGCATGATGGTGTGCTACCTGTAGTCCCTGCTAATGGGGAGGGTGAGGTTGTAGTGAGCTGGGATTGCACCACTGCACTCCAACCTGGGTGATGGAGGGAGGCTTTGTATGTATGTATATATGTACGTATAAATAAATAGAAGGCTAGGCTTCAGGCACGGAACCGTCTACCAGCAATAGCTCTAGGCTAGAACATTCATCTCACTGCTTTGACTTTCACAGGTACCTTGGACTCATGGCAGGTGATCCTGGTCTTCCATTTTTTGAGAGAAGGTAAATTGTTTGCCTTTTAAAACTCATCTATGCAAGCTTTTTAAAAAGTGAGTCCATTTAGGCCGGGCGCGGTGGCTCACGCTTGTGATCCCAGCACTTTGGGAGGCCGAGGCGGGCGGATCACGAGGTCAGGAGATCGAGACCACGGTGAAACCCCGTCTCTACTAAAACTACAAAAAAAAAATTAGCCGGGCATGGTGGCGGGCACCTGTAGTCCCAGCTACTCGGAGAGGCTGAGGCAGGAGAATGGCGTGAACCCGGGAGGTGGAGCTTGCAGTGAGCCGAGATTGCGCCACTGCACTCCAGCCTGGGCGACAGCGAGACTCCGTCTCAAAAAAAAAATAAATAAATAAAAAGTGAGTCCATTTAAATAAAATACAAAGCATATAACAGTAGGAGTAGATGTAGGTGCAGCACAAACTGTGACAGTGGCCCTAGAGTGATTGAAATTTGAGAAACACTGGTAAGGACGTCCCAAATTTGAGGTTGGGGAAGTTTTTCATATCCTGACATCAATAAGTGGCACTAAAGGACACGTTCCCTGCTGAGTCAGTAGAGAACCAGGCTCCCTTCAGGAAGAGAAAAGTCAAGGCCGGCCAGCCAGCTTGCTGCGGAGAATTCTTCAAGGAAAAGGGATCTTACAGCTGAAGGGCATCCACCTTTGTGCTCAGGAGTGCTCACCACCATTGCCATCCTCACCACTGGGCCTTTCTAAAAACACATGCCCATTTGTGTGGTCTCCATGCCGTAAGGAAGTCTCCACCTACATCTTCCTCTACTGCACTTCCTTATCTCCCCCCTTATCTTGTGCCATCTTTTTTTTTTTTTTCTGAGATGTAGTCTCACTCAGTTGCCCAGGCAAGGTGGCTCACGCCTGTAATCCAGCACTTTGGGAGGCTGCGGTGGGCAGATCATTTGAGGTCAGGATTTTGAGACCAGCCTGGCCAACATGGTGAAACCCTGTCTCTACTAAAAATATAAAAATTAGCAGGTGCAGTGGCATGCACCTGTAATCCCAACTACTCGGGAGGCTGAGGCAGGAGAATCGCTTGAATCCGGGAGGCGGAGGTTGCAGCAAGCCGAGATCATGCCATTGCACTCTAGCCTGGGTAACAAGAGCAAAACTTCATCTAAAAATAATAATAATAAAATTTAAAAAATAAATAAATGAATAAAAGTTCTTGGCAGGAATTTATAAACTTTCCAGTGGGCAAAGCGAGGCCTTGAGGTAAACTATGTCTTTCTACGTTTCTACTGAAAAGTAGTCCACACTGCAAAGGGCTTCTTCCTTTTCACTTCCTCCTCTTTTCTTTTCTGCCCTTACCTTATTCTGCCCCACCTATCACCCTGAGTTTTAGAGCTGGGGAGCACCAGGCAATCCTGGCAATGTCAAAAAACCAGAGCTATGCCGTGTACACGTTGTCTAAACAAGGCCAGTAATTCACACTTGGGCTGACACACGCATTATTTACCACTTCCTAAGTACCTACTATGTGTCAGGCACGGTGCTGGGTGTCTTGACCCAAATAACATGCCTTCCATCTTTACACCAACGTTAGTAGATCAGTGTGATGCTTCCCATTTTACAAATAAGGCAACTGAGATTCATTCATTCAGCCAACGAGTAGTCAGCATCCACAAGTGCCAGGTTCCATTGATGGCACTGGGGCAACAGACATGAACAAGACAGGCAAAGCCTGCGCTTCTGAGGAACTGAGGTTCCCATGGAGGGGACAGATAATAAACAAGCCAAAGGGAGATGGCACTGTTCCAGAGGGTGGGAGGAGCTATGAAAGAGAACACGGGGGTCTGACAGAGCCGGACAGAGGGCACTGCAGGCTGGGTGAGGTCAGGGCAGAGACCTGAGGGGAAGGAGGGAGCCACTATGCCAAGTGCCCGGGAAGAGCATTCTGAGCAGAGGGAATGGCCAGTGCTTGGCCAAGGCTCTGAGGTGGGTGTGTGGCTGGCCTGTGTCAGGAGCAGCGGTGGCCACTGCGGCTGGCACGCAGGGAGGGGCAGGTGGCACGGGACGAGGTCAGCGAGGCGGATGGAGGACACATCCCACAGGCCCTGCAGGCTGCGGCAGGACTCGGCTTGTTTTCGGCGGTGGAGTGGAAGCAGAGCGCAGAGTGCCCAGGAGGGTGGATGAGTTTCACCCAGAGTGACCCCGGGCGGTCAGTGCCAGGGCTGCTCTCCGGCCGAGGCTGGCTGAGCCTACATCCGCCCTCGCCAGCCCTTCCTCCCCACACAGCCCCAGCCTAGGTCCTCAGGCAGAGCTCCAAACACTGTGGAACTCTGGCTATGGAATATGTTTTTGTGCTCACAAAGAAACACAGGCGTGGCTAACACCCTGGACTCCTTCCTCACACAAGATCATTCAGAAGCCCCACCGTGGATCTGCAGCTCCAAAAGGACTCAAGCACCAGTCCCTCTCCTTGTCCTGACCCCAGGACCCATGCTTGGCCCCAGCCCAAGGGTGGCTTCCTCCCAGACATCTGCTGGCCCAGATTCTGCAGCAAAGCCTTGGAGCAGTCTGTTTCTTTCACGGTCACAGCTCTGAGGCTTGCACACACTGCTCCCATCCCTGCATCCAGAGAGCTCCCGTGCATGCAGTGTGGTACAGTGGTGAGGCGGACAGATGCAGGAGCCGGGAGGCCTGGGTTCAAACCCTAGCTCTGCCCTGGCTCAGGGCAACCCTGGGCAGGTTAATTAACCTCTCTGTGCCTTGGCTTCCCAATGTGTAAGTTGTTCCTAATGACTGGTTGTGGGGATGAAGCACGTTAACAGATGTGAGGGGGCAGAATGGTGCAGGCATAAAGAGAACCCTATTCAGGGCTGGCTATGATCATCATCACCAAAGTCCTTCAAGGTTGCCACACCTCTCCACGCCCTCCTGCCCTCCTCTGCTAGTTCCCCGTCAGGGAATTGATGAACCCACTTGAGCGCACTGCCTCACACACCTGAGCTACCTGAGGCTGGAGACTCGTCCTGTTCACCTCTGTCCCTGCCCCTCCCTGGCACTGAATCAATGCTGTTCGGTGAAAGAATGAATAAGAAATGAAAAAACACATAGGAGCATGGGATGGTTAAATATGCGTCAAAGGTAAGACTAAAAGCTTGAAATTGCTCAGGACAAGTACTTTCTACAGAAGCACCTCTGGTAGAGCTGAATAATTAAGAAAAGGCCTGTAGGCAAAGCACAGCTTAAAGGCAAGAAACAGTTGAAAAATAGAACAGAGCTAACCCAGCCGACAAACAATCCAGAACCCCAAAGTACTGACTGTGGAGTTTGGAGTTGAGAAACCGGGCTTCCAAATCCTGAAGCCACCACCTATGGATCACGCTGTGGTCTTGGCAAGGCCACTGTGTACAGCTGGGCAGGCTGTCCCCTGCCCAAGGGCACCTGTGGAGGAGAGGAGTAAGGGCTGCAATCCAGCCCAGACCCAGTGCAGGAGGTGTGAGGGCTACGGAGGGCTACGGAGGGCTCCAGGGGCCCTAAGAAGGGGGCTTTTAAGGTGATTCCCTCAGAGGTGGCGAAGAAGCAACCAGCAGCCCCAGGCACCTGCGACAGCTCCCTGAGCCAATGAGAGCAGCCACACTTCACAGGCTTGGGACGGCACTGTGACCTTTAGGACATTTTTTTCCCCACCCTTCAGTCTGGAAGAAAACAGAAATGGGGCAAGCTAATTCCAGGCTGGAACATGGCCTTTTCCATCAGCTGGGAAGGGTGATAAGGAGGCGGCCATGGGAGTTGGGGGTGGGTGGGACAGGCCCCACTCACATGGAGCTCAAGGGTTCTGGCCCTAGTGGAATGCGGCTGGGTGTGGGGCTGGGCCTAGGAGCAAAGTTCCTGAATGACCGGCTAGCCAGGCCGGGGCCTGGTCCCCTCTTGGGAACCAGCATGGCCAAGAGCAGTGTCTCATCAAAACAGGAAAAATCATAGAGGAAAAATGTGCATGTAAGGGGACTGGCATGCACAGGGAACGGCATGACCCAAGCACCAGGAGGAGGGAAGGGGCTGGGGCAGGTGCACAGGGGCATTTAGGGGAGCAGAGCCCTCCTTGGTAAGGGCGCCGATGACGACCCAGACCTGGGAGATCCCAGGAAGCTATGAAGGTAAGTCTGGACTAAGAAAGCCTCAAAATCACGTCCTCGGCGCAGCTCCCCCAGCCACAGGCCTTGTAGCTTTTGACCACACAGAGCTTTTGACCTGGTGTGACTGTCCAAAGTACTTCAGAAACAGGAACGTGCTCTCCCCCGTGTTACCCACAGGTCAGGGAAGCATGGACTTTGGCCCCAAACATCTGGCTGGCAGGGGCCCTGGAATCTTGGGCAGGGCCCTCACAAGCTCCCAGCCCTGTTTTCTTTCCGTGGACGACAGGGGATCCCCACCCATGCCCACGGTGGGCTGGTAAGGTCAGCTGAGATGATGAACTTGGGTCTGCCAGGTACGCGGTAGGGCCTATGCTAACAGCCTTTTCCTCGTGTCCTCAGAAGCCGCCTGGATTAGAATCGATCATCAGGGCTGGATGACAGCAGAGGACTCAGTGAGGGCCCCTCTGCCCCACCCCGAGTGTCTATGACTTTCTTCTGTGTCACCACCAGGATTCAGGACTAAGTACAATTTGTGAGATGTTCTTGTAGCATGTGACTGAAGAGGAAGGGCCTAGTGTGCAGATGCGCAGACCACCGGCCCCTTGCTCAGACACTGCCCGAGACCCCGAATGGGTCCGCTCTTCCCTTCCCATCCAGAGCTCATGAGGATCTGCCCACAGCCCTGTAAGGGCTGAAGCTTCTCAGGATAAACTCCTTACGGTGTTTTATGCAGCTTTCACGGCCTGGCCAGCTGAGTCCTCCAGATCTGGCACTCCCCAGCCCTCTTTCCGGCAGCCACTTCAGCCGGCCGACCTGTGACCTCCCACCTCAGGGCCTTTGCCCATGCTCTCCCTCCACCTGGGCCTCCCTGCCTCTCAGTGGTCCAGTGAACCCTAAGCACCTTTCAGATAGCCATCAAATACCACTGCAGTCAGGTTCCCCCGATCCCCTAGAAGACGCAGGCCTCACAGCCCCCTGTTTTTTTCCTTTATAGTCACATGTCAACTGAGAATTATACATTTAATTGGATGTTTAATTGCTGAAGCCCAAGACTCCATGAGGGCAGGGGCTATATCCCTGCTGTTCACCACCGGGTCTTGCAGTGCCTGGCACAGTGACCAGTATAAATATTTGTAAATGTGTCAGTGAGTGAATGCATGAATGAATGAGCGAATGAACAGCCCGGGGAGATGAAAAGTGAAAAGGAAGGCAAAGCAGAGAGCAGATGGGGAGACCGATTTTACTCCTCTCACTCCGGGAACCATAATGTAAGCTGTAAGACAAGAACCCGGGGAGGAAGCCAAGTTCCGTGGAAGAAGGGCGCCTGGGGTCCTGGGGCCACGTGGGACCCCAGGAGGAGGGGGTCCATGACCACATGGCCATGGCTGAGCCTTTATTGGTAGTTCATGTGCACTACTCTCATTTTGGCCTCACACAATGCTTGAGGGTGGCGGGGGGGGGGCCACCATTATTAGCCCATTGTTACAGATGAGGAAACTGAGTCCCAGGGTGATGAAGAACCTGCCCAAGGTCCCAAAGCCAGCAAAGGGTGGGGCCAGAGCTGTGACCGTTCATTGCTGCACACAAGGCCGTGAATCCCAGGCTTAAGAGAAGTCTCCTACCCCGGGCATGTCTGCAAGGAAAGAACGCATATTTATAAGCATCTCCTTGAAACTACTGGAGCAGAAATGTGTACCCCTTTATTGAGGAAGGATGGTGCATGGCAATGAATCAAACCATTCCAGGGATATCCAGAGACCCTACGTCAGCCAGATCCAATGCCAAGTGTCTCAGCCCCATTCATTTCATCCTCACAACAGCCCTGTGAAGCAGTCACTAGCCCCATTTTACAAATGAGGAAACTGAGGCTTAAAGAAGTTCCCCTTATTCCTAATTTAAGATACATAAAACATGGTGGCTAGTCTCTTTACTGTGTTATTTTAATGAACTCCAGCGTACATCATGTTCCTAAGGTCTACTGGTGGCCTTGGGGCCCCAACACTGTTTTTTCAAAAAGCTCTTAAATTCCCCAACTGTGAACTTCTTGTTGTGGGGTTTTCAGGGACCGCAACCCTTGGCTACCCCAGTGCTGTCTACACGCCTGCAGTATGCTTCAGGCATTTTGTATGCACGGCTTAATTACGTTTCGCACAACCGTGAGGCAGATTACTGTTTCTCCCACCTCATAAATGGGGATACTGAGGTGCAAGGGTAGGAGGGCAAGGCTACAATTCAGTCTCAGGTTGGCCTCCACAGTCTGTCTTCCATCTCCATGAAGGTCTGAATAAGGCACAGTCATCTCGGCAGGGAGAACCCTCTTCTCACAGCCTCTGGGAACCGTTCTAACCCATACCAAAAGACTTGGTGCTCCCTCCTCCAAGCTGTAGGCAGCTTTTACATTCACTTGATCTTATTTTTCTTCCTGAGCAACACGCATGCTCAAGAACCGGCTAGGGCTCCCCAGTGCCTGAGGCAGCACATGCAGCCCCATCTCACCTGCCCATTGTATCCCCCGCTTTTTCCCACCTTCCAGCCTCTCATCGGGCTGCAGAGCCCTTGGCTAGAATCCCGTCACCTGTACTGACTTCACTCCAACTCATCTCTCAAGTGTCCCTCCTCCAGGAAGCCCCCTGATTCACTCCCTGCCTGTACACATTTTGCCATTTGCTTCTCTTCCAGTCAAGCACTATTGCATACATGGCCTTGACTCCTCTCTGGCCTGACTGACCAAACCTCACCTTTCCAACAGGGCTCTTTGCTTCTTGTGAGTAAGTTTCAAGTCCACCTGCCTGGGCCTGGCGTTCCAGCCTGGTCACAGCTTCTCCAGCCTGGCTGCCAACCCAGTCTCTCTCTCTAGTCCAGCCTCTCACAGGAATGACATGCTGCCCATCCCTAGGGATGCAGGGATCACTGACAAGGCGCATGTCTTCCTCTGGCCTCAGTGCTTCAGGGTCTCTCCTGCCAAGAGACCACACACTGAGTCACCAGTCCATTGTCTTTTTTTTAATTGAATGGGATGTGACTTATGATTTAATAAGTGACATTTGATGAACTAAAGGTCAACATTTTCAAAACATCAAGTCGATGTGGAAAATGTGAATTAAAGAGGCCTCTTGGCAAAAAGACTGGACGTCACAGGAGCTGGCAGCCACTGGCCTGGCCCCCACCGGGCTGCACCCAGGCCAGCCTCCGAAGCACAGGCTGAGCGGGCCGCTCACAGCCCACATGGAACCCGGCTCCCCCACACAAGGCGTGGCCTCTCTGTGCTGAGGACAGGGCACACTCCTCGCCGTGCCCAAAGGCTCTGCCTGCCTGGTGCATTCCCTCATCGGTGCACCACGTGCTGGACGGGCCTGGCTCCCTGCCCCAGCACCAAACCAGCTCTGCTCCTCACTAAGGCCTTGAGTCGAACATCGTGGGGAGGCCCTCCTCGCACCCTGCGCAAGGCTGGATCAGAACATCCCCAGAGTTCCCTGGATATTCTTGCTGGGAAAACTCTCGATCCCCCCAACTGTCCATCTTCCCTGTTTAACTGTAAGCCCCATGACAGCAGGGACCATGTCTGTGGGGTCAGCCGGATACCCCAGCCTCAGCACAGGGCGCGGCACACAGTAAACATGCAACAGACACCTCTTACATGACTGAGTGAGCAAACGGGCCAGCGAGGTCCTGGTTAGGCCCGAGACCATCTCAGCAGAAGGGCTGTGGGTGGAGCCCCCAGCAGAGAGGTATGGGGCGTGGAGCACCTCGGGGCCCTGTTCTCTGGGTCCAGATCAGGTATGGGAGACAGGTAGGCATGCTTCCTCCCCCACCCCCACTGCTCTCCTGGAAACCAGTGCTCTCCCGGCAGTGTGTCCTGGTGTTCTGGGAAATGCCACTCCAGCGAGGTGGTAGGTGGTGCAGTGACCTGTGACATCCCAACCCACACCCACCCCTGTCCATTGGGGGGACACAGCCCAGGTAGCTCTCTGAAGGGGTCCATTTCAGGAGCCCCAGAGCCCTGGTAGCTAAACACCTATGTGAGTCCCAGGTGGCCCCTCAGTACAGCAAGGCCTCACTTAAGGTTGTCGGTAGGTTCTTGGAAACCATGACTTTGAGGGAAACAGCATAAGATGAAAAACAATTTCCCCACAGGCTAATGGATATAAACAAGAGTTAACTTCCTAAGGCATATTTCTGATCACAAAAACACCAAACTTCCAAATAAAGATCAAAACACTTCTACTATTAGACATTAAAATACATGTGAGCTGTACATACACTTAGAAAGATTTGTCAAAACAAGTAAGATCACTGTTAACTCACTTATTCCAGTTCCAAGTCACGGGTGGCCAGAGCCCATCCCAGCTGCTTAGGGAACAAGGTGGGAACCAGCCCTGGCCAGCATGCCCTCCCATTGCAGGGCACACACGCCCACACACCCACACCCACCCACACCGGGACCATGGGGACGTGCTGATGAACCTGACAGGCACAGGTTTGGGATGTGGGAGGAAACCAGGGGTAGGTGGGTGGGGGTGCCTGCAGAAGAGCCGCACAGACGTGGGTAGAACGTGCAAACCCAACACAGACAGTGGCCCCAGCCAGGAAGTAATTTTTTTTTTTCTCATCAATGTTTTATAACAAAACATTATTCCAGGGTCTGCTGTAGTTTCTTTTTTTGTTTTTTGAGCCAGTCTTGCTCTGTTGTCCAGGCTGAAGTGGAAGTGGCGTGATCACAGCTCACTGCAGCCTCAACCTACCGGGCTCAAGCAATCCTCCCGCCTCAGCCTCCTGAGTAGCTGACACCACAGGTGCAGGCCACCATGGCCAGCTAATATTTTTTTTTTTTTTTTTGTAGAGATGGAGTCTCACTATGTTGCCCAGGCTGGTCTCGAACTCCTGGACTCAGGTGCTCCTCCTGTCTTGGTCTCCCAAAGTGCTGGGATTACAGGCGTGAGCCACCGTGCCCTGCCTGCTGTAGTTTAATCTCTAAAATGGGGGTAGAGCCAACCTGATTCACTATCCTGTGAAACTCCCACTTCAAAGGAGATGAGCAGATACACTACCGTCAATTATGCACATGGATATCTTTTTTGGATGTTTCTGAAATTGCTTGTGTAGTAAATCCCACGTGGAATAACAGCAACAAACCATTTTACTGAACTCTCCAGGCATTCCACTATCCCAAGTGAGATACACAAACTGATTATGGAATTTTCACCAGGACCCTTGGAGGTGGGCACTACTCTCTCCAGCTCACAGCTGAGGAAGCTGAAGGAAGCCCAGGAAGCTGATGCAATTGCCCCAACTGAGCAAACAGCAGGGCCAGAGCACATTCCCAGAACTGTAAGGCCCAAGGCTCCTGCTTCTGTTTCCCACTCTCCTGACATCGCAGCTCCTTGGAGAGGCTGCTTAGAACACCAAGGCCTGGACCCTGATTCCCACATCCCATCCTCCGGGGCAGGGAGTAAGCGGGAGACGGGAATCTGCATTTTAACCAGCACATTGCCCCCAGCCCCAGTTGCACAGACTGACTCTGTAAGCCTCGAGTTTCTCATCTGTGAAATGGGCCACTCCTTCCCTACAGGGCTGCTGTGGGGATAGAGGCAGGGAAATGCTAAGTAGTCATTTGGAAAACAGCTGAGAGGTACCTGGCAGAAGGCTCCACTGAGGAAGACGCCTCTGGGCGGCCTGACCAGCTCCTCCACCTCCACCCCCACCACGGGAGCCCTTGCAGGTATGCAGGGATTTCCAAAAGCCAACACCCAGCATGATGGGGGCTGCAATGGGGGCTGCAGCCGGGACTCCTGTGGCTGCTACTACTGGAGGCAGGAGCAGACCCAGGAGCCGCTCACCAGTCACTGGGGCTGCTGGGGCCACGGACATCATACCACACGGCATCCTGCGCAGTACCTTTCCAGGCAACAACAGCACATGGTAAACCACCTTGTGGGCCTGCAGCAAAGGCATGAACACGCAGTTTCACACATTTGCACACTCATACCTACACGTACACACAGGCGCTTCTTGGACAAACAGGGTGACTTTCCCCAGAGATCCTCTCCCTTGGCCAAACCCACATGCCCTCTCTCCTCTGGGCTATTACTGACAGGGAGCTTAGGTGAGGTGAAGATTCCAAAAGGACAGCTGTAACACCGTCACCCATGGGGCCAGAGTCCTGTGTGGGAACCTGTGTCAAGGTCCACACATAGAAATGCCTGTGCAAACCAAACAGTCATCACAGCCACATGTGCTGAGCACGTTGCATGGCTGAGTGCCATGCTGAGTGATGTACACGTTACCTCACTGAAACTCTACTGTCCCCCAGGAGGAAGGTACCATTACCATCCCCGCTGATGACACGGTAAGTTGTTGGCAAGTCAAGAGAGGCTTCAAGTAGGAGAGCTGAGGTTCAGACCCAAGAGGAAGACCCTGCTCATTTACTATTCAACACTTTTTTTAAAAAGGGCTTTCAGTGTCCTTGGCCCTGGGGACCTGGTAGAGAACAAGGCTGAGCCGGTCTCTGCTCTCATGTCACTGATGGCCTATGAGGGGCTCTGGAGATCAAGCTCTTAATCACTGGTCTCTACTATTTCCCAAAGGCCAGTGGCCCCTTTCAAAAGGGAGACCTCCCTGCCTGGGTCCCTGGCATCCACTGTCAGCACGAAGCCCACTAAGAAGACCGTATGAGGAAGTGTCTGAGTTAGAGCCAGGAGACCTCTTTGACTTAGCATCAGTCAGCAGAAACCAGCTCCTGCAGGCTAACAAGCCCACAAAGGGCACCTGGGCAGCCCCTGCCTGTGTTCTGGAAAATGAAAGCTGCCTCTGGGACTCACTCTTTTCAGCTCTATCCATTCCCAAGACCATCAGGGGGTGGCCTCGATGGTGTCTTTAAGCACAGGGCTCAAAGTGGGGGTACAAAAAATGCAACACTGACACTCCCTCCCAAACAAATCATGGCAATGTCCCTGATGCTTTGGCGGTCTCCTTTTGGCTGGTTCACCCATTGACAGGCGGAGGCCTGATCACAGTCAGAGTCCCTGCCTGGGATTTCCAGACACAGGCCTATCTCTCCAGGAACCTTTAGAAAGACATCTCTCAAAGAAGATCTTGGGCAAATCTCCTACTTGGGATAGACTCATATGAGCTGCTGACACGAGTGGGGTGCTTACCATGGTGCTTACTAACAACCCATTACTCTTTGTTTTGCAAATGAGAAAGCGGCACAGACAAGTCAGTGACTGGCCCAAGGAGCCGGTAAGTGGAGCCCTTTTACCCAGGGGCATCCAGACTCTAAAAGCCACCTCCTCACTAGGGAGAATTAAGTCAGTCACAATGGAAGACTGTCCTCATGTCTCAGAGGGGTCCTCGGGCACCTGAGGCCCCTGAGGTGACCACACCCCCCTGTCCCTGTCTAGGCCCTGCAACCTGATCCTGGCTCTCATATCTCCCGCTTTAAGGTCCCAGAGGTCTGCCCAGCAACAGCCCTGGGCTGCCATGTGGCCACTGAGGTCCATTTTTCCAGATGCATTGGAAATCCAATTTTTTTATTGTTTATTGAAACGGAGTCTTGCTCTGTCACCCAGGCTGGAGTGCAGTGGCGCAATCTCAGCTCACTGCAACCTCTGCCTCCGGGGTTGAAGCGATTCTCCTGTCTCAGCCTCCTGAGTAGCTGGGACTACTGGTGCATGCCACCACACCCGGCTAATTTTTCTATGTTTAGTAGAAACGGGATCTCACCATATTGGTCAAGCTGGTCGTGAACTCCTGACCTCAGGTGATCTGCCCGCCTCGGCCTCCCAAAGTGCTGGCTTTACAGATGTGAGCCACTGTGCCTGAATTTTTATTTATTTATTTATTTTTTGAGACGGAGTCTCGCTCTGTTGCCCAGGCTGGAGTGCAGTTGTGCAATCTCAGCTCACTGCAAGCTCCACCTCCTGGGTTCAAGGGATTCTCCTGCCTAAGCCTCCTGAATAGCTGGGATTACATGCACATGCCATCACGCCCAGCTAATTTTTTGTATTTTTAGTAGAAATGGAGTTTCACCATGTTGGCCAGGCTCGAACTCCTGGCCTCAAGTGATCCGCTCACCTCAGCCTCCCAAAGTGCTGGGATTATAAGCGTGAGCCACCGTGCCCGGCTGGAAATCCAAATTTTTATGTGAAATATTTTCATTCAAAAATGCTGACATAAAATTCAATTTTTTAAAAATGTGAGGGCCAAATAATCACATTTGTGGGCAAAACTCAACCTCTGATGCCACCAGTTTGCAACTTCTGCTTTAGAAGACCAAATGTGTCAGGAAGTTTCATAAATGCAGGAAGAAAAGAGGGGCTCGACACTGAAATAAGACCTAGGGCTATATGAGGCTCTTGTTTACACAGCGGCTGCTTGGGGTCAGGGTTATATCCCCATTTGTGGATCAGAAAACAGACTCAGAGAAGTGAAGTGAGCTGCCCAAGGGCACACAACGAGTGGGTGGGAGCACCAGGATCAGCACCCAGGTCCACCTAGGCCTCTCCGCACTACACTGTGCCCACCTCCCTGTACTCCCCTGAGCCCTCAGCCCAGCTGTCCCAGGTCTGCCTGGCAGCATAGAACAGTGCCTCTAGAACAGCCAAATCCCGGGTGGCTGACTCGTCATGCTCCGGTGAGTGTGGGGCAGGCGGAGGCCCAAGCAGGATGATGTGTCTGTGTGGCTCCACTGTGAGGGGCCTGGCCCAGGGTGGGGTGGGGTGGGGTGGGGCAGGGAGGGGGCGGGTAGGCGAACCTTCTCATGCCCTCCTTTGACTCAGGGTTAACTCAGCTTTGACCAATCACCTGGCTTCAAGTGTGACCCAGTTTTGCAGCTTGGCCAAAGGAAGCCGAATTGGGGAAAGTCAGGCAGGCCCGAAAGGTGGAACCAGCTCCTGCCACCTGGCTTGCTGGGTACATCAGGGCGACACTGAACCCATCCCGGGACCCCTCCAGCTTCCGTGTTTACTAATTCTAATCAGCCCACGACTTTGACACACACCCAACGCTAGATTAGATCACTCCACCTCGGTTCTCTCACCTGTAAAATGAGGCAAATAAAAGCCCCAACTTGATGGGTAAGAACAGAAGAAGATATTGATAGTTTGTAGCACTGCTCCCAATACCCCAGAGATGCTCAGCGAATGTTTTTACTTCTACTATCACCACCTACCCACCCCCGTTCCCCTGCAAATGTCTAGCACTGGCAACTTCCTTCCTCCTTCCAGAAACAAGTTGAGTGCAGAAAGCGTGGGTGAGGTCTTGTGCTATGCACCAGGACAGAGAGGAGACCCACAGCTGCTGTCACTGGGGGTATGTGAGGACCTAACATTCACCAAGACACATATGATGGCAGGCCATCAACTGGAAAACGTATGGGATTCAAATTCAGAAGAGCTGCATTCCTGCAGGTGTGACCCCCAACTCTCAACCCCCCAAAGCCTCAGCTTCCTCATCTGCAGAGAAAACAATGATCCCTAGAGGACACACATCTTCAAGGGCTTTCTGAAGTCTTAGTCCCATCACTCGCTTTTGTGATGGTCATTACTAGGTTAACAAAGATTTGTGGTACCCAGTTCCAGAGTTACACTGGGAACATAATGGGGGAACCCTTATTCAGGGTCTCCCCAGCTTGCCTGACCCTAAGAATCACTGAAGACACTGGTGAAAATTTAGATTCCCAGGCCACCTGAATCTGACTCTCCCGGATCCGCACAGGGCCCCAGGTGATTAGGGAAACTGGCCAGTTTGCTAGAGAGAGTACAGTTGCTCAACTCAAAAACAGGCAACTAAGATTTCCAGGGTTAGGTGATCTAACCGAAAGCATTACTTTCTGGGGGTCGGAAAGAAGAGCTAGGGCTTGGGTTTGTTACTTTGCCAGAGGTATGACCCTGAGCCAGGTCTTCAACTTCTCTGGGTCTCCATTTCCTCAAAATGGGAATAATTACAGTGAATCCTAATGCCCAGGCAGGAGTAAAGGTGGAATGTCAGGTGTCTTCTCGCGGCTTCCTTAGTCCTGTTCTGGGGACTAACATGGCTTCAAGCAAGGGGAGCTGGCATGTGGTGGCCTCCCATCAGGACAGGTAGTGGGCCACCCACCCCTCCTTCAGGCAGGGCCTCAGTAATGTCTGACTTCCCAATTCCTCAGGACTCAGTCAAAATAAATTCTTTCAGATGCACTTAGGAGAAAACTAGAAACATTTTCCAAACGCAAAGGGATATAGCAATGAAGTCCTCCATTCTTGTGGAGGTGAACCCCTCTGCCACATTGCAGGAGGGTCTCAGCTGGACCCTTCCTCCCTGTCTCTCTACTTCCTTCATTCAATCAATATTTACTGACCACCCACAGCGTGCAGACCCTGGCTCAGCACCAGGATCCAGTGATGAACACATAGATATGGCCCCTGTTCTCGAGGACTTAGACTCCACCAAGGAAGACAGACACAAGATGACAAACTGCACAAACAAATCACTGCAACTGTGCTAATTGTGCCAGGTGATCTGAAGGACCTGTCTAGGTGTCATAAAAAGGTGCGGCCAGAAAAGGGGTGGCAGGTGACCCAAGTTAGGTTGAAGAGGCAGTCTGGGAAGATCTTTTTTGAGGAAGAGTACTAGTTAGCCAAGCTAATCCAGTGAGCTCCTTCTCTATAAACTCTCTGTCACCCCATCTACTTTGCCTTCCTTCTCAGCACTCATCATAATGGAAAATAACCACTTGTGCAATGATTTGTTCCCTGCTGTTCTGCCCATCTTCCCCAATAGCCTGGAATCATCATGAAGGTGGAAACAGTGTCTGTCTTGTTTTCCCCAGAATCCCTCCAATAAATTTTTGATGGAGGGAAAAAAAGGAATGAACCCCACTTCCCTGGTGGTTAAATGACATCAGACCTCACCGTGTAAAAAGTTATTCCCTGTTCAGCTCTCTTTTGAGTATGCTCAGAATATCAACGAGAAAGTCTCAGGGTGGTACTACTATATCTTCAACATCTCTTCTCTCTAGCACTTGCTAATATCTCTTTTTTAACAGACCCAGCAACTTCACCAGGCACCAGAAGCTAGTGAGAACCAAATACATTGAGATTATTTGTATCAATTTACAGCAGGAGCTATTGCTTTTCCATTTTCAAAGACGTTATAAGGTCACCTTTCATCAAGAAAAGTGTTAAGTTCAAAAACTGATTAATTCAAAGAAAAAATATCAAGTAAATAACACATGTGGCCGGGCACGGTGGCGCATGCCTGTAATCCCAGCACTTTGGGAGGCCAAGGTGGGTGGACCATGAGGTCAAGAGATCGAGACCATCCTGGTCAACATGGCGAAACCCCGTCTCTACTAAAAATACAAAAATTAGCTGGGTGTGGTGGCGTGCACCTGTAGTCCCAGCTAACTTGGGAGGCTGAGGCAGAAGAATCACTTGAACCCGGGAGGCAGAGGTTGCAGTGAGCCGAGATCATGCCACTGCACTCCAGCCTGGCAACAGAGCAAGACTCCCTCTCAACAACAACAACAACAAATATATATATATATCACATGCTGTTTAGGAATCTGCCAAAAATTATGATGATAGTAGCAGAATAGTGGAAGGGTAAAAAGCACTGATTCAGTTACCATGGTAGAGACATGCTTATGAACGTATCCATGAAAGCACTTTCTTTCCTCTTCCTCTGGGCACACTGCTAGACTGTATTTGCTGACCTCTCCTGCAGTTAGGTGTGACCAGGTCTCTGAGTTCTGGACAAAGGAGTGTGAGCAGAAGTGATGGCCCCACATCTTGACCTGCCAGCCAATTGTCCCCATCCTCCTTTCTCTCCCCACCACTGCCAGGCCAAGGAGAGGATCCAGCACACCCCAGAGGAGGACAGAGCCAGAAGACGGAAGGAGTCAAGGCCTCTGAGTACCCAGGGGGAGCGGAGCACCCCATCTTCTGTTGGGACTTCATGAGCAGTCATCAAGTCCCAGCATAAGTTACACTGAGCAAAAAATAAACGTGTGTTGCATTACAACACTGAGATCTGCAGGTTGTTTATAGGAATTAGCTGACTTAGGCTAACACAAAGGAGGTATCTCTAGTCCAATTTCCTGCCCATCTATAAATCTTCTCTGACAGCCTGGATATCCTGGTGCTTTTTTCTATAATGAATAGATATCAAGCACCTAACAGATGCCAGGCACAGTTCTAAGGGCTTTACAGAGGCAAACTTATTTAGTCCTCACGGCAGTCAAGAGTCACATCCTGAATCCACAGCAATGAGCTCCAGACAGGCCCACCACTGTCTACTGTAAGGGGCCTAAAAGACTCTGCATCAAGTCTCATGCTCACCTCTTAAAACATTTCCCTGTGCCGGGAGAAACCTTCCTAGTCCTTTGAAGGTTACTCTTATGACATGGTTCCTATAGCCGTTCTTATTGGCTCTTCTTGCAAAGGGCACAGGGCATAATCCAAAGACTGTGGAGTGGGGACCCAGATCGGCTGCAATCCTAGCTCTGCTGTCTCCCAACTCAGAGCCAAGACAGTTCCTCCTATCATGCAGGTGTGTGATGATGGTGAAATGAGATCATGACTGTAAACCACCCGACATCAGCCTGGCACAAGGGGCAGGCCAGGGAGGACAATGGGTTCTTACAAGCTCCTTCTCCTGCCCCATCTTATGCTGCTGGGCTCAGAAGTGAGTCAAAGTGCCCAGTGCTGGGCATCCTGCACAGACAGCGCAGAAAGAGGCACTGTTAAGTCACGTAGCATCACGCAAGGGATTTTAGATGCTGGGAGTCAGTCCACTTCCCTCCAGGAGGGTCACTTTACGAGAAAGACGGGTGCAGGGGATTGGGGGAGGGGGAGAAAGTCCACCAACCCAAATGAGGACTTAACCAGGTACTGAAGGCCGACATCACCAGAGAGGTCAAATGGATGCCATGGGCCCCCACGGGATGTGCTGAGAAGGACGCTTCACCTCGGGGGATGCTTCCCCAAAACCATAATCCTGTCCACTTAGGAAGAAACATCAGACAAACCCAGGCTGAGGACATTCTACAGGATGCCTGGCCTGTCTCCCTCAAGGCTGCCGAGATCATAGAAAACAGGGACCCACTGAGAAACTGCCCCCACTCAGAGGAGCCTGGGGACACACGGGCTCTGAATGCAAATATGGGACCTTGGATGGGATCCTGGGGTGCCACGAGGACATCAGTGGAAAATGGGAAAATCCAAATAAAGCCCAGAGTTTAGAGAATATTCATGGGCAAAGGTCAGCTTCTTAGTGGTGAGAATGTGGTAATGGAAGGTGGGGACCCTCGCAGAATAGATGCAGGGTGTCTGTACTAGCTTTGCAGCTTTTCTGTAAATCTCAGCTATTCCAAAATAAAAAGTGTATTTACTTAAAAGAGAGAGAGAAGCAAAATACCAGAATTAAAATATGAATTTTAAATCATGAGTTGCAGGGCAGGGGTTGTCTGTTTGGCCCAGCACTATGTCCCCTGTTTCTAGAATGATACCTGGCACACAGGCCCTCAATCAATGTGTTCAACCAACAGATGACTCTACGGCCCAGCCTGCTCCTGGTGTGTGGACAGGGGCCCTGGGCACTGGCCAGAGCATCCTCCGCCCTGCCCACTGCCCACAGGAAGTGCTGCACGCCCTCCTGGCTCCCCCGGCAGGGGCTCAGCGTAATCTCTCGCCCACAGATGCACAGGGTGGTAGGAAATGGTCACCAGGCCCGGCCTCCTCTCCAGCAACAAGGGCCCCCCAAGGCTTCCACTTCTACAGTGTGTTGCCCCCAAGGCAACAGACTGTAAACACAACTGAGTAGATGGGGGGTATCCATTGAGGGGTTGCAAGAAAATCAAGGCAACAACACTCCCCTCCTGGGGCATGATACTGGCTGAGAAAGCCAGCTTTGGCACAGAGACAGGCACTTGGGTCTTAGCTGCATCACCCGCTGTTTGTGTGACCTCGGCCAAGTCCTGTTCCCCCTCTATACCCTGCGTCCTCCTCAAGAAGATGGGAATGGGAAATGGCTCCTACCTGACTTGAGGATGGACTGAGGGAATCCAAGAAAAGCCTTTAGTCTAGCACTCGGTAAGTAGTGACTATTTTGGGCACTACTGTTATCACAGCATGGCCCTGGGAAGTCACCTGAAAGACACCCCGGGGACGAAGGTATTGAAGGATCTGCAGAGAGGGTGTGTCACTCCAAAGGGACATGGGCCAGCCCTAGGATCACCAAAGAGGACAGCAGGTCCAATGGCAGGGGCCAGTGGTGCCATTCCCACACCATCAGAGGAGGGGAGCCCCAGCTGCCACCTGAAGGAATCAAGGTCCTAGGGCCAGGCCAAGCCCCGGGTGGGAGGCGGCTTAGCGTGGGATGGGGCCCCGAGGCTGCCTGTGCCCAAAGAAATTGACTTGTGGGTCCCTCACTCCTCTGCCTCCAGCTTCAAGTCCATGCCCACTAGGCCACCTCCCACGAGCCCAAGGTCCTGCCCACCCGAGTCTGTCCTGGTCACACTGCCATGTGCGACACACAGGCGGCACCCTGCCTGTCATAGGCTATTGTCAGCCCTCAGAAGCATTTGTTTGGTGTTTAACAGAAATAAAATTGAAATCAGTGGCCAACCATTTTCACACAATTTATCAGATTTTCATTGTCTCTTGAAAAATCAGGGCATCTGTAGGCAGTAAGCAACAGAGCTGCATGTCAGCTGTCCCTTCCCCACAGGGCCTCACGCTCCAGGTGGCCAGGGCCCACATCTTGCCCAATCACCTACTGAGGTACTTGCTGATAGGGAGGGGCGCCTGAGTGTGTGACCCTCTGGCCACTTTCTCCCTTACCACAGACTGCTGTTTGACGTCTATGGCCGTGTGGGTACCACAAAGGGAGAGGGGTCTAACTCTGGGTCTGACCATCTCAGGTGTTTCCATGTGATTGCATCTGTGCCCTGCAAACCCCGGAGGCCCTGGTTTTACCATGTCCACCTACCAGAAGACCCACCACTGACATCTATCACGGCTCGGCGAGGGGCACAGGACTATGCCGCCAGGAAAGGCAGAGAAGAGGGAAATGTCCTCCCACCTCCAAGTACACTTGTGTCACATTCCATGTGAGCTCATCTCACCCTCACAAAATCCCCGCAAAGAAAGTATGAGCACCCCAATTTGCAGATGAGGAAAACTGAGGCTTGCAGAGTCAAAGTGTCTTGTCCTGGGCCCCACAGCTGGTAAACACTGAGGAAGGGATTTCAATCCAGAGAGCTCTGCCAAATGAGTGCAATGTGAGGGTCAGTTCCAAGGGCACTTGACAGCATTCCCCAGGGGATCTGTGGTCAGTCCCCAGAGGGGTTTACAAGGTAGAAGACCATTCAGAAAGGGTGGCCAGGGTTGGACCGCTACATACCACTTTCCCCTGAAGACTTGGAGACTCTTTCTGCACACTAAGAACATACTCTTGGACCCAGCAAGACATCAAAACACGCCAAATATCACCAGGGTTTCCCAAAGTTCTCAAAGGATATTTTAGGTAATTCTATCTGTTGGTAACTCCTGGTGTGAAACTGGGAGGGGAGAGAAGATCTAATGAAGAATAAAAAAAATCAACAAGAAAAATCAGCAAAGCAGGATAGCACCATGTGAGGTGCCAGGCTCTGGGACCCCAGCCCCGCACCTCACCAGCTGTGTCCTGGGCCATTCCCATTCCAGCTCTGTGCCTTGGCTTACCATTTTAAAATTGAATTAATAAAGAAAACATTAACAGAGTGAAAACGCAACTACAGAATGGAAGAAAACATTTGCAAACCATACACCTGATAAGGGGCTAATATCCAGACTATATAAGCAACTCCTTAAACTCAGTGGCAAAAATAAACTCTTATTTTATTTAATTTAATTTTTCACAGGGAGTTTCACTCTGTCACCCAGGCTGGAGTGCAGTGGTGCAATCTCGGCTCACTGCAACCTCTGCCTCCCGGAGGTTCAAGCAATTCTTCTGCCTCAGCCTCCCAACTAGCTGGGACTACAGGCGCATGCCACCATGCCCAGTTAATTTTTGTATTTTTAGTAGAGACGGGGTTTCTCCATGTTGGCCAGGTTGGTCTCGAAGTCCTGACCTCAGGTGATCCACCCACCTTGGCCTCCCAAAGTGCTGGGATTACAGGTGTGAGTCACCATGCCTGGCCAAAAACCTTCCAATTTTAAAAAGCACAAAAAATGTGAATGGATATTTCTCCAAACAAGACATACAAATGGCCAAGATCTTGAAAAGATGCTCAAAATCTCTATTCATCAGGGAAATGCAAATAAAAATCACAATGAAATAGCACCTCATACCTGTTAGGGTGGCTATTACCAGAAAAACAAAAGACATGTTGGCAAGATGTGGGGAGAGGGAACCCTTGCACACTGTTGCTGGGAAGGAAAGATAGTGAAGCCACTATGGAAAACAGGAGGAAGATTTCTCAACAAATTAAAAACAGAGCTACCATAGGATCCAGCAGTCCCACTTTGGGGTATTTATCCAAAGAATTGAAATCAGGATCTCAGAGACATCTGCACTCCCATGCTCACTGCAGCATTATTCGTAACTGCCAAGATGAGGAAACAACCTACATGTCTATTAAGGGGTAAATGTTGGTATATATACACCTTGAAATATTACTCAGCCTTAAACAAGGAAATTCTGTCATTTGTGACACCACTGATGAACCTGGTGGACATTATGTTATGTGGAATAAGGCAGACACAGAATGAATACCGCATGATTCCACTTACATGAAGTATCTAAAATAGGCGGCCGGGCGTGGTGGCTCACGCTTTTAATCCCAGCACTTTGGGAGGCCGAGGCGGGCGGATCACGAGGTCAGGAGATCGAGACCACGGTGAAACCCTGTCTCTACTAAAAATACAAAAAAATTAGCCGGGCGTGGTGGTGGGCGCCTGTAGTCCCAGCTACTCGGAGAGGCTGAGGCAGGAGAATGGCGTGAACCTGGGAGGCGGAGCTTGCAGTGAGCCGAGATTGCGCCACTGCACTCCAGCCTGGGCGACACAGCGAGACTCTGTCTCAAAAAAAAAAAAATAAATAAATAAATAAATAAAATAGGCAAATATGGCGAAACCCCATCTCCACTAAAAATACAAAATTAGCTGGGCTTGATGGTGCATGCCTGTAATCTCAGCTACTTGGGAGGCTGAGGCAGAATTGCTTGAACCTGGGAAGTGGAGGTTGCAGTGAGCCGAGACTGCGCCATTGCACCCCAGCCTGAGCAACAAGAATGAATCTCCGTCTCAAAAAAGAGGGTGCTCTGATGTTAGGTATTCTTACCACACAAAAAATAACCAAATGAATGGTATGACTATAAAATGACAGCATGAGATGTGAGGGGTGATAGAGATGGAGCTGTCCTGTATCTGGATGGTGGTGATTACATGACAAACAAGTCTTAACTTTCATAGAAGAGTGCACAAACACACATCATACGCTAACTTTAAAAATAAAACAAAGAAAATAAATCATGAATCATTGTATCTGTCTGTAAGGCCAGTGTGATTTTATAAGTCCAATGACATGCCTAGCCCAGTGCTCAAGACATTACAAGCTGAAGGGCTGTGAGGTATTGCTAATAAGATGAGCATTACTTCTCCTCCAAAGATATTCAAGACCCAGACCAGAATCTGAGAAAGGAAACCTAATGTATGGAGGGGCTATCACAACGCCAGTTCCCAGTACATCAGGGACATCTGGGTCCTCTGACTATACTAACTGTAATTACGGCCAGGCCTCTCATCTCGAATAGGGTTTCCACCTTTTGGAGAAACAGAATGGTTTGTCCATTTCAAGCGGATCTTCCTTCCTGTGTAGCTATGCTGCCTGGCAGGTGCCAGGAGGAAGGCTAATTGTCAAGGGCATGAGGATTATGCTGTCAGATGCACCAGCTGTGACCCAGCATTTCTGAGGGTCGGTTTCCCTGGACATAAAACAGGAAGGATCATGCCCACTCAGAGGGAGAAGAGGTATCTGTAAAGGACCCCACATGTCCCCTGGCTCTTTGCTGTATGGAGAACCCTGAGTTCACCCTGCCTCTCCCATGGGTCAAGATTTTTTTTAAACAAATACAGCCAGCGTTGGAGGTTTTTTTCCTGTCCTGTACTTTTCCCACATATACAATCAATGTAATTAAGTTAATAGACCTAAAAGTTAAAGCTGACAACAGACAATTAGGTTAATTGCCACTTCCTTAAAGGATCAATTAGGGCTGTGTTTCCCATACTGTGTTTTGAGAAATGGTACTAGCTGCTCCATAAACAACAGGGCGTCTGAGACTATACATGTGGCAAACGCTGGGCTGAACCAAATAACTCTGGTTCGTTCAGTGCTGGACTCTTCAGAGCCCTTAGTGAGGCAGCCAGTGCAGCAGGGAGGGACACAGACTGGAGGACACTGAGTCAAATTAATCATACAGACCAGGGCTTTATACATTTTAATGAATACATGAATCACCTGGGGATCTTGTTAAATTACAGATTCAGATTCCAGGTGGGCATTGAGATTCTCCACTTCCAACAAGCTCCGAGGTGCTGCTGAAGCTGGCATCTGGGACTGCACTTTGAAGAGCAAGGTTATTAGTAGAAAGTTACGGCCCCTTACTGTCCACTTTACTGGTGGGGTAACAGATTTGCCAAAGGTCATGCAGGAATGATGGGTGGGACTGGAACTCCACGCCCCAGCTGCCCGAGGCAAGGCTCTCCACCGCCACCCGACCTGGCTCCCCTGGTGCTCTCAGCCCTGCTTGCTATTGGTTCTCCCAATTCAGAGCAATTCTCCTCCGTCTTGGATGTGCATTAGAATCACTTTAATGTACAGCCAGGGTTGAGGCTCACTGATTTAGATGTACTGGGTGAGCCTCACCCCAAATGCCCTCTTCACACCCTGCCTGTCTCTCCCACGCCTGATGAAAACTGGCTAGGAGTAACTCCAAATAAAATACGAAAGGACTACCAGATGGGGAATGTAACTTAACCAGGACACAGCTGGCTAAAGCCCTGTCTCCTGCTGCTACAGCACCATAGTCAGGAATCCAAACTGCCTTGGGAGGAGAGGACATTCCATCTCATTCCACGTCCCGGCGAGCAGGTAAACATGATGCTCTAAGCTGGAAAACCCCCACTGGTCAGCGTGGGAAAACTGAGCCCCTCGAGGGTAATGCCATTAGCTAGTGTGAGGGTCTTTAAAGACCATTTCAGAATCAGGTGTCAGGCTACATGAGGCTGGGGGAAAAAGTTGCTGGCTTTCAGCTTCTTAATGAGCACTGCTGGGTGAGGATTAGTAAAGAGAAATCCAATGAATCCAATTAGAAGAGTTCTCAGTTCTCTCTGAATTTAGTGAATAGAAAAGAGAAAGCTTTAGAGATGAGCCTACAGGACACAGTGGAGCTCTGGTGCCAAATGGCAGTGTTCCAATCCCAGCTCCAGGAACAGGAACGACCGTGTTTCCGAACTCTGTGGCACCTCCACTGGCTCATCTGTAAAGTGGGGTAACCACAGTGCCTCCCTTGTAGGACTGTGGAGAATTAAATGGGCTGATGCAGTAAGAGCCTTACAACAGTGCCTGTCACTAGCAAATGTTCAATAAACATGAAATACTGGCCTTTTCACACAATTTTCTCTCTGGTCTAGTTTTTATTTTCTTTTTGCCCTGATTTTTAAGCCTATATGTGTATGTGTGTGTGTGTATGTGTGTGTTTTGAGATAGGGTTTTCCTCTGTTACCCAGTGTGGAATGCAATGGCATGAACATGGCTCACTGAAGGCTCCACCTCCTGGGCTCAAGTGATTCTTCCACCTCAGCCTCCCAAGAAACTAGGACCACAGGCGCACACCACCACGCCTGGCCATTTTTTTCACCCATAGAGATGGGGTTCTGCTATGTTGACCAGCTTGGTCTTGAACTCCTGCAATCCTCAAGGAATCCTCCCACTTCGGCCTCCCAAAGTGCTGGGATTACAGGTGTGAGCCACCACATCTGGCCCATATACAGACACTTTTTTTTTTTTTTTTTTTTGAGACAGAGTCTCACTCTGTTGGCCAGGCTGGAGTACAGTAGCAAGATCTCAGTTCACTGCAATCTCCGTCTCCCGGACTCAAGCAATTCTCCTGCCTCAGCCTCCCAAGTAGCTGGGATTACCACCATGCCCAGCTAATTTTTGCATTTTTAGTAGAGACGGGGTTTCACTATGTTGGCCAGGCTGGTCTCAAACTCCTGACCTCAGGTAATCCACCCACCTCGGCCTCCCAAAGTGCTGGGATTACAGGCATGAGCCACAGCTCCCAGCTCCTATTTATATTTTTTAAAACTTGCTGTAAAGTATATGTTCTTGTCAGCTTCCTTGGAATTCTTTCTGGAAGAAACAGCAGGGTGGAAATACAGGCATTCATGTTAGCTACTCTCTGTTGAATGTTAACTCTGTGCTCAGAGGTCCCTGTGGTGGCTGGGGCTTAGCTTGGTGTAGGAACTGATGGGGCTACCAGGGTCCCATTCCCTATTGGGGCCTAAGGAATTAAGACTGGGCCATTGGGCCAGGCGCAGTGGCTCATGCCTGTGATCTTAGCACTTTGGGAGGCCAAGGAAGGAGGATTACTTGAGGCCAGGAGTTCAAGAACAACCTGGCCAACATAGCGAGACCCCATCTCTATATAATTTTTTTTAAAAAAAGGAATTCACACTGGATCCTCAGAGCAATGAGACCCATTTGAAGGCTGAAATCAGGACATGAAAATATCAGATCAACTTTGGAAAGCTCACTAGGGAGTCCTGAGGAGGTCTGGGGTATCCTGGAGGGGGAAAGACCACTCGGAAGGCCAGAGTGAAAAATGGTAGAGGCCAAACCTAGGCCCTACAGCAGGGCCAGCCCCATCAGGGCCGCATAACCTGTGCAGGCACACAGGTTCACACACTCAGAGGGGTCCATGCTTGGCTGAATGCACTGCTGCTGCCATCCTGAAATTCTTAATACTTTTTCAACAAGGGACTCCACATTTTCATTTTGCACTGGGCCCCACAAATTATGAGCCTGATCCTACATTGCAAGTTGCATTGCACATTGATCCTGCAAGTGTGCATTGATCACACTTGCCCCTACATCTAGTCTACCAGGTGAGGCAGCGAAGTTTACATCCCCTCCTTAAAATGAAGAAATGGAGGCTCCGAGAGGGGAAGTCAACGGTCCCAGGGCACATCTGGTCAGTGCCAGTGCAGCGGCACCCCCCAGGCCTTGGGGTTTCAACATGGGGGCTGTCACTGTGGGACAGCAGCCACCTGCACCTCCCGGAAGGCAGTGCTCAGGCACCACTGGGCCTGGGCACAGGGCTGCCGGATGCTGTTATCTTCCCTCCTCACCCACCCTGGGCTGGTGTGCAGAAGGCAGCAGGTGCTACTGGCCCCAGGCCAGCCGGAACTGGAAACAACACACACGGATGTGGGTCACAAGGCCAGTTCCACAACTGCAACATCCAGCCATTAGTGAAACAATTTAACAAGAGCAAAGCAAACACAATAAATCATTGAAAGCTCAGCCTCCCTCCCCTGCATTCTGCCTCCTTCCTTAACCCCAAAAACAATCTAGGAAAGGCAGATTCAAGGGTGGAGAGGGGAGATTTCTCCACTAATGGCTGAAAATCTGCCCACTGAAGTTGGCATATCAAGTCACGCCATGTCTATGGCTTCCTTGACAGATTTCAAGAGGCATCTCCAAGGATCGAGTTTGGCTCAAGCACAGTTCTAGGTGCTGGAGATGCAACCTTGAAGAAGCCAGATAAAAACTTCTTGCCCTTAGGAGCTCATGTACTAATGGGAGGGAGGGAGAAGCAGTATGATAATTAAGTGAATCATATAATGTGTTAGGAGATGATGGGTGCTAAAATAAAATGACACAAATAAATATGGCGGCCAAAATGGATGGGGCGCTTACTCTGTGTCCAAATGCTTTCTGCACTGCCTCATCCCTCAACTGTTCTACTTCGGTGAGTACTCTCCTCATTCCCATTTCACAGACAGGAAAACACAGAACTCAGTTGCACTAGGCTCTACAGGCAGTAAGAAAATCAGAAGTATCCGTAGGGAAGGGCAAGAGTGAGCTATTTTTTCTACTTCTCATTTTAAGAAGAGGAATATGAGCAGGAAGGCTGGTTTTCTCCCCGGCCTTGAACAAGGGGAGAAGGTCTAATCATGGTATACCCCTCTCCACTCCCCACAATTCTTAAAAGAGCTGACAGGATGGTGGGCCCCTCCGAGCTCTCCCTTTTCTCCCAGATCTAAGGCTTTGGAGCTAACAGCCCCAAGTTCAAATCCCAGCTCCACCAGCTCATGCACTGCATGGCCAGAGCAAACGGCTTCCACTCAGTGGAGCTCCCCTCTCCTTTGATTTAAAATGAAGATTAAAACTCCCTCAGGTGACAAGGGAATCAATGTCTGCACCCCAAAGTGTGTATACAGTGGTAGATGTTCCTTGTGTGCCAGTTCATGCACACCCCCACTCCTGGGACCCCACCAAGACTCCTCCCTCCTCTTGGAATGCAAAGAGAGCCGGACCACATGCCACCCACCTCCTCACGGTGGGGCCTGTGGCAGAGGGCTGAGCATGGACTGGACACTTGATGAATGCTTGATGAATGCACACTGAAGAGGAGGAAGGCGCATGGGGATGGTAGAACCCTCTGTAGAACCCAGGTCCTGGAGCCCTGTAGTTCACAGAGCTTAAAGAGTGCAGGTTTGCTGGGCACACATGGCTCATCCTCCAAGGTGCAAATGTGAAGCACTGAATCCATTCTCAACATTCCACAGTGAGCCCAAGCCCTGAGAGTATTTCCTAGTTAAGCTGGGCCCCCTGGCACCTGGGCACTCAGGGACCTGAAGTATGCCAAGGGAGCCCCAGACTAGCCAGCTTCTCCGAGCTGGGCATTTCTCTCTTTGAATATCAATGCCTGATACAGGGCCCTTCCAAGGCCAAAGGCTAGAGCTGGCCTCACCCATTTTCCTTACTTCCCTTACCTGCCCCCCAAGCCACCAATTCAAGGAGCACAAGGTTGGGAGCCATGTGTGACCTGAGACCCAAGTCCACCCTTCCCATTTAGCACCCATAAAGTCCAAGATAAGGCCCTCTTCCCTGGAGCCTCATTTCCTCTTCGGTAAGACGGAAGGGTGAGGTGCAGGGAGAAAGGATTAAAAGATCAAAAACAGCAATTTCCCCAGCAAGCTCAAAATCACCGGAACCTACTGAATCACACAGGGGCAGGAGGGGTGGGGGGTGGCAGGAATCTCTACGGTCGGCCTGGGTAAGGGGAGGCTTTGTGGAACCAGGAATTGATGTGCCGACCACAGCTCTTATGGCCTAGACTTAACTGATGCTATTAGGACTGGCCTTGAATTCCATCAGAGGGGCTTTCCTTGTTCAAAACTGCCTAGGTCTGGTAGCTTCAGGGCTTCCCGGCAGGGGCAAGAAGCCGGCAAACATTTGCTAGCTGGTATCAGGGACCCCGACAGGATGGAAAACCATGTCAGCCAATCAAGAGGTCCATGGCCAGTGTCCTTTTTGGGCTTAAACCCCAATATATCCCATGCTATGGGGGTCATGGCAGGCTAAGAGCCTTTCTCTCTGGGTAGACTGTCACTTTACACTGCCTTCACATGTAAGAAGAGGGGAAGAAATACCTCCTGTGGCACAGGCATCTGAATCACTATTTTGTGGATGTGGAAAACCCCTCCTGGAGAACACCCCCCATCCACTAATGCCCTATTTCTGAGATCTAAATCATGCCAGACTCTGTTAAGGGTGTTTCACGCACTCAGTCGTCACAAGCAGAGACCTTATTTTTAGCCCCAATTTGCAGGTGGTGAAACTGAGAGCGCTCAGAGACTTGTTGAGGTCAGTCAGCCCAGCAGCGACAGGAAGTTCTGAACCCAGAGCCCTTGCCCCTAACTTCTAGAATATACCAAGCTGTTCAGTAGAAAGGGCAGAGCCAGGATTCTAATCCAGCTCCTCCCGGCATTAAAGCCCTGCTCTTTTCCCAGCCAGACACCAAGTGTGGCTGCCTCAGGCCAGGACATCCCCTGGGCCTCCACACCTCAAGGGAAACGCTAGTGGAGATCTCTTCCTCCGCAGGCTTCCAGGATGCCCCATGCAACCTAGACCATGAGGCAGCTGGACCCCACAAAGGACCCACTGTGGTGACTGCAGAAAGCCAAGGCCAGCCCCCGGTGGCCCTTCTGCAGAGTCCTACCCAAGGCGCCTCCTCCCCTTCCCATGGTGCGCCCATACCCAGCGGACAGGGCTGGGGCTGAGGGAGGGAGGGGCGGGCGCAGGCCTCCTGATCTGCCCGGCCTCAGGGAGCCTCAGGCTATAGAAACCTAAAACCCTCCAGCTGCCGGCAGGCTGCATGGGGCCCCAGGCCCCTCCGGACTCATTCCAGGTGCCCTGCCCCACCTGTCAGCTGGGGTGGGGTCCACGAAGGAGGTTCAGTAGAGGGAGGAGAGGGATGCTGGGGTGTAAGGGCTGTTCCCATCTGGGAGGAGGGAGGAAATTTGTTTCCTAGTGTGGGGGCGGGGAATGCAAGGTATACGGGCAGGCTGGGGAGGGGGCTCGGCGGAGGGAAGGTGGGTGGGTTTGTCTCCCGCTGCACGAGGGGGCCTCCGCGGCTCTGGCGGGCTTCGTATGCGGCAGGGGGCTCGCCTGGGGTCCCTAGGGGCCTGCGGAGGCATGCACAGGGCGGGGAGCCGCTTTTGCATGCAGGGCGGGAGGGGTCCGCGGCGTGCCAGGGCGCTCCCTCTGCCCGCTGAGGGAACTCCCGACTGGCCGGGGTCGCCACACTCACCTCCTGAAGTCAAAGGGCATCGTGCCGCCGCCGCCGGGGGTGGGAGCGCTGCAGGCCAGGCGGGCCGCGGCGCCGCGTGGGTCCGAGCCCGCTGCCAACGCCTCCTCCGGCCGCCCCGCCCCCGCCGGCCGCCCCCCTGACACTCGCCACTCGCCACTCGCCTCCCGCTGCCGGGAAGTGACGCTCGGCGCAGCCCATTGGGCGCCGCCTGCCCGGCCGCCCCTTCCGCCACCCGGTTAAAGGGGCCCGCGGGCAGGCAGGGAAGGGGCGGAGAGTCGAGGCTGTCGGAAGGGAAGCGAGTCCCCCAAGGACTCCAGTACTCATTCCTTCAAGCCTCTCACTTAGATTTCCTTCTCCATCTCTTTGGATGACCTCCGACAAATTATCTGCTTCTCCGAGCCCCGTTTTTTTCGCATTTGTAAACAGTTTCACTGAACTGTGATTGAGTGGGGGGTGATACAGACTTTGGCCGTGCACAGCGTCTAGCTCTGAGTGAGGGCCTAATACTGTGGGGGAAGGGAAGAGGTCGGGCATCCTAGACTGCTAAGGTGGACCCACCTCTGCCCCTGCTGTGCCTCTCTGGGAAAGCCACTGGGCTTCTCAGAGCGCCCCCCACACCCTGCCCCTTTTGCATATCTGCACAAAGAAGACGATGACACCTACTTGAGGGGGTTTTCCTGGGGATCAGCTGAGAAACAGGAGACTGGCTTAGCACAGTGCCAGGCACCTGAAACTATTGAGGCTGGCAGTGGCTGTCCCTGCTTGCATCTGCCCCTGTGGTTCACTCCAGTGGGCATTCGTAGAGCATCTGCTCTGAACCAGGTCCATCGAGAACATGCAGGGTTGTGGCAGAGGCAGATGGGGCCTGCACTGTGGCTTGGCCAACGTGAACTGTGCCAATTGTCTCCTTCTTAGAGCCTCAGTTTCCTCCTCAGGAATACAGAGCAGCTGCCTCCGTGACTGCTGGATTAGAGGAGGCGGTAGTTGAGGTCACACAAGACCTGAGTAGAGGAAACTCACTCTGAACTTCCCCCAGGTACTGTCACTGGCCCTTTCTCCAAGGTTGTGGTGGCACAGGGCTTGAAAAAACCGAGGGGAGGATGGTGAGGGCTCGGGTTCAAAAAGCACAACCAATGGACAGTTTCCTCCTGTGTAAATAGAGGGGAACCGCAGTGCCAGGAGGATTCAGAAGGGACAGCACCAGCATGGGGTCTGGGGTAGGGTGGCATGATGAACCAAACCCTTCCCCTGGAGCATATGGCAGGACCTGACCTCTGCGTTCCCTTTTAATTCATTCACTCACTCATTCATTCATTCATTCAGTGTCAGTGGTCTGACACTGTTGGGGGAGAGAAGGAAATCTCAGCCTGAACTGGAAACCTAGGGGCAGCAGGGAGAGTTAAGGGGCCTTGAGCAGCCACTGCTTCCAAATAGCCATTTGTTGGCCTCGTGTGGGAGGAAACATGCAATGATGGATCTTTGACCTCGCATCCTCCCTCCTCAAACTGTGGTCCACAGACCAGCCACATGGCCATCACAGGACAGACTCTTGTCCCCAGGTCAGATCTACTGAATCAAGTGTGCATTTAGGATGATCTCCAAGGTCAGCAAATGCCTGGCACAGAGTAAATGCAAGACAGGGTTGACTATCATTGCTCTTTTCGAGTGGGGATAGAGCTCCCAACTTTTGGCTGGGCATGTGGGTGCTCACAGTGAAAGTTGCATTTCCCAGCTTTCTTTGTAGCTAGATGCGACACTGAGAAGTAAAAGGAAGTGTCTTGTGGAGCGTCTGGGATAGTTGGTATGTCTGCTTTACCTTCTGTGTCCCTTTCTCCATCTGGCTGCCGGGAATGTAGGTGTCACCATCCTGGACCATAAGGTGGAGGCCACACAGAGCAGAGCAACAAGACAAAAAGAGCCTGAGTTCCTGCCGGGCGCAGTGGCTCACGCCTGTAACTCCAGCACTTTGGGAGGCCGAAGTGGGCGGATCACCTGAGGTCAGGAGTTTGAGACCAGCCTGACCAACATGTGGTGAAACCCCATCTGTACTAAAAATACAAAAATTAGCCGGGCATGGTGCCGCACGCCTGTAATTCCAGCTACTTAGGAGGCTGAGGCAGGAGAATCGCTTGAACCCGGGGGGCAGAGGTTGCAGTGAGCCGAGATCGCACCACTGCACTCCAGCCTGCGCGACAGAGCGAGACTCCGTCTCAAAAAAAAAAAAAGAGCCTGAGTTCCCGTCTCTAAGTGGCAAAATACCTGTCCTCAAACACCTGCCCAAGAGAAACAAACATCTATCTTATTTAAGCAATTATTATTCTGTATTTTCAGACACTCACACCTAAACCCAATGCTGATACACCTATGCAGCCTGGTTAACTACTTGACTGCCCCAATGGTCATGGACTAGGCCAGTCCCCAATTATATAATCGCATGGTACCCTGTAGGTTTCCTTGGGAGAACTCGGCATGATGTGTGATTAGGTTATTATTAATTCGCTAGTAACTACTATCCCATCTGAGTGAAAATTCCCTGAGAGGAGCCTGTCGGGGAGTAGGGGGCTAGGTGAGGGATAGCATTAGGAGAAATACCTAATGTAGATGATGGGTTGATGGGTACACAAACGATGATGTCATACACACATGGCACGTGTATGCCTGTGTGACAAAACTGCACGTTCTGCACATGTATCCCAGAACTTAAAGAACAATAAAAAAAAAAAAAGAAAGAAAGAAAGAAAGAAAGTTCCCTGAGAGAAGATGGTATCACCATCATATCCTAGCATCCAGCCAGACCCTGCACATGCTGGGGATGCACTAACTATGCGTTGAAGTCTGAATGGAGGCTTCCCACAGAGGCAGGCCTTCCCACAGAACAGCGGATGGGAGGGGAGGTATCAACATGGGCCTCCGCCATGGGACTAGTGAGGTCTGTGAGCAGACCAGGCTGTCAGTCCCAGATGGTCCATCCACTCAGGAGCCAGTGGGAGATGGAGCTAAGAAAATCAGATTGTGTCTGCAGTACGTGGGAAGGCTCTGGGTCTCTTTGAGCAGGGGAACAACAATAAAAGTTAAGTTTTTGGATTATCAATCTTGTGGAACCCTGTGGTAGGTAGCCAGCCTCCAGTGACCCTGATCTCCTGGTATTCCCATGCCCTTCTAGAATCACCTCCCACAATGAATAGGGCTGACCTATCCTGTGTAATCAACAGGATATTGCAGAAATGACAGTTATGACTCCTGAGGCTACGTCACAAAAGACTGAGGCTCTGCTTAGCCACTCTTGAATCACTCGTTCTGAGGGAAGCCAACTGCCTGTCCTAAAGAGGCTCAAGCGTGATTATAAAGGGACCTGGTCGGTGAGGAATGAAGCCTCCCACCAACAGCCATGTGAGTGGACTCTCTTGGAAATAGCGGCTCAGCCCTGGTCAGGTCTTCAAAGCTGCATCCCCAGCCCACAGCTTAACCACAGGCTCTTGAGAGACCCTGATAAACACTCAGCTCAGCTGCTCCTGAATTCCTGATCCATAGAAACTATAAGATAATAAATGTTTGCTTTAAGCCATTAAGTTGTGGGTAATTAGTTACACAGCAGTAGATAAATAACAGAGACTCCATCCTCATTATTTTTTTTTCCTACCAGTAACTTCTCCCTGCCTTCCTCCATCTCACCCCCCGCCAGCCTGGGGAAATAGAAAACCACTTCGGACTCAGATCACTCTCTGCTGGGTGACCTGGACCAGTTGCTTAACTAGCTGGGTGTCTAGGTATGAAATGAAGGATAATAATACCTTACCTGTGGCAGGTAGCCTCTGAAATTGCCCCAATTAACCCACCTCTTGGTATTCATACCCTTGTGTAATTTCCTCCCTTCAAGTGTAGGCTGGACTTATCGACTCATTTCTAATGCACAAAATATGGCAGAAGTGATGAGCATGTTGCTTCTGAGATTAGGTTATCAAGAGATGGTGACTTCCGTCTTGGACACTTTCTTGCTATCTCTTGGATCAGTCACCCTGGATAAGCTGGCTTCTGTGTGTGGCTTCCGTGTCCTAAGGAAAAGCCCCTGTGGGTGAGTTTGCAAGTGATTCTTCTAAGGCAGGGGTGTCCAATCTTTTAGCTTCCCTGGGCCATACTGGAAGAAGAAAAACTGTCTTAGGGGCGGGCAGGGTGGCTCACGCCTGTAATCCCAGCTACTCAGGAGGCTGAGGCAGGAGAATTGCTTGAACCTGAGAAGCAGAGGTTGCAGTGAGCAGAGATGGAGCCACTGCACTCCAGCCTGGGTGACAGAGGGAGACCCCGTCTCAAAGAAAAGAAAGAAAGAAAGAAAGGAAAGAAAGAAAGAAAGAAAGAAAGAAAGAAAGAAAGAAAGAAAGAAAGAAAGAAAGAGAAAGAAAGAAAGAAAGAAAGAAAGGAAAGAAAGAAAGGAAAGAAAGAAAGAAAGAAAGAAAAGAAAAAGAAAGAAAGAAAGAAAGAAAGAAAGAAAGAAAGAAAGAAAGAAAGAAAGAAAGAAGGAAAGAAAGAAAAGAAAAGGAGAAAGAGAGAAAGAAAAGAAAGAAAGAAAAATTGTCTTGGGCCACACATAAAATACAGTAACATGGGCTGGGTGCGGTGACTCACACCTGTAATCCCAGCACTTTGGGAGGACGAGGCCGAACACCTGCAGTCAGGAGTTCAAGACCAGCCTGACAAACATGATGAAACCCCGTCTCTACTAAAAATACAAAAAATTAGCCGGGTGTAGTGGTGGGTGCCTGTAATCCCAGCTACTCGGGAGGCTGAGGCAGGAGAATGGCTTGAACCCAGGAGGCAGAGGTTGCAATGAGATTGCACCATTGCACTCTAGCCTGGGCAACAAGAGCAAAACTCCATCTCAAAAAACAGACAAAAACAAACAAACAAAAAAACAGTAACACAAACGATAGCTGATGAGGAAAAAAAGATCACAAAAAAAATCTCATAATGTATTAAGAAAGTTCAAGAATTTGTGTTGGGCTGGATTCAAAGCTGTCCTGGTATGCATTCAAAGCCACCCTGGGCCACAGGCAGCCTGCAGACCACAGGTTGGACAAGGTTGAGCTAAGGCCTGACAACAACCCTGTGAATGAATTTGGAAATGGACCCTTCTGCTCCAGTGGAGTCTTGACATGACCCCGGCCCTGGCCCCCAGCTTGACTGCAACCTCATAAGAGGACTCTGAGCCACAGGCAGCCAGCTGAGTTGCACCTGGATTCCTGTGTGATAACAAATGTTTGTTGCTTTAGCCCCTAGGTTTAGGGGAATTGGTTATGCAGTAGCAGATAACAAATACATTGCCCTAAGACAAAGCTTGCTGTGAGGATGGAGTAACGTATAGTGCCCACACATAGTAGGTGCTAATTCATTGCTTGCTTAATGAGTCAGTGAATAAACAAATGAATGTTCTATAACACAGAATGTTCTCTGAATCCAAATGCTCACTCCCTTCCACCCATTCCTGTCAAAAACGTCACCGAAAGTTGTTTTAAGCAGAGAATGGCCGGGTCAGATTTGTTTTTCTGTAATGGGAGATTGGTTTGTGTCCCATGGGTGCGGCCGGTTCAGCTGTGGTCTGGGTGAAGAGAGATTTAAAAATAATAATCCTTTGTCAGCTCAGAGAGGACTTTAGTGTAACTTAGATCTCATAGCAGGTAGGTCTCTGGAGAAACAACTCTCCTTTCTCACTCTATTAAAGTCTCTTGACCAACTAGAAGACACTCATGTGTTCATTCATTCATCCTTTCTTGTATTTGTTCGTTATACCATTATTTACTGAATACCTCTTTTAGGCAGGTACTCTGGATATAGAAATGAACCTCACATACCTCAAATTTCAAGAAAAAAAGGAGGAGGTAAGCAAAAGTGTGATACCATCACAAAAAAATCAGGGACAGGGACAGGGTCACGTATCTCTGGTGCAGTTTTTTGTGATAAGTGCAGTGACAAGGGTGGTACCAGAGGATCTGGGAGTCTAGGAGGGAGTCCCTGATTCCACCCATGGGGATGAATTGGTCTGAACTCTTTCAGCTGAAAGTGCCAGAAATCATCTAAAATCAACACACACTGTCTACGGCACTCAAAGAAAAAAAAAAAAAGAAAAAGATAAGAAGGAAGGAAGGAGGGAAGGAAGAAAGGGAGGGAAGGAGGGAGAAAGAAAGAAAGAAAGAAGAAAAATTAAAGTCCAAAAGTCCAGAGGTAGATTTAGATTTCAGGCACGGTTGAATCCAGGCGCTTCAACAATTGCATCAGGAATCTGTCTCTTCCCATCCCCAGGTCCTTCTTTTTTCCCTCTGGCTTCATCTTGAGGCAGGCTTCTCCTTGTGCTGGCAAAATGTGTGCCTGTAGCTCCAGGCTGATATTTTCCCACTCAGCAATGCCAGGAGATAAAGATTACCACTTCCCCGTACCTCCTGAAAGGCTCCTGGGCTAACCCCCCAAGGGTCTGGCTTAGGTCACAGCCTAAACAGTGGCACCAGAGGTTTGGAGAGTGCCAAACCTAGGCTGGCAGCCAGACCCTTAAGCCTGGGGTGGAGTCACCCTCATCCTACACACACAGACTCAGATGGAAGAAGAGTGGTTCCCTAAAGAAAAGTCTGGGCAGTGCTGCCAGAGGAGGTATTGGGAGGCTAAACCATCAGGTGTCTTGGACAGAGTCAAGGAAAGCTTCTGGGAGGAGGAAGAGACTGAGCTGAGACCTGATGAAGAAGTGAGTCAAGGGGAGAGAAGCAGGCTGGGTATATTAGTTACCTATTGCTGCAAAATACATTACCCAAAATTTAAAACTTTGAAACAATACACATGGTCTTAGTCCATTTTCTGTTGCTATACAGAATACCACAGACTAGGGAATTTATAAGGAAAATAAATATATTTCTTACAGTTCTAGGGGCTGTGAAAAGGGCAAGGCTGAGGGGCTGCCTCTGGTGAGGACCTTCCTCTGGTGAGGACCTTTCTCCTGTGTCATAACATGGTGGAAGGCATAGCATTGTAAGAGGGCATGAGCATGTCAGCTCAGGCCTCTCTTTGCCTTTTTCTTTTTTTTTAGTAGAGACGGGGTTTCACCGTGTTGGCCAGGCTGGTCTCGAACTGGCAACCTCAGGTGATCTGCCTGCATCAGCCTCCCAAAGTGCTAGGATTAACAGATGTGAGCCACCGCGTTTGACCTCTTCTTCTTTTAAGGCCACCAGTACCATTATGGGTTCTCCACCCCGATGGCCTTACATAGTCCGAATTACTTTCCGGAGGCCCCACCTCCAAATACCATCAACATGAATTAGGAGATTAAGTTTCCAATACATAAAATTTGGGTGATGGATTTAAACCATGGCATACATTTATTATGCCCCCATGTCTGAGGATCAAGAATCCAAGAGCAGCTTAGCTGGGTGGTTCTGGCACAGTCAACGCTACAGACTCTGCAGATGACTGGAGCTGGGGGATAGACATTCACTCACTTGGCTGTTGGCTGGAGGCTTCAGTCCTTCTCACATGGACCTCTCCATAATGCTGCTCATGATATCACTTTCCCAATGTGAGTGAGGAAAGAGAGTCTGCCTTTTATAAAGTAGTCTTCAAGAGACTGGCTGGGTACATACTGGGTAAGGATCCAAATAACATGGGTGGTGGGAAAGAGGACAGCATGGATGTAGCCTGGGCTAATATCAAGCTGGAGAGGTAGGGGCTGGATGGTGAAGGACTTTGAGGGCTGTGTTAAAAATGTGAACTTTCTCTGGGAGACAGTTAGGGGCCCTGAAGCATTTTCAGTTAGGATTGCAATATTTTGGTTTGGGGGTTTTGGGGAAACCAATATAGTTTCTCTTTTCTGCCAATGCTCTGAACAAATGTGATTTCTATCTGCAGAGGGCTTCCTAATGGTGAACCTCAGAATTTGGCAGACAGACTCACACAGGAGGCACAAAAAGCAAAGAAAAAGTACAGGTCTTCTCAGGGAGGGGAGAGCAAAATGCGGATGGTCTTCTCCCAAAAGGGAGAAGAAAGGAAGAGCTGAGCACCACCGTCTCAGACTCCAGTCCCACACTCACCAGTCAGGATTCACCCATCTTACATGGTGGGGCTTGATGGGAGCCCAGAGTATTGAGGGGAAATCTTTCTTTGTAGAAACCAGAGCAGTAGGAAAGTATATCACCCACAATTAGGCCACATCACACCACCAACAATTTGCCATTTTTAGAAGCATGACTCTGGCAGCCAACGTGGAGAATGGACTGGAGTGTTGCTACAGTCTCCTGAGAAGAGATGGGGGTAGGCCCAAGTCAATGGGAGTGGGGAATGGGTCTGGAGGCAGTAGAACTACTCAGAAGATTCGGGGACTAGGGGGGTCAAACACAAGGGCTTACAGGGGCCAGGCAGACAATTCCTCAAATTTCCCAAATTTTCCTTCCTGTCAGTCTCCTCCTCTCAGTCCGGGGCAACTTCATTAACTTCCATTTGCCTGTTATCCTTACCATCATCCCTGACTCCTCTCTGTCTCTGCAGGTCACTATAATGAGTATGAGTGTAGACTTGAGGTTCATTGGACTTACTGAATCTGTGGATTGATGTTTTTTCAATGTCCTGGAAAATTACCAACTACTTATTTGTGGATATTAACTTTGCCCTGTCATCTGTCTTCTCTCGTCTTGCTTTTATTCTCTGTTCATTTTACATAGCTTCTTCTGACCTGTTTTCTAGTTTACTAATTCTCTCTTTGGTTGTGTTGAATCTGCTATTAAACCTGACCATTGAATTATTAATTTTATCATTGTATTTTCCAGTTTTGGAATTTGTGTTTAGTTCTTTTGAGACATGTGACTTCACTGTGCCAGGTGCCTTCTATTTGTCCCTCCAGAATAACTCTGCTTCTTCACTCTTTTCTGTGTGCTGGGAGGTTGACCTGTTTTGATGGCTCCTTATTTTTGGCTTCTGACTGATTTCAGCCTGTGGGGAGTGCCTGCAGTAGATTGGAAGGAAGGAGAAGAATGAAGTTTTGGTATGTATTTGCCCAGCTTCTGCCCTGAGTGGTCACCCAGGTTGATTGTGTCCTTCAGTGAACATCATAATTTCTATCAGGCGGTACTCTTCACCTAGGTCCACTCTTCTTAGTTCCAGTAACCACTTCTTCTCCTTGCCCTTTCAGGCCTTGGGATGGTAATAACACTCCACTGTTACTTACTCCAGGGTACTAGCTCTAGAGTATCTCTTGTAGTTTCCCTATACTCTTTTCATTCTGTTAAAAGGATCTCGCCAGGCGCAGTGGCTCATGCCTGTAATTCCAGCACTTTGGGAGGCCAAGATGGGTGGATCACCTGAGGTCAGGAGTTTGAGACCAGCCTGGCCAACATGGTGAAACCCCGTCTCTACTAAAAATACAAAAATTAGCTGGGCCTGGTGGCACATGCCTGTAATCCCAGCTACTCGGGGGGCTGAGGCACGAGAATGGATCGAACCTGGGAGGCAGAGGTTGCAGTGAGCCAAGATCATGCAACTGCACGCCAGCCTGGGTGACTGGGCCAGAGACTGTCTCAAAAAAATGATGAAAATAAAAATAAAAGCATCCCTTAGTTAAACTCCCCTCTAACCACCTGGATTATGCCATCATGTTCAGGACAGGACGTGACTGACACAGTTACTTTGTATAGTTTCCAGTCTCCTTACAGAATTTTCAAGCATGACTTTTAATCTCCTTAAACATAGGAAGCATAATTATGTTACAGTCAGTGTCTGATAATTTGCATGTCTGGAGTCCAGGAAGGGGCCATTTGTTTCAAGCAGATAGTGGCCCTCTGGTCTATGTAGGGTGTGGCGGGCATTTCCTCCACACTTTTCAGGAGCTGTGAAGTGTGAAGTGGCTCATCTAGCCAGTGCTAACCCTGCCTCAGCAGTCGGCTTGGCAGGCTGCCGTGACTTGGCTCTGCTGGCTCACCTTCTTCCTCTCCAACCTGGAGCCCACCTGCACCCTTTCTTTCGTTGTCTGACATTTGGGGCTGGGTGGGGCCTGTCCCACCGTTTCCCCCTCCATTCCCCAGCGGGGTTCAGTGCCTGCCCCATCCCTGCACGCTCCTCTGCCATTCCTGCTCCTGGATTGGACCTGGGGAGTCTGGGGCCCAAATGTGAGTGTGTGTCAGTGCGTGGGTGGCACCGTGTGTGGGCAGCGCTGACATCCCCGGGGCAGGTGGATCTGTTCTCCTGGCTGGTGACTGTGCTGCACTTCCTCAGGGAGGGCCGGTGACTGGCTGGTTGACAAGCCCAGCATGACGGAGGAGGAAATAGAAACAATCTTTCTTCTCTGAGAAAAAAGGGAGGCCTGACGATTCCTGGCATGATCCCTGTGTCTCCGAAGCAAGTCACTGCACCTCCCTGAGCCTCAGCCTCTGCCTCTGTAGAGAGGGGATCTGTGAGGATTAGCATTTGTTCATTCATTCATTCATTAGCAAGTTGATGATACATAAGTGAGCAGGACAGGAGCTCTGTCCTTCTGCATATAAGTGCTTATCACTCTATAGATAATTATAGATATAAATAAGCCCAATCATCAAATGTTCCAGGTAGCTCCAGCCAGATCCCCATTTTCCAAGGTGCCTCAGTTGGAGAAAGGCAAAATGAAAAACTGGCTCACTGTAACCTTAAGAGCTGCAGGACAAGACAAGGGGGTCAAGGGTACAAGAGAGAGCTTTGGGGTCAGAGTTCAGGCTTCTAAGCTTAGCCCAGTCAATTTCCATTCCCCACACTGGCCTCAGTTTCCACCTCTGCAGAATGGACTTAGTGCCCACTTTGCCAGGTCGCTGGGAGGGGTCAAGTGTTGATTCTGTGATCGTATTGTAGCACCCCCGCCCTCCCAACTCTGGATCTGGCTCTGGCTGGATCTCAAGTCACATCCCTTCTCTGGGTTTCATGGCCTTGTTGGTGAAGTGAGGGGACTGGTCAGTACAGCAACTGAGGCCTCTCCTTGCTCTGTGGCTTCATCCCATCTTCTCTTCACTTTTTCCCCTCCTGTACAAAACAGTTACATTTTTAGCAGACCCTGGACTTGGCTTCCTATGTGAATTAAATTCAATAAATCCTCACTCAAGCCTCAGGAAGTGCTTTAGGAGTTATGTGGGCAGGATACAGACATCAACTGTATCCTCCTCTCCAGAAAAGTAATACCACCATTGCTCATATTTAGAATCATCAAATGACCGAACGGGTGTGGTGGCTCACACCTGTAATCCCAGCACTTTGGGAGGCCGAGGCGGGCGGATCACGAGGTCAGAAGATCAAGACCATCCTGGCTAACATGGTGAAACCCCATCTCTACCAAAAATACAAAAAATTAGCCGGGCGTGGTGGTGGGTGCCTGTAGTCCCAGCTACTCGGGAGCCTGAGGCAGGAGAATGGTGTGAACTCGGGAGGCAGAGCTTGCAGTGAGCCAAGATAGCGCTACTGCACTCCAGCCTGGGCGACAGAGCGAGACTCTGTCTCAAAAAAAAGGAATCATCAAATGATCATTGTTCTTTCTGCTATAACCCCCGAAATCATATATTCACCAAGAACTCTCATTTGGCCAAAATCAGAGTTATCAAAATAGAATTTCCATTTGTAAAATTTATCTTTTGTTTGCATCATCTAATTAATTAAAAGAATGGTTTGGCCGGGAGCAGTGGCTAACGCCTGTAATCCCAACACGGAGGCCAAGGCGGGCGGATCACCTGAGGTCAGGACTTCAAGACCAGCCAGATCAACATGGAGAAACCCTGTCTCTACTAAAAATACAAAATTAGCCGGGCGTAGTGGCATATGGCTGTAATCCCAGCTACTTGGGAGGCTGAGGCAGGAGAATCGCTTGAACCCGGGAGGCGGAGGTTGCGGTGAGCCGAGATCATGCCATTGTACTCCAACCTGGGCAACAAGAGAGAAACTCCATCTCAAAAAAAAAAAAAAAAGAGAATGGTCTGTGGTCATACCATACTCTATCTATCTACCCTGGGTACTCCCACAGGATACCATACTGTATCTACCCTGAATGCACCCAGTCTCATCCAATTAAAGGAATAGTATGTATTTAATTTAAAAAGTAACGTAAGGCCAGTTGTGGTGGCTCACGCCTATAATTCCAGCACTTCAGGAGGCCGAGGCGGATGGATCACTTGAGGCTAGGAGTTTAAGACCAGTCTGGCCAACATAGTGAAACGCCATCTGTACTAAAAATACAAAAATTAGCCAGGCGTGGTGGTGCATACCTGTGATCCCAGCTACTCAGGAGGCTGAGGTGGGGGCATCCCTTAAGCCCAGGAGATGAAGGTTGCAGTGATCTGAGATGATGCCACTGCACTCTAGCCTGGGTGATGGAGTATGGCTCTCTCTCAAAAAAATAAAAATAAATAAAACTAAATAAAAAATAAAAAGTAACATTTAAACAAGATATTCAAACAGGAAAAAGGAAGGCAAGTGTGATGGTTCATGCCTGTAATCCCAGTACTTTGGGAGGCCAAGGTGGGCCAATCACTTGAGTCCAGGAGTTTGAGACCAGTCTGTGACACATGGTAAAACCGCATCTCTACAAAAAATACAAAAATTAGCTGGGCATGGTGGCGTGCATCTGTAGTCCCAGCTACTCAGGAGACTGAGGTGGGAGGATTCATTGAGCCCTGGAGGTCGAGGCTGCAGTGAGCCGTGATCATGCCGTTGTACTTCAGCACGCGTGACAGAGGATTTTTGACCTGTCCCAAGAAAAAAAAGGAAAAGGGTCCCTAAGCAGGAAGTGAAATCTCTCTGGCATCCCCCTCCTCCCCTGGTGCAAAGGCCACCACTGCTGATGGTTTCCTTTGTTAGACTGGGCTCTTTGATGTGCCAGGGATAATCTTGGCCTTTCTTTGGGAAGGCAATGAAGGCAGCGATTACTCTGTCTTCCCAGCCAGGAGCTCTGAATCCTGAAAGGAGCAAGAGTGGACAATTCCCAAGGAGTTCAGGGTCTACCAGAAGGCTAGAGGGATGGCAGCTCCTCAATATGGCTCAGGATGGCTGCTGAGGACTAGTTCAGTTCCTCTGTGGTCTCCAGGGCATCAAAGCCTTGGGCTCATGGTTCTGCCAAGACAATTTTCAATTCGCTTGCAAGAGATCAACTGACCCCTTCAGGGAAGGTCTTCTGCGAATATTTATTGAGTGACTATGATGCACCAGAAATAACTCTGGCCTTGAACTGAAGTTGGAATGAGGGTGAATTAGGAAATGGAACTGGAAAGACCTTTACCGTGTAAGTGACAGGAAGGGAGATAACACAGACTGGACACCTACTCTCTGTCAAGGGCTTTTGTTAGGGTATTTAAAAATTAAGTATTTTTTTTCTTTTTTTTTTGAGGCAGAATCTTGCTCTGTCGCCCAGGCTGGAGTGCAGTGGCACAATCTCGGCTCACTGCAACCTCCGCCTCCTGGGTTCAAGCGATTCTCCTGCCTCAGCCTCCCGAGTAGCTGGGACTACAGGCATGCACCACCGTGCTCAGCTAATTTTTGTATTTGTAGTAGAGACAAGGTTTCACCATGTTGGTCAGGCTGATCTCTATCTCTTGACCTTGTGATCCCAAGTGCTGGGATTACAGTTGTGAGCCACTGCATGCGGCCTTTAAAAATTAATTTTTAAGGACACAAGTAAAGTAATGTAGGAATACATTTTCCTTGTACAAATGAAAACTACAGATGAGGCTAAATCTCCCTTTGATCTCTAGCTCCAATCTTGGCTTCCTTCCACCTCTCCAGTGGCAACACCTATTTTCGATTTGGTGTGACTCCTTCCAACTACTTTCTCTTCATTTTACATACATGTGTGTTTTGCTTTATTAGTCTTTTAAGATTAACGATATTGTGCATATTATCCAACCACTTAATTTCTGGGTTAACAATATATCTGGGAGATCAGGTGAGTACAAATCTACCCATCGCCTATATGCCAAGGCCTTCCACATGGAACATTTCATTGGATGCTCACACCGCCCCCACTTTGCAGATGAGCAGAGGCTCAGTGAATGTTTAAGCGACTCATGACAGCTGGTGAGTAGTGAGGCAGGATTCAGACAGGGATGTGTCTCTCCAAGTTTAGCATGAATCTGTCCTCTCCCTAATCTGCCTATAGTTTCTTTCTTTCTCTTTTTTTTTTTTTTCCCTGACATCATCAAGTGGACCATTTAAATAGAAGATTGGTCATAATGCAAAGAACTCATTGACCACCTCCCTTCCCTGTTAAAATACCTCCATGACTCCCCAGTACCCAAGAAACAGAGTCTAAGTCCCTCTACCTGATGAGAAAGGATCTTCTAGCCATGGTTCCCATTAATTTCTCCACCCTCCCCTGGCCAGGCTCTGCCTCATGGTCACCTTTCCAGAAAGAAATAAACTACAGTACTTGCGGTTCCCTTCATGCCATGCCGTTTTTCTCCTCCATGTCTTTGCTCATGTAGTCCTCTTTGCCTGGAAGAACTCACCTTAACCCCTCTTTGCCTGGCTTGTTGCAGCTCATCGTTTACGACTTCATACAAGGGCCATCTCTTTTTGGTTGCCCTCCCTATTAACCCAGGCTGGGTTGGTCCCTTCCGCATGGCCCACAATGTCTTGTACATTCCATTCTAATGGCCATTGTATCTGCCTCCCAACCTTGAAGGGGTAGCTCCTTGAAGGGACAGTCACTGTGTCATTCAGCTGCATCTCTAGGTGCCGAACAAGGCTTGCAGACATGGTGGGTGCTGCATACGTGTTTGTGGGGCACATAGATGCCTCAAGAGAAGAATGGTTGAGTTTGTTATCTTGTGTTGGGAGTGACGAGGGGAAAAAGACCAGGTACATAAGATGATAGTACTAAGAAGAGAAACCTAAGATCTCCTGAATCAAATTTAGCCAAAAGGCCATCACACTACCCAGAAGTATGTTACCTGTGTTGGACCATATATTCTCAAGCCATCTCCCAGCTCTACAGTTTCTCTTAGCTCCGTTATTTCCTCTTTTTCATCTCTCTCATCTGCTCTTTAGGCTGTTGAAAGGGGATTTGTGTCAAGATTTTCATTTGAAATCAGTCCCATCAAGGACTGGCTGGGTCCCGTGGCTTTATCTCCTTGGTTATGTCCCCTTGTTTCCAAAGGACATCAAAACTCTCTGCCCACTCTTGAAACTGGCAGGGAATTTCTGAGAAAAGGAACCAGGGAATTTGCTTTTCAGAGGAACGTTTCCCTCCTCGAGATAACGGTTAAAACTCATTATCTCCTAAGTAGCATTTAGCCTCAAAATTCCAATGTCATCTTTTATTGCTAGTAGAATTGGGGGAAGCCCAGAGCTTTCACCCATCTTCTCTCACTTCCCTTTTCTCCGAACAAATTTGAGGGGAATACTGTTTCTTTTTTTCTTATTGTAATTTAATGCTTTTTTTCATTATAAAAGTACAAAAGACTATTTTAAAAATACAAAAAGTAGAAAGTAAAAAGAAAATTCCACTACTGAGACACTGTTATATTTAGAGTTCTTCCAAGCTTTTTTCTATATATAGCATTCTAAAATAATTATGTGATATCGTTCAGATACCAAAAAGTGTATATAACACATTTGTACAAATTAAAGAATAAATGTAGAATGAATACCCATGTATCCATCACCCAGCTTAGGAAACAGACCATCATCAATATCCAAAAAGCCCTCTCATGCCCCACTCTGATCATGTGCCTCTTCCTACCCACCCTGAGTAGCCACCATCTTGAATTTGTGCGAATCATTCTTTTTTTTTTAGACAAGGTCTTGTTGCTCTGTTGCCTTGGCTGGAGTGCAGTGGCATAATCATGGCTCACTCAGCCTCGACCTCCTGGGCTCAAGCAGTCCTTCTGCCTCAGCCTCCTGAGTAGCTGGGACTACAGGCATGCACCACCATGCCTGGCTAATTTTTTATTTGTTGTAGAGACAGAGTTTCATCATGTTTCCCAGGCTGGTCTCACACTTCTGAACTCAAGCAATCCTCCCACCTCGGCCTCCCAAAGTGCTGAGATTACAGGTGTGAGCCACCACGCCTGGCCCCTTTGCTTTTCTTTATATAGTTTTACTGTAGATAGATAGATAGATAGATAGATAGATAGACAGATAGACAGACAGATAGATAGACAGACAGAGTCCCAAAATGATGTAATGTTTTTGACCTTTATATATAATTGGATTGTATTATTTTGCAGTTTTCCCTTTTCATGTATTATGTTTGTGAGATTCACCCATGTTGATGGTGCAGGTTTAGATCATTAATTGTCATTGCTGTACAATAATATACTGTATGAATATACTGTACTCTATTTATCTATGCTCCTGCTGATATACAAGTGGGTGGTTTCCAGGAATTTTTTTTTTTTTTATCTTTTAAACATTTTATTAAGCTAAATGATTACTGGTATTTTTCTATTATGATATACACATGTACATACAGCATATACATGTGTATATGTTGTATACATCTGTATATATGTCTATACTCTGTCTATATATATAAACATTTACCATTTTAGCCATTTCTTTTTTTTTTTTTTTTTTGGAGACAGAGTTTTGCTCTTGTCTCCCAGACGGGAATGCAGGGGAACAACCTCAGCTCACTGCAACCTCTGCCTCCCGGGTTCAATCGATTCTCCTGCCTCAGCCTCCTGAGTAGCTGGGACTACAGGCGCCTGCCACCACGCCTGGCTAATTTTTGTATTTTTAGTAGAGATGGGATTTCTCTATGTTGGCCAGGCTGGTCTTGAACTCCGGAACTCAAGTGATCCACCTGCCTAGGTCTTCCAAAGTGCCAGGATTACAGGTGTGAGCCACCACTCCCAGCCTCATTTTAGCCATTTTTAAGTGTGTAGTTCAGTGGTATTAAGTACATTCACATTGTTGTGCAACCATTACCACCATCCGTCTCCAGAATTTTTCATCTTCCCAAACTAAAACTCCGCACCTATTAAGCCATAACTCTCCATTCCTCTCACCCCTCAGCCTTTGGCAACCAGCATTCTACTTTCTGACTCTATGAATTTGACAACTTTAGGCACCTCATATAAGTGGAATGATACAATATTTATCTTTCTGTGAGCCTAGCTTATTTCACTTAGCATAATGTCCTCAAGGTTCATCCATGTTGTCGCATATGTCAGAATTTCCTTCCTTTTGAGGCTGAAAGATATTCTATTGTATGTGTATACCATATTTTGTTTATTTATTTATCCATTGATGGACATTTGAGTTGCTTCCACCTTTTTTTAGCTATTGTGAAGAACGCTGTTATGAACATCAGTATAAAATATCTGTTTGACAAATGGAAGAACATTCCATGCTCATGGGTTGGAAGAATCAATATCGTGAAAATGGCCATACTGCCCAAGGTAATTTATAGATTCAATGCCATCCCCATCAAGCTACCAATGACTTTCTTCACAGAATTGGAAAAAACTACTTTAAAGTTCATATGGAACCAAAAAAGAGCCCGCATCGCCAAGTCAATCCTAAGCCAAGAGAACAAAGCTGGAGGCATCACGCTACCTGACTTTAAACTATACTACAAGGCTACAGTAACCAAAACAGCATGGTACTGGTATCACAACAGAGACATAGATCAATGGAACAGAACAGAGCCCTCAGAAATGATGCCGCATAGCTACAACTATCTGATCTTTGACAAACCTGACAAAAACAAGAAATGGGGAAAGGATTCCCTATTTAATAAATGGTGCTGGGAAAACTGGCTAGCCATATGTAGAAAGCTGCAACTGGATCCCTTCCTTACACCTTATACAAAAATTAATTCAAGATGGATTAAAGACTTATATGTTAGACCTAAAACCATTAAAATCCTACAAGAAAACCTAGGCAATACCATTCAGGACATAGGCGTGGGCAAGGACTTCATGTCTAAAACACCAAAAGCAATGGCAACAAAAGCCAAAATCGACAAATGGGATCTCATTAAACTAAAGAGCTTCTGCACAGCAAAAGAAACTATCATCAGAGTGAACAGGCAACCTACACAATGGGAGAAAATTTTTGCAACCTACTCATCTGACAAAGGGCTAATATCCAGAATCTACAATGAACTCAAACAAATTTACAAGAAAAAACAAACAACCCCATCAAAAAGTGGGCAGAGGACATGAACAGACACTTCTCAAAAGAAGACATTTATGCAGCCAAAAAACACATGAAGAAATGCTCCTCATCACTGGCCATCAGAGAAATGCAAATCAAAACCACAGTGAGATACCATCTCACACCAGTTAGAATGGCCATCATTAAAAAATCAGGAAACAACAGGTGCTGGAGAGGATGTGGAGAAATAGGAACACTTTTACACTGTTGGTGGGACTGTAAACTAGTTCAACCATTGTGGAAGTCAGTGTGGCGATTCCTCAGGGATCTCGAACTAGAAATACCATTTGACCCAGCCATCCCATTACTGGGTATATACCCAAAGGACTATAAATCATGCTGCTATAAAGACACATGCACACGTATGTTTATTGCGGCACTATTCACAATAGCAAAGAGTTGGAACCAACCCAAATGTCCAACAACGATAGACTGGATTAAGAAAATGTGGCACATATACACCATGGAATACTATGCAGCCATAAAAAATGATGAGTTCGTGTCCTTTGTAGGGACATGGATGAAACTGGAAAACATCATTCTCAGTAAACTATCGCAAGGACAAAAAACCAAACACCGCATGTTCTCACTCATAGGTGGGAATTGAACAATGAGAACTCATGGACACAGGAAGGGGAACATCACACTCCGGGGACTGTTGTGGGGTGGGGGGAGGGGGGAGGGACAGCATTAGGAGATACACCTAATGCTAAATGACGAGTTAATGGGTGCAGGAAATCAACATGGCACATGGATACATATGTAACAAAACTGCACATTGTGCACATGTACCCTAAAACCCTAAAGTATAATAAAAAAATAATAATAATAAAATAAAATAAAAAAATAAAAAAAAAAAAATATCTGTTTGAGTTTCTGCTTTCAATTTTTTTTTTTTTTTTTTTTTTTAACATTTTCGCTCTGTCGCTCAGGCTGGAGTGCAGTGGCACAATCTCGGTTCACTGCAACCTCTGCCTCAAGAGAGTTCAAGCGATTATCTTGCCTCAGTCTCCCAAGTAGCTGGGATTACAGGTGCGTACCATCACACCTGGCTAATTTTTGTATTTTTAGTAGATACAGGGTTTCCCCATGTTCAGGCCAGGCTGGTCTCGAACTACTGGCCTCAAGTGATCTAACTGCCTCGGTGTCAGGCCTCTGAGCCCAAGCTAAGCCATCATATCCCCTGTGACATGCATGTATACATCCAGATGGCCTGAAGTAACTGAAGATCCACAAAAGAAGTGAAAATAGCCTTAACTGATGACATTCCACCACTGTGATTTGTTTCTGCCCCACCCTAACTGATGAATGTGCTTTGTAATCTCTCCCACCCTTAAGAAGATTCTTTGTAATCTCCCCCACCCTTAAGAAGGTTCTTTGTAATTCTCCCCACCCTTGAGAATGTACTTTGTGAGATCCACCCCCTGCCCGCAAAACATTGCTCCTAACTCCACCGCCTATCCCAAAACCTATAAGAACGAACGATAATCCCACCACCCTTTGCTGACTCTTTTTTCGGACTCAGCCTGCCTGCACGCAGGTGATTAAAAAGCTTTATTGCTCACACAAAGCCTGTTTGGTGGTCTCTTCACACAGACGCGCGAGACACTTGGCCTCCCAAAGTTCTGGGACTACAGGCATGAGCCACCGCACCAGACCCCTGCTTTCAGTTATTTTTGGTGTATTCTCAAAAGTGGAATTGCTGGATCATATGGTAATTCTATGTTTAATTTTTGAGGATCCAGTGTGTGTTTTCCACAGTCTCTGTACCATGCTACATTTCCCATCAGTAGTGCACAAGCGTTCTAATTTCCCCACATGCTCACCAACACCTGTTATTTTCTGGTATTTTTATTTAAAAAAATTTTTTTTATCACAGCCATCCTAATGTGTGTAAAATGGTCCCAGAATTTTATTTATTTTTTTGAGATGAAGTCTCATTCTGTCACCCAGGCTTGAGTGCAGTGGCACAATCTCGGCTCACCACAACTTCTGCCTTCCAGGTTCAAGTGATTCTCCTGCCTCAGCCTCCCACGTAGGTGGAACTACAGGCACACACCACCATGCCTGGCTAATTTTTGTATTTTTAGTAGAGACAGGATTTCACCATGTTGGCCAGGCTGGTCTGAAACTCCTGACCTCAAGTGATCTGCCCGCCTCAGCCTCCCAAAGTGCTGGGATTACAGGCGTGAGCCACCACGCCCAGCTGGTTCCAGAATTTTTAATAAACGACAGCTATGACCATTCTTGTACATATACCCTGATGCACATGTACAAGAGATTTTCTAGTTATGTAATTAGAGTTGGAATTGCTGGGTCATATAAGATGTGAGTGTTCTATTTTCTTTTTCATTTTTTTTTGAGACAGAGTCTCACTCTGTCGCCCAGGCTGGAGTGCAGTGGCGTGATCTTGCTCACTGCAACCTCCACCCCCTGGGTTCAAGCGATTCTCCTGTCTCAGCCTCCCAAGTAGCTGGGATAAGAGGCGGCTGCTACCACGCCCAGCTAATTTTTTTTTTTTTTTTTTTGAGACAGAGTCTTGCTGTTGCCCGGGCTGGAGTGTAGTGGTGCGATCTCAGCTCACTGCAAGCTCTGCCTCCCAGGTTCACGCCATTCTCCTGCCTCAGCCTCCTGAGTAGCTGGGACTACAGGCGCCCCCCAAGCCCCCTCCAAATTTTTTGTATTTTTAGTAGAGACGGGTTTTCACCGTGTTAGCCAGGATGGTCTCGATCTCCTGACCTCGTGATCCACCCGTCTCAGCCTCCCACAGTGCTGGGATTACAGACGTGAGCCACCGCACCCGGCCTGGCTAATTTTTGTATTTTTTTTTTTTAGTAGAGATGGGGTTTCACCATCTTTGCCAGGCTGGTCTTGAACTCATGACCTTGTGATCCGCCCACTTCGGCCTCCCAAAGTGCTGAGATTACAGGCGTGAGCCACCGCGCCCAGCCCAAGTGTTCTATTTTCTAAAGTGGCAGCACCAACGTACAGTGTCATCAAGAGTATATGGTCATCACAGTTGCTCCACATCCTAACATTTATTATTGTCAGACTTTTGTTTTTTACCAGTTTGGTGGGTACAGAATGATATTTCAGTGTGGTTTTATTTTGCATTTCCATGAATGATAATGAAATCGAGCATCTGGTCATAAGTTCCTTTGTCACATTTGTTTCCTGTTATGTAAAATATCTGTTTAAGTCTTTTGCCCATTTTTCTATGAGATTATCTTAGTGTTATGAATTGGTAGGACTTTATTCTGGATACTAATCATTTATTGATTATACATTAAAATATCTTCTCTAAATTTATGGCTTATCGTTTCATGTATTATGATGTATTTTAAATTATTATTTAAAACAATTTTTTTTTGAGACAGAATTTCACTCTTATTGTCCAGGCTGGAGTGCAACGGTGTGATCTCTGTTCACTGCAACCTCTACCTCCCGGGTTCAAGTGATTCTCCTGCCTCAGCCTCCCAAGTAGCTGGGATTACAGGTGTGCACCACCATGCCCCGCTAATTTTGTGTTTTTAGTAGAGACAGGGTTTCGCCATGTTGGCCAGGCTGTTCTCAAACTCCTGACCTCAGATGATCCACCCACTTTGGCCTCCCAAAGGCTGGGATTACAGGTGTGAGCTACTGTGCCCAGACAAAAACAATTTTTTTTAAGAGACAGTCTGGCTGTGTCACCCAGGCTGGAGTGCAGTGATGTAATCATGGCTCATTGCAGCCTCAACTTCTCAGGCTCAAGCGATCCTCCCACTTCAGCCTCCTGAGTGGCTAGGACTACAGGTGCATGCCACCACACACAGCTAATTTGTATTTTTTATAGAGACAGGGTCTTACTATGTTGCCTAGATTGGTCTTAAACTCTTGGCCACAAGCAATCCTCCCACCTAGGCCTCCCAAAGTGCTGGGATTACAGGTATGAGCCACTGTGCTTGACCTATATGATGTCTTTTAATGAACAGAAATTATTTTATCAAATGTGCCAGTTTTTTTTTTTAATCACATACTTACTGTTTCAAAAAAATGTCAGTCTTTTTCTTTGTGGTTGCATTTTCTGTATTTTGCTTAAGAAATCTGTCTGTACCCTGAGATCATAAAAATATTCTACATTTTCTTCTAAGAGTTTTAAGGATTTATTTTCACATTTAGGACTTTGATCCACCTAGAATTGAGTTTTTATGTGTTAAGGGGTATTGTCTTTCCAATTTGGATAGCCAATTATCCCAGCTTTATTTGTGAAATAAATTGTTCTTTGCCCATGAGTCTTCAGGGCATCCTCCACCAGAAAGCAGGTATTCTGGATCCCTGTGTGGATCCATTTTGAGGCCCTTCATTCTGTTCCATCATTTGTTTGTCAATCTCTATGTCATTTTCATACTGTCTTTTTTTTTTTTTTTTTTTTTTGAGACGGAGTCTCGCTCTGTCGCCCAGGCTGGAGTACAGTGGCGCAATCTCGGCTCACTGCAAGCTCCGCCTCCCGGGTTCACGCCATTCTCCTGCCTCAGCCTCTCCGAGTAGCTGGGACTACAGGCGCCCGCCACTACGCCCGGCTAATTTTTTTGTATTCTTAGTAGAGACGAGGTTTTACTGTAGTCTCGATCTCCTGACCTCGTGATCCGCCCGCCTCGGCCTCCCAAAGTGCTGGGATTACAAGCGTGAGCCACCGCGCCCGGCCTTCATACTGTCTTAATTGTGGTTATTTATAGTAAATCTCAATATTTGGAGGTCAAGTACCTGCCCAGAATTCTGTTTTGGGCAAGTCTTAGCCTTTCTTGGTCCTTTGCTCCTTCATATAAATTGAAGTTTCAGCTTGTCAAATTATACGAAAAACTGCTTGGGGCTTTTGGTTGAAATAGCATTAGGATGCAGTGGCTCACACCTATAATCCCAGCACTTTGGGAAGCTGAGGCGGGTGGATCGTGAGGTCAGGAGTTCAAGACCAGCCTAGCCAATATGGTGAAACCCCATCTGTACTAAAAATACAAAAATTAGCCAGGTGTGGTGGCGCACAACTGTAGTCCCAGCTGCTTGGGAGGCTGAGGCAGAAGAATCTCTTGAACCCAGGAGGTGGAGGTTGCAGTGAGCTGAGATCATACCACTGCACTCCAGTCTGGGCAACAGAGTGAGATTCTCTCTCAAAAAAAAAAAAGAAAAACAGAAGAAGAAAAAAAGAAATAGCATTAGGACAATGTGAAGATAATTGCCTTTCTGTCCATGAACATGATATGCACCTCCATATATTTAGGTTTTCTTTAATGCCACTTAATATAATTTATAATTTTCTTAAAGAAGTCTTGACAACCGTGCAGGGAAAACCTCTCTCAAACCATGTTTTTCTTCTGCTCTCACACCATCACAACAGTCACCAACACAGCAGAAGACTTCTGTGACCAAATAAATGTGTGGGATTTTCCCCATACACCAAGCAATGGATAACAGCTGGGTGTCCTCCAATTCAATTTCAACACTATCTACCTGGAGACAGTGTCAGATACCACAGAGTGAGGGCTCCTCCCAAGACTGGCCATCCTCTCCCAACCCAAGAAGAAGAGATGTGTAGGGTGAGGTATAGGGGAAGGGATGCGGGGTTTCCATGCCCTCCCTGGGTATGCTACCCTCTGGAAACCTCCACGTGTTCAGCTACTTGGAAGCTCTCCAAACCTCGTCCTCTTGGGTTTTTATGGAAGCTTAATGATGTTAGTCAGCATTCCTTCCTCCAGGATATAGGGCAGGACCCTTTCTGGGGAGGGTCTTAAAACCCACAGTCAAAAAGATGGGGGAAGATTAGAGTTCTTCCTTGAAGTAAGTGAAATGAGGTCAGGAGAGTTTGTTTCCTGAGACCCAACTCACCCAACATTATAATAAAACACTGTAACTAGGGCTATGGGATTATGAACCAGGAACTGTGGATGAAAATCAATACAGATCATAACACCACAACGACTTATCTTGGAGACTTTATATTTGTGATTGCTTTTGTAAATATTATCTTGTATCCATGTATAGGTTTCCTAAAAATGTGCTTATAGTCACATTGTATATAATGTGCTTTTCTTCTCCTTATGGTGACTAACCTGCTATTATCGGACACCCACATTTCTGGTTCTCATTTTGTTGTAGTCTTACTAGGTGTTTAGTTTTCCCCTAACAACTTGGGGTTTGGGGGCTGGGCTCAGTGGTTTATGCCTGTAACCCCAGCACCTCGCGAGGCTGAGTGGGAGGATTGCTTCAGCTCAGGAGTTTGAGATCAGCCTGAGCAACATATGGAGACCCCATCTCTACAGAAAAATAAAAACTTGACTGGGTATGGTGGCACACACCTGTGGTCCCAGCTATTCGGGAGGCTGAGGCAAGAGGATTGCTTGAGCTTGGGAGGTTGAGGCTGCAGTGAGCCATTATATCGCTACTGCACTCCAGCCTGGACAACACAGCGATACCCCATCTCGGAAAAGAGAAGAAAACAAAACCAAACAAAAATCAAATAAAAAAAAGAATTTGGGGGCTGGGCGTGGTGGCTGAGGCAGGAGAATGGCATGAACCTGGGGGGCGGAGCCTGCAGTGAGCGGAGATTGCGCCACTGCACTCCAGCCTGGGCGGCAGAGTAAGACTCTGTCTCAAAAAAAAAAAAAAAAAAGAAAAAGAAAAAAAAAAAAAGAATTTAGGGTTTTGGGCCTGACAACCTTGAATTGCAATCCTTGCTCTTAGACCACATCTTTAACCCCTCTATGCTTGTGCTTCTCATCTTTAACAAGGAAAGAATGGGATACCTCCCTCGTGAGCTAACTGTGATGGTTAAATGAGATGGTAAGAGTCAAATGCCTAGTATGCTGCCTGGCATGCAGCAAGAGCTCAGTAAAAGTGGGCTATTACCATTTCTCAACAAAAACTTTTCCTTTTCTTCTATTTTGCTGTATATTGATTGTTCTAGCTGAAATCAGTGTTCAAAAAATTGGGACAGAAAAATCAGGATTTCTGTTTTCTTTTTCACCTTTTCTCCCTCTCACACAGTATTCCTCCTTCCGCTCGTTTACCAGAACTAAATACAGGTGGTCAGTGCTGGCCTGAGGGCTTATAGACCCTCCAGTTGCTAGCAGAGTGGAGTGTGAGGACACCTCCTCCCTTGAGGATGCCACCTCCAGGCTGGGTCTTGAATCCTTTCTTCGTCCCCATTCCCCAGCCACTGCCCGAGTTCAGTTCTCATGGCTGTTCCCTGGTCTCCCTGCCTCCTACCTCTCCCTATCTTGCCACCTGAGCAAACTTTCCCATATCTCAACTATACCACCCAATGGTGCCACCCTCTGATTAGAGCCTTCCATGGCTCCCTAGTGCCCTCCAGATGAAGTCTAAACTCATTAATCTGCTTGTTTAGGCCCTGTATAATCTGGCCTCCACCTGAATCCACCTTTGCAAAATTATAACAGTGAGAAAATTATGACAGTAAAAGAGATCTGACCTAATCAACTCCATTTGCCTTTAATTTCCAAACTGCTCTTGATCATTCCTGGGTATGGGCCAAGCTAACTTTCCGAGAAATTTAGTTTATAGTTTAAATCAAGGATGTCCAATCTTTTGGCTTCCCTGGGCCACACTGGAAGAAGAAGAATTGTCTTGGGCTACATATAAAATACATTAACACTAATAATAGCTGATGAACTTAAAAAAAAAAACACACACACAAAAAAATCTCACAATGTTTTAAGAAAGTTTATGAATTTGTATTGGGCAGCATTCAAAGCGGTCCTGGGCCACATATGGCCTGAGGACTGTGGGTTGGACAAGCTTGGTTTAAATGACAGTAGCCCTTCCCAAAAACTAAACCACTTTTGTAAAACTAATGAAAGGCCACCAGTTTAGGAGAATGAGAGGGGCCTGAATTCTAAGGTGTAGGCATCATTAAATGATTACCAGCCATTATTCCAGAGGTCACAAGATTTGCAACTACCCCCCAATTACTCCCATGAGTAACATTACTATCGTAGAACCTAAGTTTGGCCTTTTAAGATGTCTTTTCAGAGTTTTGCATTCCTGGCAAATGGATGGCCCTACCTGGACCCTTGACTCTCCACTCACCCAGTCCCGAGGCCTCCACCCAGAAGTGGACTCGGTACACAAGGACCATTTTCCTCACCCCTATGATTGCATCCCCACCCAGTCAGCAGCACCCGTACCCTAGCCCCCTAAACTATCTTTAAAAAACCCTAGCCTCCACATTTTCTGGGAGGCTGATGTGCGCAATAATAAAACTCCGGTTTCCTGTTCAGCAGGCTCTGTGTGTATAAACTGTCTCTATTTTCGTTCCCCTGGGCAGCAGGCAAGATGAACCCACTGGGCGGTTACATACCTATCACTGACCAAACTCCTCTTCTGTGTCTTACACATGTTGGTGGTTCGATATACAAAATTGTTCAAAATTGTTGGGTAGAAATTGTTCAATCATTCATTCTCTTTTTTTTTTTTTTTTTTTAAAGAGACAGGGTCTTGCTCTGTCATTCAGGCTGGAGTGCAGTGGTGTGATCACACAGCTCACTGTAACATCGGACTCCTGGGCTCAAGCAATTGGGCCACCCCAGCCTCCCAAGTAGCTGTGACTATGGGTGGGAACCAACATACCCAGCTAATTTGTGGGGTTTTTTTTCTCAGAGATGGGATCTGGCTACGTTGCCCGGGCTGGTCCTGGACTCCTAGGCTCAAGCGATCCCCCCACCTCAGCCTCCCAAAGCATTGGACATTTTATAGATGAAGACCCTGAGGTTCAGAGAGCTAAAGTAACTCATCAGAGACCCCACAACTAGAAAGTACAGATGCAAGATTTAAATCCAAGTTTCTTCCTCCCAGGCTGGTTTTCTTTTCAGCGGTACCCCGGCTTTCTCACCAAGGGACAAAACCTCAGTTTAAAAAGAAAATAACCCCAGGAAAGGTAACACACTGATTTGAGCTTTTTTACACGTCATCTGTAGAGGTGAGCAAGAGGATCTGAAAGGGGGCAGGGAAAGGGTAAAGGTTAAAAGAGTGGCCAGAGGTAAAATAGAAAGTGTGCGGGCTGACACTTTTCACCTAAGGCTGAGATCTGGGCTGGGGGCTGGGCTAAAAGTGGGGGCAGGCAGTGGTGACGCAGCTAATGGGAGGGGCAGGGCGGGCCGGTGGTGAGGTCATGGCTGAGCATGACAGAAGCCGGGGATGGAGGAAGTGATTATGACCAGGAAATAAGCCTGCTGAAACCACCCTTGGAGGGCTGGCAGAATGTTCCTGGCATCAATTGACGTTTAAAAAATAGTAATAACTACATCTCTGTGCCATTCACGTGGTTATTATTATTCCTGTTTTACAGAGAAGGCGATTGAGGCTCAAGACAGCCAAGGGGACTTGCTCAGGGCACCCAGCTAAGATGTGACAAAATCCAGAATGTGCTACAGGTCTTCGTGGCTCCTCAGGCCTCCCCTTCACTGTGCTTCACTGTGTAGTCATCTCGATTCCTCCAAATGTGGCCGCACAATTTGGAGACCACACAAAAATCATCAGGGTTCTGCTTGATAGAAAATACAGAACACAGGTCAGGCGCGGTGGCTCACGCCTGTAATCCCAGCACTTTGGGAGGCCGAGGCGGGTGGATCACGAGGTCAGGAGATCGAGACCATCCTGGCTAACACGGTGAAACCCTGTGTCTACCAAAAATACAAAAAATTAGCCAGGCGTGGTGGCGGGCACCTGTAGTCCCAGCTACTCGGGAGGCTTGAGGCAGGAGAATGGTGTGAACCCGGGAGGCGGAGCTGGCAGTGAGCTGAGATCACGCCACTGCACTCTAGCCTGGGTGACAGAGCAAGACTCTATCTCAAAAAAAAAAAAAAAAAAAAAAAAAAAATATGGAAGAGGTGAAAGGATAAACATGCTGGTAATTTTATCATTGGGTGGATGCAGTATTAATCTCCCCTCTGTTCTGCCCCTCCACACCACATGCTCTGGGCACCCAGGACATAATTCCCTGCTACAATATCCCCAAATCTACTTCCAGGGCCTACCTAGGCCTCTTTCCACATCTGATCTAAGAAGAGTAGACCTAGGGCTGAGGGATGACCAAAGGGCAGCTTTGGGGGTAAGAGTTCGGGCAAGACAAGTTCAGGCTGGGCTGTCCACACCGCTTCCCAGAGGCTGGATCAGGGGTAGGAAAGGAAGGGGTAGGCAGGGATTGAGGACCTCCTTTTGCTCTCTTTCCCTGTGTCCCAAACTGGGAGTGACAGGCCGGGTGGGCGGGGTGGGGTGGGTATGATTCCTGTCTTTCTAAAACCGACGTATCTCCAAAGAAGAAATTGTTCAAAAGGGTGGCAAACGGTAAAGCTAAAGCTCCTGAACCTTCCCCTATAGAGAGTTTTTTGTGAGTCTGAGCAGGCCCCCAGGGAAGTCCTGGAGGACTGCAGCATCTCAGTTTGGCCCTCAGCCCACTGTTTTTGTTTTGCCCAGTTCTCAGTCTCTTAGCTTTGGAAATGTTAGAAAAAGCAAGGAGAAGCAAGGCAGCCAGAGTGCCGCGGAGCTGGGAGGGGTGTTTGACAGACAGCTCAGGGTGGGGCGTCAGGGATGCCGTGGACAGAGGAGCTTGGGGAAAAGAGAAGGGGCATTTAAGCAGAGTTTTCAGAAGCCCTGATGGGCCTTGTGTGGTGCAACGCCCTCCTCCATCTCTAGAGGAACACAGCAGTAAAATGTGTGTGATTAAGACATCGGGTTCTGGCAATATGGTGGACCTGAACATACATACTCTTTATATGTATATTTCATAATAAAGAAAATACTTTTTAAAATCCACATGTTTGGCAATACTATAGGGTTGAATTTGTGGTTTGGAAGGAGATGGGCTCTGGTGGGATTGACCTCAGTTCAGCAGGAGAGCAGCTGAAGGAGCTAGTACCAAGTGGGTATTGAGTCTGCCTGTCTTCCTTCCTTCCTTCTTTCCTTCCTTCCTTCCTTCTTTCCTTCCTTCCTTCCTTCCTTCCTTCCTTCCTTCCTTCCTTCCTTCCTTCCCTCTTTCCTTCCTTCCCTTTCTTTCCTTCCTTCTTCCCTTCCTTCCTTTCTTCTGTTCCTTTCTCTTTCCTTCCTCCCTCCCTCCCTCCATATCTTCTTTCTTTCCTTCCCTTCCTTCTTTTCTTCTGTTCCCTTCCCTTTCCTCCCTCCCTCCCTTCCTTCCTGCCTCCCTCCCTCCCTTCCTTCCTGCCTCCCTCCCTTTCTTTGTCCTCTCTTACTCCCTCTCTCTCCCTTCCTCCCTACCATCTACCTATTATCTGTCTATCTATTATCTATCTATCTATCTATCTATCTATCTATCTATCATCTATCTATCTCCTATTATTATCTATCACCTACTCACTTTTCATGCACAAAATGGATTATGCTGTTCTGCAACCTAATTTTTAAATTCAATGCCATCGCTTGGACAGCTACATCAGCCCATGATGATCTGTGACATCCCTTCCACAGTTGGCTGCATGTGTTAGGAGACATATTCTTGAAGGTTGAAGAGATACTATGTCCACATGTGGCTTCTGGGCTGGACAGGCCTGGAGTCATCCATTCCATTTTTTAAAAGGGCATTTGTTGGATTCTTGAAGTAACCTCCCACCCAGTCTCCTTGTCTCCCTGTGAGAGTTTATTCTTGGCACAGCACTCAGAGTGATTGTGTCTCTCTCCTGCCCACAACCTTCCAGCGGTCCCCATCTCACTGGGGCCCACAGGCCCTGCAGCATCCGCGTCATCTTCTTGGGGTCTTCACTCCAGTGTCATGTTCTCATTGAGGTCTTCCATGGCTGTCATGTTGAAAACGGCAACCCCTCTCCACCCAAGCACCCTCCCCCATGCTCCCCTGCTTTATTTTCTCACCACACTTACCTGACATAGCCTGTATCTTACCTACATGTTTGCTGTCTCCCAACTCCCCTACATGCACCCCAGAATGCCAGCTCCACAAGACAGAGATTTTTGTCTGCCGGTTTTGTTCTTTGTTTTGTTTTTTTGTTTTTTTTTTTTTGAGTCAGGCTTTCACTCTGTCAACCAGGCTGGAGTGCAGTGGTGTAATCATAGCTCTCTGCATCCTTGAACCTCCAAGGCTCAAGCGATCCTCCTACCTCAGTCTCCTGAGTAGCTGGGACTACAGGTGTGTGCCACCACACCTGGCTAATTTTTGTATTTTATGTAGAGACAGGGTCTCGTTACATTGCCCAGGCTGGTTTCGAACTCCTCGGCTCAAGCAATCTTCCTGCCTCGGCCCCACAAAGTGCTGGGATTACAGGTGTGAGCCAGTGCACCTGGACTGTCTGCTGTTTTTAAATCTCGGTTATCCCCAGAACCTAGAACAAGCCTGGCACATCAGGAATGGCTCACTAGATGCTTGTTGAAGTGAATTGAATCTAGAAGCTGATTTCTGCAGGTGTGTTGCCTCTTGGCTTGTTACAGAGGGAGAAGAACGTCCCATCATTAAACCGTCTACCTCTGACTCTCCTTGTTCTAAGTTGGATTGTTCCCTGTTATTACCATTCTCCCAATTTCTCTCACATTTCATCATATTTAGAGCAGTTAACAGTTGGAATGCTCACCATCTCATTGGATCCCCCACGTAATACGGTAGAAGAAGAAATGATTATTGTTGAGCTCTATACTGTTACTCCCTGCTTAAAACTCTCCAGATGAGGGACATCATGCTAAGTGAAATAAGCCAGGCACAGAAGGATAAATTCTGTGTTCTTACTTATAAGTGGGAGCTAATAAAGTTGATTCCATAGAGGTGGAGAGTAGAATAGCGGTTACCAGAGGCTGGGAAGAGAAGCGGGTAAGGAGGGGTAGGGAACAGGTGATAATGGGTACAAATGGTTAAATAGAAGAAATAAGTTCTGATGTTCTATGGCACAGCAGGGTGACTATAATAAACAATAATTTATTATTTATTTTGAAACAGCTAGAAGAGAGGATTTTGAAAATTCCCAGTACAAAGAAATAACAACTGTTTGAGATGATGGATATGCCAATTACCCTGATTTAATCATTACAGATTGTCTGTATGTATTGAAATATCACGTGTACCCCATAAATATGTACAATTATATATTAATACCAATTAAAAGTTTTTAATGAAAATATTAGATCACCAAAAAAGTCATCTTAATAAGTCACAAATGAATTTAAAAAATAAAACCTCTCCAAATGGGTCACCAACTCACTTAAATGAAAACCAGGTACTTTAGCCAGGCACAGTGATGTGTGGCTGTAGTCCCAGCTACTTGGGAAGCCGAGGTGGGAGGATCTCTTGAGCTCAGGAGTTTGAGTCAAGCCTGGGCAATCTAGAAAGATCCTGTCTCCACAAAAAATTTTTTGAAAAGGTACCTTATCAAGGCCCCTCTTCCCAGCAGTGCTCCAGGCACACTGGCCTCCTTCTATGTCCCCAGGCTGCTGACACTTGCTGTACCATCTACCTGGAATACTGTCTCTATTAGCTTTCTAAGGTTGCCATAACAAAATCCCATACACTGGATAGTGTGTGATAGTGAAACAAAAGTTTATTCCTCACAGTTCTGGAGGCTGAGTGTCCAAGATCAAGGTGCCAGCAGGTTTGGTCTCTCCTTGGCTTGCAGATAACCATTTTCTCACGGTGTCCTCTGAGGGTCTTTTCTTTGTGCTCACACATCCTTGGTGTCTGTTCTAATCTCCTCTTCTTATGAGGACACCAGTCATTGGATTAGGGCCCACTGTAATGACTCGTTCTAACTTAACTCCCTCTTTAAAGGCCTTATCTCCAAATACATTCACATACTGAAGTACTGGGGGTTAGGGCTTCCACATATGAATTTTGAGGGGGTAACAATTCAGTCTATAACACTGTCCCAATTCTTCAAAAGCCTGGTTCTAGCTGGGCATGGTGGCTCACACCTGTAATCCCAACACTTTGGGAGGCTGGGGTGGGAGGATCGCTTGAGCCCGGGAGTCTGAGACTAGACTGGGCAACAAAGTAGGACCCTGTGTCTACAAAAAACCACAAAACAAACAAACAAAAAAACAAAATAAAAGTCTGATTCCTTCCTCCTCAGGATCTAAATATTAGCCTCAGGTAACTTCACTTCCCAGAAGCCGTCCCAGGTTACCCCCATCCCACCAGTCCCTCTGTGCCATAAGGCCCTGCTGATTTTTTTCCCTTACGTACAATCTATTGTTACCACATTTGCCTATCTGCCTACTTGTTTATTGTCTATATCCCCTAGTGGTATCCTGGCAAATATTTAACAATCAGCTTACGGGTGCAGGATGGTTGTGGGTAGTGGGGAGGCTGCCTTATAGCGTCTGCCAATTTCTGTGGTGTAAACATACCCACTGTGGCCAATTTCAAGCTATCAGAGTGATGTCACACGGCTGTCCAAATTCCTGAAAATCTAAAACAACCTGTTCTTGTGAGCAGTTGCAATCTAGCTCCAACTCTCCCACTAGCAGGTAGACTCCACTGAGGGCAGGAGCCTCACCTTCTTCTTCGTAGTCAACTCTCTAAGGTCTAGAACAGTTCCTAGGGCAGAAATATGGCTCAACAACTTGAATTCATTCTTGAATGAATAAGTTAAATTCTTAATTCCACTCTGAAGACCTCCCACGAGTTTGCCCTTTTGGCCACCCTCATCTCTTTGCCTGCCCTTTGGCTGCCTGGTCCCCTTTACCCCCCAGACGTTGTGGTGCACCCCTGGCTATGTCCAAGTTCCCCAAAGGCCACATGTGCTTTCACTCCTCTCTGCCCAGACAGCCCTAAACCTGGATGACTTCTATTAGCCTTCCAGATGCAGCTGATGGCAGGCAATGTTTCTTTCAGCCCTGTGGGGTGACACGACCCCTGGGCTCACCAATTCCCCAGTGCCACCTTCTCTCTGGCCCCTGATCATGGTGGCTGCTTCTTCCTCTGCCTCCCTTGGGGCTCCTGATCCAATTTCCTGGCACACAGCAGGGCTCACGTGAGTGAGTGAAGGCATATGGCAGAATACCAGTTATGGGGCAGGGGTAGAGTTGGTGGGGTAGGGAGGACTCACCTACGGCACAATTTGACCAAAGGCTGTACTTGCCCTGAAAGAATGAAGAAATTCTCCATTCGTGAAAGTATGAAGAAACTGATGAGCAATTAAATGCCTGAGCCCAGAGTAATGATGATTAAGGAATGCTGGAAAAGGCATGATTACAAGGCTCTGACAGCATTTGAATGTTCTAAGTTCCAGTGAGTTCGGGAGAGCTCTTTGGGTGGGCAGGGCCTGACTGTTATCAGAGGATGCCAGGCCCCTCGTTCCTGACCCATTAGATCACCAAGAGCTGAGAGTAAGGCAAGGTGTCACCATTTGTGCCCCACCTTACCTCACTGCCTTTTTTTTTTTTTTTTTTTTTGAGTGGAGTCTCGCTCTGTCACCCAGGCTGGAGTGCAGTGGCACTATCTTGGCTCACTGCAACCTCCACCTCCTGGGTTCAGGTGATTCTCTATCTCAGCCTCCCGAGTAGCTGGGATTACAGGTGTGCGCCACCATGCCTGGCTAATATTTTTACATTTTATTTTTAGTAGAGAGGGGGTTTCACCATGTTGGCCAGGCTGGTTTCGAGCTCCTGATCTCAAGTGATCCACTCACCTCGACCTCCCAAAGTGCTGGGATTACAGGTGTGAGCCACCGCGCCTGGCCCTCACTGCCTTTTGAGAAGCAATTTGACCTGAAGGATGAGAAGGACCAGGGGAAGATGTGGGGAAGGAGGTTCTTGCTGGTGGGTTCTTAAGGCAGGAGAGTGTGTTCTGTAAAATGGGATAACAATAAAGATCGCCTCCTACAGTGACAGAGAGGATGAAATGAGATGTCACCAGCACAGTGCCTGGGACAGAGCTTGGCTTACGGTAAACACTCACTGAATGCAGGAGGACAGTGTTCACATGCATTTGTCCACCAGAATATCACCTTCCTGAGACGGGGTCTCTATATCTGTCCCAGCTATATTTCCAGAGCCTAGAAACAGTGCCTGGCACCCAGTCGGCACTCAATATATGCTTGTTGAAGGTATGAGTGAGCCGATTACATAACCATCTTCTGTTAACAAACCCAGGGAGAGAGCTCCAGTGCCCCAGCGCTTGGTTCCCACAGCTCAGTGCCGCAATCTGCTTATTTCCCCACTCACCCTGCGCAGCCCTAGCAGGCAGTGACCACACGGAGCTGATGACTCGACCTGGTACTTCTCTAAATGCTGCCTGGGGCTGGCGGAATCTCCAGGGCCCGGCTCACCAGGGTGAGCTGATGACTTGGGGCCCAGTGTCAGCCCACTTTCCCGTTAGCTGAGCCCGGGTCAGTGGGCTGGCTCAACCTTTGGGTTCCGTCTGGGGAAGGGAACAGAACATTCAGCCCCAAGCAGGAAAGATGTTGCACAGGCCCCTGAGAAGCAGGAAACAAGCCCTGGCCTGTCCTACTCCACTGCCTCTCTTTGTTTGTAGCTCACTTCTCTCCTCCCTCTGACCCTGAGGCTGCCCTCATCCTGGAAGATGATGGGGCTGTCCCGAGGAATATGGGCTTAGAGCTGGGGGCAAATTGATGGACGATCTAACAGCACCAATGTGCTGGACCCATGCTCAATCACTTAACTGAGCACTTACTCTGTGTCCGGTCCTGTGCTAAATGAAAAGGTTTAATTTCACTTACTCTAAAGAAACACCCAACTATTTCCCAAATACTGTGTTCTTTGATGCCGCTCGGCCTTCACATGGGTTGTTCTTGTTTAAAATGCCTTTCCCGGTAAATACTCATCCTTCAGCACCCAGCTCCTCTATCATCTCCTCTCAAAAGCCTTCCCCAGCTCACCCAAGACAGTAAAACCACAGTCTCTCCTGGGCCCCCCAACTTGCACATCTGTCTCGCACTGCGCTGTGGCACCTCCAAAGCCCAGGCTGGGCCCCATTCTCCTCCTGACCCTGGGGGTCCTTCTCCATGCCCAGCACACAACAGGGGCACTGCAGATGTTGGCTTCTCCCTTCCCAGTCCCTGGACTCTTCCTCTGCACCTCTCGTATGCCCCTCGTCCCTTTGTCTGTGTAGCATATTTTTGTTTTCATTCTAAGAACAATGCTCATCATGTTATAGTTATTTGGTAATGTAAGTGGAATGACACAAATGAATCAATGACATTTGTCATTGTCTGGCAGGACACCAGACAGGAGGTGTTCAATTATTTGCCCAATAGAATCCATGGTCACCTCCAGCAAGAAATCATCAGAATAGGTAGAGAAGGAGAGGATGAGGCCAGGACAAGGAGGAGAACGGGAGAAGGTGCTGGAACTAACATTTTCTGACCTATATGTGTCAGGCGTGTTTCATTTATTTCTCACCATAATCCTATTATGATCACCCTTCTTATGGATGGAAAATGAAGGCACAGAGAGGTGAGGTGACTTGCCCAATATCACACAGCAAGTGAGTGGCAGAGCTGGGGTTTGAGCCCCATCTCCCAAGCTCCACCAGTTGGATGGGGAAGGTGGAGTGTGCCTGTCGCAGAAGAGTGCGCAGAGAAGCAAGGAGAGACTGCAAGACACTGCAGGGAGAATGAATGGGTCAGACTCAGATCCCGGGCCTTCCAGATGTTCTCTGTCATGGCTTCCTGGACAGATGCTCCCTGGCCCGTAGAACCGCCCCAGACTCCTCCAACACACTTAACCGCTTTCCCTGGAGACCACTGTGCCTTTCAAGGAGCTTTTTTCTAATATTGACCCCAACGTAAACACTTCCCTTTCACTCCCTGGACCAGGATTTGGGTTACCTTAACCCCTCAGGATTGCACAACTCCCACTGAAGGCTTCAGAAACCCACAACTTCTCAGTAATGCTGAACTGGGTGAAATTTCCCAGTAACCACCTCCTCCGCCTGACTAATGCTTCTTAGCTTGGCAATGCAATGTCCTATTTTTAAGGAACCTAGTCATTTGGTTTAGATTCTTTATTTGTTTTATTTTAATGACCTTCTGAATCATTCATTTTTCTACTTTTGAACTGATTCACTCTTCGCCACTTCCTTGTATAGAAATCCAACCCCTCCTTTAGGGCCCAGCACCAACACCCACCTTCTCCCAAAAATTATCCTCATACCACCCTCTCTCCAGGAAGAAGTATTCCCTCCCTCTCCTATTTCTGTGCCATTCATCTGGTATTTATTATATTGTCATGGTCATTATCATAATGATAAGAATAACAATAATGATATGCCAGCTACTTGGGTCATTGCTTTTCGTTTTTATCATGACCCCAGGAAGAAAGTGATTATTATTTACATTTTACAGAAAATGAAACTAAGCCTCAGGGAGTTTATACCTTTTGCTCAAGGTCACACAAAGTAAGTGATGCAGCTGAGGTGCTAGCCAGCCGAGCCCAACTCTGAAGCGAGTGTCTTGAAAGGCAGTTGTTTGCATGGGGCGCCTGGTACTGTGATGGGGGCTTGGGGTGATTGCGCTTGGGGCTGTGATTTTGGTTTTGATGTCTGTCACCCGCCGCTGGAGACTATGAGCTCCACGAAGTGTTCTGTTTCCTGTTGCACTGTATGTAATCAATATCTGGGAGCAAATAGCTGATGTTCCATAGACATCGACCCGTGGCTGGAGGACTTCCTGTTCTTTCTTTTTTTTTTTTTTTTTTTTTTTTTTTTTTGAGACGGAGTCTCGCTGTCGCCCAGGCTGGAGTGCAGTGGCGCGATCTCGGCTCACTGCAGGCTCTGCCCCCTGGGGTTCACGCCATTCTCCTGCCTCAGCCTCCCGAGTAGCTGGGACTACAGGCGCCCGCCACCTCGCCCGGCTAATTTTTTGTATTTTTAGTAGAGACGGGGTTTCACCGTGTTAGCCAAGATGGTCTCGATCTCCTGACCTCGTGATCCGCCCGCCTCGGTCTCCGAAAGTGCTGGGATTACAGGCGTGAGCCACCGCGCCCGGCCGACTTCCTGTCCTTTCTATAGTGTTAGCAGCTTGAAGCCTTACACAGTTTTGCATTTCTTACATCAAGTGCTGGGTAGCAATCTTGATCAATGCTCATTGAATGAAGGAAGTAAGGGACAGGCATGGGCTTGGGGGCTTCCAGTGAGCTTATTTTCTAGCTGAAAACATTTGGTAGGAAATTTTCTAGAATGATCTCCATAGCTCAGGATGAATACTGTCAGATAAGACCTCCTCATCACTTTTTTCAAGTTAAAGTAACAGAATTTATAGACTAAGGGTTCAATTGAGTTTAGGCAACACACATTTATGGATGTCTACTGTGGGCCAGGCGCTTCACTCAAAGACAGCTGTGTGAGCAACCAGCCAGGCAGAGGGCCTTTGGGTGTCCACCCTCGCTCTCACTCCTTCTGGGAGGCAAGCTCCCTAGTGCCCTGAGAACAGGCAGAGTTGGAACCTCAGAAACAGGGGGAGAGAGGGGATAATAGCCCTGTCTGGTCAAAGAAGACCAAGCAGTAAAGATCTCAACCTCGTCTGGGCACCGTGGCTCACGCCTGTAATCCCAGCACTTTGGGAAGCTGAGATGGGTGGATCACAAGGTCAGGAGTTCAAGTCCAGCCTGGCCAACATGGTGAAACCCTGTCTCTACTAAAAATACAAAAATTAGCTGGGCATGGTGGTGCGCACCTGCAGTTCCAGCTACTCGGGAGGCTGAGGCAGGAGAATTGCTTGAACCCAGGAGGTGGAGGTTGCGGTGAGCCAAGATGGCACCACTGTACTCCAGCCTGGGCAACAGAGCAAGACTCCATCTCAAAAAAAAAAAAAAAAAAAAAATCTCAACCTCTCAAAGGCCCCTGAGAAAGGAAACCAAGCAGCAGTGGGAGGCCTGGAGGCTGGCTCATCTCTCGTGGGGCATGAAGAGGGAGGGCCTTGGCCACGAAGGGGCCACAGAAGAACTGGATGGGGTGGAAGAGGTCTAGGAAGGATAGTAAAAATGTGAGGCCAGTTGGAGGTGGCACATGGAGACAAAGAGGTCCCCTTATCCCTCAATTTCATGCATTTCTCCTCAAATTCTGTCTTGTCTGTCATCCATATTGCTAGCCCTGCTTTCTTTTTGTTTGTGTTTTCCTGATACTCCTGTGCCCAGCCTTTCGCTTATAACCACGAAGGGATACTTTGTCTCTGGTAGGGCTTCTGTTACCAGCATCTCATTGGCTTTTTGTTTTTGGGGCCCAAATCGCAAGCTTCACCTTTTGACAGGAGTGGTCTCTCAGGGAAGCAGAGAGCCCAGTGGTTAAACCTGGCCTCTTGGAGCCAAGCTGCCTGGGCTGGACAGTCACCTGAAAATCTGCTGACATCTATGGGGCGGCAATATACACCCAGCGCTTCTTCTCCTGTTTCCACCCTAAGGACAAGGGACAGCATCCCCCTTTGGCAGGCCACGTGACAAGAACATTCCATTGGCATGCAAGGGACCCCCACATTTGGGGTGAGCAACTGGGCCTCTTTAACTCAAGAGCATCTTGACTGCTGGATTTGGCCAGAAGGGCAGGGATCCCTGCCCTGCTTCTTCTCGTGTGCAAGGATGAGACTCAGACATTCTGGTGAAATAATGGTAGTAATAGTACTAGCAGCAAACACTTACTTGGAGTTCACTGTGGGCCCAGCAGTGTGCCATGGCCTTCCCCATTTCATCTTGTTTGCATTTCTCTCTATAGGGATTAAGAGCACGGACTCTGAAGACAGACAGCCTGGGTGTGAATTTCAGCTGTGCCACTTACTGGTTTGGGCAAGTTACTTTACTTCTCTGGGCCTCAGTTTCCTCACCTATAAAATGGGGTGAATAATAACACCTGATAATAGATCCTTTACACATAGTAAATGGCATATAAATATTACTATTCCATTTCAAAAAATCTAATATCAACTTCCTCTTTCCTTGGCTTATGAAAGGTAAATATTTAAAAGAGAAAGCCGATAGAGGGAACGGTTCATTTTTCAGAGCTTCAGGCAAAAGGTAAAGGACTTTTGCAAGAAAGAAGACATCAGAGTGGATCATTGTGGTCCGCATTTCCAAATGAGGAAAGACAGGCTCAGAGAGGGTGAGTTAGTTGCCTGAAATCACACAGCCAACAAGCAGTAGAGAAGGATTTGAACTCAGGCCTATCTGACATCATAGCTCATGTCCTTGATTCCGACGCTATATAGCAGTCCTGGTGGTCATGGAAAGATCGGGCTCCCGGCCCCACATTGAAAATGGAAATATGAGTCACCGGTCATCCCTAGGGGAAGCTGGGGAGTGAAAAGAGCTCAACTATGGGGCAGAATGTTCCGCCAGATGCTGGGGAGTGGCTGCCAGCACCACTCAGTCTCCTTCACGCTGAGGAAAGGGAGGAGGAGAGAGCATGGAGGAACAGGGGTCACAATCCATCGGAGTGCAGCCTGGAAGGGGGCCACGACTTGGTGGGTGACGTCAGGCTCACACATCTGGTCTCTGGAATGCTGAGGCCTTGGAGGATGGGCCCAAGTTTCTGCTTCTCCATGCAGCAGGTTCCTCCTCTGAAATAACCCAGGCTGCTTTGTCAAGAAAAATCTCTGGCTTTCTAGGCTCTCCTAGACAAACGCAGATGATGATGTGTGAAATGTGCCTTCAGTGCCTGCTGATGAAGAGTAGGTCTCTGTAGAGAAAGCATCAAAAGAAGAAAGGCTGAGGGTCAGCCAGCTCCGGGATGGATTCCTGGCTGTGTGAACCAGGCCAGTGCTTTGGTTTTCTTTCCTTTTCTTTTCTTTTCTTTTCTTTTTTCTTCTTTTCTTTCTTCTTTCTTTCCTTTTCTTTATTTCTGTCCTTTTTGTTGGCGGTGGGGGAGTTTCACTCTTTTTGCCCAGGCTGGAGTGCAATGGTGTGGTCTTGGCTCACTGCAATCTCCACCCCTTGGGTTCAAGCGATTCTCCTGCCTTGGCCTCCCAAGTAGCTGGGATTGCAGGTGCCTGCCACCACGCCCTGCTAATTTTGTATTTTTAGTAGAGACAGGGTTTCACCATGTTGGCCAGGCTGGTCTCGAATTCCTGACCTCAGGCGATCAGCCCTCCTTGGCCTTCCAAAGTGCTGGGATTACAGGGCTGAGCCACTGTGCCCAGCTGCCTTTGTTTTCTTGTCTGTGAAATGAGGCTTCTCTTCCTCTTATGTAGAGTCTGGAGAAGAGATGGCGTGTAGAACACCTGGCACCAACTGGATGTCCTGTCAATGCTTGCTGACTACCTGTCTGAATCCATGGGCAAATGAGTGGGTGTGTTGTATGGCGTCCCAAAGCACTAGTGTGCCTGGGTAGGGGGCTACCACCTTGCTGACCAGCCTTGTTCGAGGCATCGTGCCTGACCTTCCTCTTCTGGGTCCAGTTACCACTTTGCTCCAAGGAGAACAAGGTCTTGTCTGGCCTCTTGAATGAGGAGAAGCTCAGCCTTTTTGCTCCTGTTCACGCCCATTGATGGGGCCTCACCTAAGATTTGATGCTTGCAGTGGTTCTACCCAGGAAAGTTTGGGACTGGCCAGTGTGACTTAATGAGATCAGTGATTCATTTTGGTCCCAAAAGGAACAAAAGCCCAGGTCTTCCCAAGGCCCCTCTGCTCTAGCTGGCCTGGTCCCTCCGTCAGGGAATGAGTCATCTTTCTCATGGGTGCTCCTATTTTCACTTTGCCTGGGCCTTCAGAAAGCAAACAGCAGCTTCTGTGTATAATAGAGGCCTGAAAAGAGCAAGTAAGTCGGCCTTCCGTGGTGGCTGCTGGAAGGAAAAGCTTCTCCGTGAGGGACCTTTGAATCAGAGCTACATCTCTCATGCAACCTTTTCCTCTGCCTGGCTGAAGGCAGGGCCTGCAGGTCGAAGTCCAAATTCCTTACCAAAAAGTGGAAAAACAGCCCACCCTCTCCAGTCTGCTGGAATTTTAAAAAGCGTCCTTGATAATGTTATTTGCCTGGGGCACCACTCAGTGATTCCCTGCTTGGATAAACCATTCGACCTCAATTTCCTCATCTGCAAAATGAAGCTCCTCATCTCGGGCCAGCAAATTGTCACAGGCCACAAAGAAGATAACATGGGTGTTGGCCGGGCGCGGTGGCTCACGCTTGTAATCCCAGCACTTTGGGAGGCCGAGGCGGGCGGATCACGAGGTCAGGAGATCGAGACCACGGTGAAACCCCGTCTCTACCAAAAATACAAAAAATTAGCCGGGCGTGGTGGCGGGCGCCTGTAGTCCCAGCTACTCGGAGAGGCTGAGGCAGGAGAATGGCGTGAACCCGGGAGGCGGAGCTTGCAGTGAGCTGAGATCGCGCCACTGCACTCCAGCCTGGGTGACAGAGCAAGACTCCGTCTCAAAAAAAAAAAAAAAAAAAAGAAGATAACATGGGTGCATCACGGAGCAGGTGGCCCGGGTGGGAAGAAGCCCCTGCTTGAGCTTCAGGGAGGAAGGAGCAGCGGAGAGGGTGCGACCTTCCATGATCTGTGCCTTTCTTCCCTAGATAGAGCTCAAGTTTATCTGGAGGTCAGACCTCTGGCCAAAGGCTATACCCTTAGTTACCTGGAGTCCACCGTAGGCCCAGAGTAACTGAAGAGGAATTCTGAGGAGGAACTGGGAGTCACAAAGCCCAGGCCACATTTCTTTGAAGGCTCAGCTGAGACCATTGGCATCAAAGAAGATAGAGAGTAGAGGCAGAATGTCCTCAGAGGCCACCATCTCAAACAGTGGGATGTGGGCTGAGTCACTTCCCCTCTCTGGGCAGCAGGTTTTGGTTTTTCTTTAATCAGTAAATGGGAGATGAAAAATTCCTCCCTCACAGAGCGGTGGGATCTGGGTATGGTTTGGTGATTACGTCCAAACTGGCAGAATGAGGGCATCTCATCATGTGGAACCTGCTTTGCTCATCCTTATGGTTGGAATGATCATAATTCCTCCCCAGAAGGGAGCTGTAGTGACTAAATGAGACGCTCCTGCCACGCGCTCATGGCTGGTGGATCCAAGCATGCAGTGACTGATAGCTACCGTGATACAAACCACCAAGTTCAGTCTCTGGCATATAACAGGTGTTCAATAAAAATGCTCGCTACTGTTGAGGATAACGATGCTATTCGCAGAACACACAAAAATAGAATAACGGAGTCTGTGCCATCAAAGAGGCAGTGGAGATCACAATCTTATTTTAGATCATCCGCTACCTTACCACGAGAATGCGGAGGCCCCGAGGGAAGAGATGCCCCGCCCGAGGCTGCCGCAAACTACAGGCAGAGCCAGGATGGAAGCCCTGCTCCACTGCCCAGGGCTCTTGACTGACCTCACTTCACCCAGCAGACTGGGGCCATTTAGAGTAAGGATGCTCATGGGCCTCAGTGCCCCCACCCCCAGGAATTGCTGGGTGACAGCCCAGGGCAGGAATTAAGGGGCTTCAGACGGACTGGAGTCGTCTGGAAAGATCCGGAGGGAATTAACAGTAGCAGCAGAGGCCAGATGCAATGGCTTATGCCTGTAATCCTAGCACTTTGAGAGCCCAGGGTGGGAGGATTGCTTGAGGCCAGGACCATCCTGGGCAATATAGTGAGATCCTGTCTCTGCAAAAGACCAAAAAAACCAAAAAAATTAGCCAGGCATGGTGGTGCACACCTGTAGTCCCAGCTACTTGGGAGGCTGAGGCAGGAGGATTGCTTGAGCCCAGAAGTTTAAGGATGGAGTGAGCTAGGATTGCCACTGCACTCCAGCCTTGGTGACAAGAGCAAGGCCCTGTCTAATACATAAATAAATAAAAATGTAAAAACCAGGCCGGGCGCGGTGGCTCACGCCTGTAATCCCAGCACTTGGGAGGCCGAGGCGGGCGGATCACAAGGTCAGGAGATCGAGACCATCCTGGCTAACACGGTGAAACCCCGTCTCTACTAAAAAAATACAAAAAATTAGCCGGGTGCGGTGGCGGGTGCCTGTAGTCCCAGCTACTCGGGAGGCTGAGGCAGGAGAATGGCGTGAACCCGGGAGGCGGAGCTTGCAGTGAGCCGAGATCGCGCCACTGCACTCCAGCCTGGGGGAGAGAGCAAGACTCCGTCTCAAAAAAAAAAAAAAAAAAAAAAACCAGCAGCAGCAGGGAAGAGCTGACGCCCTTCAGAAAGCTCTGCCCCAGTGAGTCGCGGTGACAGCTCCTCTTTGGAAGCAGTGCGGCTCTCTGGGACCCCACATGCACATACAGGCATGTGCATGGCTTGGAGACAACGATGGTGGAGGGCAACAATGGCCACCATTGGGTGAGTGCTGACTGTACTCTGGGCCATGCCAAGTGCATATATCTCACTAATCCTCATGGCAACCCTATGGGGTCAGCACTCTAGGACCCAGCAAACTGAAGCACAGAGAGGCTAAGGCACTTTCCCAAGGCCCCACAGTTGGTCCCTGGTAGAGCTGGGATTTAAACCTGGACAGTGCGGCCCAAAGCCCATGACCCTCCACACCAGTGTGCTACCCTAATAAATCTGCTACCCTAATAAATCACGCCTGTGTCACCCTCCTCACTGATTCACATGGTTTCCACCTCTGTGATCTCACGGTCTCCTGGAGGGCAGCCCCATGAGGCTCCAAGGGTCCTCCCCCTGCACCCAGCACCAAGTAGGGTCTCACTTGAGCAGCGGGTATTTCCAAGCCCTACCACATGCCAGGGCCTGAACCAGGGAAGATCAGCTTGGTGCTGGTAATCATGGGGCAGAAATCAACCTGTCCACAGTCTGTCCCCTCTTGGGCACTGGAGGTGGGCAGGGTGGCCTCAGTTGGAGTGCCCAGCCAAGTGCCAGGCATGGCTGGGGTCAAGAGCCAGGCATCCTGGTCCCTGCCAAGTGCCTGCTGGGCACTTTGGCCAGTCCCTGCCCCTCACTGGGCCTTGCTTTTCCCTATCAGAATGAAGAAGCTGGGTGTGGGTGGTGGTGGTCCTGGCAGGCTCTTTGAGCTGGCCAAGGCAGTGAGGGTAGGACCTGCCTGAGGTCCCCGACCTGGCTGGCATCAGCCTTAGGTTCTGATCTGAGAATCCAGCTGGCAGCCCTCAGCGGGTTCTTCTGGGCCAGAGCAGGCAGCCTGCTCCCAGCTGGCCCCACCCAAGTCTCAGGCCATGTCTCACATCCTTGGTTGGCCTCATCACATGCTGGCTCACAAGGTGACATCAAATATCCCTGAGCCTCTCCTCTGAGCTGAGGCCCTCACACCTTCATCCTGACCTAGGAAAGTTCTCCTTCTGTCTGTGAACTCAGGAAGTTGAATAGCAGCAAAACATATCCGAAGACACTGGGTCTGCTCTTCAAAGTCCCTTTGCAGACAGTTCCCCATTTCCAATTAATAATGGCAGGTACCATTTATCAAGCATTACAGGTGTAAGGGGATTTTATACGCACCTCTTACCCTTGAATCCTCACAATCCCCTTTGTGGTACTATTATTATGATTGTATTCTACAGATGAGGAGACGGAGGTTCCAAGAGGCAGAAACAATCGTGCAGTAACAGAGTGGAGAAGTGAGAGAGCTGGCAAACAGTGGGGGTGAGGGGACGGAGGGGAGTCCTCACTCCAGAGCCCAGGGAATTTCCTTCCTATGTCTGCACTGTTACTCTCTTGCCATTCAGAGTACCGATCTGCACCAGGCATCCTGCTAGGTGCTTGTGCTAGGATGCAGAGTGAATGGGCCAGGCCTGATCCCTGCGTGAGCCACAGTCTACCAAAAGCCCCTAAAGTGCTGAGAATACTCATCGGAGGCCAAATGAGACTTCTTTATGCCTCTACTCAACTACCCCCAGCTCTACCATCTGCCAGCTGCGTGACCTTGGACAATTACCTTCCCTCTCTGTGCTTTAGTCCCATGAAAATAAAATGGCAGAAATATTAATTTCCACCTCACTGGGTGATTGCAAGGAATGAATAGGAAATGCACGTCAATCAGTAATGCCAGTGCCTGGCCCAGAGAAGGTGCTTGGTGCCCCATCTACATCTGTCTTTGCTCCATCTGCAAGCATGCTCTACCAGGCTGTTGTCATTGCCAAACTCCATTTGAAGCTGAAGAGGCTCTGAGGGGTGAAGTGGTTCATCTAAGGCATAGGCTAAGAGGTGAAGCTGAAACAGAGCCCTCCAGGGTGCTGGATGCATGCTCTGTTTCCCTGGAACCCCTGGGCACCTGTGCACCTCTGACCCTTCCCCTCTGGGTTCTGAGTGGCCTCAGAAGGAGTGAGAGGTGAGGGGTTAAGCAGGCTGCTTGGCACTGCAGCAGAAATCTCAGGAAGTATTGGGCTGAGAGTACTTCTAAGAAAGAGGGAGGCAGAAAAGGACATACTCTTCCCGGTCTCAGTGGGCAGAGGTCAGCCTGGCTCCCGGCCCAGAGGCTTGCCCTCGAGGCGCCCCCGGCCTCCAGCCCAGCTTGGCTCAGCATACAAATGAAGTATTTGATGCCCCATGGTGGACCTCCTCCTTCCAGATTCTTCTTCAGGCCTGCCTCTCCTGGCCTTCCTGGGTAGATGCCCATGGCTGAGGCCTGGGGCGAGATGAACAGGGCTGGGAAGAAAGCCCTCAGCCCCCTCCACCATTCAGGTGCTCTGAAAGCACTGTGAGGCCTGCACTTCGGGGTCAGGGGACTTGGCTCTGCCCCTTTTGCAGGGAAGGCCCTGGTCATGTGACCAAATGGCTCTCAGCCCCAGGGTTCTTGTCTGTAAACAGGAGAAATAATAGCATTGCCTCCCTGGGATTAGGGGAGGCCTTCATTTCTCTAAGTTCCTGGCCTGGCAGGTGCTACGCTTCTGGTTGGGGAAGCAGTTGCTAGGACCCTGCTCCAACAGGCTTAGGGCTGGAGCGAGGATTTCCCGGTGCTTTCCCATGCTTCAGGTTTCCTGGGGGTCTTCCTTAGGCTGTAGAGTTACCTGGCTCCTGCCCTGTGTCTAGCCAGGAGAGCCCGAGGCAGAGTCCCAGGACAGTGAGGGAGGGGAGCCGAGCCTGAGGATGCCATGAATTTCAGGGTCCTAAAATTCAGGAGCTTGCGTGGTTTAGGACCAGCACCGAGGGACCCTGAGCCTAGCCTTGGTGTCCCTATCAGCAGCCCAAGGACCCTGAGCTGGCCCTCACAGAGTGTCACGTGGCTTTTACCCTAGATAACACAGCCCTTGGAGCATTCTCCCTACCACTGTCTGGAGTTTTCTCTGAAACACCCAGAGGCGGGGCCTGGTGGCTATGTCAGTGTGAGGTCACTAGAATGACTTGTCTCCATGACCTTGATCTAGTGATCTAGTGGAGCTCCAAGGCTAGCTGACTCAGGAACCCAGGACCACCCCCAACCCCCACCAGTGCCACCAGCCTCCAGGGCCTCCCCAGCTTTTCTGTTACCACAACCCACAGCGGGATCCAGGCTGCGGAGCTTAGGGACTTTTGAAGGGGTTTTGGAGGGCTCAGCAGCTCAGCCCTGTGGGCTTCAGCTCACAGATTCAGCCCCAACTGAGGGGTTTCCTTTCCATGGCTATTCATGGGCGTTTCCTGTCCCTTGAATAGGGAAAGAAAAAGGAAGCAAAAGAAACTGACCTGTGGGTCCTTGAACAGCTGGCAAACCGTCTCCATTATTACTGATTTTAAAAAGCATACAAGTGGCCAGGCGCGGTGGCTCACGCCCATAATCCCAGCACTTTGGGAGGCCGAGGCGGGCAGATCACCTGAGGTCGGGTGTTCGAGACCAGCCTGACCAACATGGAGAAATCCTGTCTTTACGAAACATACGAAATTAGCTGGGCATGGAGGCACATGCCTGTAATCCCAGCTACTTGGGAGGCTGAGGCAGGAGAATCGCTTGAACCCAGGAGGCGGAGGTTGCAGTGAGCCAGCGGTGTCCAGGCTGCACTACAGCCTGGACAACAAAAGTGAAACTCCGTCTCAAAAAAAAAAAAATCACACAAGCTTGGAGTAAAGAATGCCAAAGCTAGAAAATAAGCATGGAAAAGGGCAAGTCTAATAACAGGAGGGAATCCATGCTGGATACTTCAACCCTCCAGTGAACATATGCTGAGCACCTACTATTTGCCAACCACCGTGCAGATTCCTTGACTTGCTATTTTCTCTCCATAATACATGCTGGGCATGAAAGATAACCCTTTAAGTCAGTAGTTTGCAGCCCTGAGACTGTACATTGGGACGCTTGTGAAGATGTTTAAAGTCCACATGCCCAGGCCTACCCCAGGTGAGTGACATCAGAAGTTCTGGAGGTGGGACCCAGGAGGCAGGAATCATGAAAGATCTTAGGTGAGGAGCCTGGGATGGAGTATTGCTCTGGGCTTCTCTGGGCCGCTAGCGTTGGAGCCGGCCCTCCACGTGGCATGTGAGGTGTTTCACTTGCGTTAGTGTGAAGAGACCACCAAACAGGCTTTGCGTGAGCAACAAGGCTGTTTATTAAACCTGGGTGCAGGCGGGCTGAGTCTGAAAAGAGAGTCAGCGAAGGGAGATGGGGTGGGGCCGTTTTATAGGATTTGAGTAGGTAAAGGAAAATTACAGTCAAAGGGGGTTATTCTCTGCCGGGCAGGGGTGGGGGTCACAAGGTGCTCAGTGCAGGAGCTTTTGAGCCAGGATGAGCCAGGAGAAGGAATTTCACAAGGTAATGTCATCAGTTAAGGCAGGAACAGGCCATTTTCACTTCTTTTGTCATTCTTCAGTTAGTTCAGGCCATCTGGATGTATACGTGCAGGTCACAGGTGATACGATGGCTTAACTTGGGCTCAGAGGCCTGACAAGGTGAAAACTAATGTGTCCTTGCATCTGAATCTCACTGTGCTGCTTTCTGCCTGGGAAAATGGTGGGAGGGAAGTCAAGGAAATATCCCTTTATTTTAACCATAATGGCACAGTCTCTCTTTCTCCTTGGGGAGATCGTGACAGCTTGTCCTAGGAAGAGCTTACCCAGGTCATTCCTGAGTAGGTTAGCCCCGGTGTCACCTCTTCTGTTCATTTCTACAGAAAGAATTTCATCAAAACTTAGCTCATTCTGGAATTTGTTATTTTGACAATTTGGCAGTTCAGTTTACAAATGTATTATGTGTGTTTACATGTGTGTTTCTGTGTGTGTGTATGAATGTGTGTGTCTGTGTCTGTGTGTCTGTGTGTGTCTCTGTATGTCTGTATAACTGTGTGTCTCTGTGTATGTATGTGTGTGTCTCTGTATGTCTGTGTGTCTCTAGATGTCTGTGTGTCTGTCTCTGTGTGTGTTTGTGTGTATGTATGTGTGTCTCTGTGTGTCTGTGTGTGTGTCTGTGTGTGCCTCTGTGTGTCTATGTCTCTCTGTGCGTCTCTGTGTGTCTGTGTGTGTGTTTCTTTGTGTGTGTGTGCCACCTAAATGACTCATGTAGGAGATGTCACTGCTACTCCCCCATCCCCTAGGTAAGGAACAGATTTAGAGGCCAATGGTGGCACGGTAACCATGTACTCTCTGCCCTTTCCTGCCCAGCAGCCAACCTGCCTCTGGACTTCCCACTCGCTTAGCCCGGCTCCCCACGGTCCTCTAGACAAATGTCTCTATGTGTGTCTGTGTGTCTCTGTGGCTGTGACCTTGAGCAGCTGCTTGACCTCTCTGGGCCTGCAGGTATTGGGGGATAGAATAGGGCTCATGATATAAGTGGTGGGCTTGGTGCTTACTGTGTGTCACTGTGCTGGGGACTTTCTTGTGAACCCATCTCCTCCTCACCCTCCCAAATGAAGTGTGTCCTACTGTCCCGGTACCATACACGTCCATCCGTCCTTGCTCTGCCCACTGTGTCCAGGGTTCTTGCTTCACTCAGGGGAGAAGCCCCCCATCCTTTCGATGGCCTGAGAGGCCCTGCAGAGTCTGGTCCCCTACCTTTCTGCACTCTTTCCTCCTCTCTCCCCCTCACTTATGCTGTCCCCCTACACTGGCCTCCTCTCTCTCTCCTTCCTTCTCTTCATTCATTCTTCCTGTCTCTCTGTTTCTTTCATATAACATGTTTTTATCCTCCAGATGCATCAGCTTCTCCAACCAAAGTTTTCATTTACCTATATTTTTCTCTTACTTTCTATTCTCCGCCAACCCTTTTTAGGGAAACAGTAGGTTGTTTGCTCACTTCGTTCACGTTAAGTGGGCTATTTTCCCTTTTGCCCAGCATTCTCTTACATCTAGGATAAAATCACATTACGTTAAATATATTGTACTTTTGCCATGCTAAGTTTTTCTTTTTTATTATTCTCACATTAATGTAAATCTCAATCAAAGACTTCCTTGACGAAATAAAATCGGAAGTGGCATTCTCTTTCTGCTTGGCTCTGGCTTTCCAAATCACACTTACTAACTTTGCAAGCCTTTATTAAGTCCCATTTGTCCTCAGAAGTTTACACCGAAGTGGAGAGCTGACTATATACATGAATATAGACCAGTACCCATCCTACATGGGGTGGGGAGGTGTCTACAATGCTACCACGCCCAGCAAGGGCTCCATGGCAAAAGAAGTGGGTCCTATCCTTGCCTAGCACAGCCAGAAGGCCTTTTAGGTCAGGTGTTCAACATTGAATTATTGAACTTGAACCTTGAACTCTGGACCCTGTAGTTCCCTGGCCAGAGTTGAGCTGAGAACAATGTGAACAACGTGCTGAGATTGTCCAAAGTCACAGGGAAAATGGTGGAAGGTTCACTCTTGCTATTGCCAGAAAGAGGCATTTATGGATTTTCTTTTCTTCTCTTCTCTCTTCTGTCTCCTCTCCTCTCCTCTCCTCTCCTCTCCTCTCCTCTCCCCTCCCCTCCCCTCCCCTCCCCTCCCCTCCCCTCCCCTCCCCTCCCCTCCCCTCCCCTCCCCTCCCCTCCCCTCCCCTCCCCTCCCCTCCCCTTCTTCTCTTCTTTTCTGATAGGGTCTTGCTCTGTCGTCCAGGCTGGAGGACAGTGGCATAATCTTGCCTCACTGCAGCCTTGACCTGGGCTCAAGTGATCCTCTCATCTGGGCCTCCTGAGTAGCTGGGACTACAGGTGTGTGTCACCACACTCAGCTAAGTTGTGTATTTTTTGTAGAGACGGGGATTTGCCATGTGGCCCAGGCTGGTCTCAAAATCCTGGACTCAAGCGATCCTCCCACCTCAGCCTCCCAAAGTGCTGGGATTACAGGTGTGGCCACAGTGCCCAGCCTTGTATTTCTTTCTTGTTTCCAGTTTAACTTCATACTGTATATTGTGTGGGCCTTTATTCCTGAATCATGGTTAAACTCCTTAGGCTTAACTTATGGGCCTCAAAATTATTGGGCAGTTACATTGTCTATCTCCTTATTCCTTATTTTAGTAAATCAGTTATTGTGCTAGGCCATTCTTGCACTGCTATAAAGAAATATCTGAGGCTGGGCGCGGTGGCTCACACCTGTAATCCTAGCACTTTGCGAGGCCGAGGCAGGTGGATCACGAGGTCAGGAGTTTAAGACTAGCCTGGCCAAGATGGTGAAACTCTGTCTCTACTAAAAATACAAAAAATTAGCCGGGCGCAGTGGCGGGAGCCTGTAGTTCCAGCTACTCGGGAGGCTGAGGCAGGAGAATGGCGTGAACCCGGGAGGCGGAGCTTGCAGTGAGTGGAGATCGTGCCACTGCATTCCAGCCTGGGCAATAGAGCAAGACTGTCTCAAAAAAAAAAAAAAAAATACAAAAATTAGCTGGGCACAGTGGCAGAAGCCTGTAATCCCAGCTACTTGGGAGGCTGAGGCAGGGGAATCACTTGAACCTGGGTGACAGAGGTTGCAGTGAGCTGAGATCGAGCCACTGCACTCCAGCCTGGGGGACAGAGTGATACTCTGTCTCAAAAAAAAAAAAAAAATTCTGAGACTGGGAACTTTATAAGAAAAGAGGTTTAATTGGCTAATGGTTCTGCAGGCTATACAGGAGGTATGGCACCAGCATCTGTTTCTGGGGAGGTCTCAGGAAGCTTCTAATCATGGCAGAAGGCAAGGGTGAGCAGGCACATTACACAGTGAAAGCAGGAACGAGAGAGAGAGGGTGTGGGGGGTACCATATACTTTTATTTTATTTGTTTTTTTGAGATGGCATCTCACTATGTCCCCCAGGCTGGAGTGCAGTGGCACGAGCTTGGCTTGCTGCAGACTTCCCCTCTCAGGTTCCAGCTATTCTCCTGCCTCAGCCTCTTGAGTAGCTGGGATTACAGGTGCCCACAACCATGCCTGGCTAATTTTTGTATTTTTAGTAGAGACGGGATTTTGCCATATTGTCCAGGCTGGTCTCGAACTCCTGGCCTCAAGTGATCTGCCCGCCTTGGCCTTCCAAAGTGCTGGGATTACAGGTGTGACCAGATCTATCATGAACACAGCACCTAGCCATGAGGGATCTACCCCCCCAATCCAAACACCTCCCACTAGGCCCCACCTCCAACACTGGGGATTACAATTCAACATGAGATTTGGGTGAGGACAAATATCCAAACTATGTAAGTTATACACTCTAATTTGGAATTAACACAATGGATACCCCTCCACTCAACTCCATTCATACAGTCACAGATAACTAGGCCAAAAACCAGCAACAGAAGGAATACCAAAAGAGGTCACCCAAGCATTAAGAGATACTCCCCACAGTGAAGTAGAACTAGCAGCCTTTCTTGCAGCCGAAAAACTTTACGCCAAATACTGAATTGTGTGTAGACATACTAATACGAAGCATTTGTTTTCAAGTTTTTGGCACAATTTTGACCATAATTATTTTGACTATTTTTTTTTATTAATACCCAGTATTGAGATATTTACAAAAGTAAGTTGAATTTATCTTAGATTAAGCTCCATTAATATTGTAAATGTTCTCAAATAATAGCTATTAATGGGCAGAACAAATAAAATACTGGATTACCATAAAAAAAGAACCCTGAATCTTTTTTAAAAAATAGATCTATTGAGGTACAATTTAAATACTGTAAAATTCAACCTACTCAAGTATACAGTTCAATGTTTTTTTGTAACTTTACCAAATAGTGCAACCATCACTATAAATCAATTTTATAGCCAGGAGCGATTACCTGTGCCTTTAATCCCAGCTACTTGAGAGGCTGAGGTTGGAGGATTGCTTGAGCCCAGGAGTTTAAGACTAGCCTGGGCAACAAAGTAAGACCCATCTCTACAAAAAAAATTTTAAAAACTAGTCAGGCACAGTTGTTCATGCCTACAGTCCCAGCTACTCAGAAAGCTAAGGTGGGAGGATTGATTGTGCCTGGGAGGTTGAGGCTGCAGTTAGCCAGGATCATACCACCGTACTCCAGCCTGGGCAACAGAGCAAGATCCCATCTCTTAAAAAATTAATGAAAAGGCCAGGTGCGTTGGCTCACGCCTGTAATCCCAGCAATTTGGGTGGCCGAGGCGGGCGGATCACGAGGTCAGGAGTTCAATACCAGCCTGGCCAACATAGTGAAACCCTATTTCTACTAAAAATACAAAAAATTAGCTGGGCGTGGTGGTGGGCACCTGTAATCCTAGCTACTGGGGAGGCTGAGGCAGGAGAATCCCTTGAACCTGGGAGGTGGAGATCGGAGTGAGCCGAGATCCTGCCATTGTACTTCAGCCCAGGCAACAGCGTGAGACTCCATCTCAAAGAACAACAACAACAAAAATTAATTAAAAATCAATTCTAGAACATTCTCATGGTTCCCAGGAAGATTCCTCCCTGATGCCCACTTACAGATAATCATGTTCCCACCTCAGCCCCAGCCATTAATCTGTTTACTGTTTCTCTAAATTTGCCTTTCTGGACATTTCATGTAAGTGGAATCACACAATACTTAGTTCCTTGTGTCTGGTTTCTTACACCTTCCCACCTTTGAGGTTCATCCATATGGCAGCATGTGTCAGCAGTTTGCTCCTTTCTGTTGTTGAATAGTGTTCCAGTGCATGGATAGAGCACATTTTGCCTATTCATTCATCAGTGGATGGATATTTAGGTTGTTTCCAGTGTTTGGCTATTATGGATTATGCTGTATGAACAGTGACTCACAAGTCTTTGTATAGTACCTGTTTTCATTTCTCTTGGGTAGATACCTAGGGAGTGGAATTGCTGGGTCATATGGTAATTGTATGTTTAACTTTTTGAGGAATCTCCAAACTGTTTTCCAAAGAGGCTGCGCCACTTTATATTCCCACCTGCAATGTATGGGGGTTCTTGTCTTAGTTTGTTTTCTGCTGCCATAACAGAATACCATAGACTGGGTTATTTATAAAGTTCCCACTACTTAATACTGCAAATGGCAATTAAATTTCAACATAGGTTTTAGAGGGGACATTGAAACCATAGCAGTTCTGTTTCTCCACATCCTAGCCAACTTCTGTTCTTATCTGTCTTTGATTAGTCATTCTAGTGTGTGTGAAGTAGTACCTCATGGTGATTTTAATCTGTATTTCCCTAATGACTAATGGCGCTGAGCATCTGTGCATATGTTTATTAGCTATTGGTATATCTCCTTTGGAGAAATAGCTGTTCATATATCTTGCTTCTTTTCTCTTTCTTTTTTAATCCTAACTGCTAGACCACCAGGGATTTTGCTCCTTTGTTGTTGCTGTTGTTATTAAGTTGTAGAAGTTCTTTGCAAATACTGGATACAAGTCCATTATCAGATTTGGTTTTGCAAATATTTTCTCCTAGTCTGCTGCTTCTCTTTTCTTTTTCTTAGTGGTGGCTTTCTTCAGCTTTATTGAGGTATAATTGACAAATAAAATTATATAAATGTAAGGTGTACTCGATCCTAACCCTAACCTTAACCCTTATTCATCCTCAGTAACTGAAAGTTTGTACCCTTTGACCAGCATCTCCCCATTTCCCCTACCTCCCAGTGCTTTGCAACCACCATTCTATTCTTTGATTTTGTGAGTTCGACTTTTAAGATTCCACATGTAAGTGAGATCCCGTTCTGTGTCTGGCTTATTTCACTCAGCATAATGCCCTCTGGGCTCAACAGCATTGCACGTGAACACCGTTATGCCCATCACATAGACTCAACAATTGTTAATGTTTTGCCACGATTAATTGATTTATTTGTGTGCATATTTTTCTTCCCCAAACCATTTGAGACCAAGTTGCCAACATCATGACCCTTCTCTGCTAAATACTTCAGCATGCCTCTCTTAAGAACAAGATATTCTTCTAGGCACCCACCAAAGTTAACAATTCCATATCACCTAATATCCAGTCCATAGTCAGGGTTCCCTTGTCCCAGAGGGTGCTGTCAAGTTTTTGGATTTTGGCTAATCTGATGATGGATGAGAAACAGTCTCTTAAGTAATTTTCTGGTCTCTTATTATGATTAACAATGGGAATCTTGGCCAGGTGTGGTGGCTCACGCCTGTAATCCCAGCACTTTGGGAGATCACCTGAGGTCAGGAGTTCAAGACCAGCATGGCCAACATGGTGAAACCCTGTCTCTACTAAAATTACAAAATTAGCCAGGTGTGGTGGCGGGTGCCCATAGTCCCAGCTACTGGGGAGGCTGAGACAGGAGAATAGCTTGAACGCGGGAGACAGAGGTTGCAGTTAGCTGAGATCATGCCATTGCACTCCAGCCTGGGTGACAGAGCGAGACTCTGTCTCAAAAACGAAAAAAAAAAAAAAAAAGAATGGGCATTTAACGCGTTCAGAAGGACTGTAGTTCTTTTTCTGTACACTATCTGCTCACAGTTTTTGTCTATTTTAAAATCATATTTTTGGCTTTTTCATCCTTTGTTTTTAAGAATTCCTTTAAGACTGGTGGAATTGGCCTTCATCTGTAAATTACAAAATTTTTTTCCCATTTGCCTTTTTTTTATTTTTTATTTTTATTTATTTATTTTTTTTGAGGCGGAGTCTCGCCCTGTTGCCCAGGTTGGAGTGCAGTGGTGTGAGCTCAGCTCACTGCAAGCTCCACCTCCTGGGTTCACACCATTCTCCTGCCTCAGCCTCCTGACTAGCTGGGACTACAGGCGCCCACCCCCACACCCGGCTAATTTTTTTTTTTTTTTTTGTATTTTTAGTAGAGATGGGGTTTCACCGTGTTAGCCAGGATGGTCTTGATCTCCTGATCTCGTGATCCGCCTGCCTCGGCCTCCCAAAGTGCTGGGATTACAGGCATGAGCCACCATGCCCAGCCCCATTTGCCTTTTTTTAAATAAAATTCAGTTTTGCTTATGGAGCTTTAGGCATAAAAAGCTTTCTAAAAATTTGGCTTTAATTTTTATATAGTTGAATTTATCAAAATTTTCTTTCATTGTTTGTGGCTTATGAGTCCTAAATAGATAAAAAATTTTCTTTCTCCTGGGTTATAAATACATTTCCCTCTGTTTTCTTTTAAAAGTTGTAAACTGGCCGGCGTGGTGGCTCACACCTGTAATCCCAGCACTTTGGGAGGCCAAGGCGGATGGATCACTTGAGGTCAGGAGTTTGAGACCAGCCTGATCAACAATGGTGAAACCCCATTTCTACTAAAAATAGAAAAATTAGCCAGGCATGGTGGCGGGTGCCTGTAGTCTCAGCCACTCAGGAGGCTGAGGCAGGAGACTTTTGAACCCGGGAGGCGGAGGCTACAATGAGCAGAGATTGCTCCACAGCACTCCAGCCTGGGTGACAGAGTGAGACTCTGTCTCAAAAAAAAAAAAAAGAGTTGTAAACTTTCCTTGGCTGGTTCAAAGGTAGTGAGTTATCTCAATGAATTGTTGACTGTCAGTTACTGATCAAACTCCTTGTTCTACCCTTTCCCCTCTTCTCACTACTGTAGTTGACTAGTCTTAAAAAATGAAAAAATAAAAATAAAAAAGAAGTTGTAAGGTTTCATTCTTTAAAATCTGGATCTCTGGACCATTTGGTGTTTATTCTGATATTTGGTGTGAGGTATGGATCCACTTTTATCTTTTTCCCAAATGGAATGCCATGGTTGCAGCACTGCTTATTAAGAAGTCTTATGCCCCAGTGATCTGAGACGCCACCTTGGCCATGCACCAAATCTTCATGTGTACTTGGATACATTTCTGGACTTTCTATTGTGTTCCATTGGTCTGTCTGGCTATTCGTTTCCAGGTACACCATTTTTATTACAGAGCCTTTAAAACACTAAAAAAAAAATATTTAGAGGCCGGGCACAGTGGCTGACGCCTGTAATCCCAGTAATTTGGGAGGCTGAGGAGGCCGGATCATGAGGTCAGGAGTTCAAGACCAGCCTGGCCAAGATGATGAAACCCCGTCTCTACTAAAAACTACAAAAATTAGCTGGGCGCAGTGGCAGGCACCTATAATCCCAGCTACTTGGGAGGCTGAGGAAGGAGAATTGCTTGAACATGGGCGGCAGTGGTTGCAGTGAGATGAAATCGCACCACGGCACTCCAGCCTGGGCAACAGAGTGAGACTCTGTCTCAAAAAAAACAAAAACAAAAACAAAATTTAGAGACACGATCTCACTCCGTCCCTCAGGCTGGAGTGCAGTGGTGTCATCATGGCTCACTGCAGCCTCAGATTCCTTGGCTTAAGCAAACCTTCCACCTCAACTTCTGGAACAGCTGAGATTATGGGTGCACACCACCAGACTTAGCTAACTTTTAATTTTTTATTTTTGTAGAGATGGAGTCTCGCTATACTGCTCAGGCTGGTCTGAAACTGCTGGGCTCAAGCAATCCTCCCATCACAGCCTCTCAAAGTGCTGGGGTTACAGGCATGAGCCACTGTACCCTGCCAATTACAGAAGCTTTATGGTATGTTTTAATGTCTGGTAGGGCTTACCTCCACCCCACTGCCCTTTTTTAAAAAAAACAATTCTGGCTATTTTTGCTTGTTTATTATTTCATATCAACTCCAGAATCAACTTGTTTAACTCCAGAAAAAAACACCTACCTTCAATATTTTTGTGACGATCATGTTAAACGGACATATTTACCTGGGCCAGTTGGACCTGTTTGTGGTATTGAGTCACCCTATCCAAGAACAAGAGGTGTTTTTTTCTCATGTTTAGAACTCACACCTTCACTGCACACAGGAGGCTCTCTTTGGGGGCACAGGCCCTCCGACGGGTTGAAGTGTGCCCCCAAAAAACGTATGTTCAAATCCTAATCCCCAGCACCCTGATCTCAGATTTCCAGCCTCCAGAACGATGAGATGACACATTTTTATTTAAGCCGCTCAGTCAGTGGCGCTTTGTGACGGAAGACCTAGCAAACTAATTCAGGCCCCCGGAGGATCTCCTAGGCAAGAATTGAGCAGCCCAGCTACAGCTTGAGGATATCCAGAAACACTTGTGTGCTCTCCTGTCCCTGATCCCAGGCAGGCTCACACAGGCCTGTTTCTTGCCTGCCATGAAGCTAGGTGAGTGGATCAATGAATGCATCGCAGTGCTGGAGGTGTGACTTCACTCTCAATGGGTGGCCAAACCCACTGAGGTCAAGGCCAGTGAATGAATCATTTGTCCAATGCAGCTCAGTGAGTCAGGCAGGGCCAGGCAGAAAGCCTGAGTTTGGGGCATATTTCCTTTTCTCTTTCCTTTGGAATCTAGAAGCAGCCCCCTATAAATTATTATTCCAAGAAACAAACAGTGAAATTGTGCAGCACGCCACCTTCATACTATGCCTGCTATGTGCTGTGGAGAGATAAGAACAAAAATCTTAGAAAGTGGAGAGTCAGAGCCCTTACTGTGTGTCTTTGGACAAGTTAGTTCACGTCTCTGGTCCTCAGTTCCCCCATTTCTTCACATGGAGATAGTAAGGGTACCCATTTCACAGGGTTACTGTCATGATCATACCAGGAAATGAATATAAAGGGCCTAGCAAAGTACTGTGTCTTAGTAGAGATCGGCAACTACTAATAAGAACTGCCCCCACATTACTTACAAAGGCAAAATTTGGATGAACGATTTCTGCATCTTCAGCTATGATTCTGAACATAGTGCCAATAATTTTTCCTCCTCCTTTTCCCAGAGATGAGTTTGGAACAGACAAACTGTGATCTCATTTGCTTCCACCAACATTAGTTACTGTTAGGTTCTGATTATGAAAATGAAATTGTCTCAATTCATATTCTGTTTAAAAAAGAAAAAAAAAGAGTCAACAGAAAGCTGTCACCTCTCACCGCAGCATCAGTTCCCCCAGTGGCGGGGTGTGGCTTGGGGCCATTGCTGGCAGGCTGCGTCCTTGGTTCAGGGATGAAGCTTGTGTGAGTCATGGAGGCCCTGCTGTTCCCGGTCCCTTTCCTGGGCTCTTGGGTTCGTCTTCATTTATTTGTCCAACAAGCCTTGCTTTGAGATCTGTACTGGGGACCAAGAGAGACAAGAAACCATGCCCTTGCTTCCAAGCTAGTGGGAGAGATAGAAATGATCATTGATAAGCCGGTCGCAGTGGCTCACGCCTGTAATCCCAGCACTTTGGGAGGCCAAGGCAGGTAGATCATGAGGTCAGGAGTTCAAGACCAGCCTGACCAACATGGTGAAACCCTGTCTCTACTAAAAATACAAAAATTAGCCAGGCGTGGTGGCAGGTGCCTGTAATCCCAGCTACTCAGGAGGCTAAGGTAGCAGAATCGCTTGAACCCTGGAGGCGGAGGTTGCAGTGAGCTGAGATCACACCACTGTAGTCCAGCCTGGGCGATAGAGCGAGATTCCAACTGAAAAAAAAAAAAAAAAAAGAAAAGAAAATGAATCACAAAGTGGTCTTTAGGGGTTATTACTATTCTTATTTTATGGGGAGGTGAGGCTTCCAGGGAGAAAGTGGTAGGTAACCGAGGCCCACCTCTCAAAGGCATTTCCTCCAGGTATTTCTATCCTACATCAGCCTTTACATCTCCAAGCAGACGTCCCCTCCTCTGGGCATCTTTCCTGGGCTACACAGTTTCTATCCTGGCACTTAACAAGTCTGTCCCACCACTAGAACGGCTGTTAACTGAATGACTGTAGCACTTTGATTCTTTTCCATCTTAAACCTTTTGTACTTTACTGCATCTACTGGCTCTAAGATGTCATCAGTTCTGAGGCCCTTTCATTAATTTGTGCACCATTAAGAAAGGAAAATGCTGTCAATTAATGACATGCCTCCAATTGTTACACTCTGAGAAATGCTAAAATATGAAAACCGTGCCTTCAACACAATGAATTATATGATGAAAGCAATTACTGCTTTTAAAAACATCGGAAGGGAAGAAGATTTTATAAATATCCATATAATAATAATAACAAAGTTTTCTAAATACTTACTTTGTGCCAAGCATTGTTCTACAGTACTTTTCATCCATGAGCTCCTATCAGGGGTTGGCAAACTTTTCCTGTAAGGGGACGGGGGTAAATATTTGAGGCTTTCTGAGCCATACTGTCTCTGTCACAATATACACCTCCCATTGTAGTGTGACAGCAGCCACAAATACCACGTAAAGGAATGGGTGTGGCTGTGTTCCAATAAATATTTATGGACACTGAAGTTTGAATTTTATATGACATTCACATGTCATAAAATGAGATTCTTCTTTTGATTTTTTCCCCCAACCATTTAAAATATAAAAACCAGTCTTAGTTTGTGGTTTGTACAGAAGGAGGTAGTGAGCTAGGTTTGGCTCACAGGCTCTAGTGTGCCAATCACTGTCTTACATAACCTTCCTATCAGCCCTACAAGATCGATACGATTATTATTCCCACTTTAAAGATGAGAAAACTGAGTCTCATAGAGGTAGTAACTTGCCCAAATACACACAGCTGGTGAGTAAGCAAGCTGGGATTCTAATCCAGGCAGTCTAACTCTGTAACTTGGTTTTAACAACAATGCTGTTACCTACATATGGTTGCCTTCTAATCTTATCTTTTATTCTTTGTTACAAAAGTTACACATTTAAGTTTAAAAAGTTCAGATCAGGCCGGGCGCGGTGGCTCAAACCTGTAATCCCAGCACTTTGGGAGGCCGAGGCGGGCGGATCACGAGGTCAGGAGATCGAGACCATCCTGGCTAACACGGTGAAACCCCGTCTCTACTAAAAATACAAAAAATTAGCCGGGCGTGTTGGCGGGCGCCTGTAGTCCCAGCTACTCAGGAGGCTGAGGCAGGAGAATGGCGTGAACCCGGGAGGCAGAACTTGCAGTGAGCCGAGATTGTGCCACTGCACTCCAGCCTGGGAGACAGAGCAAGACTCCGTCTCAAAAAAAAAAAAAAAAAAAAGTTCAGATCATTCAGAATCATAAGGAAGAAAATGAGAGGAACTCCTCCACCCTCCACAGATAAACACTGTTAAGGGTTTGGACACACAGCTCACACAATGCTGACTACAGTTAGAATGTTCTGAACACTGTGTGACTTTGGACAGATTGCCTAACCTCTCTGGGCCCTTGCCTCTCAAATGAGGAGGTTAGACAGGATGACACAGCTCTGTGGGCCCTGCCAGGTCTGAGCATGGAGATCTGTTTGTAAAGATTGTGCAATGGCAGCTAGCTCTGTCCCAACTGCCTGGGTGTAGAGGGTGAAGTCAGCCCCTTGCCAGTCCCTCAAGGTAGGCCCGAGTGGCTAGAGTCTCTTTAGCAGCGGCACTAGGGCCTGAGTTGGGAGTCTTAGAAGGCTCCAGGCTCCCTGCTGGGCTGACACCAGGGACCACCCTGTCTAGCGAGAAGAGCTCCAGGAAGCTGGGAGGCAGAGGCTTCAGGCAGTGCTGCTGGACATGGGGCTGGCAGACACGGAGGCCTCAACAGACCCAGGCCCAGCTCCCTCTCTCAAGTCAGACAGGCACTGGGTTTGGATCTGTGTCTGATGATTATCAGCTTTATAACCTTAGGCATGTGACCTCTGGCATGTCTCCTCTCTGAGCCTCTTTCCTTGCCTATAAAATGGGGACAACAAGCACCTCATAGGATCATTGATAGATTCATGGAATGATACCTGTAATGCACCTGGCCCAGAGGTGAGGCCTAATAAGTGTCAATGACCACCCTTCTCTCTTCTGACACTTTTCAACAGTACCCTTTGAAACAATTCTACCGTTTCCCAAATTGTGAACCTACTATGTGCCAGGCACTGCATCAAAGGTAGTAGGATGGGGAGTGCAATGCTGAGAAAAACACACCCCTTGCCCTCAAGCTGACAAACTTACAACCTGGGGGGAGTATGACAAAGATCCAGGTGACTTGTACACAATCAGAATACATGGACAATGTCCTCCAGACGCAGGAGAGGGAGAAATTGGAGAAACCAGAGGAGTCTTCACCTGGAAAGACTGTGGGGGAGCCCAGAGGGGCCACTGTCTGGCAGGGGGAGGGGGAGGAATGTGAGCAAAGATGTGGGAGAGGACAAGAACATTCTAGGAACACAGGCCCACAGAATTTTCCTGGAGCACAAGAGAGAAAGCACAGAGAGTGGGAAGCTGAGCCATATAGATGGTTGAGGCCCAGTGGCAGTGAGTTTTGGATTTGCTAAGAAATGGGGAGTTATAGAAGGATATTGAGGGGAGGAACCCCCAAACAGCACAGGGGAGATAGGAAAAAGGCCGTGGGTTCTGAAAGAGGGAACATGAATGTGGGGCCCTGCTCCCCCTCTTGAGAACACCCTCTTTGGGTGTCATCCACATCAGGTTCTTATACACTGTTTTACTTGGTCCTAAATGGATGTTATTCCCAGTTTACAAACGGGGAAACAGAGGCACAGAAATGGTAAGCTACTTGCCCAAGGTCACCGAGCGGACAGTGAGCGGGGGCCTCTTTCTGACTGTCATCAGCGGGAGCTCAACTCTTTTCTCTTCCTGTGATCCCAAGAGAGATCCAAAGCCGCCTTTGAGAGCAGGATTAGGACAGGGATTGTGAGCTAGGGCCAACCCTGGCTACACTGAGTCTCCCCAGAGTCCCTGGAGGTGAATGTTATTATTATTCTCTCCATCATGGGAAGGAGGGGGTGGAGCTCAGCACCATGGGGGCACTTACTCAAGGCCACACATTAAAGGTAGAAAATCCAGGCCAGCTTTTTGGGGAGTATGGAACCCTGAACCCTTCTTCCCGCTATTCCACACTGTCTCCAGGTTGATTCCTAAGCAGGACTAGGTAGAATTGGAAACAGCCCAGGTCAGAAAGGCCCAATTCTCTCCCCTGAGTCAACATACACTGATTTATCTGCTTCACTCCCTCTGGCAGCCAGGCCCACAAGGCCAGTCTCTCACTCCTTCTGTGGGTACAGAGACCAGATTATGCTGGGCTCTCTTTGGCTCCATCCTCAGTCAGAAGCAGCATCTCCACTGCCTGGATTGGGGGCCTAGGTGGCTACACGTTTACCACTTGTCTCCGGGCAGGTGACCCACTGACAAGAGCACTGTGTGTTAGTGGGTCTTAAAGAGGAGCTCTCCCTGAGCTGGGCCCCTGTCCACTGACGTCTCTCATAAGCAGATGGCTTGCAGTGACCTTCTCCCTGGTTCTGAGGCAAGTCTCTGAAAGGCACAGGGCATGATGATATATAAAGAACCATTTTGCTGGGAAGGGGAAACCCTAGAGATACAGTGAATCATGAAGAGCAGAGGTGAGGTAGGGCCTGGGTTCCCTAAACCCCCCATCTCTCACTTGGGCCTCAAACCATCTACAAAGTGGGCCAGTGTAGACGCACTGTACAGATGTGGGCTCGGAGGCTCAGTAGGGGTTGAGACTCACCTCTGACCATCCAGCAGCAAAATGACAGGGTTCAAGTCTACTCTCTGCACTCTTTCCAGCAAGGGAGGAGAGAGAAAAGCGAGAGAGGCCAGCAGACACCTGGCTCTAGGGCCAGACTCTGTGCCACTACTACTGTGATAATGGTATTAAAAAGTTTTCTTTTCTTTCTTTTTTTTTTTTTTTTTTTTTTGAGACAGAGTCTTGCTCTGTCACCAGGCTGGAATGCAGTGGCGTGATCTTGGCTCACTGCAACCTCCGCCTCCCCGGTTCAAGCCATTCTCTTGCCTCAGCCTCTCGAGTAACTGAGATTACAGGCGCCCACCACCATGCCCAGCTAATTTTTGTATTTTTAGTAGAGACGGGGTTTCACCATGTTGGCCAGGATGGTCTCGATCTCCTGACCTCATGATCCGCCCGCCTCGGCCTCCCAAAGTGCTGGGATTACAGGCGTGAGCCACAGCGCCCAGCTCTTAAAAAAGTTTTCTTTTTGAAAAATTTCGGTAGGGGAAGGTGTAATAAATGCTCTTGGTGAGAAAAAAAATGGGACAAATCAAGTCGGTATGCAGTAAAAAGTCAGCAGCTGTTAACATTCTATGATTCAACGCAAAAACTATGTTGAGGTCCTCAGCTGAATAAGTAGTATAAACAATTTCTTTTTCTTCTATCTCTCCATACAGGGAGGGTGTTGCTCTTATCTGAGGACCTCTTTGCTGTCCTCGACCAATGTTCAAATGAAGGTAGAAAACGCCCTTTTTAAAAAAAGCACTCCATGCCCTGAACTTTTCTAGAAGAATCCAGGCAGAACATTTGCGCAGGCGAAAACACACAAGCTAAGTGAGGCAAATGCAGAAGTTGCCACTGGTGATACAGCTCGCACAGCGACGACACAGGGTGGCCCGCGAAATCCCCTCCCCCAGGAGGGGAGGAAACCGCAGAATGTTCCTGACTCGGCACCCGGGTGGGTGGCGCAATGTTTATGTTTGTGTACCTAGCGCGTCGCGTCGCTGCAGCAGGCTCCACTGTCCAGGGGGCCGTCACTGGGACTCAGGGCACGGATATCGCTGGGCGGGGCGGGGGTCTTCCCAAGCGTTGCGATCCAGGTCCTGGCAATCCGCCCAGAATGGCCCGGGATTGGATTTTGCTTTCGGCCTATAACGGCCGCGACTACAGGGAGCGAGGGTTGTGGCCGGCTTCTGTTCCGGGTTGGAGCCCCCCAGCCCAGAGCTTAGTGGGCGCTCACTCAGTATACTGCCTATTTGTATAATAAAGAAAGGAATGGAGACGCTCGGTCTGGAGCAAAGGTGACAGAAACGTGTCGAGCGGCCCCTGGGGGGCGCCGTCGAGTCGCGCTGCGGGTCGCCCCTCACCCCTCCAAACGCCAAACCCTGGAATCCACTGCGGGGCCTTGCGACTCCTCACCGGGATTTCAGCCCCCTGACCTGCCTCCCTTGGCTCCAAGTCTTCCGGGGGCCACAGGACTAGGAATAGCATTATTTCCCGGTGGGGGTTTGCTTGCTTACACTTTCATGGCAAATGTAGGTATTTTAAAGCCACCTTAAAGTCTGGGAAACAGGAAAGCATTGCCCTGAACCTCTCCGCCCCAACTCGCTGGAGTGGTTCTTGGTAGGGACGACTTTTCTATCGGCAGAGTTGTTCATTTTTCTCTAAACTTCATCTTAGGCGCCTCTTTGCTGCCGCCACCCCAGTAGTGTGGTTCTGGGCAAGTCAGTCGCTTCGCCTGGGGAACCTCAGTTTCCCCGCCTGTTAGTGATGAGGAAATGAGAGAAGGGGGCACGAGAGTATGCAAAAGCACAGGAAGCCCCTTTCGGTTCAGGTCGGCAGCCGAGGGGCACGGGGAAGGGGACTCGGGGAGGGAGAGAGGGAGGAGCGGCAAGGCCAAGGCAGGTGGCACGTCGCCCGTTCTCCCGGCCGCTCGCATCCCGGAGGTCAGCCTCAGCTGGCGGCCAGCCCTCCTCCCCGCTGGGCCTGGAGCGCGGCGCGGGCCCGGTCCCTGGGGACGCGCCAAGAGCAGGCCGGACAGCAGGGCGGGGGCCGGGCCGCGAGCCAGCGCGCGGCGAGCGGACCCAGCTCCGAGGCTGATGACGTCTTCCCCTCTGGCTCGGCGGCGCCTGGCCTGGCAGGGCGGGTGACGTCACCGCCCCGTCACGTGATCACCATTCAAACAAACGCCCCCCTCCCCCTTTGCGCGGGTCTGGCCCGCCCAGTCCCCCAGAGGCCGCATATAAACGCGCTCCCCGGACCAGGCTCGCTGCGAAGGACATTTGGGCTGTGTGTGCGACGCGGGTCGGAGGGGCAGTCGGGGGAACTGCGAAGAAGCCGAGGAGCCCGGAGCCCCGCGTGACGCTCCACTCTCAGTCCAAAAGCGGCTTTTGGTTCGGCGCAGAGAGACCCGGGCGTCTAGCTTTTCCTCGAAAAGCGCCGCCCTGCCCTTGGCCCCGAGGACAGACAAAGAGCACCGCAGGGCCGATCACGCTGGGGGCGCTGAGGCCGGCCATGGTCATGGAAGTGGGCACCCTGGACGCTGGAGGCCTGCGGGCGCTGCTGGGGGAGCGAGCGGCGCAATGCCTGCTGCTGGACTGCCGCTCCTTCTTCGCTTTCAACGCCGGCCACATCGCCGGCTCTGTCAACGTGCGCTTCAGCACCATCGTGCGGCGCCGGGCCAAGGGCGCCATGGGCTTGGAGCACATCGTGCCCAACGCCGAGCTGCGCGGCCGCCTGCTGGCCGGCGCCTACCACGCAGTGGTGTTGCTGGACGACCGCAGCGCCGCCCTGGACGGCGCCAAGCGCGACGGCACCCTGGCCCTGGCGGCCGGCGCGCTCTGCCGCGAGGCCCGCGCCGCGCAAGTCTTCTTCCTCAAAGGTACGCCCTCGGGGAAGCTCGGGGCGGGCCGCACACCCCTGAGGTTTTGCCCGGTACCCCTGGCTCTCGGCTCCCGGGAGGTCGCCCCACCTGCAGCGCGTGGGCGCTGGAGTACATTTGTCTCTGGAACTTGTCATTGGCTTTGTTTGGCTCTGGGAACAAAGACTTGCCTGGGCCTTTCCGATGTAAACTTCCAGCCTTTGGTGGGTGGGGGAGTTGTATGAAGGTGCACTGTCCCGGCGTCACTAATGGGAAAAAAAAAAAATGTCTTTGTATTCCCAGGAGGATACGAAGCGTTTTCGGCTTCCTGCCCAGAGCTGTGCAGCAAACAGTCGACCCCCATGGGGCTCAGCCTTCCCCTGAGTACTAGCGTCCCTGACAGCGCGGAATCTGGGTGCAGTTCCTGCAGTACCCCACTCTACGATCAGGTTAGTAGGTGTCCCTGCCACAGGGGACAAGTAAGAACTGGCAAAGGCATGGAAGAGTAGTGCCAGGGAGAATATAGAAAGTGACCTGCATCATTATTTATAACGGAGGGGACACAGGGATATGATTTAATCCACAGTTAAGTGGTCTGATGGAGCCGAGTCTCTAATTGTAGGCTCTGCAGAAATGAACTTGCTGGTCCTGCCCAGGCAGATGGGCTTAGTTCCCTATTTATTTATCCTCCAGCAACACAACTGAGTTCACTCCGTATCTGAAATTGACTTTTCCAGCAGAAAGTTTTTGTGGGTATGGGCACTGGCCGTAGCTTTGAGCAAGCTTGATGAATGTTGGATATTTCTGGATTTCAGGGTGGCCCGGTGGAAATCCTGCCCTTTCTCTACCTGGGCAGTGCCTATCACGCTTCCCGCAAGGACATGCTGGATGCCTTGGGCATCACTGCCTTGATCAACGTCTCAGCCAATTGTCCCAACCACTTTGAGGGTCACTACCAGTACAAGAGCATCCCTGTGGAGGACAACCACAAGGCAGACATCAGCTCCTGGTTCAACGAGGCCATTGACTTCATAGGTAAATGGAATGGATGCCTGGGGCTTTTCTGCCTCTCTCTTCTCATTTTAGCCCCTAAGCCCAACCTCTGTGGCAAGAGCTTGAAGTCTTCTGAGCCTTCTTCCACACATTCAGTATCAGTCTGGTGTGGGCAGCATTCCTGTAAGATAGGAATTTGATTCGATGTCCCACTTTACAGATTTGCAAACTGGGGCTCACAAAGTTGAATTGACTGAGATCTGTCTGCTAAGTGGAAACCCCCAGACTGAGTTTAAATCCTGTGCCATCCTTCGCACAGTGCCCACGTTGCCTCCATGAACAGTATCCCTGTGATGGCATGTGGTGATGTTTGACCATTTCTAGACAAGACACACATGACCTTTCTCAGATACACTGTACCTGGGCTCGGGGTGGTTCTCCTGAGCTCTCAAGTAACCAGCTGCTCCTTTTGTTTTCCAGACTCCATCAAGAATGCTGGAGGAAGGGTGTTTGTCCACTGCCAGGCAGGCATTTCCCGGTCAGCCACCATCTGCCTTGCCTACCTCATGAGGACTAACCGAGTCAAGCTGGACGAGGCCTTTGAGTTTGTGAAGCAGAGGCGAAGCATCATCTCTCCCAACTTCAGCTTCATGGGCCAGCTGCTGCAGTTTGAGTCCCAGGTGCTGGCCCCACACTGCTCGGCAGAGGCTGGGAGCCCCGCCATGGCTGTGCTGGACCGAGGCACCTCCACCACCACCGTGTTCAACTTCCCCGTCTCCATCCCTGTCCACTCCACGAACAGTGCGCTGAGCTACCTTCAGAGCCCCATCACGACCTCTCCCAGCTGCTGAAAGGCCACGGGAGGTGAGGCTCTTCACATCCCACTGGGACTCCAGGCTCCTTGAGAGGAGAAATGCAATAACTGGGAGGGGCTCGAGAGGGCTGGTCCTTATTTATTTAACTTCACCCGAGTTCCACTGGGTTCCTAAGCAGTCATCGTGATGACTTAGCGTCAAGACATCTGCTGAACTCAGCACATTCGGGACCAATATAGAGTGGGTACATCAAGTCCATCTGACAAAATGGGGCAGAAGAGAAAGGACTCTGTGAGCCGGTTTCTTTTTGCTCGCCCCTGTTTTTTGTAGAATCTCTTCATGCTTGACATACCTACCAGTATTATCATTCCCGACGACACATACACATATGAGAATATACCTTATTTATTTTTGTGTAGGTGTCTGCCTTCACAAATGTCATTGTCTACTCCTAGAAGAACCAAATACCTCAATTTTTGTTTTTGAGTACTGTACTATCCTGTAAATATATCGTAAGCAGGTTTGTTTTCAGCACTGATGGAAGATACCAGTGTTGGGTTTTTTTTAGTTGCCAACAGTTGTATGTTTGCTGATTATTTATGACCTGAAATAATATATTTCTTCTTCTAAGAAGACATTTTGTTACATAAGGATGACTTTTTTATACAATGGAATAAATTATGGCATTTCTATTGAAATTTCAATGCTTTTATTTCTTTGGCAACCACACCCAATCCCTCTCCCACTAGTGAACTAGGGAAGAATTTCGACAAGGGCCTGCAGAATGTGTTGAGATCTGATCCCATGCCCTGTGGTGGCCCGTTGGTCCCATGAAATGGCTGGGTTGCAAGGGAGGAAGACAAGTGAGTATCATGAAACACCAGACGCTACAGCTGAACTCTTAGTATTGGATCAGTGTGTCTACCCATGCCCATTTTAGCAGGTCTGTAACCTACCATGTCACCCAGGATGCCAAGGTGTCCCCAGAGCCAAAGCTAGGAGGAAATAGCCACTTGCCTGGATTGCCTTCTTCATTTAATACCCTCCTCAGGTTAATATAAAAAGTCGCCTTCCCATCTCTGAGCTGTGCTGGAGTTATGAGGAGACAAAAGTTTTTCCAAACACATGACATAAGGCAGGTGTGTGCTACCTGCCCCCAGAGAAACTCAGCAAGGCCTTTTGCAAATGAGATGCTGAGACCCAGCATGGCTAAGTGGCAGAAATAGGAGAATTGGAATCTGCATCTGTTTCGGACTTTCACCTGCCCATCTCATGGCTTTTTTTTTTTTTAGACGGAGTCTCACTCTGTTGCCCAGGCTGGAGTGCACTGGCGTGAGCTTGGCTCACTGCAACCTCCGCCTGCCAGGTTCAAGCCATTCTCCTGCCTCAGCTTCCTAAGTAGCTGGGATTACAGGTGCGCGTCACCATGCCTGGCTAATTTTTGTATTTTTAGTAGAGACAGGGTTTCACCATGTTGGCCAGGCTGGTCTCGAACTCCTGACCTATCTTTTTGCTTTTAAAAAGGCTTTTGTTATTGTGAAAATTTAAATACATTGGCAAAAAAAAAAAAAAAAATCCAATCACTATAAGCAAATACCATGTAAAGAAATCACCCGCAACAGCCCATCCCCAACCTGACCATTGCTAACATTGTGGAGGACATTCACGCTGTCGTTTCTGCATATAGACGTGGCATTTTTGGTCGTTGCCTCCTTCAGGTCACCTGCTGCTCTGATTTCATAATTTTGTTGAAGATAAGCAATTAAACCTGACTTGTTCTAGGATAATATTCTGAATTTGTACTCCTTTGCCAAGCAGGCAAAAAACAGAAAAGATGCAATTGCTACGGACCCATAATCCAGTCTATAATATTGAGTTAAGAAACAGCAAAGCTCTTGGATTACTGGCCCCTTAGCGCCCCACCCCATTCTTTGTTTCTGGACAAAGTGCTATGGGAAGCAGAAAAGGAAATATCCCATTCGCCTTATCCGGGAGCACCCTGTGCTATGGTTCTGGTCCTGTCCTGTTGTTCAAGGTCTTTACACAGAATCAGTGCCCTTGACTTTGCCCCTCTGGCTCACCGTCTGCCACTTGACTCCCAGAGTCTGAAAGATCCCTGTGTTCTAAGTTCTAAGAACTTACCCTGGGCTGGCAAGCTCATTTCCTCAGCTGGGTTTCCGATTACAAGTATGTTCATGCCTATCAAAACAAATCGTACCCAGTGTTTTTATCAAAGCCTAGAAATTTACTATTGTAACTCTCTCTCTCCGTGGAAATGTACCAGCGACATCGAGTCTGTGACAGATGCCATGGCTGACTTCTCCGTGGGCTAGGGCCTTCACTTTCTGCTTGGCAGGCACTGGCTGAACCAAAATTAATCTCCAGTGTGATCCACGCAGTGGAAAATTACAGCGGCTGCCTAAGGGAGCCGCCAGTGAAAACAAGTCACTCACTTCTCCCGGCTCAAGCCACTCTGCCTCATGCCAGCCCTGAGAGCCAGAGATGATAACCCCCTATCCCCATGTACCAGAGTCACTGTGTTCAGACCCTCCAGAAAATCTCATATTTGGCCTCAAACTGCTTTCCTTGGGAAAAAATTAATACCTCGTGATGAAAGATACTTAAAGTCTATTAATGTGTTTGTTTCCCAGGAAGAGATTGAAATAAGACTTTTAATACTGATAATGTGGCAATGATGGTTGCCAGTTTTAGAGTGAGCACTGTGTACCAGGTACTGCTAAGGTTAAGTAACCTTTAACAGCAATCCCCATTTTATAGAGGACAAAACTGAGGCTCACTTGTGAGAAAGACATGGACTGATGAATGTAAAGTGCCTGGCACACAGTGGGCCATGGAGAAATGTTTCCATCCCCTTGTCTCTGTCCTAATGGCTTCTGGCAGTTCTCCTGGCTCAGTTTTCCCACCCTGTAAAATGACCAATTTGCACTGGATCTGAGTACTGTTCTTCCCATCTCTCTAATTCTGGGATGTAGAAAATGCATCAATGCATACTTTATGCTTTTCTGTGGTTTCCAGGCACCCATTATTTCATTATACCTCTAACACTCCCCTTCCCCCACCTCCACCGCATCCTCTCCTTTCCTTGGAATTTTTGCAAATCGTAGCTAATTTGCTTTAGACTTGCAGCCTCTGGCGTCCCTTTCCCTCCCTACCCTGGCCTGTCGGAGGATGACATCATTGTGTGTACACCTTTAAGATTATATAAATCTGTGATCCTACAGTGGCCTCCATCCCCATGGTAACGCGGAGGAGTTTCCCTTTTGTGAGGAAAGCTGTCATGTCACTTCCTGCTGCTGACAAATCAGTTTAGGAGATTAAAATAAAGGGGGGCGGGGTGCCTCTGAGAAGTGCTGGCTGCGGTGGTTTCTGGTTGCCATACACAGAGGCAAACAATGCCGCTGCGGCCCCGCCCCACGCCCGCCGGGTGGATCCAGGTCATCCCGGGCTGTTTTTCTCTGCAGGTTGCTTTCTGGAGAGCAGATGGGAGGGCTGCTCACCTCTTTTCCAGAGCTCTGCGGGGTGAGCCTGTTTGAGAACAGCCTGTAGGTGCAGACCAGCAGCCCTGCTCCCCTCTGCCCGCCGAGGAGCTGTCTTCCACCCTGTGGAGAACAAAGGGTGTGCTCTCTGCTAGCGCCACAGTGGACAAAACTGCTCTGCCGAGGAAGATAAGCTCATAGCCACCTTTTCCTTGACTGTGGCTTTTAAAGCTAGGCAGGAGGCCCACACATTCATTCACTCATTCATTCATTCATTCATTCGCTCATTCATTCATTCATGTGTTCAACAGATATTGATAAGTATAGTCTCATGGGATACTTTGGTGCAAGACAAAATTCCTACTTATAAGTAGCTAAAATTACTTTTGCTATTTTCGCTAAACAGCAAAAGTAATATTACTTTGTCACTTGCCATCTCATGGCACTATATATGAGGGGGTTATAGAAATAAGATAATCACAAAATAAGATAAGGATGAAGGCTATGAAGGCAGGATAAACTAAGACCTGAATGATATAACCCAGTTGCCCATTTGAGAGGTGAACTGGAAAGAGGGCTGCAAGGCCAGGAGAGCAGCAAAGACCTGAGGTTTGAGAGGTATGTTTGTGGACTAGTGGATACAGCATGTGATTTGGAGTTGGCTTAGACCTAAGTTCAAGTCCTGACTCTGCCACCTGTTAGTGGTGTGTAAGCTATCAAACTCTTTTTTTTTTTTTTTTTTGAGATGGAGTCTTGCTCAGCCTCTAGGCTGGAGTGCAGTGGCGCAATCTCAGCTCACTGCAACCTCCAACTCCCTGGTTCAAGCGATTCTCCCAAGCGATTCTCCTGACTCAGCCTCCTAAGTAGCTGGGACTACAGGCACGAGCCACCACGCCCAGCTAATTTTTGTATTTTTAGTAGAGACAGGGTTTCACCAGGTTGGCCAGGATGGTCTCTATCTCCTGACCTTGTGATCCACCTGCCTGGGCCTCCGAAAGTACTAGGATTACAGGCATGAGCCACGGTGCCCGGCCTGCTGTCAAACTCTTTAACCTGTTTTCCCAATCTGTAATATGGCCCAGTAATATCGTTCTCTTGTGACTCAGCTGCTCCCCATTCTGTCCCTCAAGCAGGAGCTCCCCTCCCGAGTGTCCCAAAGGAAAACAAAAGTGGGCTGCCTCGCCAAAGTGGCACCCTGGGCCCGCATCGGACAATGCTTTTCTCTGGGCCATCAGAGCTTTGGAGAAGTGGCCTCTGTTCTGAGCCCATCTAGCCCTGCTCCACTTTTGGGGCCTCAGTACCCTCATGTGTAAGAAGAACCTGCAGTGAACCTCATCTACTCTCCTCTCCCACCCATCTGCCAGTGCTAAGTCCCTTCCATACCCAAACTTGGGAGGGTCCTGGAATCCCCAGGGTTCCTGAAGGCTGGTTCAGGGAGACAAAGTGGGGAGGAAATAGACACTTTCTGGGAAGAGGCAGTGAGGGATCCTGGACCTTCAGAAGGTCGGTTGGTGTTTTGGAGATGTGACTGGTTCTTGCAGGAATGGGTTCCCCTAAAAGGGCCTGTGGGGTCACTGCATACTTCTGACCCCTGGGCCCTCCTTCCCTCCCAGCCTGCACAGCCCTCTGCAGTGGAGCACACTGCAAAGATGGGATTTAAAGTTTCACCAAGATCGACACCAATCATTCACTCATTCAATAAACATATTTTAAGTACCCATGGTTTGTAAAACACTCAATAGATGTGAAAATCATACCACCAAAGGAAATTTTGAGATTCTGTTCCAAATACCTGGGACAAAACTGATAGGTCCAACTAGTGTCTGTATGACTTTGAGTGGATTATTTCTCCTCTCAAACCCTCAGTTTTGACATCTCTAAAAAGGGAGTTAGACCCTTGGGTGCGGGCCCTGCGGGGCGGGGCGGAGGAGTGGCGAGCACCCCCCCGCTCTGCTGGCCTCTGCGCGCGGGGCCGCCTCTCCTTCTCCCGGGGCCACCGGGCCTCATGGAAGCCCTGGAGGGCGGCGGAGGGGGGGCCTGCAGCGCGGGGCCCCGAGGGGCAGCCGGCACCCGAAGCCAGGGTGCACTTCCGAGTGGCGAGGTTCATCATGGAGGCAGGTGTCAAGCTAGGGATGAGGTCCGTTCCCATTGCCACTGCTCGCACCATTTACCATAAGTTCTTCTGCGATACCAACCTGGACGCTTATGACCCTTACCTGATTGCCGTGTCTTCCATTTACTTGGCCGGCAAAGTGGAAGAGCAGCACCTGTGGACTCGCGACATCATCAATGTGTCCAACAGGTATTTTAACCCAAGCGGTGAGCCCCTGGAATTGGACTCCCGCTTCTGGGAGCTCCGCGACAGCATTGTGCAGTGTGAGCTTCTCATGCTGAGAGTTCCGCGCTTCCAGGTCTCCTTCTAGCATCCACACAAGTACCTGCTCCACTACCTGGTTTCCCTCAAGAACTGGCTGAACTGCCACAGCTGGCAGCGGACCCCGGTTGCCGTCACTGCTTGGGCCCTGCTGCGGGACAGCTACTACGTGGGGCTGTGCCTCCGCTTCCAGGCCCAGCACATCGCGGTGGCGGTGCTCTACCTGGCCCTGCAGGTCTACGGAGTTGAGGTACCCGCAGAGGTTGAGGCTGAGAAGCCGTGGTGGCAGGTGTTTGGTGACGACCTTATCAAGCCAATCATTGATAATATTGTGTCTGATCTCATTCAGATTTATACCGTGGACACAGAGATCCCCTAAGGTCTTGGCCCAGGCCTGCCCAAAGAGAAACCCAGGATGGTCGGATGCCTGGGGACATTGCCACCACGTCGCCATGACGGCTGGTCCCCAGAGGACCAGCTGGGAGGACTGGTTGTGCTGCTGGAGAAGGGCTGGAGAAGGCGATGGCATGCTGCCGCTTTGACAGTCCCTAGCAGTCGCGGTCCAGATGATGGGAGCCGCGCCTCCAGCGGGCAGGCCGGGAGTGCACTGTGTGCAGCTGATCCAAGGCAGCCACATCTGCTTTTGTCCTTTGAGAGGACTCTGACTACAATCGAGGCATGACATCAATGAAAGGAAAATCATGAAATCGATGAGACTGAATCCCTAGGGATTTTTTTAAAGCCAGATCTATAGCGAGAATGAATGTGCAACATGGCTGAAATCTATTTTGTGTAATAAAAAGTGATGCAAGTCAAAAAAAAATAAAATAAATAAAAAGGGAGTTACAGTATTTGCTTCATGGCCAGGTGCGGTGCTCACACCTGTTAATCCCAGTACTTCGGGAGGCTGAGGCAGGCAGATCACCTGAGGTCAGAAGTTCGAGACCAGCCCGACCAACATGGTGAAACCCTGTCTCTACCAAAAATACAAAATTAGCCAGGCATGGTGGTGCATGCCTGTAATCCCAGCTGCTTGGGAGGCTGAGGCAGGAGAATCGCTTAAACCTGGGAGGCGGAGGTTGCAGTGAGCCGAGATTGCGCCATTACACTCCAGCCTGGGCAACAAGAGTGAAACTCCATCTCAAAAAAAAAAAAAAAAAAAGTATTTGCTTCACTTCACATGGTAGCTGTCAAGATGAAATGAAATAGTATGTATAAAATGTTTTGCACAGTACCTGACACATAGTAAACAATAAATGTTAGCTATTTTAACCATCATTGTCATTATCTTCATCATTATAAGGGAAATATGAAAAAAGGAAAGAAACTCATATCTCTAGCCTAGGCCTCTCCCCTAACTGCAGACTTGAATAGCCAGTAGCTTCCTTGACATTTCCATTTGTTTGTCAAATAGACTCCCAAATTTGGCAATTCCAAAAACAAACCTTTGAGTCACCCAAAACCAGCTCCTTCTGCAGTCTTCCCACCTTTGTTAATAGCAACTTCATTCTTCCATTAGTTCAGGTCAAAAACTTTGGAGACACCCTTGAGTCCTCCCTTTCCCTCATAACCTACATTTCATTCAATGGCAAATTGAGACAGGTCCACTTTCAAACACATCCATTTCCCAAATATATCACTTCTCATCATTTCCAAAACCACTTCTCTGAGCTAGGCATGGTGACTCATGCCTGTAACCCTAGCACTTTAGGAGGCTGTGGCAGGAGGATCACTTGATGCCAGGAGTTTGAGACCAAACCTACCTCTCCGGTCCAGCCACCATCATATCTTGCCTACAGTGCTGCAGCCTCCAAGCTGGCTTCATTGCCTCAGCACAGCCCCTCTATGTCTATTCTCAACCAGAAGGCAAAGCTATCCTTTTAGTGTTGCGTTTAGGGCATTAGCTTCTGAGAACAAATTCTAGTTTCTAATTCCCTACAAATGTTTTTATCTTCATTATTGAAGAATTTTTTTTTTTTTTAGATGGAGTCTCGCTCTGTCACCCAGGCTGGAGTGCAGTGGTGTGATCTTGGCTCACTGCAACCTCCACCCCCCTGGGTTCAAGCGATTCTCCTGCCTCAGCCTCCTGAGTAGCTGGGATTACAGGTGTCTGCCACCCTGTCCGGCTAATTTTTGTATTTTTAGTAGAGACAGGGTTTCACCATGTTGGCCAGGGTGGTCTCGAACTCCTGACCTCAGCTGATCCACCTGCCTTGGCCTCCCAAAGTGTTGGGATTACAGGTGTGAGCTACTGTGCCCGGCCTCATTATTGAAGAGTTTTTCCTGGGTAAAGAATTCAAGTTTTGACCTTATTTAATCACTTTGAAGATACAATCCATTGTCTTCTGACTTGTTACATCTGCTGAGAAGTCAGCTATAACTGCCTTGTTGTCCCTCTGAGGGTGATCTGTATTTTTTCTCTGCTGTAGGAATTTCTCTTTGTTTTTTATTTTTAGCAGTTTTATTTATAATATGCCTATAGTTTTTTTTCCTGTTTATACTGCTTGTGATTCATGGGGTTTTTGAATCTGTGGTTTGATGCCTTTCATTTGCCTTGGATAATTCTCAGTTATTATTGCTTCATTTATATACTTTAGCATATTAAACAGAATTAATGTGTGTAACCAATAACTATCTGGATCCTTGTGTTTATTTCTGTTGCCTATTTTTTCTCTTGATTTTTGATTATGTTTCATTTTCTCATATTTTTGGTTGTCAGGCATTGTATATGAAAAACTTTAGAGATCATTTGAAGCTTAAGATAATGTTATTTTCCATTTGTAGGAGGTGTCTAGGGGTGTTAGGAACCCCACATCACCTTAATCCAAGCAGAGATTGAGATGGGTTGAGATGACCTGAAGCTGGGCTTTAGATCCTGTTATGACTGGTTCATTCTTAGTCCAAGGGTGTATCCCTTTGGAGTTTCAACTAAAAGCTTGGTGAATCTACCAGACCCTCCAGCCTGGATTTTTTTTTGGGGGGGTAATACTCCCAAAAACATAGGGGTGTGCCAGGATCTCCCTTGGTGTGCCCTGAGCTTTAACTTTCATCTGATTAGACCCATGAGTCTTTTAAAAGTTCCACTCAACTTCTTAGTCTTTGATCCTTTTATTTCAGAATTGGCAGATACCCTTTGGGGAAAAGAGGCCCCAAGGGCTGTGTTCATCCCTCTGACCGAAACTGCCTTCCTTCCTTCCCTTTCCTCCCTCCCTCCTTCCCTCCCTCCCTTCCTTCTTTCCTTCCTTCCTTCCCTCCCTCCCTCCCTCCCTCCCTCCCTCCTTCCTTCCTTCCTTCCTTCCTTCCTTCCTTCCTTCCTTCCTTCCCTTCTTTCTTTCTTTCTCTCACTTTCTTTCTCTCTCTCTCTTTCTTTCTCTCTCTCTCTCTCTCTTTCTCTTTTTCTTTCTTTCTTTCATCTTGAGGCACAGTTTCACTCTTGTTGCCCAGGCTAGAGTGCAACGGTGTGATCTCGGCTTACCGCAACCTCCGCCTCCTGGGTGCAAGCAATTCTCCTGCTTCAGCTTCCCGAGTAGCAGGGACTATAGGCATGCACCACAGCGCCCGGCTAATTTTGTATTTTTAGTAGAGACAGGGTTTCTCCATGTTAGTCAGGCTGGTCTCAAACTCTTGAACTCAGGTGATTCAGCTGCCTTGGCCTCCCGATGTGCTGAGATTACAGGCGTGAGCCACTGCGCCCAGCTCATCCCTCTGACTTTTCTTTTCCCAGGTCTTGGTCCCAAAGTTCCTCATTGCCTTTTAGTGTCATAATGCCTTTAAACGAAAATATGTTAATATTTTGTCCAACTTACCTTGTCCTCACCAGTAGAGTTGTTCTGAACTCCATGCTCTGCCATGGCTAGAAGGGAGCTAGGCTTTTAAAAATCCAGAGGGAAACTTTTAGCATATCAGGTAATTTTTCTCCTCTATTCAAACCCTCTCATGGCTCCCATCTCACTCAGACTAAAAGACACAGCCTAACAAAGGCTACAAGACCTGATACTGTCTTGCTGCACATCTCTGACCGCATCTTTGCCACTCTCCTCCCTCATTCATCTCTTCTAGCCAGCCCGGCCTCATTGCTTTATCTAGCACTGGCAACATTCACTCCTGCACTGGGCCCCATGCTCTTCTTTCTGCCTGGACCTTGGCCATCCTGCCCTTAGAACAGTGCCTGGCATGCAGGGGAGTGCTCAATGAATGTGATGGATAAGTGAAAGATCTTTGCAGGCTGCGGACAATTCCCTTCCCTCCTGGGTGGGTCCTGGTCCCAAGCTAGGGGGAAGTGATTCTTTGCTGTTCGACCAGCCTCTTTCCCTTCCTCATGAAGCAGTTTCCCTTGGAGACCTTCCCATAACACACAGTGGTGTGCGGATGAAATAAAGTGTGTGAAAGCACTTTGTAAGCAGGAAGCTACACGAGGGTCCTGGCCATTCAAGACCGGGGCCATCCTGGGGCTCAGCTTCTGGGGTCAGGGCTTTGGGTGTAGAAAGATAACGGGAAAATCTACCTCGGGGACTCCACTCTGAGCCCTGTCCTCCTACCCCTTCCCCCATATTTCCTCCCTCCTGTCCGAAGGAGAATTCCCCATGGCGTGTGCCTCCAACCAAGAGAAGAGGGCAGTGAGTGATTCATGGGGAAATCTGTAGGGCTGCTCGGGGCTTATGACTCACAGCTTCTCCTCCAATAGGAAGATTCGACATCCACGCTGAGTCTCCTGGAAATCTCCTTCGCCAAGGCCTCAGTGACCACTGGGGATTCTTTTCGGGACTCCCGCAGAGCTCTCAACAGCCACCTTCCTGGCACTTGTCACTCTGCATAGTTGTATGTCTCTTGCCCAATAAATACATATGGAAAAGAAGAAGGAAGACAGGCAAGGATGGAGGAAGGCAGGGGAGAGAGTCTTGGCCTCCCTCACCTGACTGTGAGCCACCTGAGGGCAAGATCGTGCCTTTTTCATTTCTGTGTCCCCAGCCCCCACTGCAGGGCTAGGCACATTGTTGAGGAAGTAAATGGTTGAATACATGAAGGAACACTTTGTAGGCGAGGGACCTCCTTCTAGGATATGACCAGCCTGGCAGAGCCTCAAGGCAGTGGCAGGGTTTGGGGTCCTGCTGTGGGTATTGCTAGGGAGGCTTTGGAAGACAGTTCTGGTGGAGACACATGCTCTAGCCCCTGCCCACAGTTCAGTCAGGGAATCAACCATACTGAGCTCTCAGTAGTGCCGGGCCCTGCATGGGACCCTGGGTGCACAGGGATGGAGGAGACACGGTTTCTGACTTCAGGCTCTCCTGGCAAGTGGTGGAGACTGATGCATTGGCCCATGATTTTGGCACAGTGATCTGGGGGCTGTAGGTGAGGTGCGGGCAGAGCAAGGGGGTGGAGAAATGCAGGGAGGAGTGGGCAGAGGAGAGAACAATACAGGAAGGCTTCCTGGAAGAGGTGACCCTTGAGCCCTAGAAGGCTGAGCACATGGCACAGGAAGAACTCCCATCTCAAGTGTTGAGGGATGACCTGATGCCAATTTATTGCTGTTCCATAGATTTTATAAGAGGAATAAAGGCCCCAGGACTTGTTCCAGGCCCAACCCTCTTCCCTAGAACTGAATTCCCAAGAGCCCTCATGAGGATTCCCTGCCCTTATCCTGCTATTTTACGCAAAAAGGATCAGAGCCCTGTGTCCCCTGCGGTGGGTGTTTCAGAGTGTGGGCACCGTGCTGCTCTGAAGCCAAGGAAATGACCAGCCGGGAAGAAGGACTGGAAAGTACTAGCCTGTCCGCTGGCCCCGGCTTCCCTCAATGTCATCATCAGATGAGCAGCTTAGGCTGTTCTCCCTTCACCATGAGCCAGAGGAAGGGTCTGTTATAGGTTTCACTGGCCACTCTCCTTCATCATATCCTCATCATCACCAGTGACTTAACGCTTTCTGAGCCATAGCCAAAGACTTCAGGCAGCAGCTTTGTGTTCTAGCCCCAAGTGTAGCAGTTCCTTGCTGTGTGACTCTCAGCAAGTTACATCACCTCTCTGGGCTTCAGATTCCTACTTATCGGCTTTATTTTTTATTTTGAGACAGAGTCTCCCCCAGTATTTGCTTTACATATGTGACTGAATTAGTACATGCATCTAGCCTGCTTGGTGGCCTTATTATTATTGCCACGTTTAGCAAACCGTTGATAGAGTTTGGATGTATTGTCCCCTCCAAATCTCACCTTGAAATGTGACCTCCAGTATTGGAGGTGGGGACTAGTGGGAGGTGTTTGGGCCATGGGGGTGGGTTCGTCCCTCATGAATGGCTTGGTGCTGTCCTCGGGGTAATGAGTGAGTTCTTTTTTTTTTTTTTTTTGAGACAGAGTCTCACTCTGTCACCCAGGCTGGAGAGTGCAGTGGCTTGATCTCGGCTCACTGCAACCTCTGCCTACTGGGTTCAAGTGATTCTCCTGCCCCACCCTCCTGAGTAGCTGGGATTACAGGCACCCACCACCACATCGGGCTAATTTTTGTATTTTTAGTAGAGATGGGGTTTCACCGTGTTGGCCAAGCTGGTCTTGAACTCCTGACCTCAAGTGATCTGCCTGCCTCGGCCTCCTTAAGTGCTGGGATTATAGGTATGAGCCACCACACCTGCTGAGATCTGGCTATTTAAAAGAGCCTGGCCCTTCCTCCCTCTCCCTCTTGCACCGTCTCACCACTTGATACACAGGCTCCTTCCTTTACCGTCTACCATGACTAGAAGCTTCCAGAGGCCTCACCAGAAGCTGAGCAGATGCTGGCACCATGCTGCCTGTACAGCCTGCAGAGCCGAGAGCCAAATAAACCTCTTTTCTTTATAAATTACCCAGTCTTGGGTATCCCTTTACAGCAATGCAAAACAAACTAATACACCATGTCACCTGGAGTGAGTAGCTGAGGCCTGGAGAAGGAGAGGACTTACCCACAGCTCAGGTTTAACACAGTATGTGGTCCAAGACCCAAGCCTGGCAGGGCCTTCCACTGTACCAGGCAAGACAAGGGTGAATCCCACCCTCACTCAGGGGCCTAACATCCCCTTTAAGGTCGGGGAAAGTAGGAAGTACCAAGGATGGCTACTAAATGAGAAGCTCCTCCAAGGACTCCTGGAATAAAGGTTCATGTGTCCTGTGTCCTCAGCACTTGATAGACTACTTACAGACCATTGTGACAGACCATTGTGATGCTGACTATGTAGAGATTCACAGACCACTGTGACACTGACTATGTAGAGCAAAAGGCCGGTTGTTCCCCAGGCTCTAGTCTTCCTTAGTAATAGGCTTTTAGCCAGGTATATGCCCCACATTCCCCAGCCTCTCTTGCAGCCAGGCATAGCTATTTGAATGTCAAACCTAATGTGTGTGCAACTTCCAGAGAGTGTCCTTAAAGAGGGGGCTGATACATTTCTTCCCTGTTTTGTCCTTCCTGTGGTCTGGAATACAGAGTGATGGCTGGAGCTGAGGCAGCCATTTTTAACCATGAAGTGATGTTGGGAATGACGGCAGAGCAGAAAGACAGAAGGAGTCTCCTTCCCTTAGGACTGTTGAGGGGCAATTCTCCATGGCATTGTTATACCTCTTGTGACACGTTTTGCATGGAACCATCTTTTCAAGGATGTTTGTATGGCAAATAGCCTGGGGGAGCAGGAATAGTGTCTCCCTCTGGAGCAGAGGACAGATTTATTTCCTGACCAGGATTATAAAGATAATGCCTTTCTCCAGGTCGAATGTTGACCAGGTTTGTTAGCAGCCTCTTATGCTTATAAGATTAGGAGTTTCCTAAGCTCAGTATATCTCAGCTCTGACATGAGCCCACTGTGTGCACAGTATCCAGCTGGGCCTCCTGCTTCAGCCCCATGGAACTTAGGGGGCAAGTAAACCAGAGCAAAGATAAAGCTTGCACTGCCTACTGTGTTGTAAGTAATAAAGTCCTTTGTCTCTGACCTAAGAGTCCTGTGTCTTCTGCTAGCATCTGTGCAATTGTGGTAAGCTCAGTTGCTAGTTTGCAAGTAGGAGAAAATAAATCTCAGACCCTTCATATGTCTGACAAGGACTTCATGGAGCAGAGCACTATCATCAGCTCTGGTGCACTTTTTAAAGTTTTCCTTTTTCTAACTTCATTGAGATAATATTTATTTTAATATATCTCACTTAAGCTTAAATTTAATAGATTCGGACATATTTATACAGTTTTATATATTTTTAAATTTCAACAAATGTTTGCAGACTGTATTATACCTACCAATACATTCAAGATATGGAACATATCCGTCGTCAAAAATTCCTTTGTGCTGCTTCCTAATCAGTCCGTAACCTCCCAACCTTAGCCAACTAGCATTATGCGTTCTATCACTATAGATTAAAGTTGTGATTTCTAGAGTTTTCTATAAATGGAATTATATAGTATTCCTTTACTGTGTCTATTTCAATTAGCATGCTTTTTGAGATTAATCCATGTTTTCGTGTGCATCATTGGCTCTTTAAAAAAATTTTTTTTCAATGGACTCCATTTCTTAGAGCAGTTTTAGGCTCATGGCAAAATTGAGCAGAAGGTACCGAGATTTCGCATATGCTCCCTGCCCTCACATACACATAGACTTCTCCACTGTCAACATTCCCCACCAGAGTGAGTGGTGCATGTTATAGTCTGTTAATGACACTGACACGTCAGTATCACCCAAAGTCCATAGTTGACATTAGGATTTGCCCTTGGTATTGGACATTCTGTGGGTTTGGACAAATGTATAGTGATAGGTATCCCCAATTGTAGTAGCATACAGAGGAGTTTCACTGCCTTCAAAATCCTCTGTACTCTGCCTATTCAGCCCTCCCTCCCCATAACTCCTGGCAACCACTGATCTTTTCACTGTCTCCGTAGTTTTGCCTTTTTCAGAATGTCATATGGTATGTAGCCTTTTCAGATCAATGTCTTTCACTTAGTAATATGCATTTGAGATTCATCCATGTCTCTTCTATGGCTTTGATAGCTCATTTCTTTTTAACACAGAATAATATTTCATACTCTAGATGTATTACAGTTTATTCACTTACCTACTGAAGGACATCATGCTTGCTTCCAAGTTTTGGCAGTTGTGAGTTTGGATGCTATAAACATCCACGTTCAGGTTTTTGTGTGGAAATATTTTCAATTCCTTTAGGTAAATGCCAAGGAGTGCAATTGCTGGGTTGCACGGCAAGAGTATGTTTAGTTTTGTAAGAAACTGTCAAAATGTCTTCCAAAGTGGCTGTAGCATTTTTCATTTTCACCAGCCCTGGATGAGACTTCCTATTGCCCCACATCCTCTCCAGCATTTGGTGGCATCCAAGTTTTGGATTTTGGCCATTTAACTAGGTGTGTAGTGATGTCTCATTGTTGCTTTACTTTGAATTTCTCTGATGACACATGATGCTGAGCATTTTTTCACAGGCTCACTTGCCAACTGTGTATCTTCTTTGTAAGGTATCTAAGGTATCTTTTATTCATTTTTAAAGTGGGTTGTTTTCATACTGTTGAATTTTAAGAGCTCTGTGTGTATTTTGGATGACAGCTCTTTGTAAGATACATCTTTTGCAAATATTTTCTCCCAGCCTGAGGCTTGTCTTCTCATTCTTTTAAATCTAGTGGGCTTTTTGTGTGTGTGAGCAAACTGTATTTTTATCTTTCTGTGTTGTTTAAGCTACTCTGATGCTGGGCTTTTACTGGAAATGAACCTAATTCTAATACAGGAAGTCATATTTCTGCTTAGAACCTTCCAGTGGCTTGCCATCTTATCCAGAATAAAGCCCAACTCCTTCTGTGTCCTCCATAGGCCCAGCTAGTCTGGGTCTCTGGCAGAGTGGTTAAGAGCAAGGCCTGTAGTTGAAATTCTAGTGGTGTTGCTTCCAATGTCTGTGACCTTGGGCGTTATTTAACTTCTCAGTGTCTCAGGTTCTTCACCTGTAACACGTATTAGTAATAGAATATAGCTCATCAGGTTGTGGAGAGAGCCAAATGAGTTACTGTAGTAAGCACAGGGTCAGGCACATGGCGAGCCCTCACTATGTATCACTATGACACAGTGTCCCTTCCACTGACCACTGCAAACAACACGTGGGTTTTCTTTCATTTCTTCAAGAAACTGAGCTTATTCCCACTGCAGAGCATTTGCACCTTTCCCTCTGCCTGGAACTCTAACCCCTCCACCCAACAGACACACACCACACATGCCCACATACACGCTCAAATACATGCACTCACACATGCTCACACCCACCTGCACATTCCTGAACACTAACAAACACACGCACACGCTCACAATCACACACACGCACCCACACACACGTAATATTCACACCCAAATGTTTGCTCACACAATACCCATTCCCATACACACTCACGTGCAGTCACACACATGCACACTCACACCGAACACATTCCCACCCCTCTCCACACCCTTTTGTGAGGCTGGCTTCTCCCCCTGCTCAGAGGGTCTTATAGACTGCATTACCTCCTGTGGCCTACACTGCTCTGTCTGGGCACCCATTCCTTGGTTAATAGCACCCTCAGCCACGGCTGTCCCATACAGCCTGCATTTCCTGAGCACGCGATGCCCCAGACACTGCTCCAGCTTCTGTTAAAGGGTGATTGTGGCTTAGTGTTGTCTCTCTGACTGCCCTGTAGGCACTTGTAGGGCAGGGACCTTGGCGGTCTTGTTCACAGCTGTTTCTCCCAGCACCAGCCCAGGCCTAGAACATAGCAGGTGCTCAAGAAATGTGTTTTGGAATAAATGGATGAGTGAATGAACAGGACCATGAACTGTCTGCACAGGAAGGTGCCCTGTGTACACCACCTGCCAGTGGGAGCTGAAGTGTAGTGAAGGGAAAGTTCCCTGCACAGGTCAGAATGTGGGTGGGAGGGTCCTGACTTCCTGCCTCGCTTCCTGCCTCGCTGCTGGGATCTTGTCAGACCCTGGCAGGCAGTTCTCCTTTCTCTGCTTTTCCGCAGGGCAAGGATGTGGCCTCCACATTTTTGGTGGGCTAGTTCCAGTATAGACCTCTTCTTCTTCCTCTTCTGCTTCCCCTTCAGAGAGCAGGCAGGCTGCCTGGGGCTGAATCTAGGTAGAAGCACTAGCAAATGCTTCTGTTCCTGTGTGTAGCAATGACCTCCAGGTGTCCTGGCTTCCTAGCCCTGGCCACTCACCCTGGGCAGGGCACCTTCCCACCTTCTCCCTCCTAGACCAGGCTGTGAGGGTCAAGCTACAAGGCTGGGCTGAGGATCTGGAGCCCCCTGGGTGCTCCCCAGGGATTTTTTCTTTCTTTTCTTTCTTTCCTTCCTTCCTTCCTTTCTTCCTTTTTTTCTCTTTCTTTCTTTCTTTCTTTCCTTCTTTCTCTCTTTCTTCCCTCCCTTCTTTATTTCCTTTCTTTTTCTTTCTTTCTCTCTTTCTTGCTTTCTTTCTCTTTCTTTCTTCTTTCTTTCTTTTCCTTCCTTCCTTCCTTCCTTCCTTCCTTCCTTCCTTCCTTCCTTCCTTTCTTTTTTGAAACAGAGTCTTGCTCTGTTGCCCAGGCTGTAGTGCAGTGGTACGATCTCAGCTCACTGCAACCTCTGCCTCCCGAGTTCAAGCGATTCTCCTGCCTCAGCCTCCCGAGTAGCTGGGATTACAGGGGCCTGCCATCACGCCCAGCTAATTTTTGTATTTTTAGTAGAGACGGCGTTTCACTGTGTTGGCCAGGCTGGTCTCGACCTCCTGACTTCAGGTGATCCACCTGCCTTGGCCTCCCAAAGTGTTGGGATTACAAACATAAGCCACCGCACCTGGCCGGATCCTCCTTCTTTTATTGGCCTTGGATTCTCGTTGACTTGACAGGAGGCAGGTAGAGGACAGATGTCAGATCGGGGGAGCAGCTGACAGTTTGAAAATATTTTGAGAATGTATATTCAAACTTCTTGTTTTCTTGTTCTCAAGCTCCAGGTCCCAATAGAAAAATGCAAATTTAACAAAAATCTTCCTGGGATGGAGTGGGAGTTGCAGAGGAATAGATGCAAAGGTAGAAAAGTTTGGAACCACTGTGTTAGGAATGCAGAGGACAGCTTGACGTTTATGTAGTGAAAATGATGTGCTAGCCATGAGTGCATGTGTGTGGCTGTTTCGGGTGTGTTGAAGTGTATAGAAGGGAGGGAGGGTGTGGCTGTGTGTTCCTATTTGTAGGGACGCCCGTGAGGCTGTGGGTGATTGTCCAGGTGTGGACGCGTGCAATGGTGCTGTGCTTGCCTGGGTCAAGGACATAAGCATGCCAGTGGGTGGAGGAGGGGATGTCTCTGGGTGGGCAGCCCGGGTGGTCCTGGCCTGATAGCCAGTTTGAGGAAGCTGAGTGGGAGCTGACCTCCTCTGCGCCCTTGATCAGCCAGACCAGCAGAGCTCTTGGGCATTTAAGGCGCTGGCCCAGGCGGGCAGCTCATTAGGCCGTCTGGAGTCGAGATGGCGCAGGCCTTCCGGGGGGCAATGAAAGCTATTTTTAGTGGCCTGGGCTAACTCCCAAATCCTACTGACTATTTCTGGCACCAAAAGACTGCCCTGAAGGATGTGGAAAATTTTCATGTCAAGAATGTCTGGTTTCCCTTTGGCTAAGCAAGGGTGGAGCAGGGAGAGCAGGACAAAGGGCTCGAGGCCCAAGGAATTCTGGGAAAATCTCGATAGTGAGAGTGTGAAATGGCCATCATCCTGCCCTTTAGAGAAGAGCATGGACTTTTAAAAACAGCTTCGTTACTCAGGAGGCTGAGGCAGGAGACTCGCTTGAACCCGGGAGGTGGAGGTTGCAGTGAGCCGAGATCATATCACTGCATTCCAGCCTGGGCAACAGAGTGAGACTCTGTCTCAAAAACAAAACAAAACAAAAACAAACAAAAAAACCAACAGCTTTGTTATGGGTGACCATCTGTCTTGGTTTGCCAGGGACTGTCTTGGTTTTAGCATGGAAATTCCTGCATGCAGGGCTTTCAGCTCCAGCAAACTGGGACAGTTGGTCACTCTGGCTCCATTTCACAGCTTTTTAAGTTCTAGAAGCTAAATTATAACAATAGCTTGAATTACATGTATCATTTTCTAGTCCTATCAGTACGGACTGTTATCATCTCCATTTTACACATAAGAAACTGAGGCACAGAGAAATGCTGCAACTTGCCTTTGCCTGGCCGCTATCTGAGTGATGAAGCCAGGATTTAAGTTCTGCTGTGATGGTGTCAGAATCCACCATTGTGCTGTATGGAGAAATAGTATCTTTGGACCCAGGAAAGCCTGGATTCAGTTACTTCCTAGAAAGACACTGTATTTGGCCAGGTTGTCAGGAGGATGAAAGGAGAAAAGTAGGTGCTTAGGAAGTATTGGCTCTCTCTCTCTCTCTCCACGGTCTTGTTCTGTCAACCAGGCTGGAGTGTAGCAGTGCAATCATGGCTCACTGCAGCCTCGGGCTCCTTGTCTCAAGTGATCCTCCCACCTCAGCCTCCAAAGTAGCTTGGACTACAGGCTTGCGCCACCATAACAGGCAAATTTTTGTATTTTTGTAGAGACAAAGTTTCGCCATGTTGGCCAGGCTGGTCTCGAACTTCTGGGCTCAAGAGATCTGCCCGCCTCGGCCTCCCAAAGAACTGGGATTACAGGAGTGAGCTCCCGCACCCGGCCTCTGGGCTCCACTTATCTTAGCCGTAGAATGGGCTGATGCACGCATCCTCCCAGGGCTCCTGGAGGGAGGGTTCGGGAGATCAAGTGGGATCTGCTCATCTGACTTCTCCAACCAAGTCTCTCTCTCCCTAAGCCAAGTCGGGCCCGGATAGCCAGTGAGCCTGTGAGCTGGGAGCGGAGGTGCGGACGTGCGTGCTGCCGGCCGGGGCATGAATGGAATGCGTTGGGCCCCAAGAGACGCGCTGTTCCTTCCGCAGGCCGCGCGTCAGCGACAGAGCAGGAAGGGCCGGGGCCTCCTCGCGTTCCCAGCGGCCCCCTTCGGGCTGGGAAAGTGGCTGAACAATAGGGCTGCCCGGCTGGCTGCCCGGGCTGCTGGGAGGGACTGATGCCCGGTGTGTGTTTGTGTGTGCGCGCGCGCGCGTGTGTGTGTGTGTTTGTGCGCGCGCGCACGATCCTTAGGGTGAGGGCCGTAGAGCCCTATGCTTCCTGACTGGGAAAAGGGAGGACTCCTTACTGGGTTTCCCCAAGTGTCAGGCCCTTCTGCCTTATCTAATTTGGTACCCACAGCCACCCTGGGAGAGAGGTATTAGCATTCTCATCGGCAGAGAGGGCCACAGAGGCGAACTGGATTTGTGTCTTGCTTAGAATTTGTGCATTGCTTAGAGACGGTCCTACGGGCATTGGCCATCTTTCAACAGTGGGTTTGGGACTGAGGCTGGGGCCAGGGAAGAGGCTGGAAAACCTTGTGAGGTACCCTGGAAAGCATGCATATGCACACACCATTTGCTAAGAGAATGAGCTCTCCCCAGATACCAGGATAAAGCTGTGAGGTTACCAGCACCTCCAGTTTACACCTGTGGAGACAGGCTCAGAGGAACCTGCCCACTCACGCTGCAAGTTCATATTCAGTGTGCCAAAAGGATTTAAATAATTAATTCTGCCCTTTCTATATAAACGGCACCTCCAGGTAATCAAATGGTTGATGAGTGGAAGTTTCTATTTCTGCTTAAAAATGTAGAAGGGATGATAGACTAGAAAGTCATTGTTCGACTCCTGATGGAGTAATGGAACCAGGCATTGGGCAACTACAGCTGCTCACATCACAAAGAGACAGACAAACAGGTAGTATGAGCCTGTGGGTGGAAGAACGTGGCACCACCCATGGAACAGTCTTGCCCAAAACTCTAACCTGAATCTGAACAAGTCCCTAGATTCAACCAGGTTACAGAAGCTACAGGGGACAGAGGAACATGTTAAGTAGCACCAGAGGGATGTAGTCAGCATACTTCAGATGTGGGACATTCTATAGATAAACAGCTGGTCTCTTCTACAAATAAAATGCAAGAAAAAAGACAGACAAATAAGAAATAAACAAGTAAAAAATAAATACAGGGAAGGGGAATCTCTAGAGTAAAGCAGATTAGGAGACATGCCAACCAGTCACCATGTCTGGATCTCATTAGGACTCTGATCTAAACAAACTGTGAAGCAAACTCACCAATCAAACAAATGAAAAATATTCATTGTTGCATTCAGACTCACTTGGGTTCAAATCCCAGCTTTGCCACTTCCCCACTGTGTGCTCCCAGACAAATGACTTAACCTCTCTGAGCTTCTGTCGTAAAACGGGAACAGGCACCCACCTCACAGAGCTTCTGCTAGAGTTATATAAGTCAATAGAAAATGTCTAACATGTAGCAGGCCCACAATAAGTGTTCAAACACAACAATCTCCTGATTATGAAATAATCAGGAAATTCAAACAGGTCCCTAAGAACCACCTGTCTGGGGCCTAGTGATCTGTTTTGAACTGATGCTCCCAGATGGGATTCGTAGGATCAGACAGCTTTAAGACTTTGGGTAAAATGTGAACTGTCCCCAAGGCAGTGATATCTGCCTGTCTCCTGCTCCTTGGAGCTCCTGGAGGTTAGGTACTTGCTGGAGAAGTCAGTTTGTGGGAGGAGAAAGGTAGGAGGGAGAGACTGTTTTCTCTTTTCTGTTATCTGCCCTCAGGGTCCCTTTTTTTTTTTTTTTTTTTTTTTTTTTTTAGTACATGTGTCTTATAGGTAGCCAGGGTCTGGCCTTTTTATTCTGTCTGCCCAGAACCCAGTGTTTAAAATTAGGCCCCTTGAGCCAGGGGCTGCTGTAATCCTGCACCCTGGGAAACGATGTAAACAACAAGCTTCTGTTATTGGGACATAAAGCGTGTGCTTGAATCTGGAGTGGCTCAGGATGGTTGATGTCTCATTCCCTCTGAGGACAAACCTGCCTTGGTTGGTCTGGCCCCTCTGAAATGCAATGTTCTGCCCAGGCCCACAGCCCTGGATGCTGCCACTCAGGAATGGGTCTCTGATGTGGAGCCTGCATTTCTTCTTGAGACGGTCTTTTCATTCCAAAGATGGAGATATGGAGTCCCTATGAGTCCCACCCAAGGTCAAACAGCAAGTTATTATTATCTCACACATATGGGCCTTACAAAATCCTTATTTAAAATGGTTTGCTTTCATTTTTACAGATTAAATCACATCCATAGCAAAATACTTAAAACTACTCAAGGGTCTGATCTGTGACAAGTGACTTCTTTCCAAGCCTACCCCCAGTCACCTCATTCTCTATTCCAGAAACTGTTACCAGTTTCTTGCATGTCCTTCCAGAGATGGTCTGTCCAGGCTTTCTCAGGGGGCTTCCACAAGAGAACTAGGTCTCAATGCCCCACGGCATCCGTGGTGTGTAAGTAATTAACTTCTCTCCTCTACATCCCTGTGGTTCCAGGTCTGTGCCATCCTTGGGCAAACTGAGTGTTAGTCCCTCATGCCATTTTCTCTGTTCTGTGGTTAGACCCTGACCTCCAGCTGCTCAATTCAACAAATTATCCCATACCTTTCTTTTTCTTTTACATTATCTGGGAGATGACTTACTGTGAGTATGTGGAGAGCTGCCTCTCTGTTACGACTGTGTGGTACCCACTGCATGCATGCATGTAATTCATTGATCTGTTTCTTCTAATGGGCATGGAGGTTGTTTCCAGTCTTTGGCCTCTATTCACAATACTTCAGTGCACATTCTCTTGCACATATATGAGATCACCAGTGAGATACATTCCTGGAGGAATAGGACCTTACTAATTCGTGTCAGAACTGGACCTAGTGCCAAAGCTTATAGGAGCAAGGACAAAAAAGGTATTGCAGCCAGTCTAGGAAGAGCCTGGCTTAGGATATCTCATTTGCATCCTAGACATGCAAACAATCTGGAAGTTAGGGGAGAAGAACAGGAATTCCAGAAGTTCAAGGAGGGGAACGAACACTTATTGTGGGCCTGCTACATGTTAGACATTTTCTATTGACTTATATAACTCTAGCAGAAGCTCTGTGAGGTGGCTGCCTGTTCCCGTTTTACGACAGAAGCTCAGAGAGGTTAAGTCATTTGTCTGGGAGCACACAGTGGGGAAGTGGCAAAGCTGGGATTTGAACCCAAGTGAGTCTGAATGCAAAGCCTGTGCCCCTTTTGCTCCACCACCTGATGAGTTGCAAATATTTCCAGAATGGCCAAGGGTCAGGGCTGGCACATTGCCCATCTCCAGACAGTGTAATTCACATCGCTGCCTGTGTGCTCAGCACCCCAAGGCATTGTGCAGTGCACAGTCTATGAGGTTGCACATGGCAACCCCGTCAGCGTGCCACACTCTGCTCTCAACAAAAAAAATCAATAAACACAATTGCAGCTCTTAAAAGCATGCAACAGCAAAGTAGTTGTTTTATGAATTCTCTTATTTGTTCATTAAGAAGTTATTAGTAGGCCGGGTACGGAGGCTCACGCCTGTAATCCCAGCACTTTGGGAGGCCGAGGCAGGCGGATCACGAAGTCAGGACATCGAGACCATCCTGGCTAACACGGTGAAACCCCGTCTGTACTAAAAACACAAAAAATTAGCTGGGTGTGGTGGCGGGCGCCTGTAGTCCCAGCTATTCGGGAAGATGAGGCAGGAGAATGGTGTGAACCCGGGAAGTGGAGCTTGCAGTGAGCCGAGATTGCGTTACTGCACTCCAGCCTGGGCGACAGAGCAAGACTCCGTCTCAAAAAAAAAAAAAAAAAAAGAAGTTATTAGTAGACTCTAAGAGGATCAAAGTTGATCAAAATCTCTTCAGTCATTGTGATTTAAAGATACCCTATGATCAAGGAGGATGATAAGACTGACTCTGTTTGGCAAGGCTTCTTGGAGGAGGCAATTGGGCTGGGCCCCGAAGGATGAGTAGGAGTTTGGCAGATGGGAGAGGAGTGAAGTGAGGAGTGAGGGTTAAGGAAGAGCATTTCAGGTGTGGAGGATAGCCCGCAGAAGGCACAGGGTGTAGAGTAAGCAGTCGTCGGGGACTGCAAGCAGTTCCCTATGACGTGGGTGGAGGGAGTGAGGGAGGAAATCAGGGGTGGGGTTGGTGGCCAGAAAGGCAGGTCGGTGGGGGGCCGTTGGAGGGACTCAGACCACACGGACACATGCACTTGTGTGAGCAGGAGACAAAGAAGGAATCCTGGAGCCCCTGCCTGAGTTTAAATCCTGATCCTGACTGTGTGACCTTGGACAAGGCCTCTTTGTCTGCACAGTGGGTGATAAAATGGGCTGTGATAGGATCCAGCAAAGGGGTTCTTGGTTGGGATCGTGTGCGCAGAGCCGGAGGTCACTCAGTTGTCCTCAGCAATGTGTGTGCATCTCATTTGCCATGACCCGCCCACCTGGGAACTCTCGGGTGTGGAGAGTGGCATGGTGGGGCCAGGGGAAGGGCAGGCTGGAGCTGGTGTAGCTGGTCTGGCTTCTGCTGGGCTGGGCCTGCAGGCTGCTGGGAGTCTCCTTCCCACCCTCCCTGGGTGGCTCAGCTCGCTACACACTGCAGTGGGGGTGGGGTGGGGACAAGAACGAGGAAGCCTGGCATTGAGTGCCTACCGTGAGCCAGGCCTATGCCCAGCCCTTTATTCACATTGCCTTGTTTAAATCTCAGCAAATCAGGTACCTCATTCCCATGTCACAGATGAGGAAAATATGGACCCAGTTTGCACGGGTGAAAGGTTTCACGCCATGGCCATCTACTCTGGAGCCTGAGTTCTTTCTCTTCATCTTTGAATCACCAGTTTCTTTATCTCCACTCAGGCTCAGGAGAAAATGGAGGCAGGGGCGTGGGTTCTCAGCCCGCATCGATTTAGGTGCCTTCCAAGCTTGAGGTAAAGGTGGGACCTGGGGGTATCGCCATCAACCTCTTGCACTTTATGCTCTAGTAGTTTCCACTTCAGGCCTCCATACCTTTGCATATGCTGTTCCCTGTGCCTGGAATGTTCTCATTCCTCTCTGTCTGCCTGGCAAACTCCTATTCATCCATTAAAACCCAGATTAACCGGCACCTTCTCCTAGAAGCTGTCCGTGACTTTGCCCTAGGCAGCAGCATTCCCTCCTTCCTCTGGACCTGTGCCCCTTGTAGCATCCTTTTACTGTGCCCCTTTTACCATGGGTTGTGATTACATAGAGGCTTGTCTGTCTTCCCAGTTAGATGATTAACAGTATCAGGGCGGGGACCGTTCTTGTTTACCTCTGGACTCTTAGTCCTTATTACAGGGTCCAGGACATAGTAGGTGCTCAGGAAAGCCTGGTGGAATTTTTTTTTTTTTGAGACAGAGTCTCACTCTGTCACCCAGGCTGGAGTGCAGTGGTGCACCTGGCCTTCTGGTGGAATTTAATTGCAGCCTGTTTGATTTGTGTAACTAGATATTGTGTGTTCAGCCAGTGCTCTGTGCAGAACCATTCTAAACACTTCTCATACATTTAGTTCTCACAACACCCTGATGAGGCTGGGTCATTATCTCCACTTCACTGAAGACAGCCAGGAAATACCATAGCCAGAGCCCGGCTAGCGTGAAGTCTCCAGCCCTAATTTATGTATTGCCATTTCCCAAACTCGCATGAGATGATTCAAACTGGTACTTGGGTTAATATTTTTTAAAAATAATTATTTTATTTTAATGTATATTAGAAAAAATACTATGTCAAATCCATGTGTCCCCATAAACCTTTATTCTTATAATTTCACTATTCATCTTTAATATTAAGACTATATTCACTTGTTCACCTAAACTTTTAAAATAGTTATATATTTTGGAGGCTGGGCACTGTAGCTCATGCCTGTGAACCCAGCACTTTTGGGGTCCGAGGTGGGTGGATCACCTGAGGTCAGGAGTTTGAGACCAGCCTGGCCAACATGGCAAAATCTTGTCTCTACTAAAAATACAAAAATTATCCAGGCATGGTGGCACATGTCTGTAATCTCAGCTACTTCAGAGGCTGAGGCAGGAGAATCACTTGAACCTGAGAGGCAGGGGCTGCAGTGAGCCGAGATCACGCCACTGCACTCCAGCCTGGGTGACAGAGTGAGATTCTGTCTCAAAAAAAAAAAAGTTATATATTTATGTTCATGTGGATTAGAAAACATATGTAACCTGTGCATCAAACCCATGGCCTTTGGCTGTGATATAATTTCCTTTTAAAAAATAAAGTTAGGCCAGGTGCAGTGGCTCACACCTATAATCTCAGCACTTTCGGAGCCTGAGGCTGGAGGATTGCTTGAGCCCAGGAGTTTGAGACCAGCCTGGGCAACACAGCAAAATCCTGTTCTCCACAAAAAGTAAAAAAAAAAAAAAAAAAAAAAGTTAGCTGGGTGCCATGGGTCATGCTTGTGACTCCAGATACTTGGAAGGCTGAGGCGGGAGGATTGCTTGAGCCCACTGCACTTCAGCCTAGCAACAGAGCAAGACCCCGAGGATGAAAAATAAACCCCAACCAAAACCACTACGTGTTACCAGAGTGAGTGGGGGACACTTGCCCAGGCCCCACTGGAAGAAGTAGGAGGCAGACAGAGCGGGGCTTGAACCAGAGTTGAAGGCTGTCCTGGTCCCAACTTTCCCGTTACCCAACACCTGTCCACTCCCAACCTAGCAGCCAGAGTGAGCTTCAAAAAATGTAAATCAAATTCTGTTCCTCTGTGGTGAAACCCCCCAATGGCTTCCTGTTGCCTTTTTTTTTTTTTTTTTTTGAGATGGAGTCTTGCTCTGTTGCCCAGGCTGAAGTGCAGTGGCATGATCTCGGCTCACAGCAACTTCTGCCTCCCGGGTTCAAGCGATTCTCCTGCCTCAGCCTTCCGAGTAGCTGGGACCACAGGCACATACCATCACGCCCAGCTAATTTTTTTGTATTTTTAGTAGAGGTGGGGTTTCACCGTGTTAGCCACGATGGTCTTGATCTCTTGACCTCGTGATCCACCCACCTTGGCCTCCCAGAGTGCTAGGATGACAGGTGTGAGCCACCACGCCTGGCCCTGTGGCATTTAAAAAGGAAAACCTGACCTGCCCACTGCCCCTTTTTCTCCTTCCCCCTTGGCTGTGAGGCAGGAACCATGTTGGCTCATTCTCTTTCCAGATCTTCACGCAGACAGTTTGTCCTCAGCCATCTCCCCAGAGAGGCTGCCTCCCCACACCGACCACCCAATCAGAAGTTCTTCTAAGTATTCACAATCACTTCACCTTGTTTAATTTAGATGAGCAGAGCCTCTAACATTATCTAGATCTTTCTTTTCTTTTTTCTTTCTTTCTTTCTTTCTTTCTTTCTTTCTTTCTTTCTTTCTTTCTTTCTTTCTTCTTTCTTCTTTATTTCTTTTTCTTTCTTTCTTTCTTTCGTTCTTTCTTTCTTTCCCTCCTTCTCTCCCTCCCTCCCTTCCTTCTTTCCTTCCTTCCTTCCTTCCTTCCTTCCTTCCTTCCTTCCTTCCTTCCTCCTTCCTTCCTTTTCTTTCCTGTGTATTTTTGTTATTCTGTTAGAGCAAGTACTCTTTCTTATCACTGCTGTGTCCTCAGAATAGTGCCCGGCACATAGTAGGTGTTCAATCGATTTCTGTGTCTCACACTCATGTGTAGGTGGTGCTGAGGGGCTGGGGAGTGGGCTTATGCTCCGGGCATCCACAACTGTGAGGTGAGCTTCTCCGAAAACAGCTGACAGATGTGGGGTTCTCCAGCTGAGCAGTCCAGGCAGCTGAAACCAAAAATGCAGACGGGATTAGTCACCCTTCGAGCCTGGTAACGCTGGCACCGAACACACTCCCCATCCAAACACATCACAACATTGTGGGCCTCGGCGTCTCCAGGGCCCCAGGTGGCAGCTTTGGCATTTGGGAGCTGGCAGCAGCCTGGCAGGGTGGGCACTGGGGGTGGGGGCAGTGGTGGGCAAGGAACGAGGTGGGTTGAGGGCCACAGATAGCATTCCCTAGACTGGAGACAGGCAGTGGCAAGGGAAACTGGAGGCTTCTGAGGACAAAGCAAACCTTGAGAAAAGGAGTCTTGAAGAATGAGCTCAAAGCTGTTGAAAAATAAAAATTCCACTCATAAACCAAAGCAGACCACTCGGTTGTGAAATCAGTTTCCGTGACACTTGGTGTACTTGAAAGGGGAAATTCTCTATTTTCTTTCTTTTTTGTTTTATAACAGCTTTATTGAAATATAATCACATACCATGTACTTCACCCATGCAAAATGGACAACTCCATGGTTTTTAGTATACTCACAGTTGTGCAACCATCACCACAATCAGTTTAAGAACATTTTCATCACCCCAGAAAGAAACCCCCTACCCCATTAGGAGGCATTCCTCTTGCCCTTCACCGCCAGCGTAAGCCACTGATAATCCAATTATGTCTCCATAGTTTTGTCTACTCTGGACATTTTTTTTTTTTTTGAGACGGAGTCTCACTCTGTCGCCCAGGCTGGAGTGCAGTGGCGCAATCTCAGCTCACTGCAAGCTCCGCCTCCCGGGTTCACGCCATTCTCCTGCCTCAGCCTCTCCGAGTAGCTGGGACTACAGGCGCCCGCCACCACGCCCGGCTAATTTTTTTTTGTATTTTTAGTAGAGACGGGGTTTCACCGTGGTCTCGATCTCCTGACCTCGTGATCCGCCCACCTCGGCCTCCCAAAGTGCTGGGATTACAAGCGTGAGCCACCGCGCCTGGCCCTACTCTGGACATTTTATATACATGGAATCATACAAGATGTGACCTTTTGTGACTGTTTCCTTACACCTAGCTTCATGTTCTTAAGGCCTTCCATGTCATAGCACATATCAGTACTGTATTCCTTTTCAGGGCCAAATAATATTCTATCATTGTATGAATAAACTATATTTTATTATTCATTCTTTGGTTGGTGGACATTCGGGTTGTTTCTATTTGTTTTGCTATTATGAAGAATGTTGCTATGAACATTTGTGAGTGTACACGTTTTTGTGTGGATGTATAATTTCATTTCTCTCGAGTATATACCTAGTATATTCCTAGGAGTGGAAATCTGTTTTCTTTTTTCTTCTTGAGATGGAGTCTCACTCTGTTACCCAGGCTGGAGTGCAATGACACGATCTCGTCTCACTGCAACCTCTGTCTCTTGGGTTCAAGCGATTCTCCTGCCTCAGCCTCCCAAGTAGCTGGGATCACAGGCATGCGCCCCCACGCCCAGCTAATTTTTGTATTTTTGGTAGAGATGGGGTTTCACCATGTTGGCCAGGCTAGTCTCAAACTCCTGACCTCAAGTGATCTGCCTGCCTTGGCCTCTCAAAGTGCTGCGATTACAGATGTGAGCCACCATGCCTGGCCACTATTTTCTTTTAAAAAGAAAAAAAAAAAAAAGAAAACATTCCCCAAGTCAAAATACACACAGTGTGGAGTGGATTTAAAATGTCAGTTGCAGTTGTAATAGCACAAGTGTGGGAGCCACAGCTGTACCTGGCACATCCTGGAAGCCCAGTGAATATTTTCGAACAAATGCCCAAAAGCTCACTCATTCTGTTGTCCTCAGTAAAAAGGCCCAGGGGGTAGAAATGTGACAAATATGCTACTTGAATTTAATTGATTGTTTTGGGTTTCCTAGACAAAGATGGAGAAGCACCCCCAACCCTAGCCCCCGCATGTAAGGAACTCAGTCTAGAGGGAGACGCGGACAAGTAAACCCAGCACCAGGACACAGGAAGGACAGCAGGACTCTTTTCTGTCCTCCTCACTTTTGGCGTTTCCTTCTTGAGCCAATGGCACTTCCCCTAAATTCCTGTTGTGGGCTGCCTCTTGTCTCCATGGGAGAAGCCCCAGTAGGAGGAGAAAGCAGCATCTTCAGGAGGATGTTGGCCTGTACTTGGGACACACCTATCCCTATCTTTGTGTCTGACGTTGAGACCTATTGATCTCTTTTATGAAAGAAAGAGCATCTTGCCTATTGCTTTTTTCTGATTGTCAACATACTTCCATCTTTTTTTTTTTTTTTTGAGATGGAGTCTTGCTCTGTTGCCCAGGCTGGAGTGCAGTGGTGCGACTCTGTCTAAAAAAAAAAAGAAAAAGAAAATATACAACCCCCTGTGTTTTACTGACTTACCAGACACATTCATACACCACTTCCTGGTATGCTTTTTGTTTGTAGAGTTTTAATGTGTTTATTTATTTATTTATTTTTGAGATGGTGTCTCACTCTGTCACCCAGGCTGGAGTGCAGTGGCGCCATCTCGGCTCACTGTCACCTCCACCTCCCAGGTTCAAGTGATTCCCCTGCCTCAGCCTCCCAAGTAGCTGGGATTACAGGCGCCCACCACCATGCCTGGCTAATTTTTGTATTTTTAGTAGAAACGGGGTTTCACCATGTTGCCCAGGCTGGTCTTGAACTCCTGACTTCAAGTGATCTGCCCACCTCAGCCTCCCAAAGTGCTGGATTGTAGCCATAAGCCACCGTGCCCAGCCCATTTATTTTTAAAGCAGATATTTGCTTGTTCATCCACAAATGTTTATTGAGTGTCAAGTCCTCAGAAGGACACAGAGAGAAGTAAAAGTTTCCCTTGACCCTCAATTGCCTGGCAGCCTAGCACGACAGTCAGACATAAATAAATGGGAGCCCTCTCTTTGTGTTGTAGTGGGGGACCCTACAGGGCATAGTACTTTCATTCTCTCTCACACATAATTTTCTTATTCAGAATCTACAAATACACATACACATTACTGTAGTCGCAGATCTGACATATATTCTGTTCTCATGTGGGTTATATGTAATCTTATAATTTTCACTTTTCAATGTTACACGTATATTTTTGCGTCCAGAAGTGAGATATTTTATATCTTATGCTTCCATTTAACAAAATATTATATCCTTTTTAAAAGGTACTTTTTTCTTGTGATTTTAATAGTAGTACATTTTCAATGGAGAAAATTTAGCAAATATAGAAAAAAAAAGACATGTAAATAAAGACCACTTATAACCTCACACCACCCAGAGACAGGAATGTCAACATGTTGCCATCCTTCCTTCTGGTCTTCCTTCTAGGCCGTCTGCTATGTTATGTGTATTCTTATGAAGGCACATGTTGTCTAACGTGGTGTTCAATTCCAGTGATACTGGTAGGGGTCTGGGTGTCCCAGCAGAGGTAAACATTTTGATAACACACCTCCCTTCCAGAGGGAGCCTCTATTTCCTTCTCTCCAGGTCACTCACTCACTGTGCAGCAGCCACTAAATGCAGGAGTCCAGGCCACTGGTCAGCCAGTGGCAGGGAGGGTTTCTGGAAGGTCCCAGGAAAGGTTCTGAGCCCAGGCCCAAGGTTGGGGAGTCTGAGCTCTTGAGCCCCACCCCTAGGAGGGTGAGGAGGTGGGGAGAGCAAAGGAATTACTGCTGGGACAGAGAGCGTCTCCCCCAGCCCCCTGAGCCAAGGCTCTAAATAAGGGCCCTGGATCTGCTGTGTCAAGCGACAGCTGAGAATCCCTGTGGCTCAGTGTCCCCACATCCGCTGCCAGAGTCACTGGGGGGTGGAGGGTGGGGGTGGGAAGTGGGGTGCTAAGGAGCCAAGACCCAGCACCCAACCTTTACCAATGTCCCCGACAGCCTTGCTGAGCAAAGGAACTTCTCAGAGAGAGAGAAAAACAAAGGCCCTGGGAATGTTAAACCCAGTCTGTGAAACAGAAGTCCTGCTTCTCTCCATGGAGTGGCAGTGTAGCAGTCACCGTTTTTTCGCCAAGGTAGGAAAGAAAGAACAACCATGAGAGGTTTGGTGCCATGACTATTCCTGCAGAACCTCCACGACAGCTCTAGGAGGTAGGCATCACTGTCCCCATGACAGCAAGGTGGAATCTGAGGCTGGGAGCAGAGGTGATTTGCCCATGGTCACACAGGGCTGGGGCGACTCCCCATGCTCTCCTGTCCCTGCTCCTGTCCGCCCCTGGCCCTGTGGGGCCTTCCCTCTCTCCAGGCACCGCGAAACCTGCCTGACGAACTTCACCGCCCCGGGTCCCCACCTGTCCCTATCCCTGTGCAGGCAGGAAACGCGGGCTCCTCACCTCAGCTTCCCAGCAGCCCCAGTCTGGCCCTCCCATAGAAATATTTATCTAGTGAATGAATAAACACAGAGAGGGGCCCTGCACATAAAACCAGGCTGGGACAGCATCCTCCAGCACAGGCTCTCCACACCTCACGTGCAGATGCACACATGTGTGTATGTTTATGCGTGTGTGTGTGTGTGCATGCATGTATGTGTGTGGGGAGCCAGGGGGTGGAGTGGAGTGGTTGGACACGCAGACTTGAGAGCCAGACTGCCTGGGTCTGAATCCCAGCTTCTCAGCTGTGTGCCCTTGGGCAAGTGGCTGTCCCTCTCTGTGTCTGTCTTTGCCTCTGTGAAATAGTGGAGGGGTAAATAGTCTCTATCTCATCATTCATGCAACAGCGCTGGTATAGGAGTTAGTCCAGTGCCTGGCGCAGAGCAAAAGCTTTTAAAATGCAACAAATTATTGGGGAAACTGAGTCAAGATTACCAGATGAAGTGACTTTATGACTTTGGGCAGGGGAGAGGCCACGTGCACCAAGAGGCTCTTGCGAGGAGGTCACATCGGAATTGTTCTGGAACTCTCCTGCCTGCGAGCCTTCGGTGGCTCCTCTGCTGTCCTCAGAGCAGTCCAGAGGGGGTTTGTTGGTTGCCTGCAGGGTCCCCAAGGCTCTGGAACCCTGCCCACCTCTGGGGTTTGCCTCTGTGACCCTGCTCTGTTCCCACCTTCCCCATCGTGGCCTCCATCCCTTCCTGCAAGTGGATCAGCCCCAAACCCTGCAGCTGTGTTGATGACTTTATCTCCCTCCCACCTAGGCCTGCCTCGCAGCTCTTCCTCCAAAATATATGCTGGCCTGGCTGCCGCCCACCCCTCCAGTGCCCACCCCTCAGGACTGCCCGGTTGTCTCTCGCCTGGCCTCAAGTCCCTGCTGGGCTTCCATCCTTGCCCACAAGGCAGACAGAGGGGTCCTTTGAAAATATGGCTCTGAGAGTGCCACCTCCCCAACACGCTTGGGGGACACCTCCAATGCCTGGCCGGTACACCAAGCCCTAGCTGCTCAGGCCCTGCCACCCCCTCCCTGCCTTCACTCTCTTTGCTTTACCCTGCAGGCCTCCTCCCAGGTGCCCGCAGAGCCTGGGCACCTGCCCCACAGTGCCAGCATCTCTGCCCAAATTCACCTGCTCAGAGAGGCCTTCCCTGGTCTCCCCAACTGGCCCCCATACACACAAACACGCACACACACGCACACACACATACATACACAAATACACATAGATATACACACAAACACACATACATACATACATACACAGGCACAGCATCCACACACAAGTCCGCATACATACAATATGCTGTAATAGAGCTTACACTTTAGAGAGATGGACAATATTGTAAAGTTTATAAATAAGTGATTTGTGCATTTCATACATAATATTAAAAGATAATATAATTTTGGGTGGAAATAAGCACTTTAAAAAGCTAAGGAGGTGGCTGGGCGTGGTGGCTCACACTTGTAATCCCAGAACTTTGGGAAGCCGAGATGGGCGGGTCACCTGAGGTCAGGAGTTCAAGACCAGCCTGGCCGCCAACATTGCGAAACGCTGTCTCTATTAAAAATACAAAAATTAGCCAGGTGTGGTGGCCGGCACCTGTTATCCCAGCTACTTGGGAGGCTGAGGCAGGAGAATCGCTTGAACCTAGCAGGTGGAGGTTGCAGTGAGCCAAGATTGCGCCACTGTACTTCAGCCTGGGCAACAGAGCAAAACTCTGTTTCAAAAATAAATAAATAAATAGGAGGGAAGCAATAAAGAAGAGACTAGGGTATATATGTCACACACACACACACACACACACACACAGCCTAGTCCCCTCTTCATCTGTTTCCTTAGTTTTTCTCAAAGTGCTCATTTCCACCTAAAATTATATTCTCTGATAATTTTATTTCTGAAATGTATAAATCAATTATTTCTAAGCTTCACAATATTGCCTGTCTCACTGAATGACAGCACAAATATTGTCTGCAGGAGAGAAGGAAGGAAAAAGGAAGGAAGGAAGGAGGGGAGGGAGGGAGGGAAGGAAGGGAGGGAGGGAAGGAGGGGAGGGAGGGAAGGAGGGAGGGTGGATCAGATCTGGCTGGGCAGAGACGGCAAGGAGGGAAGAGGTGAGCCCGTGCGGGGATATCTGGGTAACAGCCTGGTCTGGCTGGCTCAGAGAGGGTGCAGGGCACTGTGGGACAGGAGGCTGGGGGATGACTTTTGGAACAAAATGTGTGGAGCCTTAAATGCCAGAAAAGAGAGCTGTGGAACCAAGGGGCAGATCTGTGTTTTTGACCCTAAACCTTTTTCCTCTCCCTGGAAGGCAAGTTAGTGTCTAGAAAGAACAGCGGATTCCTCAGGGTCCCGTCCTGTAGAGCTGCTCATATTCCAGCCTCCAGCCCACAGCCGGGGAGGGTGTGGACTCGGGGAGCTGGGGCCAGGGAGGAACTTGCAGCGTAACACCCTCTGGAATGCTGTGGCTGCAATTAACTCGCTCCAGATTCACTCAGTTCCCGTCAGAACACGAAACCAGAGGGAAAAAACCCATGAGGCCCGGATTGATCAGCACAGAACTTAGCAACAGCACAACAAGCTGCAGCTGACCCGTCCCTGGAGCCGAGGTGCTTTCCGGCCAGGCCTGGGGGTTAGGAGCTGGGAGCTGATCTGCCGCTTCTGGCTGGCGTGTGGAGCCAGAGGCCCACCCCAAACCTCAGGAGGTCCACCTGGCCGGCGCCAGTTGGGTGAAGCTGTGGCTCAGGCTGGACACAGAACCACAAGGGCTCCCAGGAATGGCTTCACTTCCCCATTCCACCACGTGGGGAGACTGAGAAGGGTATTGTTGGCTGGTCCCTGCTCCCAGAGTCAGTCACCCTGGACATCCTGGTTTGCTCTGCTGGTTGATGGGCTCACTGGCTCCACACCCTTGACAGGAGCCCATAAGGGAATCTGGGACTTCAGAGTTTTAGCAACATCCCAATCATCCGGGCATTTCTCAGTGACTCACAGCCTCCCATCTGCTCCATCATTACATCTGGATGGCCAGGAGCTTGGCCAGCTCCTGACCCAGTTCCTCCATCCTGCCTCCTCTCTCCCAGGCCAGCTTCACACTCACTGGGCCAGAGTGATTGTACCATAAAATATCTCAAGCGTATGGAAAAATTCAGAAAACCATGTTTCGGCCAAACAGCCATCACTCCTATTTAACCCTTAATGATCTGCCTGATTTGTTTCAGGGGGTGATGGTGGGGTGTCTCCAGGCCTGTCTGGGGAGCAAGCTGACCAGCAGAGCTACAGAAGGCTCTGGAAGGGGCAGCGTCTTTGTGTGCATTCCAATGCCCATCACAGCCGTCGTGGATGTCTAGCAGGTCTCTGACAATAGGCCTGGGACCATAGTAGGTCCTCAGGGAGCAGTGGTTTTCCTGATATTGTTGCGTCCCACCTCAAAGCCAGTGAGGCAGGCAAGTAGTCTGCAAATGAGGAAAGAGAAGCCCAGATTGGGGCTCAAGGTCACTCAGCCAGAAAGGGGACCAGGACAGTGAGCCAAGGCCTTGTTGGGAGCAGAGTGATGACAGCCACTGATGGGCCCCTCTTCCCCCAGTGCCTCCCCTTCCTGGGGGTACCTGGAGGAGGGCCAACTCCAGGATGAGCCCTTCGGAGGGGAGGCTGAGGGCACGGTCCGGCTGGAGAGCAGGGCTTGTGGGAGAAATGGCCTGGATTTCTCTGATGCAGCCATTTGGGGGATTGGAGGCAGAGGCTTCTCCAGGGGTGGGGGTCTCCAGGCTCGCTCGGATGACCCCTTCCTCCATCTGCAGCATCTGTAATTGGGTCTGCTTGAAACTGCTCCTCGCCCTGCCTGAGTGACAGGGAGTCAGAACAGTCTCTTCACAGCTGGGGGTCCACAGGAGGAGTGGGTCTGGGGGTCCAGAGCTCAGGAATGCCAATTCCCGCATCTGTTTGCTTGACTCCAGGGTGCCTTGACCTAGTCCATGGTGGTTCAGCGCAGCTTACTAAGGACAGACCACCCGTGCTATCCTCCAAGGGCCCTGTCACAGGTACCATGTAAAAGGTAGGGCAGTGGGAGGGAGGGATCCTTCTGGAACCCCAGTCCCCAAGATGGAGTCCCTGGCCACCACTTCCGAGCTGTGTGGCCCCGGGCAGGCAGTTTCTCCTTACTGAGGCTCAGTTCATCCTGTCTGAGCTGTGGGGGTTAAGTGACGAATGTGGCACATCTCTGGCACCCCAAAATGACGGCTCTTATTACAGTGGAAAGTCCTGCTACCCTCCCCCCACTGTGTTGTTCTAGAACATTGGTTCTCAAAGTGTGGTCACCGCACCACCTTCAACAGTGTTGCCCAGGAAACTGTTAGAAATGAAAATTCCCCGGCCCCACCTCAGAACGACTGAATCAGAAACTCTGGGGTGGGGCCCAGCGCTCTGTGTCGAACAAGTCTCCTGGGGATTCAGACCTGCACTCAGCTTTGGGGACCACTCCTTTAGGGCATCCACATAACCACAACACTTCCCTGCTCTAAACCCTTCCGTGGCTCCCAACTGCTTTCTGGATAAAATTGAAAGGCTCTAACCAGCATTCAAAGCCCTCCCCTTATGGCCCTGGCTGACAGGAGGTGGCCAGCCTGTTTTCCCAGCCCCATGATAGGCTGCTGGAGGTGACTCATGCCTCGGACCTGTTTACCTGGTGCCCAGCCAGGCTGACAGCAGGGACGAGGGCAGGAGAAAACGATAGCACATGCTAACGACGTGTGTGGCTCCTGGTGGCGGTTCGAGGCTCATTCTGTTACCGCCATGTGAACTGGCCAAGTTGCTTCACTGTCTGGAGCCTCAGTGTTCTCATCTGTCCAGTGGGGATGATAACAGCACGTCTGCCTAGGTCGGCTAGGACGAAATACGATCACCTGTGCAAAGCGTTCAGCCTGGTGCCTAGCAAACAACAGGTGCCTTAGGATACTAAGTGCCCACAATCCCTTGAGGCTGGAGGTTTCAGGATTCTGGGTTTTTCAGGTTTTAAAAAGGGAAATACGGTTGACCCTTGAGCAACGTGGGGGTTACCGGTGCTGACCCCCCACACAGTCAAAATCCATCTATAACTTTGGACTTCCCTGAAACTTAATGACTGATAGCCTGCTGCTGACTGGAAGCCATAACATAAATGGTCAGTTAACACATATTTTGTGTGTTATATGTTGTATATACTATATCCTTACGATAAGTAAGCCAAAGAAAAGGAAATGTTATTAAGAAAATCATAAAGAAGAGAGAATAGGCCAGGCGCGGTGGCTCATGCTTGTAATCCCAGCACTTTAGGAGGCCGAGGCGGGCGGATCACGAGGTCAGGAGATCGAGACCACAGTGAAACCCCGTCTCTACTAAAAATACAAAAAATTAGCCGGGCATGGTGGCGGGCGCCTGTAGTCCCAGCTACTCGGAGAGGCTGAGGCAGGAGAATGGCGTGAACCCGGGAGGAGGAGCTTGCAGTGAGCCGAGATTGCGCCACTGCACTCCAGCCTGGGTGACAGAGCAAGACTCCGTCTCAAAAAAAAAAAAAGAAGAGAGAATATAGTTACTGTTCATTAAGCGGAAGTGGATAATCATAAAGATCTTCATCCTTATCCTCCTCATGGTGAGTAGCCGGAGGAGGGAGAGGCAGAGGAGAGGTTGGTCCTAGTGTCTCAGGGGTGGCAGAGGCAGAAGAACATCCATGTAAGAAGGGACTTATTCAGCTCAAACCTGTGTTATTCAAAGGTTAACTGTACACCCTTTATCACCTAACACACCCAGTGGGGGTCTTCATCCATAAACAAACACACAGCTGTTTCTGCATCAAAACATGCACATGCAAAGTGGAAAAAAACAAAAACTATTAGTATGTAGCTTCCCATTAGTTCAGGCCATGCTAAGGCTCTTGGACTTTATCCAGAAGGCAATAGGGAGCTATGGAAGACTTGAGAGCGTGGAAGTGGCATGGTCAGGTAGATTCCTTAAAAGAGTGGTGCCCAAACAGAGTGTGCATCAGAAGTCCATCGAGGGCTTGTTAAATGCAGAATCCTGGGCCCCCACAGTCACTCAGGCCTCCTGGCTGCTGGTGAGGACAGCATGGCGACTCCCCCGTGTTACAGATTTTACAGGACTGTGGGGCTCAGAGAGATGACATTACTTGTTCAAGGCCTCACGGCTTGTGAATGGTGGAGCTGGGTCATGCCAAATGAGCTTTCGGGCCAAACTTATGAACTATCTTTTGGTTTTCAGGGTTTTGGAATTATGGGTAAGGGATCGTGAGCCAGAATGGACGACCCTCGTGCCGGGCTTAGCGAGAGGCCTGTGACAGCGAGAGAACATAGGCTTTGGGGTGCAGATCCTGGTTCTACCATTTCTAGGTTGTTTCACTCCAGCCAAATGACCTTACCGCTCTGAACCTCAGTTTCCCTATATGAACACTGGGATTAGCGGTTGTTCTTTGGTGGGGTTGAGGGAGGAAGCGCTGAGATGAAGGGTGCTGGGAACCCCACTGGTGTTGATCGTGGATTCTGCTTTCCTCTGGGGTTGTCAGGCTGCGCCTCAGAATTCCCCAGGCCCCTCCCCGAGCCCACAGCCCAACGTGCCCAGGCCTGGGCCCTGGAACGAGGAGGAACCCTTCCAGCTTGTGTTACCCAAATATTGCGGAGGCCTGTTGGTGCCTCTCCATGGTGACGGTGCCCCAAGCTGCATGGGGGCGAGGGAGTGCCCTCTGCGTCAGGCACCCGCAGGTGCTGTCCCCATCCCTGGGACACTGCAGGAAACAGCTGGCTCGCACAGGCCAGGACCAGCCAAGTGAACCCGTAGGAGCAGCTAGGTCTCGGGCACTGGCACACAGGCACTTTCTTGAGAATCTGCAAATGGGTGTGGTAGCCTCCCATACTGGGTCATGGGTAGGGGAACGTGAGGAGGGAGAAAAAGAACTTGCATGGGTTGAAGGCTTCCTGTGTGCAGTACTCAGTCCTCTATTCCGACAGCTCTAGGCAAGAGCTAAGTTACCCAGGCCCCAGTGTCTATTTGGTTCTAGTTCAAATCCCAAGACTGCTGGTTCTTAGCTGTGGACCTGTCTGACCCTCAGGTTCCTCATCGGTGAAAAAGGGATATTAACACCCACTTCATACAGTTGTTAGGAGGATTAGGTGGGATAATGTGAAGTAGGTCCAGGGGCTGCTCTATAAGTGGTGGCAGTGATCATGATTCTTCTGTGTTATGCATTGGAAAGTGAGGCCCAGGGCAGGCGCAGGGCATGTAGACCAGCCAGTTGTGGGGAGGCTCTGTAAGCCCAAGTCCATGTGCTCCAAAGCTACACTTTCCATCTCAACCCTGGAAGCAGTCGTGTTTCAAGGTCAGGGACTGACTCTGTCTCTCTGTGTCTCTTTCTCTTGAAAACCCTACTTCCAAAGTTCAACATTTGTCAAGCACCACAGTGAATTGGAGCAGATTGGCGAGGTCAAAGTTTCCAAGGCCAGAGGTCTAGGTTCAAATCCCAGCTTGGCCAATGACCAGCTATGTGATCTCAGGCAGGTTACTTGACTCTCTGGGCCTCAGTGTCCTTATCTATAAAAGAGTTGACAATTATATCCTTCTAGTGGCTCAGATCAGAACCTGGGGGACATCTTTAACTCTTCTCTTTTTCTCACACCCAAATCTGATCCATCAGGAAGTGCAGGTGGCCCTACCTTCAGATATTTCCAGAGTCCAGTTGCATCTTTCTCCTTCCGGTTTATTCCCCTGCTCAGACCCATTGCCTCTCACCTGGCATATTGCAGGGGTCATCAGCCTGTTTTCTTTGCTCCCCGCCACAGCTCCTGATAGCTCATTCCCAGTGCTCTGCAGTGATTACCTGTCTCAATCAAAGTACAAACTGCAGTCCTCATGTGGCCCGTGGTCTCTCCATGCGGCCTCCCCTCACCTCCCTGCCTCGTCTCCTACCACCCCTCTCTTGCTCTCTCTGCCTGGGCCACACTGGCCTCCCTCTCACCTTCAGGGTCAAGTCCTGCCCTGGAACTTTGCACTGGCTGTGCCTTCTGCCTGGAATGTTCTTCCCCAGACATGGGCCTTCACTTTTTCACCTTTGTCAGGTCTTTGCTTCAAGCATCTTATTTGACCCCGATTTTTTTTTTTTTTTTTTTTTTTTGAGATGGAGTTTCGCTCTTGTTGCCCAGGCTGGAGTGCAATGGTGTGATCTCGGCTCATCGCAACCTCCACCTCCTGGGTTCAAGCGATTTTCCTGCCTCAGCCTCCCTAGGAGCTGGGATTACAGGCATGTGCCACCATGCCGGGCTAATTTTGTATTTTCAGTGGAGATGGGGTTTCTCCATATTGGTCAGGCTGGTCTCAAACTTCCAACCTCAGGTGATCTGCCCACCTCAGCCTCCCAAAGTTTGACCCTCATACTTAAAGGCCAGCTCCCATCCCCCCAGGACCTCTCTGTCACCCTCCTTGTTTTATTTTTCCACGTAACTCCAATCATCACGGAATACCTAGATCTTACTTAGTGAGTGCCTCCCCTCACTAAGATGGAAGCCGCAGAGGGCAGGGTTTCTGTGTGTTTTGTTGTCTGCTGTATCCGTAGCACCTAAAAGAGTGTGTAGCCCACAGTCGATATTTAACTAACACATGCTGAATGAATGAATAGCGCCTACCCGTAGGTTTGCTGTGAGGATTGAATGAGCTCATGAGCGGCTCCTTGGCCATGTCCCGCATGGGCCAGTGCTCAGCATAGGTTTGCCTTTGCTGCAGAGGCTTGGGGGCCCAGCTAGACGAAGGGTGTGCTGTGGTAGGAAAAGCCAGCTCTGCCCTGCCAGGAGGGTGTCCTGGAAGTGGCTCCACACACGCAGACTCGTGAGGTTGTGAAAGGGCTCGGGTGCCCCGGGATGCTAGGCAGCCAGGTGTGGCACAGCACGTGTCGGGGAGGGAGGAGTGGTGGCAAATGAGACCAGAGCTGTCACCAGTTGGGCTCCTGGAATGTCAGGCTAAGGGGTTTCTCTGAGGGCCAGGGGGAGCCTCGGGAGGGCTTTGGAAAGTTGGGGAGGATGAGAACCAGGACCTGTTCCCTCTGAGGTCGTAACAGTGAAGGTCATGACCTTGAACTAGAACCTGTATTGTACCATGGGGGGTGGGGGGCTGGGGACGGAGGGGCTGAATCCTCCCCAAAGGGACAATCTCCATTGCCACCCCCATGGCCAGGAGGGGCCCTTCTACTGCTCAAGAAAATTCCCCAGTGGCGCCCTCCTTCCATCCCATGCCTAGCGCAGTGCTGGGGAGAAGGTAGTGAGCTGCCTGTCTCTGGCGTGTTCCAGCAGAATTCCTGGGACACAGGGAGCGCAGCCGGGCTGTGGGGCTCCCCTACGGGCAGACGGGACACATACGAGCTCTCACCAAGGAGGACCAGTGAGGTGGGCTCTGTAGGCTGCAGGCTTCCGGGAAGGGGCTGTTCTCCAGCTCCTCCAACACAAGCCCGGCCAACACCTGCTGCAGGGCGTCGCTGGGCACTAGCTGTGCAGCAGGACACCGCACAGGCAGACCCCTGCCCTCCTAGGCTGACAGTCTAGGGCGGGAGGCAGAAAATCAACCAATGAGCAGAGTATTTCATTATAAATGTGAGCCCCACAATGAAGAGAATTTGCTTTCGTGGGAGAGATTAATTTAGACTGGAAGATCGGGGAAGGCTTCTTAGAGAAGGTGACGTTTGAGCCAAGACGAAAAGGGTCATTAGCGGGAAGTCTTCGTACACACGGCAAGGGAAGGGCATTCCAGCAGAGGGAACAGCTGTGGCGAGGCTCAGAAGCCAGGCCCTAATGCTGTCCGATAGGATGTTGGGTTTGGTCAGAATCTGCATTCAGGGATCTACTTTCAAAAGCAAAGTGGTGATAAGTGAGGCTCGGTGGCACGCTCACTGCGGTCTCTCCTGCCCTTCAAAAAACAAAAAGCACTTAATCAAATTCTCCCCTGGAGTAGGAGAAAAGGGTTTGGCCAAGCAAGGACTCGAGAGGAAGAGCGGCAGGTTTTGCATTTTTCCTCTGAAGTTGAAAACAATCTTATGAAAGAGCAGAAGGAAAATGAATTAATGAAGTCATTTCACTGATTAAAGTATGTATTGAGCACACACTGTGTGCCAGGCATTGTTCTAGTGCAGGCTATATGACTGCAAATAGGACAAAGTCTTCCTCTTCACAAAATTTACATGCTAGCAAGAGAGACAGGCAATTACCAAGTGAGCAAATGAAAATGTCATTTCACCGCGTGGTAAGTGCTGTGAAGAAAATAAGACGGGTAGGATGGCTGGGGTGGGGGTTGGGGTGGGGGTGGTGGCCACATTAGACCTGAGAAGGTGATCCTTCAGCAGAGACCTGAAACAAGCGAGAGAGGAATGCCAACAGGATGTGAGGTAAAGTGTTCCCAATAGCGGGAACAGCAAGTGCAAAGGCCCTGCGGCCAGGGAACTGGTGGAATGAGCCTGAGGAGGAGCAGGGAGGCCAGCGTGGCTGCAGCGGGGTAAGGGAGGAGAGCAGTGCTAGGAGAGGAGGTCGGAGAGGTACTGAGAGCCAGGCCAGGCGGAGCTGGCGGACGCCTGTCTTTGGGGCCCTGGGACTGCCATGAATGTTCTAGCAAGGCCAGGTTCAAGTCAGCAGTCTGCACCCAGGCAAGGCCAGATAAAACACCTGCTTTGTGCAGAGGGACTGAGATCCCACAGGCGCCCCCTACCCCTTTCTCCTCCTTCTTGTCAGAGTCTCTCCTTCTGGAATGTTCCATCAGTCCAGTTTGGGATGGCCATGGTGACTGCAGGGGTGGAAGGCTGCAGTCAGGGATCTCACTGCCTTTGGAGGGGTGCATTTGGGGGCCTGATGTCCCCTCACTCTCAGATGTGGCTATTCTGTCTGATTGAGGTCCTAGGACCCCAATCAATATTTACTTCACATCCCCTCTGTCCAGTTCCATCAAAAGTCTCCATATCCCACACAGGATCCACTCCAGTCCTGGCCGTGACTCTGAGCCACCCTCTGCACCTGTCCGCCTAACCTTTGCCCTTTGGGTCTGGCTTCCATTGCCAGCCTCGCCTCTGTTGACTTGACGCTGGCTCTATCGACAAGGCCCATCTGATGGCTGATTAACTGACCCCCAGTTGTAAATGACAGTGTTGTGAATTTGCTCAGCACTGATGCACATCACTGTGGCCAAGCCCCTTTGTGGGGCGATGGAGATGAAAAAGTCATCTACCCCTAACGAGCTTGATGGTGGCGGGGGTGGCAAAGCTGTAAAAGCTCAGCCAGGAGAGTAAATGACCCTCCATTGACCCTGCTCCCACTACCTGCAGCCCTCTTCCTTTGCTGTATAGCCTAACATTAAAAAATTTTTATTTGGAAAAATTTCAAAAGTTCCAAGGGTAGCTCAATAAACACCTCTCTGTCCTTTACCAGTGGCTCTCAGCCATCGGGTATGCGCGCTCCCCACGGGGACCTGTCTGCAGGCAATGTCTGGAGACATTTTTGGTTGTTACAACTAGGGAACGCTGCTGGCACCTTGTGGGTACAGGCCAGGGATGCTGGTAAACATCAGACAATACACAGGGCCAGCTGTCCCCACAACGCAGGATTATCTGGTCCAAAATGTCCATTGTGACAAGCTTGAGAAACTCTGCCCTAAATTGACCAATGGCTAATGTTTGACTCATGTGCTTTCTCTCTCTCCCTCTGTACACACACACACACACACACACATACACACACACATACACACACACATTATTATTTTGCTTAACCCTTTGAGAGTAAGTTATAGACATCATGATCATGGCTCTTCATCTCTAAATATTAATACTTCAGTATCCCCCACTGCATAATCACAGTAGAAATTTGATAAGGCAACATTGCTCCGATATGAGGATCGTATATACAGTTTCCATTCAGATGTTACCAATTTTGTCTCAATAACACCCTTGATAGCGCTTCTCTCTCCCACCCAAACTCCAGCTCGGAATCCAGCCGATGCTCGGCTGCCACCCTCTCTCCCGCGCTTTAATCTGGAGTAGTTGCATCCTCAGTCCTCTTCCTCATCACAACCTTGACATTTGCTGCAGCACACACAGGCTCATTGTTTTGGGCATGTACTCCAGCTCAGTGTGGGTCTGTTAGATTGTTTCCTCGTGATTAGATTCAGGTTTCTCATTTTTGGCAAGGATTACACAGCAGTGCGGCCGTGTCCTTAGCACACCATAGCAAGAGGCACACGACATTGGATGGTCCCAGGTGATCCCTTGGCTAAGCTGGTATCTGCCAGATTTCTCCACTGCCAAGGGCCATTTTTCCCTTTTGGGATCCATAAGCGATACGGAGAATGATGCTCCCAGACAGTGCATAGGTCCTGCCCACTTCCCAACAAATCTCTCTCCCTTACCCAAATCAATTTTTACTTTTATGGAGCCAAGTGATTTTCTAGCTCCACCATTCTTGGGTGATTCTGACCTGATGATCCCCCGGCATCCACTGATGATAAATGAATTAATGTTTACTACGATAATTAACAAATGAGGATTGTATAAACCCATTTTTCCCTCTTCATTTATTAGGTGACATTTTTCTGTTAGAAAAAGCTTTTCCTTCCCCCTTCCTCCCTCTTTCTCTCCTTCCTTTTTTTCCTTTATTTTATATTTACCAGAGTGAATTCATGGATTCTCTTTCATTTAATATGCTATAATCCACTGCCATCATTATTCAATGCTCAATTGTCCATGATGAGTCAATGCCCAAATTGTTCCACAGTTGGAACAGTGGCCTCTTTAAACTGGCTCCTGTGTCCTTTTGATGCATCCCCATCATTCTTTGGTCACTTCCTTATTTCTTGGCAAAACTTGATGTTCCAGGCTCATCTTGTATCTTTCCTGCTTCAGCCTTGGACTTGTCCATTTCCCCAAATTGCCCTGGTTCCTTTTGTTGGGGAAGGAGATTTAGAAACCAAGATTAGGGGCCAGGCACGGTGGCTCAGACCTGTAATCCCATCACTCTGGGAGGCCAAGGTGGGTGGATCACTTGAGGTCAGGAGTTCGAGACCAGCCTGGCCAACATGGTGAAACCCCATCTCTACTAAAAATTCAAAAATTAGCGGGGCATGGTGGCATGTGCCTGTAATCCCAGCTACTTGGGAGGCTGAGGCAGGAGAATCGCTTGAACCTCGGGGAGGCGAGGTTGCAGTGAGCCGAGATTGCACCCCTGCACTGCACTCCAGCCTGGGTGAGACTCCGTCTCAAAAAAAAAAAAATAATAAAAGAAACCAAGATTGGGGTTGTAGGTGGTAGGTAGGCTCATTGACACAGGGGTGTCACTGGGCTTAGGCCCTTGCAGCAGACAGAGTATGTTTGGGTATATTTAAGCCATGAGCTCTTGCTTTTACCTCAAATTCCAGTCCAACACCACAGGCTTCTTTCTTAACTCCCCCTTTCCATATCTGCAGCTTCCTTGGTGAAAACCCTGACTCTCCAACATTCACATATTTGCTCATTTGCCGAAAGCTACAATAGCCACAAAATCGTTTCAGGCTTGGTGAACAATAAATCTATTAAATAAAGTTCAAGCCTTCTTTCCAGTGCTGTTGCCTTTAGAGCAAGGGTAATGTAGCCTTCAGGTCGTTAAGAGCTTATATGGGTTTGCTCTTTTTCCCCCGTCTGTAGTATGACAGTGATATCATATTACTTTGCTGTACAGATAGTTAATTTGCTTTTATTGGTGATTAATTTTAGGTTTTCGCCTATTCTTATTAAGTGGATTTAATGTCTTTCTTAATCCCTGTCTTTGGCTCTGCCCATCTCGATGTTGAACAATGTCCTGACCTAAAAAATGCCAGGGGCTGGGGGTGTGGATTGGGGGAAGCAAATGCTGGTGGTGCCGCTGGGCGCTCCCTCTGCTTTAGGCTTTCACAAAATACAGGCTGCACTCTGCTGGCTCCGGGAAAGATGCTTTTATATACACTTGGCGTTAAGGACACCAGTAAATCCCACAGTGAGAAATTTGTTTTTTTCTGGCTGTCCTTCCATTCTCTGATTGCTTCAAGGAGAAAGTCTCAGCTTGTGCTACTCTGGCTTTAACACCTCTTTACCACTTCCTGATCTACCTTCATGACAAACAGATAGGGGCCCTAGCACAGAGCCTGCAGGAGGCGACCACCTTGAGACAGTAGAGGTGACCTTGTTTTATTTATCTATCTGTTTCTTGGAGCCAGGCTGCCTTGTTTCAAATCATAATGCTGCTGCATTCCAGCTGTGACCTTGTGCAAGTTACTTAAGATCCCCGTGCCTCAGTTTCCCCCTCTATATAACTGAGATACAGTGGTGCCCATCTCATAAGGTTTTCATGGAGATGAATGAGTTAATGTTTGTAATGTGCTTAGCAGAGTGCCTGGCACATGGTAAGCACTTGTTATATTCATTTTTGTGTTGATGGGAAATGATTCCACTTTTCCATTCGGGGTGGTGATGCAATGTTTCCTTTTAAGATACATTTAGTTCAGTGAGCCAATTAAAAACAAATATTAAGTTTGAAAACAAGTGCTGTGCAGATTTAGCAAAAATCATCAAAGTGCACTGGAACTGACTGAGTTTGGAAAACAATGCTGTGGCGTTCATTGAACCGGGTCCAATAGCTTTAGCTTTGCGCTATAGCCATTCATAAAATGCTTTATAAAGATTTGATTTATTTGAAGTTTTGTAACAACTCTGGGAGGTAGGAATGATGATTGTCCCTGTTCTTCAGATGAGGGGACTGAGACACAGAGAGGTCAATTAACTGGCCCTAAATTGCACAGCCGGGAGGTGACCTTGGGCCACCTGGCTCCAGAGTTTGTGCCCTTGGCCACATGGCCAGGCAGGCCCCTTTTGCAAAAGAGAATACTTGAGGTGTCAAGGGACACCAGCGAGTCTGGGACGGATCAGGGGCTGAGCACGAGGATGTGCCCAGTGCTGCTGAGATGGACTCCAAGTCCGGGTGAGATACAGGCCCTTCTTGTCCCCTGAATGGCTCAGCTGGCCCCGCTGGGACAAACGTGCTCTCCCGCCTCACAAACAACAAGACATATTTCTCCTGTGACATTTCTCATAGGCTAGACCACTGCGCCTTTGTGGAGACATGTGGACTAGCCTGAGAAGCTCAGGAACTGAGAAGGTGGGACCCTGGGACCCACCCCTGGGCCCTCCCACTGGGCTAGGCTCTTAGGCGCTGTCTCCCTGAGTCTTAACAACCACTCTGTGATGGAAACACAACTCTTCCATTTTACAGGTGGGGAAACCGAGGCCTGGAGAGGTGGAATGACTTGCCCACGGTGACAGAAGAGGCAGGGTCAAAGTTTGAACTCAGGAGCTGGGGACACTTGTTGGCTGCCTACCCAGCAACCATTCCTTCTAACAATCCCCAGATCTCCTTCTAAGTACCTACCACCCCCCGACCACAGCCAGCATGCTTGGAGGGGAGCCCCCTCAACTCCAAGGAGGGCTCTGATGGGCTGGAACCAGTTAATGCCTCCCATTCCCTTGGCCACAGGCATTGGTTCAAGGGTAGTCATGTGACCCAAGACTGTCCAGTGAGAACAACTGCCCAATGGACTCCTGGATGGATATTGGAATATGCCCTCTCCTATAGAGGAATGAGAAGCATGTGCCATGTGCTCAGGGTAACACTGACTTGGGAACCTATGAAGAGGACAGAGGTCCTCGAAAGCTTCACCCAGCTCCTTGACAGCCTGCACCACTCTGAAGATTCAGCTCTGCTCACACCAGCCAACAAGCTCCCTTGTTATCTAAGTCAGCTGGAGATTGGAGTTGGGTTTCCTTTCCTGCAGCTAGAAACATTCTGAAACTGCAGTACTTCTGGATTCCAAAGCTTGAGTCCTTTCCCTAGCATAAGTTGCTGCTCTGCATATCCATATTCCAAAAGTCGAACACTTTGGCACAATTTTCCTCTATGTTTTGAGCTCCAGACACCAGGTTTACAAAGGATTGCTGCATGACAACTTTGCTTGAGGTGAGGACCCTTCCCAGCATGTTTCCTTGCTGCCCCAAGTTTAAAAATAATTACCTGCATGAAAGAACACTTCACAGACTGTAAGGTGCTCTGTACCTCCCCTCCCTCCCTTCCACAAATAATAACTAGCTGCTGTGCTAGGCATTACAGATACGGAGGTGAATAAGTCCCAAAGCTCATTCTCTTGGAATTCACAGTCCAGTTGAGGAGGCAGACTAGTAACCAGCTAATTATCGCCTATGGTAATTGTCTTGATGGTAGAGTTCAGCACAGCATGTAATTGGGGCAGAAAGGAGTGGGACTACCTTGCCCCGCCTTGGTGTAAGTGGGTGGACCAGAGACAGTTGAGGCCAGAGCTACATCTTGAAGACACTGTAGGAACTACTGGAGTAAAGAAGGTTGGTAAGGTGTCCCCAACAGAGGGCTCAGCCTGTGTAAATGTGTGTGGGCCTTAGAAAGCACTTATGGTCTGTTTGTTCAGGAAAACGTAAGCATGTCAGGGTGGTAGAGGGCAGGGTGCAGAGAGTGGAAGGTGGAGGCACAAGGTTGGAGAAGTCTGCGGGGCAGGGGATGAAGGAGCCAGAAGGCCAAGCCAGTGTCCGGGACAGGATCCCGCACCACTGGGGAGCCACCTAAGGATTCCAAAAAAGAGCGTGACACGGTCAGATTGCATTTGGGGAAGGGCACTCAGGGCACTCGAGACACAGCTTGGAGTGGCAGGTCTGAGTCTACACCTGAAGACCCTTGAGTCTGGCCTCACAGTCCCGTACCCCAAGCCTCTGCCTCCTCCAGAGCCATTTGACCCCACCAACTCCCACCTGAGCCAACTGTGAGCCATTTTCTGGCTGGGTGGTCTTGGACAAGTCACTTCCCCTCTGGAAGCATCTGTTTCTCCATCTGCACCATGAGTAAAGTCCCACTGGCTTCGAGGACCATGATTGGAAGCTCAGTCATGGCACCACAAATGAGAGTCCCTCATGCCTATACAGGGCTGTGTTCATGCATGGGGTGGGTGTTTGCACCCAGTTTCTCAAACTCCCATGGCTCCTGGCTGAGTCAGAGCCTTGACGTGCTTTGCTGCCCTGGTCCCAGCTTCAGGGACTACACCCGCTCCCTATTCTTTACAAGAGATGCTCTAGGTCACGTCTTGGGGTTTACTCATCATTGCTCTGTGCACATTAGATGTTGCCAGAATTTGCTGATGGCCCATCCCCAGCACTGACACCTAACCCCTTTTCCCCACCACAGCCCCACATTGGAGGACTTATTTACTTGGGTCACTGCTGCCATCTTTTATTCTGACCTACTTCCTGTGGGTCAAAAAGCAAACATAGGCTTAGGTCAAGTAGTCTTTCAAACATCCATCCATCCATCCATCCATCCATCCATCCATCCACCCACCCTGTCCAACCATCCATCCATGCATCCATCCTATCTATCCATCCATCCATCATCCATGCATCTATTCATCTATCCATCCATCCATCCTATCCATCCATCCATTCCATCCATCCATCCGTCCATCCATCCATCCATCCCTCCTGTCAATCCATCCATCCATCCATGCATCCATCCATATATTCATCCATCCATCCATCCATCCCTCTATTCATCCATCCATCCATCCAATCCATCCATCCATCCATCTATCCATCCATCCATCCATCCATCCATCCATCCATCCATCCATCCTGTCCAACCACCCATCCATGCATCCATCCAGTCCGTCCATCCATCCATGCATCTATTCATCTATCCATCCGTCCACCCATCCTATCCATCCATCCAATCCATCCATCCATCCATCCTGTCCATCCATCCATCCATCCCTCCCTCCCTCCTGTCCATCCATCCATCCATCCACGCATCCATCCATCTATTCATCCATCCATCCATCCATCCATCCATCCATCCATCCATCCATACATCCATGCATCCATCCATCCACCCATCCATCCATCCATACATACATCCATGCATCCATCCATCTATCCATCCACCCATCCATCCATCTATTCATCCATCCATCTATCCTGTCCATCCATCCATCCATCCACCAATCATCCTTCCACCCATCCATCATTCATCCATTTGTCCACCATCATTATCCATCCATTCGACTTCTATCCATCCACCTGTCCATTCATCTATCTGTCTTTCCATCCATCCATCCACCTATCTTCATTGAGCCCCTTCTCCGTGCACACACTGTGCTCAGCTGTGGGGAGAGGGGGATGAAGATGGGTCTGTGCCTGCTCTCACGAGTGGTGTGCTTGTTCAGAATGGTGTAAGCATGTCTGTGTTGTGAAGGGTAGGGTGGAAGGTTAGGGGGGTTGAGGCAAGAGGCTGGGGAGACCCACTGGGGTCAGGATATAGTCTGGTGGGGGAGATGAATGTACACAAGTAGGTCTGATAACTTTAGATGGTCAGAGTGTCATGAAAGGAGGAAACAGGATCCAGCCATCCAGGGAGAGATGGGGATTTGTGGGAGTGCTGGAGGTGGAATAGAGCAGGATCCCCGAGGGATGTGGAGTGGATTTGCTGACAGGTGGGCTCAGGGGCAAACTGCAGCCAGATTACTTGTGGGGCCCAAGGAAGATGGCCTTCCAGAAGGCTCTGAGGCTTCTGGGCAAAGGGGGCCATCTGCCCAAATGGGGAAGACCTGGGTTCAGGTCTCAGGGTTGCCACTCCCCGACTGTGACCTTGGGCAGGTCACCTCCCCTCTTGGATGCCAGTTTCATGACCTCTAGAATCCTCCTGATGGTGACAATGTACCTAAAATAGCATAAAGCAGCCCAGCCCACTGAGGACGTGCCAAATGCATGCCCACTCTCACTGAGCATTCTCTCTTCCTTCTTCTACCAGTGGCCCTGGGGACTTCCAGGGCCCCTGAAAACACTGTTGGCTGCGGTCCCTTCTGCAGTTTCCCCACCTATAAAATGGGACAACGCCAGTGCCTGGCACCTAATAAGTGCTCAGTAAGCATTAGTGGTGGCTGTGGTTGCTGCAGCAGTTGACCAGCCCTTTAGTCTGTACCTCTCAGACCCGCTTCTGATTCTGGCCGCATCTGCCCCCACCCGACTGCTTCCTCTTGTCTCTTCTCTGTGATATGCTGGGCTGCATGTCCGAGAGTCCTTGCTCTGGCAGCCCCCTCCGCGCCGGCCCTGCCCTCTGACCACCTCCCGCCTATTCCTCATCCCAGCTCCTCGGTCCCTCTATCCCACTACCCTGTTGTATTTTCTCCCGATACTTGCCAGGATCTGAAAGCATCTTTTTTTCTTCTTCTTCCTCTTGTTTATTTCTGTGTCCTTACGTAGTTTGGAGCTTCCAGAGGGCACAGCCTTTCAAAGGTCTTGTTTCCTGGGCATCCCCAGTTCATCGTACAGAGCCCAGCACACAGTAGGTGCACAGTGCCTATTTGTAAGAAGGAAGGAAGGAAGGGAGGGAGGAGGCAGGAGAGACAAAGGGAGGGAGAGAAAGGCAGTGGAGGCCTGTCGGGGAGGGTGGGGTGGCTGGCGGGGAGGAGCCCCAGGCCTGGAGCCCCAGTGGTGGACCTGGGAACATTGTTGGGATGTTCAGGAAGCATCTGCCCAGGGAATTAACAGAGCTGGAAACCATCCGGGCGTCTAAGTCTGGCTTCTTCCCGATGTGTGAAGACTTCATGCTTAGCGCGCTCTTGGGAGCCAACGAGGGGTCTCTGGCGCCACCTGCCGGGCATTTGGGAAATGGCCGTACAGTCCCACCAAGGCCCACCTGCCGCCTCGACATTCATAAATAAACGCCAACAATAACAGCGACAGCAACAACAACAGCTCCGCTTTATTAAATAGTTACTCTGCGTCAGACAGCGTACCAGGTACTTGAGAGATATGATTTCCTAATCTCCAGACCCCTTGAAATGCGGCTGGTATTACCCTCATTTATTTATGCAGACAGGTGAGGAAACTGAGACTCAGAAAAATAACCGCTCAGCCCAGGTCGCATAACCAGTGAGTGGCAAGTCTGGATTCTAACTCAGGTCTCTCTGGCCCCAAAGGGCTGAGCCGTGCTCTGGAGAAAGGCAGAGAGGGAACGGGAGGGTGGGCAGGGCTGGGGCTGAGGGCACAGCAGGCTCCCAGGAAGGCCCCTAGCGGTCACTCCCTTGCAGGGACTATGCTGACCCCAGGCCTTGCTCTGAGCCCTCCTCAGGACCCCTCCCAGCCTCCCTGAGCATGAGCTCCCTCATCTAATGTCACAGTTGGGGAAACTGAGGCGCACAGGGTGGAGACCCTGGAGAGGTCACATCCCCTCTTGGATGCCAGTTTCATTACCTCTAGAATCTTCCTGATGGTGATAATGTACCTAAAATCTCATCGAGCAGCCCAGCCCACCTAGGACGTGCCAAATAAATGCCCACTCACCATGCATTCTCTCCCATGTCTCACCTTCTGCCTTCCCGGGAGGGCTGGGCAGAGGAGAGCGCGACTCCAGGCCCTGGCCTGGTGCTCTGGGGGATGCAGGGGGTCGTCTGGAGTAGGGAAGGCAGACATTCGCACAGGTCTCCACAGCCTATGTCAACCCCCTCAAGTTTGGGGGCCTGCGGGTGAGGTTGGCAGAGCGGGCTGGGAGGCCCTCTGTGGGACAGGTCCTGTGGTGTGTGCTTGCCAGGCAGAGGGCACCATCTGCCACTGGTCAGAAGTCCGGTTACTGGAGAACATGTTGCCGAAGTCAGGAAGCCCAGCGCTCTTTCCCCACCCTGCCACTTTCTAGCGCAGCGATCTGGAGCCTCTATCAAGGATCTTGAACTGCCTTCACGTCTGTGAGCCTCAGGTTAGCCCTCTGTAAAATGCGAGTCGCAGTCCTGATCTTTTCAGGCTCACTTGAGAGAGAAAACATGTACACAAATCCCTGAGCACACTCTAACTGCTTGATAAGTAAGATTTTGAAGGACCCCCACAGACACATACCGGCCATGCCTCAACGCCTCTTCGATGCTGAGAAGCAGATGTTGTGTGACGCTGCTGTAGAATTGGGGAAACTGAGTCAACAGCTAGGAAGTGCCTGGGCTCAGGCTTCAGCCTGAGTCACAGCCCTAGTGCTGGGAAACCTCCTAGCAGCCACCTCTGGACATGCTTTGTGCCTCCGTCTACGAGCATCCTCTCCTCCTGGCCCCTCTCACTCCCTGGCCCACCAGCCAGGGGGATGCTGGCCAGAGCCCACCACAGCCTGGGCAGGCTTCATCCCTAGGATGAAGCACAAAGTAGGAGCTGCCTATGCGTCTGATGAGCAGGTGATGCTCTGAGATACACATTTTTAATCCCGCTTTACAGGTGGGAGATTTGGAGGGGCGTGGTGATTTGCCCAAGGCCAAACAGCTATGCTGGGGAAGGACCCTGAGCTTGGTGCCTATGGTGGCCATCAGAGAAAGCTCTGGGTGTCTGAACTCCCTCTGGGCTGGCTGTCCAGGGTCACTCTCCCAGCTCAGACCTGGGATCAAAGGCGGCTCAGCAGGAAGCCCTTCCCATCCCACTTCCCCAGAACTAGGACAAGCTTTGACGTCAACACATCCACATTCCTGCCCTGCAGCCCCGGGGCTGGGGCACTGAATTTCCTCCCTCCAGCGCTGGCATCACAAACAGGAAGCTGGGTCATGTGTGCAGGGCCAGGCCCAAGGCCTCGGGAGAAGGAGGAGGGGGCTAGTATCCAATCCGGGCATCAGTTCCCTCCCTGGGGCACCCAGGAGTGGAGGGAGTCTTACAACACTGTGCCCATGGGGCCATGCTGTTCCTAAAGCTGCCTATAGAGGGCCTTCGCGGACTGCTCTCCTCAGCTGGCTCCCACCAATTGAGGCCAATCTCACTGATTGACAGTAACAGCTGTCACGGATGGGGCCCTTCCGCCATGGACTGTACATGAGGTCTCTCATCTGATGCTCGTGAACACTACTCCCCTTATCTTCTTTGACAGATGAGGCCACTGAGGCACTGGCAGGTTATGTCTGTTGTACAAAGTCCTGCAGCCGTGGGGATGGGGCAGGGTAGGAATTTGGACCCAGGCGGTCTGGCCCAGAGCTGGTGCCAGGAGCCCACCAGGGACAGCCTCCTCACCAGCTCAGAACCTCAGGTGCAACGTTGGAACATGCAAATCTGACTATCTAGCCCGCCTGGGATAATGCCTTTGCCCCAAGGACAAAATCCGTGCTCTGAGGATGGCATTCATTGCTCGTGATCTGCTGCTGGTCCCACCCCCCAAGACCCGTTTCCTGCTCTGAATGTCCCAAGCCATCTCCGATTCTCTAAACCACTCTCATTTTCTTTTTTTTCATGATGATCATCTATTCAGGAGCAGTCCAAGGATGAAAGGAGGGACAGGGTTTGTATTAGGTCACAGATGGGTTAGAATTCACAGTCTGGGTCTGGCTGGTCCAAGACCTCCAGAGCCTACAGTTCTCTAATGTTAGGATGCAGAGGAATAGCTGGGGACCGGATGGCAGCTGTCCAGGCCCACTCCGGGGGAGGCAGGGGAGGGTCCTGGGAACCTGCATGGCCAGTGCTTGCCAACCCTCTGCAGCCCTCAGGCTGTCTGTTGGGCTTTGAGTGGGCACAGAAGCTGCAAGATATCTTCTGGGGCTTTACCACCTGGTGGGCCCTGCCCACCCAGGGGGCTCTGGTCAGCCTGGGACACTGGCCTCACCTCTCCCATGGAGCAGCCTGACCTCCCACTCCCCTCCCTCGAGGTCCCGCCTCACTGTCCTCACAGGTGTGTTGCCCAGGCCCGAGAAAGGGCTGGTGCAGACCAGAGGTTCTCATACTTGACTGCACATCAGAATGTTCTGGAGCGCTTTTAGCCACAGGTTGCTGGGCTCAATCCCACAGTCTCTAAATCAGGAGGTCTGGGTGGACAAGAGCTGCTGCTGCTCCAGGGACCACACTGTGAGAACCATTGATGTGGAGCAAGCTAGATGCAGGAGTGACCAGTAGGCAGGCAAGGGGTGGGAAGGCATCACCAAGCTCCACTGGGTACAGCGGTGCCTCAGTTTCCCCAAGTGCAGACATGGAGAGCAGCAATGCCCACCTACCTATCGGAGTTGCCAGGATTGAAGGCAGGTGAGAGTAAGGGAGCATCTCGTCCTACCCCAGGCCCTCGAGCTCAGTTCCTACGGGGGCAGCAAGGATTTCTGCCATCCCCCTGAGGGGCAGGGTGTCTGCTGGTCACAGCTGAGAAGCTGCCGGGGAAGGAGTCAAACCAGGCCTTAGTCTCTATTTGTCCACAGTGTTTTTCAGGGAGGCCACGGCGCCCACCCACTGGGCACTCGGCCCCTTCCCCTTGCTGGGGAACCCCCCGCTGGAGTCCACAAGGCTGTCCGGCGCATCAGGCGGGCGATTTCCCGGGTTTTGGCGCCCTCTGGCGGTCAGCGAACAAAGGAACAAAGGCGAGGAAGGCAGAGAGCCTGACCCCAGGACTTTGCAGCCCCCCATCTGTGGGGATGCATTCATTTCTTTATTCACCCATCCATTCCACAAACATCGAGTGCCACTGGGATAGGCACCGGGGGCCACAATGGACGAAGCTAGACACGATGGCTGCTCTGGCCACATTCACAGTCCGTCAGGAAACATATTCACGCACCTGCACAGATGTATTAATACAGCCTTTGTTAGAAATGCATGGAGGAAAAATTCAGGGTGCATGAAAGCGTATGCCCGAGGGACTGCCTGGTGGCCCAGGCAGCCAAGGCCCCTGGGGGAGAGGGCTGATTGGAAGTTATGAGCAGGGCATGGGGCGAGTTTTCCTAGAGCACACGGCATTTGCAGAGGCCCTGGGCAGGGAGGAAGTCTGGTGAGTGTGAAAGCCGGAGACGCTGGATGGGAAGAGACAGCTGTGGAACAATGTCTGGGAGACCAGCAGGCCTGATTTCACAAGGCCTTCTCAGCCTCAGTGAGGAGATTCATTTAACTTCTTGGCACATCAGGGTGATGCGTGGTCAAGGGAGTGGTCTCTGGCTCCAGGCTGCCTGGGTTTGAGTCCTGTTTTTGCTTTGGTCAGCTGGGTGACCTTGGCAAGTTGCTTAAGCTCTCTGTGCCTGCTTTCTCGCTTGGGTAATGGGGTGGTAACAGAGGTCCCTTCATAGGGCTTCTGTAACGATTCCATGAATCTGCACAAGTAACATGCCTGAACAGTGCAGGTTCTTGGCAGTGCTCAGTGAGGGCTGGCAGATGTGTTTTTTTGTTTGTTTGTTTGTTTTGTTTTTTTGTTTGTTTGTTTTTGAGACAGAATCTCCCTCTGTTGCCCAGGCTGGAGTGCAGTGGCACAATCTTGGCTCACTGCAACCTCCACCTCCTGGGTTCAGTAATTCTCCTGCCTCAGCCTCCTGAGTAGCTGGGACTACAGACATGCACCACCACACAGGGCTAATTTTGTATTTTTAGTAGAGATGAGGTTTCACAATGTTGGCCAGGCTGGTCTCAAACTCTTGACCTCAGGTGATCCACCCGCCTCAGCCTCCTAAAGTGCTGGGATTTCAGGCGTGAGACACCACACCTGGCTGATTTGTTATTGTTGTTGCTGTTGTTTTTATTGGAGGGTTCTGAGCTGGGGGTGACAAGGTGAGAACCCTAGTGGCAGGAGGACTCCAGCCTCTGCATGAGACAGCTTAAAGTGGCATGGGAGCAGGGAGATCTGTTAGGGGGCTGCTGCAGCCCTCCTGAGGGAAGATGGAGGCCTTGTGGACAAGGATTCTGGTGGTCAGTAGAGAGCACATTCCAGATATAATTAGGAGGTAAAACCAGTGGCACTTGGCTGATGGATTGAATGTGGGGGGATTAGGGAGAGACAGAGTCCAGCACGACTCCACAAACCAGGACTTCTCAGCTGGAGAGAACGTAAGATGAGGACCAGGGTGTTGTTATTTGATTGACTGACAGATTGAGTAATTGATTGATGGGGGGAGGTGCTGGGATTGAAGGTTGGTTTGCAGTTCCTAGGTGGTGGCTTGGAGGAGCCGTCCAGTGGCTGCAGGGTACAGAGCTCTGGAGAGTGGCCCAAGGGAGAAAGGGATTCTGGACTCACCTGGGTTATTAAAGCTACAAGGGGCCAGGCGCTGTGGCTCACACCTGTAATCCTAGCACTTTGGGAGGCCGAGGCAGGTGGATCACAAGGTCAGGAGTTCAAGACCAGCCTGACCAATATGGTGAAACCCTGTCTCTACTAAAAATAAAATTTAAAAAAATTAGCCGGGCATGGTAGTGCGTGCCTGTAGTCCCGGCTACTCGGAGGCTGAGGCAGGATAATTGCTTGAACCTGGGAGGTGGAGGTTGCAGTGAGCTGAGATCATGCCACTGCACTCCAGCCTGGGTGACAGAGCAAGGCGCCGTCTCAAAAAAAAAAAAAAAAAACTGCAGGGGAGGATGCCACTGTGAGAAACAGTGTGGAGGTGGAGGAGGCAAGGGCTGATCTTGATCCTACCTGTGATGGCTGCTTAGATAAGGATGGGCCAGAAAGGACCCCGAAAAGTAGATTTTAAGACAAACATTACTAAGGGTAGAGACATTTCATAAGGATAAAAATTGTAGTATACTACAAAGCTGTAACAATTCTAAGTGTTTATGTTCTTAATGCTATAACTCCAAAATACATAAAGTGAAAGTCGACAGAACTAAAGGAGACATATTCAATCCACAGTCACAGGGGAAGACTTTTAACACAGCTGAAGCAGACGACAAATTAAAAAAAATAAAATTTCAACCACATGATAAACAAACTTGACCTAATTCATGTATTTCAAACACTACACTCCACGATGTCAAAATATCCATTGTTCTCAAGCACACACAGAGCATTTGTGAAGATTTACCATGTCCCAGGGCAAAAACAAATTTCAAAAGATCAAACTAATACAGAGTATGTTATCCAAACATTGTAGAATTATGTTAGGAACCAACAGCCAAAAGATCATTAAAAAATCCCCAACTACTTAGAAATTAAGCAATGCAATTCTAAATAATCTGGGTCAAAGAAGAACTCAATGGAAAAGAGAAAATATTAATATTTGGAACTAAATAATGGAAATAAAAACTAAATAAAAATGGAAATACAACATATAAAAAAGTATGAGATAGATGTATTAGATTACAGATTAGATCACGGATTGGAAAGGAAGGAGGGTTGAAATAAAATTACTGAATATCTATGAGCCCGTGGGCTTTCATCATTTTAAAGACTGACCTATTTTTTTCTTTCTTTTTTTTTTTAAGACAGAGTCCTGCTCCATCACCCAGGCTGGAGTGCAGTGGTGCAATCTCAGCTCACTGCAACCTCTGCCTCCCAGGTTCAAGTGATTCTCCTGCCTCAGCTTCCTGAGTAGCTAGGATTACACACATGTGCCATCACACCTGGTTAATTTTTTTGTATTTTTAGTAGAGACGGGGTTTCACCATGTTGGCCAGGCTGGTCTCGAACTCCTGACCTTAAGTGATCCACCTGCCTCAGCCTCCCAAAGTGTTGGGATTATAGGCGTGAGCCACGGTGCCCAGCCAGTCTGACCTATTTCTGATTTCCCCTTATTTCTAAGGAATTTCCCTTTGGGAGGGATCTCAACTGAAAACCCGGGGTGTTCACGCGTTCCCCTCAGCCTGTGGCCAGCCCTGAAATCTGCATTTTGTCCTCATGAGACCCGTGGAAGCTCTGCTCGTCTTAGCCTTGCCGCTGCTACTTGCTGCTGGGTCGCTGTTTCTGAACAGGCAGCTGCTCTCAGGGAAAGGCAGCCTCAAACACTGGCCCCGCAAGGCCTGTCTGCCTGGGTACTTCACCGATGTTTTCACCTAAATCAAAAAATATTTCATCCAAGGGCTGGGCGCGGTGGCTCACGCCTATAATCCCAGCACTTTGGGAGGCCGAGGCGGAAGGATCACTTGAGGTCAAGAATTCGAGACCAGCCTGGCCAACGTGGTGAAACTTCGTCTCTATTAAACCTAACAAAAATTAGCTGGACGTGGGCGGGCGCGGTGGCTCACGCCTGTAATCCCAACACTTTGGGAGGCCAAGGCGGGTGGATCACGAGGTCAGGAGATCGAGACCATCCTGGCTAACACGGTGAAACCCCGTCTCTACTAAAAATACAAAAAATTAGCCAGACGTGGTGGCGGACGCCTGTAGTCCCAGCTACTCGGGAGGCTGAGGCAGGAGAATCGCTTGAATCCGGGAGGCGGAGCTTGAAGTGAGCCCAGATCACACCACTGCACTCCAGCTTGGGTAACAGAACAAGACTCCGTCCCAAAAATAAAAAATATATGTATATATTTCGTCCGGTTCTCTAGTTGTTCTAAGTGGGAGGATTGATCTGAAACGAGTTAGTCCCCCACCCACCACGAAGGAGACATCTTCATGTGTCAGCGTCCTGCAACACGGGAAGTACCTAATATAGAAAACAGTAAAAATTTACAAGGAATCAAAAAGAACACTTGAAAAAATAACGGAGATAGCTGTTATGTATCTAGAGGGGAGAATTTAATATTTGAAAGACATAAATTCTCAGTAATTACTTTAGGATGTTTATGAGATTTAAATATAAAGAATAATAGGATTTGGGGAATAGGAAAATGCACCATTTCCCCATTGGAACAGAAAGTCAAATAATAAACTGGGAGGAATATTTTTAACATATATGGCCAACAAAGCATTTTCGTTTTTATCAATGCTCTTACTAACCGGGAAGACTTTGCTTCAAAATCAGCAAAAGACAAGGAAAGGCAATTCACAGGAAGATAGCCAATACTCAAACAATAAAATGTGTAGGCTTGCTAATAATCAAATAACAGGCCGGGCGCGGTGGCTCACGCTTGTAATCCCAGCACTTTGGGAGGCCGAGGCGGGCGGATCACGAGGTCAGGAGATCGAGATCGCGGTGAAACCCCGTCTCTACTAAAAATACAAAAAATTAGCCGGGCGTGGTGGCAGGCGCCTGTAGTCCCAGCTACTCGGAGAGGCTGAGGCAGGAGAATGGCGTGAACCCGGGAGGCGAAGCTTGCAGTGAGCTGAGATCGCGCCACTGCACTCCAGCCTGGGGGACAGAGCGAGACTCCGTCTTAAAAAAAAAAAAAAAAAAAATCAGATAACAGTATTTTGCAAGAGCAATGAGATGCCATATATCTAAAGTATCTAACTGATCAGAGATGAAAAATAAATAATACCCAGAACTGGTGAGATTGAAGAGAAGCGGATATGCTCACATTGCTGGCTTACTTGTAAACTGTCTCAGTCCTTTGGGAGAGCATTTTGGCAGCGTAGGTTTATCATCTTAGACCTCTGCATAGTTTTTCCCTAACAATTCCCATTCGAGGAATTTATCCTGTAGAAGCAATTGTGGGATGAGCCAAAAGATTGCTTCGGGACCCGTGTGACAGTGATGTTGGTAATTGAACATTTCTGCACACAATGAGAATGTGTGTTATATTAATAGGGGAATGCTGAATACATTATGCAGTACCCAATCAGTGGAATACCATGTAAGTCTGTTTTTTTTTTTCTTTTGAGATAGGGTCTCCTCATTCTGTCGCCCAGGCTGGAGTGCAGTGGTTGCCGTCATGGCTCACTGCGGCCTTGACCTCCTGGGCTCAGGGGATCCTCCCACCTCAGCCTCCTGAGTAGATGGGACTCACAGGCGTGAGCCATTGTACCTGGCTGCAATCTTAAAATTAATGATGAAAACCTACAGCAGCAATCCAGAAAATGCCAATAATTCAGATGAAAGGAACTCTGAGGAGTAGCTGCCCCAGAGCCGCCACTCAGCTGGGGAGGCCTCAGAGTACAAAGGAGTGGAGGTGGTGACAGCCCTCTCTGAGGCCCCTGACCACCCCAGCCCACCTGTCAGCCTTCATGGCCTTCCAGCAGCTTCTGGATTTCCCCCCGGCACTGCCCTGTACCACCCGCTAGCCAATCCCATCCTATCCATCTCTCTCTCTCTCTCTCTCTCCTCTTTCTCTCTCTTGCAGACACACCCACGCCACACACTCACATCCACACTCACTCATCCACACTGACACCCACCCACACATTCACACACACATTCACCCTCACACTCTCACACACCTACATTCATACGCTAACACTCACACCCCCCGCACTCACATACACACTTGCAGTCACTCGGATACGCACACACATTCCCACACCCTCAGCTCACGCACACTCACACACACCGCCACGTCCTCATCCCCATGCTCATGCACATTTGCCCTCAGGCACTCACCCCACTGCCAGCCCACACTCCCCTCCCTGTGCGTCCCGTCCCCTCTGAGTCCAGCAGGCCTTCATGCCGCTCTCCTCTGAGCAGCGTCTCCATCCTCTCCCCCGCCTAAAATGGGCTGTCCCCAGGACGCGGTGCCCTGGGTGTCTCAGGTGGAAGAAGTTTCCCCACGCTGGGGCCCTGGGAGCTGGAGCTGATGTGCGGATTCCGGGCTCCTTCCTCTCCTTTGGGAGCTGTAGACGTCTGGCTGTGCTGCTCTTTCCCGAGTCACTGGCGCCATCTGCCGGCCCCCAGGACACCTCGTGCCCCTACCCCTTCCCCGTATTTACAGAAGACTTGAGCTCACTGGGAGGGTGGGGGGACTTTAACCCACATGGGAGTGACCCACCCAAGTCCCCAGGCCTCACAGCTTCACCCCTTCCCCACCTGCAGCCACCTGCTCCTCCTGCTCAGCCACCTGCCCCCATCACGTCATTCTCCGCCGTTCTCAGAAGGGGCCTCATTTTTCATGTGTCAAGTCTGGGTCCCAGCTCTCGGCCACCACTTCCCACCCCTCCAGGCCACTTGCTCAGGATTCCTCGATGTCCCGTCCCTGGTCCTCGCCCTGCAGCCAACTGGCCTCACCCCCTTCTCACCATCCATCCTGCCCAGCAGCCGTCATTTCCCGCCTTCCCTAGCTCAGGTCCTGGGGTCTGCCACCCACACCTTGTCGCTTCCTCCCGCTCCCTGCTGTGCCCCCCTTCCTCCCTCTTGCTTGCCTGGCAAAGCCCTGACCCTGGATAAATCCACCCTTTCCCCTCTCCAGGGCGCTCTGGAGCAGCTGAACGTTGCTGGGTAAAATCCCACCTGTCACAGTCAGCTCGGCTGCACTCACAAAATCCCACCGGCCCAGGGCTTCAACCGCACACTGTTATCTCCCTACAGCTCTGGAGGCTGGAAGTCTAAGGTCAAGGTGACTCGGTTCCTGGTGAGGGCTCTCTGCCTGGCTTGCAGATGGCCACTTTCTTGCTGTGTCTTCACACCATGTTGGGGAGAGGAGGAGGAGGGAGAGAGACATGGTGGGGCGGGGGGTGTGGGGGTGGAGAGAGCGAGCGAGCTGTCATATCTTTTCTTGTAAGGACACTAATTCCATCACAAGGGCTCCACCATGACCTAACTGCCTCCCAAAGGCCCCGAGTCCCAATACCATCGCACTGGGAGTTTGGGCTTCAGCATACGAATTTGGGAGGGGAGGAGACACAAATACCACTGCCAAGCTGACTGCATTCACTTTCAATTCAGTTTTATGATTCCCAAATGGTCTCTCATTGCCCTGCCCTCCTACCATGGTTCTCTAGAAGGTTTTCTGCCCATTCGTGAGAGGATGGTTTTCCTTTGTCTGGATATTCTCAGAACCCCTTCTTCTCCCCCACTCTCAGCTGAGGCTTCCACTCATTTATCACAGAGCAACAGAAGGTCCCCAGGGGCAAGTTGCATATGCCCACCACCAAACCTACCTCCTTCCTGTATCTTCTCTCTGCCTGCCATACAGCAGCAAATGTCCTTCTCCCCACCACAGCCACCACAGCTTTTGGGCTCTGGATCTCCTCCTGCTTTCTTGGAAGCCTTGCTTGTTTGGCTTTCCCTCCCTTCCACATCACCAGTGCCTTCTTCTTTAGGTGATGTCATCAGCACACATGCTAGGGCAAGAGCTGGCAAACTATATAGCTCATGGGCCAAATCTGGCCCACCAATTGTGTTATTAAATAAAGTTTTATTGGAACATGGTCCCACTCATTTGCTTAGGAATTGTCTGTGGCTGCTATCAAACTACAATGATGGAATTGCATAGTTGTGCAAGTAATCACAAGGCTTGCAAAGCTGAAAAGCTTTACCATCTGTCTCTTACAGAACAAGTTTGTTGACTTTTGTGCTAGAGCAATGGTTCTTAGTTGTGATTCAGCATTGCTCATGAGGAGGGCTTTGGAAAATGGGGGATGGCTTTTATTTATTCATTATTTTATTTTATTCATTTTTTTTTTTTTTTTGAGACAGGATCTCACTTGGTCACCCAGGCTGGAGTGCAGTGGTGTGATCACAGCTCAATGCAGCCTCAACCTCCTAGTCTCAAGCAATCCTCCCACCTCAGCCTCGTGAGTAACTGGGACCACAGGAGTGCACTACCACACCCAGCTAATTTTTTATTATTTTATTTTATTTTTTGAGACAGAGTTCACTCTGCCTCCCAGGCTGGAGTAAAGTGGTGCAATCTTGACTCACTGCAACCTCCACCTCCCAGGTTCAAGAGATTCTCTTGCCTCAACCTCCCTAGAAGCTGGGATTATAGGCGTGTGCCACCACGCCTGCCTAATTTTTTTGTATTTTTTAGTAGAGACGGGGTTTCACCATGCTGGCCAGCCTGGTCTTGAACTCGTGACCTCAGGTGATCCACCTGCTTAGGCCTCCTGAAGTGTTGGGACTACAGGCGTGAGCCACTGTGCCCAGACTTTTTTTTTCTTTTAGAGATGAGGTCTCACTATATTGCCCAGGCTGGTGTCAAACTCCTGGCCTCAAGTGATCCCACCTTGGCCTCCCAAAGTGCTGGAATTATGAGTGAGCCACTGAGCCTGGCCCTACAATAGCTCTTGTCAAGCTCCCAGGACCTTCCTACTGTGAATCCAAAGGCCACGTCTCTGTTCCCATCACAGCACATCTTTCAGCAGTGTCTTCACTGTTGACTTCCCTCTCCTTGAGAAACTCTTCCCTCGGCTCAGGGCCACCACACTGGCCAGTTTTCCTGTCCCCTGCACTGGCCTCTTCTGTTCAGTATCCTTTGCTGGCTGCTCTTTCTCTATGTGATCTCAGAATCTTGGGCAACCTAAAGTGCAGTCCTGAGCTCCCGTATTCTCTCCATACATGCTCTCTCCAATGGATCTCATACCATTTGTGATTTTCCGCACCGTCAATGTGCTGTTGACCCCCATACTTATGTGTTGAATCTAGATCTTCCCTCCGGCTCGACTCATAGTCTAGCTGCCTACACGACCCCTCCCTTAAATGTCTCACAGACATCCCACCATGAATGTATCCCAAACATAACGTGTGGGTTTTCCTGTAACACTTGCCCTCCCACCGTCCCAAGTCCCCTGGCACCACCATCCCACACAGGTGCTCGAGTGGGAAATGTAGGGTTCGTCCTTCTTCTCCCGCCCCATCATTCAGCCGGCCAGCACATTCTGTAACTGCCCAAGGGATTCACCTTGCCCGCTGCCTAGACAGACCCGATTTGTCAAGACAGGGGAATTGCAATCGAGAAAGAGTAATCCACGCAGAGCCAGCTGTGTGGGAGACTGAAGTTTTATTATTACTCAAATCAGTCTTTCTGAAAACTTGAGGATCAGAGTTTTTAAGGATAATTTGGTGGGTAGGGGGCCAGTGAATTGGGAGTGCTGATCGGTTGGCTTGGGGATAGATTTCCAGGGCGTCGAAGCTCTTCTCTTCTGCTGAGTCAGTTCCGGGGTGGGGGCCATAGACTTGGTTGGCAGGTCCAGGTGGGGCCATTTAGTTGTTAGAAATGCAAAAACCTAAAAAGACATCTCCAAAAGCCGAGCTTATGTTCACAATAGTGATGTTACCTTCAAGAGTAATTGGGGAAGTTGCAAATCTTAGGACCTCCGGAATTATGGCTGGGAATATTTAGAGTTCCAGCCCCTCTCATCTTGGCTTGGTGGCTGGTGGCCTTTCATTTGTTTTACAAGAATAGTTTAGCCTTTTGGGAAGGCCTATTATATAAACTATACACTAAATTCCTTCCCAAAGCGAGTTCGGCCTATGCCAAGGAATGAACAAGGACAGTTTCAAGGTTAGAAGCAAGATGGGGTCACTTACGTCTGGTATCTTTCACTGTCGTAATTTTCTCAGCTATGGCTTTTGCAAAGGCAGTTTTCATTCTGTTTTCTCTGCCCCCAAAATACATTCTCCCTGCTACGGTCTGAATGTTTGTATCACCCCAAAATCCATGTTTAAATTCTACCCCACTGCCCACCATGTAATGGTGTTAGGAGATGGGGCATTTGGGAGGTGATTAGGTCATGAGTATGAAGCCCGTGTGAATGGGATGAGTGCCCTTATAAAAGAGTCCCCAGAGAGATTCCTTGCCCCTTGCACCATGTGTGGACTCAGCAAGAAGTCACCGTCTATGAGAAAGTGGCCCTCACCAGACACGGAATCTGCTGGCACCTTGAACTTGGACTCCCACCTCCAGAACTATGAGAAATAAGTGTCTGCTTGTGGATAAGCCACCCAGTCTATGGTATTCTGCCATAGCAGCCCGGATGGATAAGATGCACCCTCCATCCAGTAATGTCTATTGGCTTCACAGCCCTTGAGCGCAGACCACCTCCATCTCTGTCCTGGGCCACTGCACTAGCCCAGCACATCTCTGCTTGGCCTCCCCTACCCCAAGGTCATTATCCCAGCCTTCTTCAAAGATGGATTGAGCATGTACCATGTGCCACGTGCTGGGAATAAGAAGTGAAGGGGAGAGGGCTGTCCCTGCCCTCCCTCACCCTCTCCATAGTGAGGGGGAAACTAAACTGACAAAATGTGATAAATGCTCCAAAGAATGGAAACAGAGTAGCTGGGCACAGTGGCTCATGCCTGTAATCCCAGCACTTTGGAGGCTGAGGTGGGAGGTCTGCTCGAGACCAGGAAGTCAAGGCTGCAGTGAGCCCTGTTCTTGCCACTGCACTTCAGCCTGGACAACAGAGCAAGATCCTGTCTCAACAAAGCAAAACAAAACAAAAAACAAAAGCAGCAGCGTGCTGAGATAGACAAAGGCCTCCATAGTGTGGTTACAAAGGGTCCTTCTGAGCAAGTCACATTTCAGTTGAGACTTTTATGCGGGTCATGCAAGGCCCTGCAGGCCCTAGTAAAGAGCTTAAAGTTTGATACGAGAATCTCTGAGGGATTTTAAGCAGAGGAATGATGGAATCTGGTTTTGTGTTTTAAGAAAATCCCGGCCAGGTGCGATGGCTCACACCTGTAATCCCAGCACTTTGGGAGACTCAGGCGGGTGCATCACCTGAGGTCAGGAGTTTGAGACCAGCCAGATCAACATAGTGAAACCCTGTCTCTACTAACAATACACAAATTAGCTGGGCGTGGTGGTGGGCGCCTCTAATCCCAGTTACTCGAGAGGCTGAGGCAGGAGAATTGCTTGAGCCCAGGAGGCGGAAGTTGCAATGAGCAGAGATCAAGCCATCGCACTCCAGTCTGGGCGACAGAGCGAGACTCCACCTCAAAAAAAAAAAAAAAAAAAGAAAGAAAGAAAGAAAGAAAAGAAAAAAAGAAAATGAAAAATTCCTCCTGTGGCTGCGTGGACAACGAATGTGGGTGGGGCAGGGTCCAGTGAAGCGGGGAGGCACTGATGGGCCGGGCCACAGTTCTTGGCCAAGCGAATGAGGTCAGCCTGTGTGATGCACAGGGACAGGGCGGGGTGGGGTGGTGCCCCTCAGGAAGACTTAAGTGTTGTTTCCAAGAGGCTGGGCAGGAGAAAAATAATAGCTGTCCACTTCAGGGACCAAGGCGGTGTGTCTAAAAGGGAATATTATGCAAATAAAGAGCGCAAGAAAATAAAGGACTTTCTACACCTGGGACACACGGGCTCAGTAAATGTTTATTAACTGAAGAGCTGTACCAGGTGTAAACTATGGAGGGTGGGGCATGCCGGGCAAATAGAAATCTCGCTTCCCTTCTGATTCAGGAGGAGGTGGAGGAAGAGGCAGGAACCGTCTGCTGTGGTTTCTTGAGGATGTGGCATTTGTAAAGCTGTGATCCATGTGCCAGTGTGAGAAGAGTCCTGTGAACACAAAACCAGCAGTGTCCATAGAATGCCGTTTCTCTACTGTAATTCCCAGTGGGGACTGACACCCTAGCTTCGTCTCCCACCTACTGTGTCTTCCAAATGCCGCAAAATCCTCCCTCCAGCCCCAGCCGGCATACCTCTTGCACTTCTCCCCTTCTGCCCACCCTCCCCAGAACCCTCCCAAAAAGTGGAGAGGGGAGAAGTGGAACAAACTAAGCCAGCAGGACAGAGGCAAGAAAGGCTCAGCATGCACCCAGGTGGAAGGAACGTCCCAGGCATGGCCTGACGCCGATGTCTGCAGCTGTCAGAAAGAACTTCCTCTTACGGTACTTTCCCCAAGTCCTGTCTTCCTCACCTGCCATGTGGTCATTTGTTTAAGTGAAGAAATATTTGTGGGGTGCCTGCTAAGCGCCAGGCACTGTTCTCAGCATTAGCGATGCCACAGTGAGCTAGATCTCGTCCCTGTTCTTGAGGAGCTGATAGTTACTGAAGGAGACAGAGAAGTAAGAACCTGCTTACGGATTAATCCAGCGCAGTGATGTGGGGGCAGAGGTGAGGTCTGTCGGGGAAGGCTTTCTGGAGGAGGTCATGTGGAAACCGAGGTTTGGATGGTGAGCAGGTAAGTAGGCATGATCCAGGCTGTGTGTGAGTGTGTGTGTGTGTGTATGTACTTGGGGTGTGGGTGGGAACCTTCTAGACCGAGACAGACACCTGTGTGCAACAGGTGTGAGTCTCAACCCATAAACTCAGCATGCATTTAATGAGCTTGCTTTCCCAACAGCTTCATTTCTATTTTGAGACTGCATTTCACCAGGGTTCCTTCCCTTTCCCTCAAGGTCACGGCCAAGTTCCAGAGGTATAGTGCCAAGGCGTTGATGGGGAGTAGGAGCAGAACACTATTCTGCCTGCCCCCCCTGGCAGCCCAGGCTGCTCCGAGAGCATCAGTTATGCAGTAAATGCGGAGTCCTTCCTGTTTGCTTTCTGCCCCGAGGCATCTTTCCATTGAGTAGGGAGGGAGGGAAAGATTCTAGGTAAGCGGGGTGGGGTTGGGGGTGGGGGGCGGGAAATGCCAGGGGTCAAGGAGACTCAGTTAATGCTTAGAACCATGAGCAATCTGCATCCGTAGAGGCGGCTCGAGCTGGCTAGGGCACTGCAAGGTGCAGGGAGGCTGTGGGGGCTGTGGAGGAGCAAGGCGGGAGGCAGGAGGAGCCGTAGGAACAGATGTGACCGAGCTTGGGTGTCCTGCCACAGAGGCTGAACCTGGTTCTGACTCCCAAAGTGACTGTGAACACCCAGCCACACATCCCAAAGCAGCCCCGGCATTCTGTAGAGAAGGGGCTGCTTTTATCCATTTATCCATGAGGGAGGGGTAGGCGGAGCCTGGCGGTTGTTGCTTCTCTCTACAGCAGGGGTGGGCTCTTTAAGGGGTGCGAGTCTCATAACTTCACTGGAGCCAGATCATGCTAAGAGAGGCAAACTCTTGGCGGTTTGGGGTTATTCTCTACCGGTTTCTAGAGATCCAAGGGTAGCAAGTGCCAATGGCTATGCCGGGGTCACAGAGCTTACGGAGCTCCTCTCTTATCCACACCCAGGGCATGGCGACTTCTTCCCTGGCAGACGAGTAGGGAATGGTAAGCAGTCCTTGGAAACTCTCTTGTGATTTAATTTGACTTAACTTCTTAGCATTAGTAGGTCAATTTTGCAATTTATTAGGCAAACCACACCCCTGGGGAGAGGCTTAGCAGCTGAGATCATGTTTTCTATTTTATGTGAGGGAGGAAAGGAAAGCAAAAAGAACTATTTAAAAAGAAATATTCAAAAGCAATCCTCAAGGTGGAGTTCAGCATCCTCTCCGAACCAGCTTCTTCGTATATCTTTTGTTGTTATTGTGGTTATTGCCCTAATGGGCCACCCAAGCTGGAATAAGCTGCCCCTGGGCCTTCGCTGTGCTCTTCCACCTGCCTGGCAATCCTTTCTTCCTCTTCTCCACCTGGAGGCTATCACTCCCCCCTTCAAAATGCTCCTCCAAGTTTCCTCTTCCTGGACACCTCCCCGACCCTCTCGGGTTATCAGGGCTCCCACAGTGTCCTGGCTTTACCCTCACCAGAACACTGGCCATTCTGTTGTAACATCTGCTTCTATTTCTGGCCCTGGCCCCGGCAATGAGGATGGTGAGAGCAGAGATTTGTCGTGTTACATTGATTTGCTAATTCACTGGGCTCTACTTTGTCCACTGTCTTTTATTTTTTATTTTTTGAGATGGAGTTTTGCTCTTGTTGCCCAGGCTGTAGTGCAATGGCATGATCTCAGCTCACCACAACCTCCACCTCTCTGGTTCAGGTGATTCTCCTGCCTCAGCTTCCTGAGTAGCTGGGATTACATGTGCCCGCCACCACACCTGGCTAATTTTTGTATTTTTAATAGAGAAGGGCTTTCACCATGTTTACCAGGCTGGTCTCGAACTCCTGACCTCGGGTATCTGCCCACCTCAGCATCCCAAAGTGGTGGGATTACAGGCGTGAGCCCCACGGCTGGCCTGACCATTGTCTTTAGAAGACTGTCTCCTCTTGTCAGTTCTTTTTTTATGTCCTTATCCAGACCCTTGTTGCATTAAACAATAATAACAATTTTTTTCTTATAACAATAAATATTTCTTATAGAATTTTAAATTTTTCATACATGTAGAGAAGCAAAAGAAGAAAATTAAACCACTTTTATTTCACCATCACCGTACTTCCATCAAGATGACTTTTGTTAACATTTTGGTACATTCCTTCAGCCTTTTATTCCCATTACCAATTATTTGTGTATATTTTAATGTTATCATATGGCATATATGATTTTGTAGCTTTAAAATTTTTTTTACTTAACGACGTATCATTAATATTCTTCTCATACTGAAATCGGTCCAGGGAGATACAATCCCAGATCTTGCTGTAAGGCTGGACCTCAAGCTGGGAGAATATGACTCTGGGCACGTCAGGGCTACCGTGTGCAGAAGCAGTGAGAGAGGAGGATGGTGCTATCATCATTCGAAACCCATTTAGTCCAACACCTTTCAGCACTGCACAGCCAGTAAATACCTTGCACTGAGACTGATACAGGCCGGTCGTACTGGGTTTCTGCTACTCCTGCTTGAAAGGCGGAACCTATAGAGGTTTCCAATCTACAGAGCTTGTCACAAACCCAGAGCAAACTTTTCTTTTTTTTTTTTTTTTTGAGACAGAATCTGGCTGTGTTGCCCAGGCTGGAGTGCAATGGTGCAATCTCGGCTCACTGCAACCTCTGCCTCCTGGATTCAAGCGATTCTCCTGCCTCAGACTCCTGAGTAGCTGGGATTACAGGCGCCTGCCACCACGCCTGGCTAATTTTTGTATTTTTGGTAGAGACGGGGTTTCATCATTTTGGCCAGGCTGGTCTTGAACTCCTGACCTCAAGTTATCCGACTACCTCAGCCTCCAGAAGTGCAGATGTGAGCCACCGTGCCCTGCCCCAGAGCAAACTTCTTGAACCAGCTGGGGCATAAATATCTCAAGCACTAGGGAGGCACTTTTTTCTTTTGGATGGCCAAAGGTGCAGTTTTACCTGCATTGTCATTTCTGTCTATCTTTGAGGGTTTAAAAAATATTGCATTTTCCTCCCCTACTTGTTTTATTCTAATGTGCCTGGCACAGGGTCAGACGTGCGGGTTAAACGGAGTGGGTCAGATCAGTAGGACCGGAGTAAAGAAACATCGGGTCCACGCGCCATCCTCCCAGCATTGCAGGGGTGGGGAGATCCTTTCCCAGCCCCAGCGCCAGCCCACCACACCCTCAGCTCCAGTCCACCCCCAAACGCAGACTTGACCCCAGACCCAGACTCAATGTCACCCTGACGTGCCTCCTCAAGGTTACCCAGATCCACAAGGCCATTTGCAGGAGTCTGGCTTCCCGGTCGTCGAGGCTTCTGCAGGATGTGCTCGGGGGCATGGTAGGGGATGTAAATCTGTCCAGCACCTGGACCTTGACCAATGTCTTTCTGCTCAGGTCTTTGCCACTTCTCACCATGGCCACTAGAGAGCGACAGTGCTTCATCTTCTAGAAAGAAACCGTCCAATCCCTGCGCCTTCTGCCGAGGAGCCTGGAGAGCCACCTCCCTGAACTTCAGGACTTTCAGTTTCGCTGCCTTATGGTGAGGGCGCGGAAAGGGAAGCCAGACGGTACGGGGCCCTCACCTAGGATCACTCCCAGCCCAGGCCGTTTCATTGCCCTTTGCCTGTCCGTCCATCCTTTCCTGGGAGGCCAAGGGGAGCTTGCCCTGTGGGAGGAAGCCTGCTCAGGAGCGCCAGCCAGCAGGGTTGTGGGAACCTCTTGGAGAAAGGCTGGTTTGTTGCAGAAGGCAAATGTCTCTTGGGACCTTTGCCCCCACCCTGGAGGGCTCCTCCAGCACGGGGCCCATCAGCTTCTGCGTTTGGGCAGCTCCTTTCTGCAGGGAGTGCTCAGGAGGAGCTTCTGCCGGCCAAGGGCTGTCCAGCCTCTAAGGTCCAGCTCCGGGAGTACCTTGCGGGAGGCTCCCCCAAGCCGGGTCTGTGTTCATAACAACTCCAGATGAAATAACTCCAGGTGGAAAGATAGCAAGGTCAGCCGGGAGGGATGGCCCTGGAGTAGGTTCTAGACAGCCCTGGGACCACCTGTCAGAGGGGGCAGAGGCAGAAGGGAGTCTGCTATTGCTCAGCCATGTAGGGAACTCTTTGTGCTGATCAGGGGTGGGGTGGCACCAGAAAAAGGAGACGGAGTCAGCGTGGGAAACTGCGGGCAGATGGGGAAGCCAGAGAGGGCTTCCTGGGAGCATCCTGGTGTTTCTTTCCTGGGGGGGCAGTAGCAATCTCTCAGAGCCCCATCTCCATCCCTCTGAGATGGGGTGGTTGTCCCTGGGGAACCCAAAGTGGGCTTAGGGCAGCGCTGAGGCTGTGGGGGCCAGTGTGGCTGCAGGCAGCTCCCCGCTCAGCTCAGTTGCGGAAGGCCTGGTGCTTCCCACGCCCCTCCTGGAATGCAGGGCTGCTCCTGGGAGTTGAGCAAAAGTGTGGCTTTCCCCCTGGAGTCTGAGGTCAGTCAGCCTCCCAGGCCTGGGGCCAGCGCTCTTGACTGGGAACCAAGACAAGCAAGGGGTGGGGGCCTGTGGCGGGGGCCTGGGCCGGCCCCGAGGCCTGGCACGACCCCATCAGCAGATCACCACTCCAGTTCATTCTGTGTGGAAGGGAGGTGTGCTAATGCCAGAAATTCCACACTGGGTGTGGGTGAGGGGTGTACACACTAAGGCTCCCCTGTTTGGTAGACCCTGTGTTGGGAGCCGGGGATACTCAGTGTCACCTGCGGATGCTGCTGACAATATCGCAGGGCAGGCCCACTGAGGTGGCACGGGAGGCCCAGGAGGTTGTAGGAGGATGGAGGCAGCCCCTGGCCTAGATGGGACGGGGGGAGGGCATGCGTGAGGCGTAGCTGGTGTAGCAGGGTCTAGAATACCCTAAACATTTAGCACCTGCTAAATGTGAGCCACTTTCTGACACAATTTGACAGCCCTCTTCCTTTGAAGCTCCAGAAACTGAGGTTCAGAAAGGGTTTGTAACTTGCCCAAGATCCCACAGCACAGGCAGGCCTGTCCCCTCAGCTGGAGGGAACTCACCCACCACACTAGACCCCATCACACTGGAAACCCCGGCTCAGAGCTGAGATGCCAGGATGCAGCCTCCTAAGGGTGGAGGGGGGGTGTGGTCTTACAGGGCCCACTTGGGGGCCACGAGGGGGAAGCTCAGAAGGGGGTGTCCCCATCAGGCAGCTCCAGGGGGCACATTCACGTAAAGTTTGGTATGTGAGAGGCACCCTCAGGAGGCCTGGTGGAGAGGGCAGGTCCTCTGCTGGCTGGGGCGGAGCATGGATGTGAACTCAATCAGGCTGGCCCAGCCCTCCTAAGCAGGCCCTTGTGCTCCTGAAAGGATGGCCAAGGCCTCCCCTGGGCAGTCGGAGAGGCAGGAGAGTCAGGCTGTCTGTCTGGGGAGAAGGGTTTAGACCTGGGAAGGCCCAAGCTGAGAGGGGAGGAGGCTGAGGAAAGGGGATCAGGCTGCCTGAGGCACTTCGTTTTGATGCAGTTCCTCCCCAACACACCCTGCCACTGGGCTTCTGGAAGCTTCTCCCTAGGTGTATTTAACAGCCAAGGTCGGGGTTCTGTTCCCATAGCTCAATGCCTGGAATAATCGTGTTTTCCACATCCCTGTGTGGGAGCTTCCAAGAGCCAGGAGATCCGAGCCTGAAGGGAAAAGCAAAGATTCCCTGTCCCTGGAATTGAACAGATAGGCATCATGTGAGTCAGGACACAGCTGATGTCCTTCTAGAAAAAGCCCTTCGAGGTGCTGAATCTGGCTGTTTTTTTCTTGTCCTTTTCTTCTTACTCTCCTTCCTCCTCTCCCTCCCCCTCCTCCTGACAATGTACCCACAGACATGCCGTGATGCGGTGGAAAGCGGCAGGCCTGGTTCAAATCCTGGCCCCACAGCTCCTAAGCAGCATGATTTGGGGCAGCCCCTTCCCTTCCCTGTAAAATGGGACTGTAATACAACGGGTGGCTGGTGGGACTCAGTGAAATCACAGCTGCAAATGTTATAGGCCCATTTGCACTTGGGAACTAGGGGGTCTAGGTCCAAGGACATAATTACAAAGAGAAAGCGAAGAAACCTTTTCTCTTTGAGAGGCCATATAAAGTAGGAGAAAGTTACTGATTCCTTCTGAGTCTTGGCTTCTTGCCTGTAAAATGAAGGTAATGATGGAGCCACTTCAGAGAACTGTTGTGAGGATTTACTGATGTCATGGATGTCCTTTGCACACAGTAAGTGCTCATTAAATGATCCGGTATTATCATCTTTCTGGAGGATTGCTTGTCCTGCAGGAACTCAGGGAATGAGAAAAAGGGATTTGCATGCACAATAGTGAACCCCCACCGCCCCAGGCTAGTTGCACTGCAGGCAGCAGGGGCTGGTGAGGGTCAGCGCATGGGCTGTGTACACTGCAGCATCATAGGAGGAATTGGATGTGCCAGGGAACATGGCTCAGGTGTTGGTAAGAACACGCAAGGCCAGGAGAAAGAAGGATGCCTTTCTTTCTACATCGCTAAATGATCCCGAGCCCTCGTGGCCTGAATTGGATCGTTCCCACAGCCTCAGAAGTGCACTGGTCTAAACACGTCTGTTTAGGGGTCTGCCTTCCCCTCCAGATGGGTTGGTTCTTGAGGGTAAGGGCCATGCCATACCTAGTTTTGTATCACGTGTGGGCATGTGACAGGTTCAGGGATTGAGCTTTTGATCCAAGGAGTCAAAGAAGAGACAGCACTGGGACTTTTCCTGAAGCTTCTTTAAAGGGTCACTAAACTGGCATGATATGAGTCACTGGAGGTTGTTCTGGTTGCTGCGAAGAGAGAGCCTGTCTGAGAGTGCCATCAGCTCAGAGGAAGGCAGTACTGAGAGACAGAGGCCTGACAACATCATGTGAATACCCGGATCTAGCTATTCCTGAAACTAGACTGATCTGTTTTGGGCGTGAGTCAGTACATTCTGCCCGCTCTCCTTTTTTTTTTTTTTTTTCTTCTTAAGTTGGGTTTCAGTCTCTTACAATGCAGTGGGCCTAGATTAATATGACCTTTTTTCCTATTTATTTATTTATTTATTTGAGATAGAGTTTCATTCTTGTTGCCCAGGCTGGAGTGTAGTGGTGCGATCTCAGCTTACTGCAACCTCCGCCTCCTGGGTTCAAGCCATTCTCCTGCCTCAGCCTCCTGAGTAGCTGGGATTACAGGCGCACACCACCACGCCTGGCTAATTTTTCGTATTTTTAGTAGAGACGAGGTTTCACCATGTGGTCCAGGCTGGTCTTGAACTTCTGACCTCAGGCGATCCGCCCGCTTTGGCCTCCAAAGTGCTGGGATTACGGGCTTGAGCCACCGTGCCTGGCCCTACCTTTTTCTCTTTATTCAAAAGAGTCTTGATTATCAGATAGCGTCTGTGAAAATGTTGCCTGGTCCAGTAGAAGGACATAGCATTGTGGGAAGGAAATCTGGAAGGGGAGAAAGGATCCTGGGTTTTGGACAGACTTGGCCCCTCACTAAGACTTTGGTAAAGGGGTGCGAAATGTGTCTCTGAAAGATTTTGCCTTGAGTCTGGAGCAGGCCCACCTGGGGGCCAACCCTACTTTCAGTTTGGCCTCCTTGCCTGTAAAATGAGAACACTATTGTGAAGATTCCTTGTGAGGATGTGTGAGAACCAGGTTTGTGCTGCTTTATAAATGCTCGTTTCTCTTACCCCCTTGCTTCCTAAAACTCAGTGTCACCAAGCCAGGCTCTTCTAACCATCCAAGAGCAGGCCTGGGCAGCTCCCTCTCCTTGTTCACCCCACTCCCCTACTCCCCACTCCTGCTCCTGCTACCACTGCCATGTTCCATCCCAGACATTTGGGCCCCAAAGCCTGACCTGGAGGAAGCCCAACCAAACTGGTCAGCCTGGCCTGGCCCCCACTAGAAACCTACAGGTCCTTATCTCCACCGTGACTAAATTTGGATCTTAAACTCACAGACAATCAGCCTGGGAATTCCTGACAAATTCCAGCAAGGGCCAGCTGTTCTCTTTGGCTTTTGCAGAGTAGGGAGATCATTTTTTCCAAGTAACAAGTTTAAATGAAGAGTCATACTTGCTCATTATAGAAAATTTGGGAAATTTGGGAAATTTTCTATAATGGGCAAGCATGAGAAAAAGGCACCAATAAGGCCATCACTCAGACACAGCCCTCATGGACATTTCACTCCTTTCTTTCTGGTCTTTCCAATGCATGGGTAGGTTTTTGGGCTGTTGGCGTTTTTGTGTTTTTTCACCTATGAGATCATGGTGTATGTGCAATTTTATATCTTGATTTTTTTTTAACCACACTTTAACATAAACCCGTTCCTGTGTTATAAACTAACAATTGTTGCTTGGTGCTGGGTGCCAGATGCTGTGCCTGGCACATCACTGGTATGATCTCAATAACATTTACACCCATCCTAAAATCAGGAACTATTATTGTTCTTGCTTTGAAGATGAGGAAACTGAAGCACAAGGACGTTAAGCATCTTCCCCAATGTCTTGGTGAGGCCTTGGCAGTCTGGCTTCATGCCCATGCCATTAGCCCCATATGTGTCGCTATCATGGTTTACGGTTCCCTACACAGAGGCCTGTTGTTTTTGCCCACGCTATATTCTTCTTCTTCTTCTTTTTTTTTTTTTAGACAGCGTCTCGCCGTATCACCCAGGCTAGAGTACAATGGTGCGATCTCGGCTCACTGCAACCTCCACCTCTCAGGTTCAAGTGATTCTCCTGCCTCAGCCTCCTGAGTAGCTGGGATTACAGGCATGTGCCACCATGCCCGGCTAATTTTTTGTATCTTGAGTAGACGGGGTTTCATCATGTTGGCCAGGATGGTCTTGAACTCTTGACCTCATGATCTGCCTGCCTTGGGCATGCATTCTTTAGGACTCATTTTCTCTGGAGATTGCGATTCCCCACTTTCAGCCCACAGAGTTCAGACAGGGCAGCTATTGGGTTCAGGTGAGCACCCATCCTGGGTCTGACCAATCAGAGCCCCGTACCTGCCTGTCCTGTGACTAGTTCAGGAGCGGACCCATGACCTGAGCTGGTCCATGCAGGGGCTGCTCAAAGGCAGGATGCCGGTGGCCCTGCAGGAGGCATCTTGAGAACCTGCCTGGGAATGGGGCCAGATCACAGGGCCGAGCGAGAGGGGAGAGGCTAGTCCTGATGCAGCATTTCAGACCCTGGTTCCACTTGCACGTAGAGTGGGTTCTGCTACTGGACTTTTCAGTTCCCTAGTTCTTTATCCCCCTAAAACCTATCCGAGTTGGGTTTCTGTCACTTGTAACCAACAGTCTTGGTGAATACACCCTGGTTGTTGGACATTAGGGTTGCTCACAGTTTTTTACCACTCTAGAAAATGCTGCAGTGAATATCTTTACACGTAGATCTCATCCTTGAGTAGAATGATTTCCTTGTGATTTTCACAGAAGTGAGTTATTTGGCAAAGGCATCAAACATTGTCGGGGTTCTATGGACATTTTTCAATTTATTTCCCCAAGGCTGGCAATGATTTGGATCCTCACCTTCACTCCCCATCAGTGTATGTAAGTGGGATTTTAAAAATTGAGTTCTGAAGACTTTTTTAACAAGCCGAAGTTGTATTTTTTTTAAAACAGGAAAATTATGTCAATATAAAACATAAAAACAGACAAAAATCAAAACACACAACACAGAAAAGCACAACACGCAAGACCAGTGCAAACCCTTCCCAACCCACTTCCCAGGTTTTAAAACCTTGATTACAGATCCCCAAGGATTAGACTGTATTGGAGAGGTCACAGTATTGAATCAGAAAAAGAAGAAGACATGTTTTAAAAGGTCTGTACACAGGTAGTGGTGTGTGGGGTGGGGGATGTACACTTCATCACTCCAACATCAAAAACATGATGCAAAAAGGATTTCAGCGATGACCACAGATTTCTAGAACCCTACCACGTATGCTAGCCCCACTCCCCATCCACTTTTAAAAGTTGCTTTTAAAAAGGATAAAAAGTGCACAGACACTTTCGTAAGGCACAGACAGATTGTCGCACAAGTCATTTCATTAGGGACTCGGATAAGACAGCGAGACAGTTAAAACCGAGAAATGCCAGGAGGCCGCGTGTTCCTGAGCCGGTGCCCCCTGCCAGGACTGGGGCAGGCGCAGGGCCGAGCAGTGGGAGGTTATTGCCTCTCTGCCTCAACTGGACGGACTCACCGGGGTTCTCCTGGGCCTTGGCGACTGATTTCCAGGACCTGAAAGCAGCAATTAGCCAGCTTCCCCACTGTGTCTCCCTGGCAGGACCTGAGGGTGATCACCAACCCGCGGGGCCTCCGGGGGTTCTACTTAATGCCGTTTTGGCAGCAGCTCACTGACTGCAATGTGCCCAGCATTTCTAATGAGGAGGTTCTGTGAAGCGCACAGCAGTTCTGGTCAAGAAGGCAGCCTTTGGGCACCCACCTCAACGGACCCAAGGCAGCAGATGGCCAAGAGAGCCCAGTGGATTCTGCCCCAAATATCTCATTCCCCTCTTAGTGTCACCCCTGCTGGCATCACAGCTGGGACACGGTCCCCTCTGCTCTATCCTCACAGCACCTCACACATATTAGGTACTCAGCAAATGTTTCTGGAGTTATCTTTGTGTGTGTTACGTGGTGCTGTTTTATCAAACCCCTGAACACTCATAATCTGATTTCTGGTTTACTCAGCAAACCTTTACTGAGTAACTACTACGTGTTAGCACAGGACCAGCACCAGGGGGTCAGAGAAAAGTTCACCGTGTGTCCTGAACACAGTCCATGCTGATGAGTGGCATTGAGGGACTGGAAACGTGGTGCTGCTGTGAGAGGAGCAGCTCCATCCCAGGGGGCTCCCCATTCTGAGAACCTGCTAGGACAAGGAGCTGGATTTGCCTTGGAAACAGCCCAGTTTTTCAGGAGGCTCTGAGTGAACAGGCACAAGACCATTAACAACGGGGTGTTTTCAGGTCTCCCCTGTCCTCGCCCTGGAGCCCTGGCTGCTGTGGCCCAGAAGAGCACACGATGGGCAGTGAACCTGGAACAGCCGAGGGCTGGGTCACGTGAGGGGTGCTCGGGGGGCTGGGGCCCCGCTTGAGGGGGTGGTGATCACGGGGCCTAGGAAGATGGTGGGACAAGGCCCCAGGTCTCTCCCCAACTGTGGACCCCCCTGCATAACAAGAGAGGGCCCCTGGGTTGGAGTCCAGATCTCACAGAGCTCAGCTCTGTCAGAAGGTGGGCAGTGGGCAGATGAGCCTGGAAGGGAGGCCGCTTTTCCTCCCAGGGTGTGGGCAGCGGAGGGGCCCTGGCTGGGGCCGGAACCCTCCACATAGGCACAGGTGCCCGGACTCTCTCCAGGTGAGTTTCAAGGGAGAAAACTCACAGTCTCGAGCTTCCTGGGACTTGAAGCCAGGCAGTGGGAGTGTGGGATGTGGCAGCAGACACTCCCGGGTTTGAATCCCAGCCCTGCCACCTCCTGTTGTGTGATCATGAGGTCACTTCACTCACAGGACCTCAGTTTCCTTACCTGCCAAGTGGGATAATACCAGCTTTCATAGATTCTAAGTAGCACAATTTTTTTTTCCACACGTGAACATCTCTGATTGGAAGGAACTGTACGGTTGTAGCATCTTAGCTAAGATTGGCAGCGTTTTTTTCCTTATGGTATGTAAAACAGTGTGTTATATGACCGGCAGTGTCTTAGACGTGACTTATTACGGCAATAAGACCTGCCTCACAGGATTCACGCAGGAAGTCGTCTCTCTAGCCCAGTGCCAAGGCACACTGTAGATGCAAAATAAAATACAGTGGCTCCTTTTCCTCTTTCTCTGTCCCCTTCTCAAGACAGAACATAGTGGGGATGTGTGCATCTCCTCTGTAGCACTAACGCTCAGAGCACCAGGAAACGTCTGGTTTTTAGAAGATAAACACCTCCTTACCTCCTCTTGGAAAGAGGGAGGCTATTTATAGTAGCTGCAGAGCAGGCTGAACGGGCCACTGACTCCCTTCTTCCCAGGTCACAGGTGGCCAGGAGATACCTGGTCCACCTCTGGGTCCAGGCCTCAGTCACTGGTTTCCCAGTGGAGGCTGGACGTGACCCCAGCTGGAACCCAAAGGGGCAGCCAGGAAGGGCAGGAGAGTGGAGCTGCTTTCCCCCAGGCCACTGAGACCCCACAGCTTGTGGCTGGGTCTCAGTGTAGACAGGAGACGGTTGTCTGGAGCACCACAGGCCTGGGGTGAGGAGTCCTCCCATGCAAGGCCTGTGTGTGGCCCCGCCCACACCCAGCACATGCAGGAAACCAAATTCAGCCAGGCACCCAGGGCTGCTGGATTCCCAAACTCTTATCTTGGCAAACACTGTGGTTCCAAAAGCTGCTCAAAAGATTCTGCTGCAAAATTAAAATGTGGGAACTTCCCCAGATTTTCTAGGGAAAAGTAAATAATCAGGGATTCTTGATGGGGCTAGAGAGTGGGGGCCTTAAGTTGGAATCAGGTCAGACAACCGTGACTCCTCCCAGCTAGAGGAGGAACAGGAGGCCCCAAACCGCCAGCATCGCATGGGCACCAGCTGGTTTGTGGGGCTTGATCTGGTGAGGGCCTGGCCCAGCTTTGCTCTGGACACCCAGCAAGTGTTTGTTATATGAATGCATCAACTCCCCTGCCTTCTTCTCCCTCCTTCCCTCCTTCAGCAGGGTATGAACAGATTAGGAATTGTACTACAAATGATACTTGCTTTTTGTAAGGCGTCTCAGGCTTTTTAGAACGTTGTGCTGGTCCTCCCAAGAACTCTTGGAGTTGTCGGGTTCTAGACTTCTAATTGGGAACTGAAAAATAGGCCAAGGGGCTTCCCTAATGGGACAGCACAGAAGAAGGCAGAGGTGCAGCCCAGAACTGGGGGCAAGAAGGGAGGGACAGGCCTGGGCCAGCCCATCAGCCCGGGTGTGATCTGGGAGTCTGCAGAGATGGGCAGGGCTGAGGGGGTGGGGCAGGGCCAGGGTCCCAGGAAATACCAGCAGGTAGGTCTGGGAAGGGAGAGAATCCCAATGCCAGCATTTTTAGTTACTGTCTCGATCATTAGTTAACATACTTATCAGTGAACACTTTAGTAACCAGCGGAGGAAGATACACTGAGAATCAGAGCAAAGACCAAAAGTTATAACCAAAGTTATAAAGCCCTCGTTCCTCCTCCTGCCAGCAGGTCCCCTGGGAATGCCAGGCCCAGGGGCCACCGCAGGAAGGTAGAGAGCTGTCTGCATCGTGGAGTGGGCTTTCCAGCTCCAGGTGGGTCACCTGCCTCTGGGATTCTTTCTCTCCCACAGAAAAACAGAACCTACTGCTGGTCTTCTCCTTGGAGATGGGCAGGGGCATTACAAGAGACTTGCCTCCAGAGACAGAGACAAGGTATGATGTGTGTATTATTAGACAGTCTGGGGGTGAAGGGGTGAAAAGATGACACAGCCCAGAGGGCTTGGCCTCAGTGCCATCACACCCAGCTCTAAGACCCAGTAAGAAATGAAGAAGTGAATTGTTCTCCGCCCACCTTCCCCTCAAGGAGTTGATGCTTTGGAGCTGTAAACAATGAGTTATTTTTGCCTCCCCTTAGAAAATCTGAGCATCTCTTTTCTACACCACCCCAGGGAGTTCTGTTAGGGTCAGCTTAATACATTCAAAACCAGCTTATGTCCCATCCCCAGAAAGTGAACAACTTCTAGTCATGCCAACGTCGGGGCTCCGGATGGCACATTTCCTCCCGGAGCCGGGACCCCTGGTAAAATCGCTACACGTTCATTCTCTCTCTCTCTCACACACACATTCTCTCTGTTCTCCCTCCCTCCCCTCCCCCTCTCTCACACTCAACCCAACCCCAGCAAGAAGCATTGCACAGACAGAGGACGCTGTTTCCCAGCTGAAAGGTCACCAAGGGACAGGGTGATCTGCCAGGCAGTTCCTGAGCTTGCTCTTGGGACGGCCTTTTGGGAGCAAAGCACTTTGGAGCCGGAAGCAACCCCTGCCTGTCACTCCACGACTGTCACGCCTTCCACTGGAGAGACGGCCGCTGCCCTTGGACTCCCTGGCAGCCATGTGGTTGCCCAGCCCAGGGGGGCTTCAGAAAGGTGACCTTGCTCCGGCCAAGGCCCGTGGGCGGGCTAGGCTATGGCCTGTAGATCTTAATGACGTCCTTGATGGGCCGCCGGCAGATGGGGCAGCAGGCCCGGGCCTGCCGCTTGAGCCGCAGGCCGCAGCTGTGGCACAGGCACATGTGTCCACACGTGTAGATGACCGTGTCCACCTCGCCATCGAAGCACACCGTGCACTCGCCATTCTTGATGCCTGCCGGCTCCGGTGGGGAGAACACGGGTGACACCGGGGGGCTCAGCGGGGAGCTGGGGGCTGTCACTGCCGAAAGGGAGAAGAGGACATATGTTAACAATGTCTCTCAGGTGGGCTCTGTTGGGGCAACCCGGAGAATGCAGGGCTTCTTGGTGGGACTGGTGGGAGAACGCTTTTGGGAGATACTAATTTGAGTTTACCCTGCAGGTTTTGCAGCTTTCTCTACTCTTCTACTCCCAAACACCAAGATAAAATGCCACCATCGTCACCCTTTGGAATGCCCTATCTAGACACTTCTCCTCCCTCCAGCTGAGTGTACAGCAGAGCGAAGGAGAGGATGCGAGGGAAAGGCGGCCGCCCGCCCTGCTCAGCCCCTGGAAGGCCGCTGGCACAGCTGGAGGAGCCAGGCCAGCCACCGGCCCCTGCCCCTGCCAGGGTCTGCATTTCCTTACCCAGGGATGACTCAGATGCCGAGGAGGACTGGTTGACACTGAAGGTCATATCTGAATCACTATCGTCCTGGGAGCCGCTGAGGGACCCTGATGGAGTCGTGGTCGCAGGGCTGGACTGCAGGGTACCTGAGGCCCAAAGAGATTCCATCAGGGGCAGTGGGAGGTTGGACCTGCCCTGCTAGTCCATGGTTCTTCACTGCTTTGCACCTTAGCTTTCCCGTCTAACAAGAGGACCAGAGCTATCTCCCAAGGTTCTGCTGAGGAGTGAAGAGCGCGTCCAAGTGTGGTGCCTCTGTTCTTTGTCTACCCAGCCTCTATTCTCATTTCTTCCAGAAACAGCCCTGGGATATTCTTTTGGGATACTAATGTGCCTTCCCTCATAGGATAAGGGCCAGGCCAATAGGAACTTCCACTCCCTGGTCTCAATAGTGGTGGTTCAGGAAAGGGCACATAATCCACGTAAGGCCCGAGACCCAATTCTGCAACTTTTACTGGAACTACTAGGAAAGAAGGAACTCATTCCATTCACTGGGAAGGAAGCCTGGAGCTGGAAGAGCCAACCCATGGCAAAGGCCTGCCTCAGAGTGATGCCAACACAGAGGCAAGCAGAGCTTTGAGTTGGAAAGAGAGGTGGGATCCAGCTGTTCCTCAACTCACCCAATATACTCCCAGACATTTCCTTTTTGCTTAGGACACTTTGAGTGGGGTTTTGCCCCTTGCAGGAAGATCCCTGACTGCTAGTGCTCAACATGGATGAGTTTTCTTCCCCAAGCTTGCTGTTGGTTCAGACAATAACAGCTTATTTCTTAGGATGAAGAGATGCCCCTTCCCTTGCCCTACTTGAGGATGAATGGACAGATAATGGGCACTTCATCTTGGGCTGAAATGATGACTATGTCTGATGGTTCCTCAAAAACACAAAACACAACTTTCCCCCTCCCTAAAAAACACTCTGACTAAATAACCACACTGCCACCCGGCTCCTCTTCTGCCCTCATGAAGTCAGCAACAGCTGCTGTTGTTACTGTTACCACTGATTAAACCCAGGGCTGTGTCAGGCCCCGCTCAAGGCATTATATGCACATGATTTCATCCTCGTGACAACCCCACGGAAGCAGGTATCACTCTCTTTCTACACAAAGGAAACAGGCTCAGGAGAATCTGTGATTTGTCCAGCATCTTCAAAGCTGACCAGCGATATGACCCTGGGACAGTCATTTAATCTCTCTGTGCTCATTGTCTTATCTGTAGGTGGAGATAATGATACTGATTTCATAGGGTCAAAGGGAGGATAAAATTCAATGAGAGAACATATGAGCTGTTGACTGCTTCTTATGCTTGGACTCTACTTTTTGAGCCATGAAATTGGAGCCAGGCTCTCTGGGAGGCCTTCTCTGAACATCTCCTTCACTCTACCAAGCTGGGAGAGGAGCCCCGGGCTGTAGCAAATGTCACACCGTGCAACTCTCCTTTAGGGTGTCTGTGAGCTCCTAACCGGCATGGAGTGTGTCCTGTCCTCTGCTGGCCCTATCCTGGTGCCCAGGGCCCAGCCCACAGCTGGTGGCTGCTCCTGCCTATTTGTGGCATGAATGAAGGCAAAAATTATCTCAAAATAGGATGGTTCAAGCCTCCATTCCACTCTCTGTGGATGATACTATTCTTATTTCCTCTTTCATGTGTAGTCGAATTTATTTTTCCCTACACTTACTGTGCATTACATGTTAAAAACACCCTAATATAACAAATCATAACAACGGAACTAAAAATCGCACCGACCATTTACCGAGGGGATACAGCCTGCCAAGCTTGGAGACCAGCCAGTTACCTATCTAGGTCGGTGGTTTACAAAATGTGGTCCAGAGAGCCGCAACGTCAGCATCCCCGGGCACTTGTCGGAAATGCACGTTCTCAGGGCGCACCGTGGACCCACGGAATCGGGAACTCTGGGGTGGAGTCCGGCAACTTTGGACGGGGTGGATCGTGCTGGGCGCTTAAAGTTGGGAACCGCGGGCCGGCCTCGGGCGGTGCAGCGCCTGGCGAGCGGGGCGGGGCCGGGGAGGAGCGCAGCAGGGCGAGACGGCGCGGGACTGGGGAGGGGCGGGGCCTCGCGCACGCGGGGCCGGGGACTCACCGAGGAGACGCAGCTGGCCCGCGACGCCGCCGCGCACGGCGAAGAAGGCCCAGAGCGCCTGCGTGGTGTCGACGCACAGCAGGCGGCCGCGCGGACGCCCGTTGACGCCCAGGAGCACGTCGCCGCCGGGCCGCAGCGTGAAGCTGAGCGCGTCGCCGCCGCTCGGCACGGGCCCGGCGCGCGCCACCACCCAGTACTCCTTGCGGTCGAGCAGCGCGTCTGGGTCGGCTGGCAGCTCGTTGGGCCGTAGCCCGCCCGGGTCGCACGACGTGATGCCGAAGGCCAGCGCGCCGGGCGCCGCCAGCCCCGGACGGCCTACCTCCACGAAGAGGCTCTCGCCGGGCCGCAACGGGCGCTCGGAGAAGACCAGCGTGCGGCCGCCGTCGGGCCTCGGCGCGCAGGCCACTTTGCGGTCGGCCGACAGGCTCACGTCGGGCCCGCGTGTTGCGTGGAAGCGCAGGTCGGCCTCCAGCAGCGCCGGCGACGACGCGGGCCGCGGGCGCTCACGGGGCCCGCACGGGATGGCGGCGGCCGCGGCGTCGGCTGGCGGTGGGCCCGGGGCGCGGCCCAGCGCCAGGTGGCCCAGCTTGGCCACCACCTGGTTGTTCTCGAGCTCGTTGTTGTCGAAGTTGGCCGCGTCGTGGCTGCTGGGCGGCAGGCAGGCGCTGAAGCGGGCCTGGCTGAGGCGCGCGGGCGTCAGCGTGTCGGCGAAGGCGCTCTCTGTGCGGACAAAGGGAGGGACGTGGCGGGGAGAGGCGGCGTGTGAGGCTGGTCGCGAGCCCCTCCTCGCCCGCTGCCCCCTGCAGGCCTCCACGACCGACCTGGGCCTCGAGCAGCCCCCACCCCACCCTGGCTTCGAACTCTCCTTTTGTCCATCTGTGTTATTTAGTGTCACAGGAGCACAGAATTGCATTAAGCACCATCCTCGGTTTCCTTGACATGCTCTTACCTTTGGGACTGGCAGATAAGGCCCTTTTTTTCCTGCATCCTTCTTTTTCTTCTTCCATCCTTCCTTTTCTCTCCACCCTTTCCCCTTCTCTCCCTCTTTCCGAGGTTTCCATACTTTGATCATTAAAAGGGTATCTAAAAATCGTTTATTGTCCGTCTCCCCAACTAGAACATAAGCGCCAATAAAAAGAGCAAACCTGTTCTCGTGGCCTTATGCAACAGGCACTTCTAAGCTTTCGCACGCTACCTCATTTAATTTACGCAACCACTTTGTGAGGCATGTACAATTACTGCCTGCTATTGAGCTCACAAGGAAACTGAGGCACAGAGGGGTTGGGGAACATGACCAAGGGCACATGGCTACTAAGTGGCAAAGCCCCGATTTGAACCCATGACTTGAGCCCAGGCTGTCTAGCTCTAGAGTCTGGGCTCTTCAACACATGCTGCCTCTGAAAGAAGGGAGGACCTGGGTCTGTCCTCACTGCTGTGTTCACAGCACGGAGCACAGTGCCTGGCCCTGGATAGGTGTTTAAGCATTGAAAGAAAAAAGTCTACGGGAGATTGAGTCAGTTGATAAAACAAAATGAAGAGCAATTTTTTTTTTTTTTTGAGATGGAGTTTTGCTCTTATCACCCAGGCTGGAGTGCAATGGCGTGATCTCGGCTCACTGCAACCTCTGCCTCCTGGGTTCAAGTTATTCTCCTGCCTCAGCCTCTCGAGTAGCTGAGATTACAGGTGCCTGCCACCACGCCTGGCTTAATTTTTTTATTTTTAGCAGAGACGGAGTTTCGCCATGTTGGCCAGGCTGGTCCTGAACTCCTGACCTCAAGTGATCTGCCCACCTTGGCCTCCCAAAGTGCTGGGATTATAGGCGTGAGTCAGCACACCCGGCCGAAGGGAAAGTTCTTTAAAAGTTAGTTATGAAAATATTTTAAAGTAATTTTTAGTTAATTGAAAAAATGTTCTTCATATGACATAGGTAAAAAAGCAAAAATAGTGTTTATCATTTGGGTAATACAGGTACTCGTACTTTAGTAGATTGCCTGTTTATTTTCTGCCTCCCTAGCTGGAATATGAGTCTCTTGAGGGCAGGGTCTGTGTCAGTCTGGTCACCACCATGTTCTCAGGGCTTGGCAAATAGCCTTCACTATTAATAGTTTATTGGATGAATGAATGAACGACTAAGGTCTAGAAGAGACTGCTATGCTAAATGACAACATCAGGAAAGAGTCATTAAAATATTGGGAAGGTGTTTTTTAGTGATACAAACATTTTTGTTACCATAATAGGAAAATAAGTGTTTTAGACTTTTTAAACAGACCACTTTGAGCCAAGATTTTGTTAAATGTTACCATTCTATAGTGTCTTGAAAAATACTTCCTCTTTAGTTTTCCAAATATGAAATGAAATCATAAGAATGCACATCCTTTTTCAAACTATGCCCCAGGCCCTGGTGGGTCCAAATGCACCCCCTCAGACACCTTTCACTTAAACTGGATTTACAGCACTTGGGAAACCAGTAAATCTGGCAGTAGGACCTGAATTCTGGCCTGGCCACAACGGGCTAAAGCTTGCCCTTGTATTGAGGTGGTTTGATCTCTCTTGATGCGCCTGAGGTGGCCCTTTTCAAGGTCTCAGCAAAAGGGGTCAGCTACTTGTTTGGGCTCTGGGCATCTGAGTGTGTATGCTTTGCCTTAGCGAGGGTGCTTCCCATAGCTGGAGGGAAGTGGGGTTTCAATTTGTTTCTTTAAAAAAGTACATATGTGTGTATTTGTCTACATCTGTCTGTCTGTATCATTTTATTTATGTGCATAGGAAATCAAGTGCTGGAGAGACATAAAATATTAATAGTAATTATCTTGGGGTGAGATCATGAAGGACTTTTCTTTAGATTTTTTTGTATTATCTAGTTTTCCTACAATAAACTTGTATGCTACTGATATGGTTTGGATTTGTGTCTGCCCAAATCTCATGTCAAATTGTAATCCCTAGTGTTGGAGGTGATTGGATCGTAGGGGTGGACTTCCCCCTTGCTGTTCTCATGATAGTGAGTTCTCACGATAGTGAGTTCTCACGAGATCTGGTTGTTGAAAAGTGTAGCACCTCCCCCACTTCACACTCTTCCTCCCTCTCTGGCCGAGTAAGCTGTGCCTACTTCCCCTTCGCCTTCTGCCATGATTGTAAGTTTCCTAAGGCTTCCCCAGCCGTGCTTCCTGTACAGCCTGCGGAATCATGAGCTAATTAAACCTCTTTCTTTTACAAATTATCCAGTCTCAGGTGGTTCTTTATAGCAGTATGAGAACAGACTAATACAGCTACAAATTTTTATGGGAAAAAAATATTTTAAAAAATTGAGTTTTCAATTAATATTTAATAATATGGGAAAATACCTATGATATAACATTAAATGAACAAAACATTCAAAACTGAACACATGGTTTGATTCTACTTTTGTGGAAAATGTGTGCATAGGATTCATAGGAAAAATATAGAAATACATTAAAATGTGAGTGGTTATCTCTGGGTAGAAATTTGCTTCTTATAATTTTCTAGTTTTCTCTTCTCCAATGAACATAAATTGATTTTTATAATCAGAAAAAAGGCATATAAATAAAGGTAGAATAAAACAAGCACTTTTTTTGAAAAGGCATTTTAGACAAGTACGTGTTTCTGGAAGTCTCAGTGCAATGCACTTTTCCCAGGCTCCCTGCCCCACTCACAGTCGCCCGCCCCTAAAGGAGCTGGCCTTACTCGCCCTGCTCCTTCCCCCACCCCTAACTCTCCTCCTCCTGTCCCCCAGCGGCTCCACACAGGAGCCCATCAGTGCAGCATCCTTATTAACAGCATGGCCTATGGAGACAGGAGGACTTAGTTTCAAGTCCTGGCTTTGGCTCGTTCTGGCTATGTGACCTTAGGTATGCCATTTCACCTCCCAGAGCCTCAGCTCCCTCAGCATAACACAGAGTGATAGAGTGATAGTGGTAAACACCCCCATGTTATGGAAATTACTTTCATGAAGAGTAATACAGAGCATGGCACTAAGTGCGCAAAACATTCATTATGATCATAAAAATGTATAGAGCACTCATTGTGGGCCCAGCGCTGCTGGGTGCTGGGTGAACAGAGGTGAACACGCAGGCGTGGCTCCTGTGCTCATGGAGTTCCCTTTCAAGTGGGAGATAAAGGCTCTATGAAGCCATCTTACAGAAAACTGTGCCAAGTGCCACCAAGAGCCTCTGTCCTAGGTGGGGAAGTGTCACTGGGGGAACTCTGAGGCTCCAAGAGGTCACACAGCTGGGGAATGACAGAGCTGGGATTCTCTGAGGGTGTATAAAGGGGGACTAAGGCCAGAAAAGGCCTCCCTGACTGATCAACAGGCTGCGACCTGGAGATAAGGGATCGGTGGTCAGGCAGGTTCTCCAGGCCCAGAGAACAGCACATGTGAAGGCTCTGAGGTGCTGGAAGCTTAGTGTGTCTACAAGGCTGGGTTACAATGAATGTGACATTGTGCTGGGTACCTGGCACATGGCAGCCCCTCAGAAAAGGTTGCATGGCCTCACTTATTCTCTGTGGAAGGAGCTTTGTTCCTCTTGGGCATGGGCCCTGATTGAGACAGGCCCAAGACAACGCAGTGCTGGCCTAGGCCAGACACTTCAGAATCCATTGCTCGAAGGGGCATTTCTTCTAAGGAGAACCAGTCGGATAGAGGCAGAAATCCAGCAACATCAAGAGGCACCGAGGGAGCGTGTGGAGACTGCCCAGCTTCTACCCGTGGCTGAAACAAGTACACAAATAACCACGTTCTCGAGCGCCTGCTAGACGCAGCTCCATACACTCATGGTCCCCTTTGGTCCTCACCACTATCTTATGTGGCTCTGTAAAATGGGCACATTTCACAGTGGGAGAACACTGAGGCGCTGAGAGGTGGAGTGAGTTACTGAAGGTCACATAGCCTGGGGGTGACAGACGGGATTCCAGCCCAGGCTTTGACTCCAGAGCAAGGCCCCTGGCTAGCAATACTGCCTCCCAATGCTGCTGTTCTCGTTCAGCTCTGAGAGCTGCCCAGCACCTGGACTTGGCCTTGGGCCAAGGTTGGAGTTTCAGTCTCCGCGGGCCTAATGTCCCTGCCTCCCTGCCATGAATACCCACTGAGCACCAACACACAGCAGCAGTCCCCAGGCAGGTATGAGGAGGCTGGGACAGGCCCCTGACCTCCCACTCTCCCAAGCCACTTCCAGGGCCTAGCTCTTCCCTTTTTCCCCTCCTCTTTCTCTCTTAAGTCCAATATATCTGGGCTGGAAGTAAAGCAGAATGTATGTCTCACATGAAACCATCTTGGTGTAGACAAGAAAATGAAGGCAGGGACAACTGGGGACAGGGAAACCCATCCATCAATCACCACTCTGTCTCTGTGGGACTGACTTGGGCCATGTACTAGAGGCAGAAATGACAGGACTCGCTGACAGAGTGGATCCAAGGCAAGGAAAAGAGGAATCAAGAATGACACCGGGTTACTGGCCAACCAAGTGGGTGGTGCCACTTACTGCCAATAGTCAACCAAGTGGGTGGTGCCACTTACTGCCAATGGTCAACCAAGGGGGTGGTGTCACTTACTGCCAATGGCCAACCAAGGGGCTGGTGTCACTTACTGCCAATGGCCGACCAAGTGGGTGGTGCTACTTACTGCCAATGGGGCTGGCTGAGGAGCAGGACGTGGGGGATTCAAGAGTTGTGTCCGAGCATGCTCAGTGTAGGATGACCCTCAGATGTAGGAGGAGAGGCTGGATAGGTGGTGGGAGGCCTGGGGTTCAAGGGAGGGGTCAGGGCTGGGAAGATGGGTTTGGGAGTCAACAGCCTAGATGTGAAGCCCAATGATGGGCTCAGATGACTTGGAGAAAGAGGGCAGACAGAAACAGGCTTGTTTTATGACAATCTGTTGAATGCTACAGTTGTTCTTAAATGCCTTCCTATATGCATATTGTATTACACAATTTAAGGAAGTAAAAAGGAAAGAGTGAGCCCAGGATAGAACCCTGGGGCTTTCGACATAGGGATGACAGGCAGGGCGAGGGGTGGCCAGGAAAGCAGGAGGAACAGCGGGAGCTCGGGAAGGCCCAGGAACCACAAGCAGCAACATTCACGCAGCAGGGAGAGGTTACCCGGGCTGAAAGCGAGGGGCCCGGTAGTGGGCCCAGGATGTAGGCTCCGGGTCTGACAGGCTGAAGGTCAGTGATGGGCAGGGACTCACGCCTCAGGGCACAGCTTAAGAGGAAAAAGAAGAGGGTGGCATAACCAGCACTTAAGAAAGACCTGCCCTGAGGGAGGGAGGGCAGAGAGACAGGACTGTGGCAGGTGAGGGGGCTGACCGAGGGTGTTGTAAAAAGATGGACGCCACTGGGGCTCTTCTATGTGCTCGTGGGGATGACTCAGTGGAGGCGGAGGAAGTGGACAAATGACAGGAACCATGTCCATGAGCAGGCAGGAGGGGACAGGAGCAGAGCTCCTTATCCACAGCCACAGGGGGAAGGCCGAGGGGGTGGGCACCAAGGGAGAGGGCTTGGGGTTCTAGGAAAGAAGATGGCAAACATTGGCCTTGGTGTGCTGGGGCAGGACCCGGGTCTGTGGGCCACTGACCTCGTGCTTTTCCAGATGCCCCTCTGCCAACCAGAGAAGGCTGGACTGCAGACACAGGCCTCAGTTGGACCCTGGCCAATTCTGGCTGTGACCTCAGTTTCCCCACTTGCAAAGTGGGTACCCTCATCCCATCTCAGTGGCCTGTGGGGAAGATTAAAGAGGGCAGAACAGTGGGATCACAATGCGCCCAGCTCCGTGCCTGCATAGAACAGGCCTTCAGAAGCCCTTGGTGGGACAGGCTGGCGGTCATGCAGTGGCGGTCTCGCTCCAGACTGGCAAAGGACAACCCTTCAGGACACCCTGCCATGCAAATGATTTACGTTGGGGTGAGGAGGTGGGTGCTGGCCTGGTCTGTTTGGAAAAAAGAACATTAACCGCAAAGCTAATGACTCCGCGTGGCTCCCACTGGGGCTGTGCCTGAAGCCAGCAGCACAGCAGCATTCTTCCCGGCCTGAGGTGTGCTTACAGGCCCCTCATGGAGACAGCCCTGGGTCCACATCTCCCTCCCCCACCGTGGCCACTGACCAGCTGGGAGACCTTGGGCAAGTCCCTGCCTTTCTCTGGGCCTCAGTTTCCTCTCCTGCAGCCTGGAATGGTGCGCTCAGACCTCCGAACCCTGCATTTAGCTCCATAAGTTCAAGTCTTTATCACACACTTTGTTTATAACAATAATGAACAAACTCTGACTTTAGGACCACCAATAGTTTTGTAACCTTGGCCAAGTTCTCTATCCACGTGGAGTTTGCAAATGAGTTTCCTGCCTCACAGGATTCTTGTAAGGAACAGAAGACATGACCCACGTCAAGCTCTCAGCATTGTGCCTGGCACAGAGTAAGTGCCTAGTAACTATCTTTAACAAGGGATCTCAGTGCTTCCAAGCTGGGCAAATGACACCTTTCCAAGGCCCATGCAGGGCTGTTGTTTCTGGCTGCCTGGCATCCACTCCCCTTCTTCTGGTAACAGCACCCAGCTTTTCTTTGGAGGGAACTGCCCCACCCCCACCTCCCATTGCCTCAGGAGTTGGGAGGGGGGCCTTAACCTGGCCAATCACTTCATCCTATCCCCCTGGCCATGGAGATGGGTTCAGAGATAGGCGTGTGACCCAGGCCAGATCCATGAGGCTACATCTAGAGACGGTAGGCAGGCCTTCTAGGAAAGCAGCTCTTCTGTTGGATTTGTTAAGCTCGTGGGATGCAAGACTGGAAATGCTGGTGGCCTTTCCTCCACCCCAAAGGGACAATCCAGCTGAGGATGAGGCCACCAAAGAAGATGGCAAAATGAGAAATGAAGACAGACAAGTATGCCAGGTGCTGTTCTTTGGGTCCCTGCATTGAGCCAGGCTTAAAGGCAACCATTCCCAGGAATTTGCAGCCACATGAGACATTAATGCTTCCTTTTTTTTTTTTCCTTAAGTGAGACTGAACTGAGTTTCTGTCCCTTGCAACCAAAGATTTCTGACAATATGGTCTGCTATGCCATGACCCCCGACTGGCATTGCTTGTTCAATCTGACCAGCTTCCCATGACTGGGCAGAGGAAGGACGGCAGGGCTGACACTGACCACCCTGGAGCTGCCTAGGAGGAAGGGCAGGGCTGCCTCAAAAAAGCACAGGGCCTGGCCTGAACTCGAGGACCTCCAGAAAGGGCTTCCATAGAAAAGGGACATAAGTTGAGTATCCCTGATCTGAAAATCTGAAATGTGAAATGCTACAAACTCTGAAGTTTTTGAGCACAAAACATGAAAAAACACTAATCTAGAATCATCAACAGTGATTTTCGGATATCAGATTAGTGATGCTGAAATGTTAACTATAATACAAATATTCCAAAATCCAGAAACGTCTAAAATCTGAAATGCTTCTGGTCATAAGCATTTCCAACAAGGGATACTCCACCTGTGATAAATGCTTCCTGGAGCCACAGGGAGAAGGGAGGGAAGGGAGCGCATGGCCTGGCAGAAGTTTCCTCTCCCGGCTCCAGGAACTGCTAAATTCAGCTAAAAGTAATTTTCCTGCAGTCAGTCCCTTCTCTTTGGCCCTGAGGAGCATCTTGAGAAATCTAAGCCTCTCAGGATGGATCCACTCCAGGACCTGCAAGCCCCTCCTGATCTGTACCCCAGAGACCATTAAACAAGCATAGGTCAGCCCTGAGACAATGCACCCTACAGAACTGTCTGTGCGTGTGGCCTGGGGGATTGGTCGTAATCCAGGTGTCCATCAATGGGCAGGGGCCACGAGGGAGAAAGGAACCAGATAGGCATACAACAGTACAGATAGAGCCTAAAGAAGGGTGAGTGGAAAAAGAAAAACAGAATAAGATCCTTAGCACAATACCATCCACATATGCATATAAAACAGATCTACCTATTTTTAAAAGATACATTCGGCCAGGCACGGTGGCTCATGCCTGTAATCCCAGCACTTTTGGAGGCCGAGGTGGGTGGATCACCTGAGGTCAGGAGTTCGAGACCAACCTGACCAACAGGTACCCAGTAGAAACCCCATCTTTACTAAAAATACAAAAATTAGCCAGGCGTGGTGGCAGGTGCCTGTAATCCCAGCTACTCGGGAGGCTGAGGCAGAATAGCTTGAACCCAGGAGGCAGAGGTTGCGGTGAGCCAAGATTGCGCCACAGCTCTCCAGCCTGGGCAACAGAGCGAGACTCCAAAAGATACATTCATGGGATTATGAATCAGAGTGGTGCCTATCTGGTCAGGAGAAGGCATGAAAAGGAGTGGGGATTGGGGATGAAGGGAAAAAGTCAAAGCAAGAGACCGTCTACATGGCCCAATGATTCTATCCCCTGGACAGAGGAGTCCCAAGAACTTGACACTCAAGGTTCCCAAGCAGGAAGGGAGGAAGGAGGGGGCAATGTACACCTATGCAAAGGGGATCATTAGCAGAACCCTGCAGCACCTGGGGGCCCTTAAGAAATCCTAACACCTGGGTGCCACCCCCAGAGGTTCTGATTTAATTGGTCTGGGTGCAGCCTGGGAAGTGGGATTGTCAAAGCTCCCCAGGTGAGCACAATGCGAACTAAATACTGCCGCAGCAGTCTTCCAGTCCTGGCTCTGCCACTGACCGTCTTGGTGGTTCTAGGCTAGTCACTTTCCTTCTCGGGACTCTGGGTTCTTTACCTGGAAAGGGCACCCCAGGGTGTGGCCCCATAGATGCAGCACTCTCTGCTGCAGCTGGACTCTGTGCAGGAGGATACTGGGCTGGGCTCACAGTTCCACCAGGCAAAAAAAATATGTGAGGCCTACGAGCCCTTTTTTATTTCTGAGACTTTGGCTCAAGATCGAGGGCAAATAAAACACACCCCAGCCCCACAAGATGGGGTGGATGCTTCTTAGACAGGGATTGCCAGATGAAATGCAGGATGCTCAGTTACATGTTTTTATTTTATTTATTTATTTATTTTTTTGAGATGGAGTTTTGCTCTGGCACCCAGGCTGGAGAGTGCAATGGTGCCATCTCGGCTCACTGCAACCTCTGCCTCCTGGGTTCAAGCGATTCTTCTGCCTCAGCCTCCCAAGTAGCTGGGATTACAGGTGCCTGCCACCATGCCTAATTTTTTGTATTTTTAGTAGAGACGGGGTTTCACCATGTTGGCCAGGCTGGTCTCGAACTCCTGACCTCAGGTGATCTGCCTGCCTCGGCCTCCCAAAGTGCTGGGATTACAGGTGTGAGCCACCGCACCTAGCCACATTTGAATTTCTGATAAATACATTTTTTTTTTTTTTTTTGCATAAGTACGTCCCAATTATTGCATGGGATAGCTTGTACTAAAATTTTTTCCTAATTAGCCAGGCATAAGCCTGTGGTCCTGGCTGCTCGGGAGGCTGAGGCAGGAGGATTCCTTAGGCCCAGGAGGTCGAGGCTGCAGTGAGCTGTGTTCATGCCACTGCACTCCAGCCTGAGCAACAAGAGTGAAACCCTGTGTCAAAAAAACTTTTTTTCTTTGTTTATCTGAAATTCAAATGTAACTGGGTGTCCTACATTTTTATTTGCTTGATTTGACAACCCTACCCAGATGCCACTTTCATTTGTTGGTTTTCAGGCTTTATCCAGTAGGACCTGATTGTGGTGAGAGAGGAATGAAGGGGTCTCAGGGGTTTTCAATTCTAGAATTTACAACTGAGATGCTCTAAAGGAACCATGTCAGCCCCTTGTTCCTTGCAATGGAAAGGAGTTCAGAGTGCTCAGCATAGCACAGAAACTGGCTTTCTCTTTATGTATCCATTGAGTACCTTGGACACCACCTTCAGGAAGCCAAATTCTCCCAGGTATTGGGAGATTTCAGGTGGGATTTTTGATGTTCTCCTGGTGCCTCATCCTGTCCTGGAAACAGCAGAGTATTTGTCTCCTGTACTTAAACCATACAAAATCATGACTGCTTAGCTTATTTTTATTATAACATTTTTCCTGATTATAAATCATTGTTATTTTGGAAAAAAAAAAAAAAAGTCATTCATAGTCCCTTTGCCCAGATGTAACCAATGACAACTTGCTTTTCCTCTGGGAAGAAAATAAGCATTCACTGAGCCTCAATCACGTGTCAGAAACTTCCCCTCTGTTATCTCATATAACCTTCAGAAAGGACAATAACCTTATTGCTCTTTCTGACCATAAAAGCAATACAAGCTCTTTACATATATGTATTTTTTAAAGGTGACTCAGAGATATAAGGAAGTAAAATTCACCCATTATCTCATCACCCATGGATGAAATTCCTTCTAATACCATTCTCCTCTTTTATATATGTTTGTGTTTCCTGCAGATCATATGAGGCAGATAAAAAAAAAAGGACAGAATAATTTTGTGATCATTGTCCTGTGGCACCTGTGCCAGGTACTTCCCATCAATGAGCACAGCTCAGGGATGACTTGTAGATAAGGGAAGCTGAGGCTCATGTCTGCCACGTCACAGTGACATTCCAGCAGACTCTACCTCTCCCTTCCTAGAATGTTGTAAGGAGTTTAATAAGGGTTTGCTGAATAAGGAAATGGAGTGGGGGGAGGGAGAGTTCACCTCACGGATTTATGCAGTCTCATTAAGTCATCAAAGGCTGCTTCCAATTTGTATTTTTTAAAAATCCGAATCCACTTGAGCTGATTATGGAGTGGCTGTGATTTCTTGGCTGTTACTCAAAGACATGGGCTGCAAATGAGCAGGTGAATGAGGTGGGGTTGCTTCCCTGCTGGATAGGAACAAAGAGCTCCAAAAAAGATGATGGGAAATCTAGGAGGTTTCAGGAACCTGCATCTCCTGGAGGTGAAACACCAAAGCCTTTCATGGAAAAGAGCATGAGGGACACAGTGAAAATGCCCAAGGAGGCTCCAGCTTGGAGGGTGGGTAGCTCTTCTGGTCTAAGCCTGGAATTTGGACACATGCTCCAGCTCACTTGCAAATAGGCAGAGCTTCTTATTTCTTAGCTGTTATTTCTCGAGTGCCGTCTCTGTGTCAGGAACTGTGCTGCATCCCTTTCAGACATCATCTCATGTAACCTTATCAACAATCCCATGAGGTGGGTGCTATCTTGTGCCCATTTTGCAGATGAAAAAAAATCTGAGGCACAGAAAGGTTCAGTTACCTGGCCAAGGCCACACAGCTGGCAAGCGGAGAATCAGTTCTAGAACAGAGGTCTATGTGATCCAACCCTGCTCTTGACTACTCAGATGTTCCACTGTCTTCCTACTTCTGTGGGTTGGGGCATAGCTTGGATGCATGAATCTTTCCTCCTTGCCCAATGGTGGGGTAATGAAGGGGATGAGGTAGAGGATCAAGAATCCCAGGCCAGGGTTTTCCCACAAGATGCAAGGCTGAAAAGCCAGAAACAGCCCAAACATTCAGATATACAAACTCTGGTAATCCAGTTCATGGGATACTACTTAGCATACTTAGCAATAAAAAGGAACAAACTACTGATACAAGAACAACGTGGATGAATCTGAAAAATACGATGCTGAGATAAAGAAGCCAGATACCAATGGATAAATACTGTGCGATTCCATTCACATGAAGTTCAAAAACAAGCAAAACTAACCTATAGTGAAAAATCAGAACAGTGGCTACCTCTGGAGAAGAGAAGGCTTGACTCAGAAGGATCAACTCTGGGGTTATGGACAGATGTATCAGTCTGTCAACACATGCGAACCTTTAAATCCATGCATTTCAACAATGCACATAAGCTACACCAAGAGCTGTGTCCAGATTCCCTGACAAACCTGCTCTCCCTTTACTCCCCTAGAGGTCGAGGCTGGGCTGCTTCCGGTGCAATCTGTAGGTTCAAGAGCTAAGGTCTCAAACAGAAAGCAGATGAGTGGTTGCGGGGGCTGGAGCGAGGGGAGAATAGTGAGTGGCTGCTTAATGGGTAGGTTTCCCTTTGGGGTGATGACATGTTTTAGAACTGGATAGAGGTGATGGTTGACAACTATATACCACTCAGCTGTACACTTTAAAATAGTTGCTGTTCTATTATGTGAATTTTACCTCAATTTTTAAAAAAAGGTCGAGATACAGGTAGCAAACTTCTACTCCCATGAATTCTCACCATCAGGATTTGGGCATTAGCGGCTGCCTCCTCCGTGAGAATCGGGCTTACACCTGTCAGCCTCCCCAGCACCTCGAGCCCCTTAATGTGGGCCAGGGTTTGCCACACCTAACTCCTCTTTGCACGTGCCATGGAGGTACTCCACAGGTGCTTGTGATCAGAGCCTAAGTTTGACGCTGAATGGGTGAATGAACGACTAAATGAGCAAATGGAAGTGTGTGAATGAATGGGTGAAGGAGTAAGCAAATGAATACATGTGCAAATGAGTAAATGAATGAATGAATGAATGAGCAGATAAACTAGGAAGTGAATGAATGAATGAATGAGTGAGTGAATGAACGAATGAGCGAGTGAATGAATGAATGAGCGAGTGAATGAATGAATGAATGAGCAAATAAACTAGGAAGTGAAGGAATGAGTGAGTGAATGAACCTGGGCCAGAGCATGGGTTCAAGCCATGTGGGTTCCAATCCTGGCTTTGCAGCACAAATAATTTAACCTCTCTAGGCCTCAGTTTTCGCATCTGTAAAACGGGAGGGTAGGTTGTTTTGAGAAATAAATTAGTTAAAAGGCGTAAAGCGCTTAGTGCCACGCCCGGCAAAAGGAGCTCTCCATAAGTGACTGTGGCTACTAATGAAACACACACCCACGCGCAAAGGCACCGCTGCCAGGTCCCCAGGGGGCGCCGCGCCCGCGACCTACCCAGAAGCTGCACCTCGTCGGTGATGCCGTAGACGTCAATGAGCGCCCAGAGCGGGCCGCCCACGGCCACGCCGCAGTGGAAGAGCACCGGCTCGCCGTCGTTCACGCTGTAGAACACGCGGCCGTGGCGGTCCGCCCAGTAGGCCAGCACCGTGTCGCGCAGCGCCAGGTTCTCGGGCAGTGCCTTGGCCCAGTAGCCCGGCCGCGTGACCAGGTCGGGGCAGGCGTACTTGGGGATGTCCTGGGCGCTCATGAGCGACGGATCGTGGGCAGTGAACCCGAAGCGCAGCGCGCCGCTCCAGCCCGGGCGCACGGCCACCAGGCGCAGCCGCACCTGCTCGTACAGCCGGATGGGCCGCTGCGTGAACGTGACGCCGTTGCAGAAGCTGTTGCGCCGCGTGGCCCGGCGCGAGTGGCCGTCCAGCCGCACGTTCTTGCCTTTGGCCTGCGCGTGGAAGCGCGGCGCCTCGCCCAGGACCGGGCGCCGCTCAGGGCCGGGGCCGCAGCACGGCCGGGTGGCCAGGAGGCGCGCCGGTGGGCTCGGGTCTGCGGAAAGACACAGGCAGCACGGTTAGCCTTCCTCCGAACTCCTGTGGGCCCCGATTGGTCTTTACTTAACAATTATTTTCATTTGAAATTCCATTTTAATTGGACTGGTTATTGATAAACTTAAGAAGTTTCCAGGCTAGACCAAAGGGAGACCGGCCCTAACCTCTTTGCCCCCCAGTAGCCACCGTACCCATTCCACAGATAAGCGAACCAAGGTTTAGTGTGTGTGGTGAAGCACTAGAGCTGTTTCACTGTCAGAGGGGCCAACACCAAGAGCTTACCACGACAGCCAGCCGGGGCCAAATAACTTCTCCATCCCCATCAAATCCCTCCAAATCTACAAGGACCTCCTGGGGCCACCTCTGGCCCACAGAGTCCCTCCAAAAGCAACAGAGCCCTCTACTCTTGGGGTTAGTAGTGGTGGTATTTGGCTGCTTTTCTCTGTGCAAATCATCCAAATACCTCCCCTCCTTTTATTCAAAAGCTAAGACAGGTCAGGCAATAGAAATGGCCAAGGCAGCCTGAATCCCAGCTCTGGCACTTCTAGGTGGGAGGTATGGGGTAGACTTATCACTTCTCTAGCTCCATCTTTTTGCCTGACATGACTCCACTCACACAGCGGCTGAAAGAGAATGTGGATGAAATCCCTAGAGTACTACCTGGCACAGTGTGTGTGTGTGTAGCAAGTCATTAATAATATGATATTATTACTGATGATACATTACTGAGGTTCCAAAGCACATCCAAGCCAGGATTCGGGGACTTCCCCTCCCCTCAGCCACAGAAAATGAAGGCATTGCTTATAAGCCACGTTGGCTTTTCCTGAACGGACACTTTTGGGGTCCATTTCTAAAGACATTCTGCTCTGAAGGACCTGGGGAATCCCGGGGTGGTCTTTCAAAGGATCCGGTCACAAAGCCAGGTGGCTCAATATCAAGTGGGAGTCTTCCTCTCCCCCTACCTTTCCTCCTCCCATCCTAGGGGCGGTTCCTGGGGGACTCTGGGATCCTGGGAGGTGGCAGGGTGGGAGATTACTACATGAATCGCTGCTGCTCTTCGCACGGCAGCTGAGTACAATTTTCATGGCAAATTCTCACAAACCACAGGCCGCCCAAGGCACACAATGAGAAGAATGGCGACCCCGGGAATGAAAGCCCACTCCTCCCACGCCCAGCTACGGGGTGCACTGTGCTCTGGGCACACCACAGAGTGGAGGTGGGGGGGTTCGATGAATGCTGAGCCTGATGGGAGCTAGGGCAGGGGAAAATGAAGAGGGAGAGGCAATGATGAGGCAAACAAGACATGGCTCCCCTCCCCGGGCCCTGGGAGAAGGCAGGCCCAGTCACGGGGGGAGGAAATCACGCCTGGAAGCTGGGAGGCCCCTCTCCAAACAGAAGCCGCTGGCCCACAGAAGACAAAATATAAGGAATAAAAAAGCCAAGGTTCCACATTAGAAAGGAACATAAGGGGCTTCAGTCATTCTTTCATTTAACACATATGAAGCGAGTGTCTAGTATGTGCCAGGCACCATGCCAGGCACTAGGATTACAGCAATCACCAAGACAGACAAGATTGTTGCTCTGATGGAGCTGACGTTCCAGTGGGCAAAGCCAGACAATGAAAACCATACTCTTCCTGGAGGGAAGCATTACAGAGTAAAATTCAGCCAGCGAGGCGGGACAGAGAGAGGTGTTTTCTTAGGACTTTGAGGAAGGGCCTCCCTGATGAGTGACTTTGGAGCAGAGGCCTGAAGGAGGTAAGCAAATGAGCTGGGAGGGTGTTTGGGGGAAGACCATTCCAGGTAGGAGGTACAGCAAGCGCAAAGGCCCTGAGGTGTCGCTGAGAAACGACAAGGAAGCCAGTTAGCCAGAATGGTGGGAGCAAGGAGGGAAGCAGGTAGAAATGAGGGTAGAAATGAGATCAGAGCTGGGGTGGCGGGTGGGGAGATCCTATTGTTTGATTTTTCTGTAACCATTTTACTCTGAATGCGATGAGACCTTATTGAAGGTTTAGAGCAGAGACATGGTAGGAGTGCTCAGGCCACTGTGCAGAGTGGACTGCTGGGAAGCGGGGGCAAGGATGTTGGGGCCAGCAAAGCTGCTGGATTATTCCAGGGCAGAGATCATGATGGCTCCTATCAGAGGTAGGTACCAGTAAAGCTGGTGGGAAGGGGTCAGATTCTGGATATGTCTTGAAGGTAGTAGAGATTTGAAGGTTTTCATTCATTTTTATATAGGAAAATAGAAAACATTCAGTCTACTTGCTTTGGACATTTCAACTATATTCAATAGATAAAACAAATTCAAAAGGCCTTTTGGTTCATTTTTTTTTTTTTTTTGAAATGGAGTCTTTCTCTGTTGCCCAGGCTGGAGTGCAATGGCATGATCTCAGCTCACTGCAACCTCCACCTCTTGGGTTTAAGCACTTCTTCTGCCTCAGCCTCCCGAGTAGCTGGGATTGCAGGTGTGCACCACAATGCTTGGCTAATTTTTTTTTTTTTTTAGTAGAGACAGGGTTTCACCATGTTGGCCAGGCTGGTCTTGAACTCCTGACCTCAAGTGATCCGCCCACCTCGGCCTCCCAAAAGTGCTGGGATTACAGGAATGAGCCACCGTGCCCAGCTGGCCTTTTGGTTCTATAACAGACACTTGAATGGGAAGCAGAGTGGTGGTTAGGACAGGGTAGGGAGATACCAGTAGTAGATCCCGGAGGGCAGGGGCTTGTCCATGCCATCTTTGGTTTCCCTGGGCTCAGCACACACCAGGCTTGATAAATACCAGTTGCTGCCTGTGTTACAGTTAGAGCTTGAGCAGACCTCAGGGATCATCTCCTCCAACAAGCCCATTTTACAGATGGGAAAATGGGCCAACAGAGGGAGAGGGGTCTGCCAAGCTCAAGGTCAGTCAGGGTCAGGGCAGAAAACCCTTTCTTGGGCTCTTCTGGCCAGGCCCCCCCGATGTAGAGAGGCAGAATATGGAGGTCATTTTCATGCAAGAAGGGTAAGGCCCACGACGGGTGGCTAAGCACCACCTTCCTCAGCGTTGGGCAGTGGCGAAGGCCTCCGCCTTTCTACACCTCCCACCACAGTTAGTCATGGGGGCACCTGCTGTTTCTGCCTGCCCAGTATCCATCCCTCTCTTTCTGGCTACTATGCTCCAGTTTTCCTTGGGAGATCTCGCTTTCCGCCAGCTAGTGGATCGACCTCACTCCGACTCTAGAGACTAGGGTGGCCAATCAGATGACTGTAGACTTTTTGGCTAGGGGCGCCCTCTTCTGCTCTAAGCCAGGTTGAGCTGGGTTTCTGATGCTAGCAACCAACAATGTCCTGACTGATAGAATCACCGCACATTCAGACACTTACTCTGGGCTGGTCATGTGCCATGCAGTTCATCATTTAATCCTCGTAGTGTCTCTATGAGGTAAGGACTACTGTTATCCATCCCCAGCATGGATGAAGAAATGGAGTTTCAGAGAGGTTGAGTCACTTGCCCAAAGTCACACAGCTGGTTTAGTTAAGGGCAAAGATGAAACCAGGGATTGAAGCCAGGTGTGTGTGATCCCAGCTCTGTTTTTGTTGCTGTGTTGTTGTTTGCTTTTTACCATTTTACCATAGTCTGTCTGCCTTTGAGAAACCAACACGAGATGGACAGAAGGGCTGGGCCATAGACCCCTAAGGTAGGAGAGGGAGGCAAGAGGCTCCCTGTTGACTTCCTTCATGCCTGGGCAGACTTGCCAGGCACTGGACTGGCACAGGCAGCAGACAAAATGTTCATTCCACTGCTCATTCATTTCTTCATCCAGTTATCCTTTCTGCAGATCACACACATCCCGCCTTTGTGGAGATCTGAGTCTTTCCAGGTCAAGCAGACACACAGCTGAATGCCCAATGACAATAGGCATGATAAAGACCATCTCAGGCGACGGCACCGGGGGGACTAGGGACCTGGAGGAGGCCCTGGACTCAGTTAGGGGCTGGGAATAGTGGGATGCCCACTGAGCCAGGTCTCGAGGGAGGAGAGGTAGCAGAGGGGAACCATAGGGGCAGAGGCAGGGGGAGGCTGGAATTTGGGGGGAGGGTAAAGTGACATGGTAGGTGTGGCAGAGGATGTGCCAGGTTGGGCAGTCACTGCCTTGCAGAGGTGAGGGCGAGGGTGCTGCAGACATCACAAGAACCAGATGGGAAGGCCCTGAATGCCAGCCCAAGGGGCTCAGACCGCACTGCACGGGCAAGAGGGAGCCACTACAGGGCTTTTGGCAAAGCAGGGCCACAGCCACGCCCGCACTGCCTGTCAGGGAGGGGCCTCCAGGGCAGCAAGGAGGGTGGACACAGAGTCAGGCTGTGGGCCATCTCTGGAACCACAAGGTTAAGAGGAAGGGACAAATCCCAAATGAGCAGGGGAAACAGCACCTGGGTGTAGACCATCGGCAGAGGTAGCCCAGGGACAGCAGAAGCCTGTGCTGTCCACGCTCACGGCGGCCTTGTGCAAGGCACTCAGCTCCTGATGCAGCTTCCCCCAGTGCCCAGCAGGCCAAGGCCCCCTCCAGCTGGCAAATCCTCCAGGAAACATTAAATAAGACCACAGATCAAAAGCCCTTCTGCGCACCAGCGTCCATGGCCACCCTTATTTGATTATTTTTATCTCCCCTCCCCATCACTGTTGTTTTCCAATCTCATCTCTCAGTCGGAGAGTTTCTTTACAGAAGGGCTTGGGAATCCCAAGAGATGTTCTTTAAGAGCGGCCTGCAATTTAAATGAATACTGGGGTGGAGAGAAGTACTGCCTTGTTACTATAGGGGAAGTTTCCTGCAAAACCAACTATATGTTAGGATAAAATGCGGCCAAGTAACCAGCGAAGTTTACATATTTGTTTAATCTTGATTATATGATCTGACTTCCTTCAGGGAATAAGAGATAAACAGTCTTATTTTTTTCCGCCCCGAGACCAGAGCTCTGACGTGAGATAAAGAAAACTAGAGTTAAAAAGTTTCTAAGAGGATGTGTTATTTACACAAATTGAAGATGCTTAAAATAAAAGAAAAACAATAAGCAATCTCAAATAGTACACCAGCATCTGCTTTTAGCTGGGTTCAGGGAAAGTGGTTCCTAGAAGAAACAGAAAAATGTGGAAGGAGGACTCCAAGGGCCCCGCGGATCATCCTAGTTTGGAGATGTCAGTGGCAAACCTGAGCTTTATCATTTAAATTGCTGCAACAAACACAACAGCCACATCATAGAAAGTTCAGAAAAGGGGAGAAAAATCTACCCCCCGCCCCCGCTGCCTCTCCCAACTTTTGCACCCCATCTCTGCATTTTCCATTGTCCCAGTCCTGATCCCGCATGAGAACTGTGGGCTGTGCCCTCACGATGTACCACGGCTCTGCTGGATTGTTTTTGACACATGGTATCGGCTAATTCTTAAAACAAACCTTCACCGACAGGACTGGTGTCTCCATTTTTCCAGGAGAAAACAAGGCTCTAGGCAGCAGAGACACTTCCCCGCAGCTGCAAGGGGGCAGCGCTGAGATGTGACCCCAGCCTTTCTTACCCCAAGCCCGTGCTTTTTCCCCCCGTCCTAACTTTCTTCCATAAGTACCACTGAAGTACTCAGTAACATAAGTAGTTTCCTAACTTTCTTACCATCAGAGTGCACAGCCAATTTTGTATCCTGCTTTTTCTTTTCTAACTCAACATTACATCAAAAGCATCTCCCCGCATCGCTCCCAAGCCTTCTCTGCTTGTTTCATGGCTGCAGAATATTCCATCGAGGGCCAAATGTCCCCCACCCTTCACCTCCTGGCAGTCACTACAGCCGTTCCCCCAAATGGCCAAGTCTGTGGGCGCAGAGATCCTTAGCTTCTGGCACCAGGACCAGACTCAAACAGACACCCTGTCACTGGTAAAATAATAATAATAATAGTAATAAACAAATAAAACCTCTTCTGCCAGGATGAGGCCCCCAAACCACGCCAGCAACTAAATCCCACGGGCCATCCTCCCATGAAAGACCGAAACCTGCTGGCCTTGGGTGGATGCTGGCCCCGGCCAGTGAGCCGCACCCCCCACTTCTGGCCAAGAATTGAGTCCAGGGACTCTAAGAAGAAGTGGGGGAGGTGTGGTTTCTGTGAAGTGGGAACTCGTTCATAGAAGCAAAAAGGGACAGCCCTGGCCCAAATCCCATGGCTTTTTTTTTTTTTTGAGATGGAGTCTTGCCCTGTCACCCAGGCTGGAGTGCAGTGGCGCGATCTTGGCTCACTGCAACATCCGCCTCCCGGGTTCAAGCAATTCTGCTGCCTCAGCCTCCCGAGTAGCTGGGACTACAGGCGCCCACCACCACACCTGGCTAATTTTTGTATTTTTAGTAGAGACAGGGTTTCTACTAAACCCTGGCCAGACTGGTTTCGAACTCCTGACCTTGTGATCCACCCACCTCAGCCTCCCAAAGTGCTGGGATTACAGGCGTGAGCCACTGCACCTGGTCAATCCCATGGCTTTTTAAATTTTTTCTTGAGGCAGGGTCTTGCTCTGTCTCCCAGGTTGAGTACAGTGGCATGATCACAGCTCACTGCAGCCTCAAACTCCCGGGCTCAAGTGATTCTCCCACCTCAGCCTCCCAAGTAGCTAAGACTACAGGTGTGTGCCACCACACCTGGCTATTATTATTATTATTATTTTTTGGAGAGTCGGGGTTGCTGGGGATGGTCTCGAACTCCTGGGCTCAATCAATCCACCCACCTCAGCTTCCCAAAGTGCTGGGATTACAGGCATGAGCCACCACGCCCAGCCTAACCCCCATGGTTAATCACAGGCTGCTCCAGCCCCACCAAGACTAGAGGGCAGTGTCTTTCCATCAGTTAGTCAAGGAAACAGTGCCCGGACTCGAAATGCATGGCAGAGATTTGGAGGGTGGGTGATGAGTGTCTGTGGGTGGTTAGGGAGGAGGGAACTCTGCGCTGGCTGTCGGGGTCACCAATGCCCAGCCTTGGCAAGTCTTTCTGGAAGGCCAGTCAACGTAAGAACTGCTTCCTGGGTGGCTCTGAGGTTTGCTTCATGGGCTCTGGATGAAAGCCTGTGCTTTGCTACTGATTTGTCTGAGAGCCTTGAGCAAGTCACTGTACCTCCCAGATCTGCAGTTTTGTCATGTATAAATGGCGCGTGACCTTAGACCCGTCTCAGGCTGCTGGCAGGGGCAATGAGAGCATAGAAAAATCCCGGCAGAAGTCCTGGCACACAGTAGATGTTAAATAAACAGCTATTCCCTTCCCTTCCCCATGGGAAGTAACAAGTCCAACCACTGGGTAAGCCCCTCACCTCCATCTCTTTCATGCTTTTTATTTCTACATCACAGTTTGAGAGGTGGTTAAAATGAGCACAGGCTTGGAGTCAGACCTGGGTTTAAATTCTGGTTTTGCTTATTTATTAGCTGTGTGATCTTGCGGTCCATGTGATCTTGAGGTCTGTACTTTACTTCTCTGTTCCCCCCGCCCCAGCCCCCAACAACCTAGAAAAGTAGGAAAAATCATCTCTACCCTGCAAGGTTGTTGTGAGGATAACACAGAGCAAACTCATCAGATACACAGTGTGTGGCATGTAGTAGGTGCTCATTAAACACTTGATCTCCTCCTTTAACCACCTCATTTAGTTCCTTTGACTAGGAAAGGTTTATTCCTGGGTCAGAGATGCCTACCTGTGGCAGCTGGGAAAACACGTTCCGAAACATTTTTCTCCCGTGGAGGGCTCATAACCTTGGCCAGCAGAGGCCTCTTGAAAACCTTGGGGTTGCTTCCCCTTGGTGTCCAAGGACAGAGGCCTATTTTTAAGCCATCCCAGCAGGCATCCTAAATGCGCCTTGTGCCACCCCCTGAATGATCCTCACTCATCTCCCCAGCCTAGCCCTTCCTTTGATCTAAAAAGAGCCCAAGGAAACGGCAGTCACTGTCAGGAGGATGGCAGGAAGCAACAGCTCCCGATACTCCGGCCCCGAGACACCGGCTTCCAGCCTGCTGGTGTTCCGCAGATGGCATGCTGGCTGAGGTTTTCAGCAGATTCATCTCCACCAGGAAAGGGAATTGCCAAATGGGAGAACCGTCTATTCTGCCTCTTCCTTTGAACATGAGGATTACACTGGAGTTTCACTGGGCCTCTGCTATGTACTGGGTACATGTCTTGGTTTACTGGGTTTAATCTTTAGGAAAACTCTGCAGAGTGGGTTTTACCACCTTGATTTCCCAGATGAGGAAACTGAGGGTCTGAGAGGACCAGGCTCATGCCCTTTCTTCCACCCCACCCCTTCTTCAAGGCAGCTGCCATAACTTTTGGGTTGGCAGGGCGTGGGGAATGGTTCACGGACCTTGTTAGAAGCAATAAAATCTATAGAGGCTTTCCCCCCAGAAACATACCCAGACTCCATGCACAATCTGATATTCAACTTCAGGGGCTTCCTGGACCTGGACCTTTATAACATGCATCCTTGGACTGTAGACCTTGAGTGAGAAATCTCTGGTTCAAATGACATTTGCCCAAGTCCAAAATGTAAACCAGCACTGTTGGCAGTAGGAAGCAACATGGTGCTCATGTGTGTTGGGGTGAGGAGGGCAGGCTGTGCTCTAGAAAAAGGAAAAGGCAAGGCTGGTATTTAGCAAGGCTTCCCGTCATATCCAGAGGGGCCAAGGTATCAGTCACCTTTACCAACAAAGTTCCATTTTCCATTGGTGGGTTTAAAAGTGGGCTGGAAAAAAACAACCAGGCTGGGCACGGTGGCTCACACCTGTAATCTCAGCACTTTGGAAGGCTGAGGTGGACAGATCACCTGAGGTCAGGAGTTCGAGACCAACATGGTGAAACCCTGCCTCTGCTAAAAATACAAACGTTAGTCAAGCGTAGTGGCAGGCATCTGTAATCCCAGCTACTCGGGAGGCTGAGGCAGGAGAATCACTTGAACCCAGGAGGCAGAGGTTGCAGTGAACTGAGATCACGCCACTACACTCCAGCCTGGGTGACACAGGGAGACTCCATCTCAAAATAAATAAAAAGAAAAGAAACATCACCAACCCTTCCTCACCTCTGCCAAATGGGGCAGTGACAGGCACTCAGGAGACAGACACCAGCTTACTGGACTTTGTTCCCTTTTTCAGAGGCCTGATTGGCCAGCATCCCCAAGGGAAAAGGGCCAGCCCGTGCTGGAAACTGCCACTCTGCTGCCTTTGCTTTGCAAACAAAACCCCGTCAACAGCTGCAAGGACATCCCAGAGAGAGGCCAGAGGTCGTGATGCTGCTTGTGGGGAGAACAGCCCACTCCATCCAGGCCTAAGTGGCAGACCTCTCAGCTTGAGTGGGCTCTGATGCGAGAGTTCCCAGGGGCTGAGGTCATCCTGATGCCCCCTCAAAGCATGCTCAGCCGGGGCTGGGATTCCCAAGCTGACTCCGACCCTCTGCCGGGCCCCTTGACTGAGGTCTCTTCTTGATAAAGGGACCCAGGAAACTCCAACTTCAGAGGCGCCGGCTCCCAGGGCTAGGGCCCCACTGCAGTAAGAGGTGGGGGGAATGTGCCCTCATTCCTTCTCGAGTACATCACTTCCTCCTTCATCTGACATTTACAGAGCATCTGCTCTGGGCCAGGGCCCGCGCTGGCTGCCGGGTACATGCACTGACAAGTCACACACTGTCTCTGCCCCCTCGAGCTGAGACCAGCTGCAAGGATAGACATAAGCAGACCCCATGACTGCACAGAGTGGTGGCCAGGGAGGGCTGGGGCAGTGGCGACAGCTTCTCAGAGGAGCTGCTTTGCAGACTGAGGAAGCAGGGCTGGGAGGATGACAAAGGATGGGGAAGTGTGTTTCAGGCAGAGGGAACAGCACCAGCAAAGGCCTGGAGATGAGAATCAGCTGAGAGCACTGGGGAACTGCGAGGAGTATGGGCCAGAAGGGAGAGGGGAGGGTGGAGTGGGAGTCAGGAGCAGTATCACAAAGGGTCTTAAAGGCCATGCAGGGGAGGTTAAAGTCCTCCAGAAGGTTCTGGGGGCTGCTGAAAGGTTTGGATCAGGGAAGAAACCCCTGTGGACCCACCTCTCTGAAAAATGAGATTGAAACCCTGGGCCTTCCTTTCTTCCATGCCAGTCAAAGTGACCCAGCATGGCAGGAGTAAGAAAACAGTCCAGGTTTTGAACGTCTCTTCCAACGGCTGACATGGTCCTGCCCCTCAGCGCCTGCTTCTCCTCCTGGCAGCCCCTGGCAGCTGCCCAGTGATAAGCTGGCTGAGGTTGCCAGTCCTACCGTTTCTCCTTCTCTTTGCCTTGAGGACAGCCACTCCCCCAGCCTGGGTGGTGCCCAGAAGCCTGGCTGCTCCCAACTTCAGCCCCAGGAGAGCGCCTGCAGGGCCTGAAAGTCAGCATTTTTGGAGCAATAGACCCACTGGCCCAAGTTCCCCTGGAGCAATGCTGTTCTTGCTCCTGGACTGAGGAAATGTTCTTTACACCCCAACAGCTGGGCAAAGTGTTTGCTGGTCCCAAGGTCTCTCACTTACATCCTGACCTGCAAGAAAAAAGCTAGACTACGTATAAGTAGCTTAATCCACCTTCTGGCACAGAGGGTGAGCAATACCCTGGCTTGGTCTCAGGAAGGAAGCTTTGGCTGGAGGTGGGGCAGGGGTGGTGGTGGATGTCATCAATCAGCTTGTTTTGAGCTCCTCAAAGGCCACAGTTTGGCAGAACTTGGGACCAACAATAAGCAAAGCATCTAAAAAAGGAAGAAAGTGACTGATTACAGCAGGGGGATAGAGCCCCAGGGCTGAGTGTCCTTGAGGCCTGAAAAAGAATTGGGGTAGGGCCTGATGGGAGAGGCAGACCTCCCAAGGGACAATGGTCCCCCACCCACAGGACCTTGCAGGAACCTCCTGACGGTGCTGGAGGAGGTGATGGCTACCAGACCCCCTCCCAGGGAGGAGGGCGGCTCTGACAGGTTGGTTGAGCTGCCCACGACCAGGAATTACGGCATGGGTGTTTGAACTCATACCAGCCTGACTCCCAAGGCTACGACGAAGATGCTATAGCTCCTGATGGCAAAGTGCAGAAGTCATCCCTGCAGGGAAGGAGGACAGCACAGTGCCTGACACAAGGTAGGTCAGCTAATGTCATCTTCCCAGCCACACTCGGCTCTGAGGCTTCCCAGGAAGTGACTCTGATGCATGTCTCATCCCTCTCTGAAGATGCAGCCTTCTCTTCTCTCCCTGCCTCACCCACCACACAGGGCTTCCCCCAAATGCCTGAATGGCTCATGAGTGGAGACGAGAGATTGTAATAAATAAGACACAAGACAAAAAGATAAAGAGAAAACAGCTGGGCCCAGGGGGACCACTACCACCAAGACGCGGAGACCGGTGAGTGGCCCTGAACGGCTGGGCGCGCTGATATTTATTGCCTACAAGACAAGGGGGCAGGGTAAGGAGGTTGAATCTTGTAAGTGATTGACAAGGTGAAGCAAGTCATGTGATCACTGGACAGGGGACCCTTCCCTCTTAGGTAGGTGAAGCAGAGAGAGAAGGCAGCATATGTCAGCGTTTTCTTCTATGCACTTATAAGAAACATCAAAGACTTGCACTATTCCTTCTACCACTATCTACTTACTACAAACTTCAAAGAGGAACCAGGAGTATGGGAGGAACATGAAAGGGACGAGGAGTGTGACCATTGAAGCACAGCACCACAGAGAGGGGTTTAGGCCTCCAGATGACTGCGGGCAGGCCTGGATAATATCCAGCCTTCCACAAGAAGCTGGTGGAGCAGAGTGTGACCTGACTCCTCCAAGGAAAGGAGACTCCCTTTCGCGGTCGGCTAAGTAACAGGTGCCTTCCCAGACATTGGCGTTACCACTTGACCAAGGAGCCCTCAAGCGGCCCTTATGCCTGCGTGACAGAAGGCTCACCTCTTGCCTTCTAGGTCACTTCTCCCAATGTCCCTTCAGGACCTGACCCTATACCCAGTGGTTATTCCTAGGTTATATTAGCAATGCAACAAAGAGTAATATTAAAAGCTAATGATTAATAATGTTTATAATAATGATTGATAATTGTCCATGATCATCTCTATATCTAATTTGTATTATGACTATTCTTATTCTAACTATTTTCTTTATTATACTGAAACAGTATGTGCCTTCAGTCTCTTGCCTCGGCACCTGGGTAATCCTCCACCCACAGGAGCCCTGATTAAATCTCCATCCCATGTGTCCTAAGTTCTGGCGATCTGACAGTCCTTGGTTCACTGGGCCTCTCTATAGCCCTATGAGCCCATTTCACAGATAGGGACATTAGGCCCAGAGAGGGTAAGGGGCTGGCACAAGTTCATGAGACAGATAAGCAGCAGGGTGAGGATTCGATTCAGGTCCGAGTGCATGCTGTTGGTTCTCATGCAGAATTGCTTCCCTAGCCAACCAGTCATCTATCATGGGGACGTGAGGGGCTGACTCAAATAGTCTATAGCAGGACTATTTGGTCCTACCGCACAGATCAATTTTGGGAGCACAGATCCCTTGCCTCCAAGGAAAAAAGGTAATGGCCACTTACAGAGTTCCCAGCTTGTGCTGGATTTGGACTTCTCCTAGAATCTCCTATTTATTCATCATCACAGCCCCATGAGGGAGGAAGGGATTGTCATTATCCCCATCCTAAAGATGAGGACATGGCGGTTGTTAGATATGAGTTTTAAATTTCTTTTCAAAGAATTAATATGTCAGTATGTTCAATTCTTTGCCTTCTACTTTTAAACTTAACTTCCTAGTAAAGCAACCTTTTTCGATGATCTACTCCACCCTAACTCATTCCGATCACTGGCTCCACCCTAACTCATTACGATTACCTGCTACCTGCTCTGCCCTGACTCCCGCCAAAGCACTCACCCCATCATTCTCTTTAAATTAGCCAATCAGAATTAGTTTAACCTGCACGGTCTAATCCTAGCCAATAGGGGGATGACACAGCAGCAGGGGCCACGTGCGTCAGGGATAAGAACCCCTTCCCCTCGTCCAAGTGTGCGCTCACCATTGCTCCATCTGTAAGGGCGTACCCTTCTATGAAGTAACTTGCCTTGCTGAGAATTAAAAAGAAAATGTTATATTTGAGTGCTATTCCTTTTGTGGCACCGAAACTTTATATATAACAATTTGGGGGCTCGCCCGTGATTATATTCCCCTCCGGGGGCGGTCTCTGGTTCTCATGAGGAGGTGCACCCCACCCTACTGTGGCAGTCTCAAGGGTGAGAAATAAGACCCACCCAGTGCGAGGAATAACCTGAGCTCTCGGCAATGCGGAAAAAAAGAAAAAACCCCAAAACACTGGCCAGCAACCTAGCTTAAAGGATCCTCACATACTGTGGCGACAACTGTGCACAGACCAAGGAAGGAGAGCTGCGGGAGCCGGTAAAGTACTTCCTTGGTGGTCAAATTCTGGAGGGCTAAATGTGTGTGCGTGAATGATCACCAACCACCCTGCTTGCGGTGGTGTTTGTGTGGATGGTGACAAGTCCTACTGCTGGACGGAGTAAGTGGGTCCTCTTCGCGGTTCTGTAGCTACCTCATATGGCTTAGGGTGGATCCTGCCGTAGGATTTATACCAGCACACCAACACTAAGAGGGGCCTAATTCTCCCTTGGGGAGCAGCCAGAGAGGACAGCACGAGTGGGAAGTGTGCAAAGGACCTTCAGAGGGGGAAAGGGGGGAAACAGGTCAACCTCCCAGGACGAGGAAGGCAAGACACCCCCTGGTTTGAGGGGTTGAGCCTTCCGGGACAGGCAAGGCGAGACATCCCTGGTTTGAGGGGTTCAGGCTTCTGCTAATTTCAAGGGTTGAACCTCACACAAACCCCCCGTTTCTTCTTGGGGGAAGAAAGAGTAGCTCCACTCCCTCCAGTCCCTTCCCTAGGTGAAGAGGAAGGAGAGGGGAGAATAGCCTAAGCGGCTGGCAGAGGCAAGGAAAGACCAGCCGAGAGAGGAGAGAGAAAGAGAGAGGGGAAAGAGAGAGGAAGAGACAGACAAAGAGGGAGTCAGAAAGTCAAAGAGAAAGTGAGAGATATACAAGTAGTTAGGAAAAAAAGTGTACCCTATTCCTTTAAAAGCCAAGGTAAATTTAGAACCTATAATTGATAATTAAAGGTCTTCTCTGTGACCCTATAACACTCCAATACCACTTTGTTATCAGTGTAAACAAGGGCATAGCCCAAAAGCACTGAGGCCACTGACAACCCGTAGCCTTCTTATCAAAAATCCTTAACCCAGTACCCTGCGGATGGCCCAAATATATTCAATCTGTAGTGGCAACGGCTTTGCTAACAGAAAAAAGTAGAAAAATAACTTTTAGAGGAAACCTCATTGTGAGCACACCTCACCAGTTCAGAACTATCCTAAGTCAAAAATAGCTTAACTAAAAAATCTTAAAGTATGGGGCTATTCTGTTAGATGATTTAACATTAACCACTGATAATTCCCTTAACCCAGCAGGTTTCCTAACAGGGGATCTAAATCTTAATTACCATACAAAGGTGTGACCAGACCTAGGAGGAGCTCCCTTCAGGACTGGACGATAGATGTTTCCTCCCAGGTGATTGAGGGAAAAAGACACAATAGGTATTCAGTAATTGATAAGGAAACTCTTGGAGAAGCAGTTAGGAAAATTGCCTAATAATTGGTCTGCTCAAAGTGCCAGCTGTTTCTACTCAACCAAGCCTTAAAGTATTTACAGAACCAGGAAGGAATCATCTATACCAATTCTAAGTTAATTTGGACTAAACAAGGTCTTATGAACAGCAAAGGATAATTGAAATCCCAAACTTAACACGGTTTTCAATAAAAGTAAAATTTGCTAAAAGTTAACAGTGTAACATGTATTATCCTAACTTCTAATCTTATGGCCTTAGGCAGTCTAGTCCACAGACATGAAGGAAGTTTGCTTTGGAAAAGAATGGTTATCATCTTTAGGGGAAAAAAAAAGTTGGGAGGAGAATTTATGTAAAAAGAATGTTATATGGTAAATTATTGTCCTAAAATAACTGGTTGTTTAAAGAAAGAGATGTTTGCAATGTCAGAAAGTTGAGGCATGTTGAAGAATTGTCTGTGAAAGACATGAAAGAAAAAAAGTTATAAAAAGGAATTTATGCAAGAAACGTCGTATAAAAGTAATTAGGCCTCCTGAATGTAAAACTATTGAAAAAAGTTGATGTGCAAGGTGTATAAAGAAAGTAAAATATACTTTTAGTAAAAGGATTATAAAGAGACATAAGAATGTGGATTTTTACCTACATTAAAAGGGTAAAAATTTTTTTTGTTTTGAAGGTTTAAGCAAGTTTTAAAACGTTAATTGTAAAGGAAATTCTGTGTGTAAACATATTGGCTAAAGTTAAAAGGGTATCATCCAGTTTTTCTGTGAACTGGACATTAAAATAACACAATGGGTTTTTCTTAAAGCACGAACCTGCTCTTTAACAAAAATTATAAAAGGTTAAAAACAGTCTATAAAAATCTTACCTTATGGTCAGACATTAAAAATTAAATGTCTACAAAGTTTTATTAAAACGAAGTTTAACATTGACACACTAATATAAAAGTGAAATTTAGCTTATCTGGTATAAAAATCATACAGGAAGCATTGTCAAATATAAAATGGTGTTTGGATTTCTTCAGTCTAAAAACTAACAAAAATAGGTGCTAAAGGAAATTTCTCAGTAAGAAGGCACCAAGCACTACAAAGTCCACTGCTGATGTCCCCACATTTAAAACAAAAGGTCAATTTCTTACAAATTATATACTTGGTTTATCTCCCACTTTCCTTTCCCTCAAAACTAAAAGTCTTTTAGCACATGTACCACCCCTAGAATTTCCGGTAAACCAGCACCAACCTGAAGATCACGTTCTCATCAAAGGATGGAAAGAAGGAAAACTCAAGCCAGCCTGGGAAGGACCCTGCCTTGTGCTGCTAACCACCAAGACAGCTGTTTGTACAGTGAAAAAGGGATGGACTCATCACACCTGAGTCAAGAAAGCGCCACCCCCTCCAAAGTCATGGGCCATAGTCCCAGGGGAAAACCCTACCAAACTAAAGCTAAACTCTTTCATCTATTCTATTAATCTTTCTTCTTCCTCGCTCTATTGCTGACCATCTAGTTATTAACAAAACCAAGTCAATTTCACCTCAAACTATTGCGTTCAATGCTTGCCTTGTCATACCCTGTGGGGACTTGCCAAGTCAAAGACAGCTCTCTACTTCAGAAAAGTACCTCTGTCCCTCCTGACTTTCTTCAGACTGGGCATTAGTAAATTGGGACCATTTAATCTGGGAAGATTTCTATAAAGACCCCAGTGTCAACTAGGAGTCTTGCCCCCGATGTAGAGCTTTTATGCCATAGTTGGTCCAACGTTCTATGGACTAGTAAAGAGCAAGGATGGACTGCCCCAACCGGTTTTTGTGATTTCCTAAAAGCCATACATTCATTTTGCTAGAGGATCATAGAAGTTAGAGACTTAAAACAAACGTTGGCAATTAGAATATCAAGATGCAAATGTCTGGTTGGAATGGATCAAATATTCCGTCTGCACGTTAAACAAAAGCAATTGTTATGCTTGTGTACATGGCAGGCCAGAGGCCCAAATTGTCCCCTTTCCACTAAGGTGGTCCTCCAGTCAACCAGGCGTGGGCTGCATGGTAGCTCTTTTCCAGGATTCTACAGCCTGAAGTAATAAGTGGTGCCAAGCTCTCTCTCTGCTATATCCCGAAGTCCAGCACCCTGCGGGTCAGCCCCCGAGGGCCATCCAGCTTCCATGTCCCAACACGAAGTTCACTTCGGGTCTATCATGACAGGGAAGAAACTCAGCCTTCCTTGGAGACCTGAAGGGATGCAGTGAGCTTAAGAACTTTCAAGAGCTTACCAATAAGTCAGCCCTTGTTCATCCCAGAGCGAATGTATGGGGTGGTATTGTGGTGGACCTTTACTGGACACTCTGCTGAATAACTGGAGTGGCGCTTGTGCTTTAGTCCAGTTGGCTATCCCTTTCACCCTGGCATTTCATCCACCAGTGGGAGGAAAAACAAGACATCGTAAAGCAAGAGAAGCCCTATGGGTCTTTTGACTCTCGCATCTATTTAGATGCAATTGGAGTCCCATGGGGAATACCAGATCAATTTAAAGCCTGAAATCAAATAGCTGCAGGATTTGAGTCAATATTTTGGTGGGTGACAGTTAATAAAAATGTAGATTAGATAAACTACATCTATTACAACCAACAGCGATTTATTAACTACAGTAGAGATGCTGTTAAAGAAATAGCTGAACAAATAGGAGCTACTAGCCAGACGGCTTAGGAAAATAGGATAGCCTTAGACATATTACCAGAAAGAGGAAGAGTTTGCCTCATGATTAAAACTCAATGTTGCACCTTTATCCCAAACAACAGCGCCCCTAATGGAAGTATAACAAAGGCACTGCAAGGTCTGACTGCTCTATCCAATGAGTTAGCCAGCAACTCGGGTAAATGATCCCTTTATAGGATGGCTAAAAAAGTAATTCGGTAAATGGAAAGGAATAATACCCTCAATTCTTATTTCCCTCGCAGCCATAATAGGTGTACTTCGTCTTGTCAGGTGCTATGTCACACCATGCATCCGTAAGTTGATGCAAAGGCTCATAAAAACAGCACTAACTAAAACCTCACTTAACTATCCTCCACCTTATCCAGAGAAGCTACTGCTTTTGGAAAATCAAGCAGAACTAAGCCAAGACATGGTAAAAAAAAAAAAAAAAAAAAAAAAAAAAGTTTGAAAAGAAAGCTGTAAGGAAATACAAGGGGAGGGGTTGTTAGACATGAGTTCTAAATTTCTTTTCAAATAATATGTCAGTATGTCCAATTCTTTGCCTTCTACTTTTAAACTTCCTTGTAAAGCAACCTTTTTCGATTACCTACTCCACCCTAACTCACTTCGATCGCAGGCTCCACCCTAACTCGTTCTGATCACCTGCTCCACCCTAACTCATTACGATTACCTGCTACCTGCTCTGCCCTGACTCCTGCCAAAGCATTCACCCCCTCATTCTCTTTAAATTAGCCAGTCGAAATTAGTTTAGCCTGTGCGGTCTAATCCTAGCCAATAGGGGAACGACACAGCAGCAGGGGTCACATGCATCAGGGATGAGAACGCCTTCCCCTCCCTTGTCCAAGTGTGCGCTCACCATTGCTCCATCTGTAAGGGCGTACCCTTCTACAGAAGTAACTTGCCTTGCTGAGAATTAAGAAAATGTTATATTTGAGTGCTATTCCTTTTGCGGCACCGAAACTTTATATATAACACAGCTCAGAGAGGAACAGACTTGCCCAGGATCATACAGCTTAGAGACAGTGGAACTGAGATTCAAACTTGGGACTGCCTCCAAACCAACCCTCTTTCCACCACTTTTCTTGAGATTCCAGCGAAAGACCCCATTTGTAATCACCTGGTGACCTTGTGCCAGGCTCTGGTCCTCAGTATCCCCATCTGCCACGTGGGAGCTGGGATGGGGATTCTGAGCACCCTCTGGTCCTGGGAACAGAGCCCCTGAGTGACCTATCTGCAGGGCTGAAGCTCCTGCAGAGACATGGAAATTCCACTCTGCCATCTCCTGCCCTTGAATGGCCCAAACTTTTAGGGAAGGGAAGCTTTTCTGAGACATGGAGACCTGCTTGTTTGGACTGGAAAGTTACCAGGCAGACCTGACAATGGAGACACGGAGTACAGCGCAGACCCATCTCATAAATCCATCCTTGTAGCAAAAGGAAAGAAAACACGTGCCTGAGGGATGCAATTGTGATATAAACAACGTGTAATGTTGAGGATGTAAACAAAATACACTGTTTAATAGCTGTGGGCATTCTGCCAAGTGCCAATACTGCCCAAGACACCTCGACCCCACCCATTTCCCCAAGTGGCTTAGTCATTAAAGAACTTTCCCCCCTTGCCTAGAAGGGAGGCTAGTGGCCAGCTCTGGGTGGCCCTGAGTCCTGGTAATAAGAAGATGAAAGGAGAAGAAGGGATGAGTTTGCTGGGTCTGCGGTCCTGGGATGGCTGTCTCAAACTCTGCTCAGAAACACCTGACGCTATCTGAAAGTTCTGAGGCTGGGTGGACACAGGGAGGTATGAGAACTGGGCTGAGGCAGGTGGCGTCACTGTCCTGTGCCTTATATGTCCTGATCTATAAAGTGGGGCTAAACCCTCCACCATGTAGAACTGAAAGGGGGACGACTGTCTAAGTGAAAGATGTGAAGGGTGCCAGGCAAGAGTGGTGGCTCACACCTGTAATCCCAGCACTTGGGGAGGCCGAGGTGGGCGGATCATCTGAGATCAGGAGTTCAAGGCCAGCCTGACCAACATGGTGAAACCCCATCTCTACTAAAAATACAAAATTTAGCCAGGTGTGTCGGCGGGTGCCTGTAGTCTCAGCTACTCGGGAGGTTGAGGCCAGAGAATTGCTTGAACCCGGGAGGCAAAGGTTGCAGTGAGCTAAGACTGCACCACTGCACTCCAGCCTGGGCAACAGAATAAGACTCTGTCTCAAAAAAAAAAAAAAAAAAAAAAAAAAAAAAAGTGAAGGGCTCTGCAGGAGTTGGGCAGATGGGCGCTGGAAGGCATTCCCTGGAAGACCCCAGGGTCAAAAGGTGTCTTCGTGGATAATTCATCTGAGATGCATTGGATACTCCAGGGCCTCTGCAAGAACCATGTCAAGTCCCAGCTTGGCTAATTACCTGTGTACTCCAGTGACAGGCACGCTCTCCCCGCTTTCCAGTTCCAGACAGTTCCTACAGTTAGTTCCTCCTTTGGCTGAACTGGAATCTGCTCTCCTTTGATGTCTACACACTGGTCATGTCTGCACTGGGTCCACCGTGCCCTTCCCCTTCAGGTCTGCAGGCGGCTCTCAGGCCGCCACGGCCCCCCAGACTGTGTTGCTGGAGAGTCTTTGCCTCTCTGGGGATGGCACGGCCTTTGATTTGCTGCCCAGAAAGCCCTCAGGGCATCAGCTCTCCCCTGACCTGCCTTGGCAGGGAGTTGGAGATTCGCACACCAGACCTTGGGGACTATCTGCTGGGAATCCCCATGGTGAACCCACAGGCTGCCTGGAGAGGGCCCCCACCCTGCCATGCCTAGAGGTGCGATGTGAGACAAAGAAAAGTAGAAGAACTAGGTGAGCAATTAAAAATAAACCTGCCAAGATTTCTAAACGCTTACAGATTTCTGCCAGATATGACGAAGGCTTCCAGTGCAAATGGAAACGTCCTCCATGGGAACCCTCCACCCTGACCCAACATTTCCTTCCACACTGACGTTCCTTCCCTCTAGCTGGAATCTTGTTGGACTGCTTGAGCCGTGCTCCCTGGGGAAGTTACCTTCCCTCTCTGTGCCTATGTTCTCCCAAGAGTTGGGGCACTAATAATAGGAGCCATCTCACAGGGCTTGTCCTGAAAGGCATGGACGTACCTGCCGAGAACACTGTCTGGCACAGACGGGCTATGTGAGACAAGTTAGTGGTTAGTGTCTGTCTCCCTTGAGAGCACCCAATCCTAAGATCAGTGTGGAGGAGGGGCCCATCTCCCAGTGAATACACAGTCCTAGCAGGTGCTACGTGAGCACTTAGTACCTGCTGGACACTTGGCATGCCTGACAGGTAACATCATTCTCCCCTTTCTGTAGAAGAGGAAACCGAGGCTTAGAGAGGTTATGTCACTTGTCTGGCTAAAAAGGGGAGAGGACCAGACTCAGAACCAAGAAGGAAGGACTCCAGCCAGTGCGGTTAATCTGCTGCTGCTGGGGGCACAGCATGGGGACAGGACGCTTCTCACCTGCAGGACAGACGTGGGCCTGGATGACAAAGGGCTCTCACCCCCACCTGGGCCCTTGCTCACTGGCTGGTGGGGCTGCCTGGAGGTCCGGGATGGGGGAAGGCCTGTGAGCACCCTGGGCCCGGGGAAGGCATTGGGAGTACTGTGATGCTTGCCACTGGGGGCTGGGGGTGGTGGCATGGGCCAGTTTTTACCGGGCAGAGAGTCAGGAGCCTGAGTCCTAGTTGGGCAGGAAGAAGGAGCACAGAACTCAAGCTCACCCCTTCTCCTCTCAGGCAAGATTCCCAGAGGCCACATCCAGCTTTTGAGTTCCAGAGTCTATAGGCCTGGGGTGAGGTGGGCGGGGGCAGGGGGCTTCTCTAGGCACAGCTTCATTTTGACGGCTGTGGACAGAAGTAATTCATCTTCAGAGGGCAAAGGGAGTGCACCTGCAGGAAGGATGGGGCTCAGGTGCTCAGGACGAGGACAAGGGGCAGCAGCAAGTCAGCAAGAGGAGCCCCAAGAGGTCCCAGGGTGCAGTGCCCCATGGGATGGAGGGGAAGGGGTGTGGTGCCCAGCATGCCTGGGATCCAATTCGCTGTGCCACTTCCTGGCCACCTGGGCCGGGCAGATCTCACTACCCCTCTGAGCCTCAGTTTCCCCTTCTGTAACATGAGAAGACTGCCTCGCAAGGCTCTCACGATGGTTTCAATGGGATGGAATAAAGGGCCTAGTGCAGGGCAGGTGTGCAGAAACTCGGACCACCCCGCAACGCTGCCCAGGTGAGCGTGTGCTACCTGCCGGGCTGCGACCTGGCGCCCTCCCTCTTCCCTCTCTGCTTTAAGCTCTAACCACACACCTGGCTTCTGGGCTTCTATTTTAAGCCCTCAGAGAGCACCATAAGTACAGAAAGCCCTTTGGTCCAAAAGAGAAGCAGAGCTGACTCTTCTCCATGGGGGAGATTAAACAGCCTGTTCTGAGCGGCCCTTGAGGTCCAGCCCAGGGAAAATGCTACGGCCCTGCTGGCAAACACAGCACATTATCCTGGTTGGGAGTGTGGCAGCTGAGAAATCCAAGCCTCCTGACTGCAGCCTGGCCTACAAGAAGCCTCCTCTTACCCCTGGCCCCCGCCTCCAGACTTTCCCATTGCTGTGACCCCACATCCCACCCCCATTTGCACTGGGGTCCTCAGAACTCCACAGCTCCTCATACCTGTGCTGCTCTCCCTCCCTCAGGCCTTTGCACATGGTGCCCTGGACAGCCTTTCTCACTCCCTTCTAGCTGATGTCTCTTCTTTCCAGGCTCAGCTAGACAGAGCGCACCTCCTCCAGGAAGCCTCCTCTGCATCTTCTGGGCTCTCACAACTCCCTGAGCTTCCCCCCGACCACGTACTGTAACTGCTGTGTCCTTATTGGTCTCTCCTGCTAGAACTTGAGTCCCTAAACCCAGGCTGTGTTCCCCTGCCCAGCATGGAGCCTGGCCTGGAGGTTTGGTGAACACAGGAGAACTGTAAATGCAACTCACCGGGCAGACCCTTCTTAGCAGAAATCAGGTGTTCAGGAAACAGCCCAAGGAACCCTTGGGAATTGCTGTCAGTAGACAGGAAAGGGGTGCCTCCCCATCTTCAGCCCCTTGGTTTGAGGCTTGTGGTCACCTGGGGCAGGGTTTTCAAGGCAAGGAGTGAAGGGCACCTGTCAGCCAGCCCCGTGCAGGGACTCCAGGAGCAGGCCTGAGGCCTCTCTTCCCAGAACCACGATGGCTACCATCCTGGGTATGTGTTGAACCCTCACTTTCTCTATTCCACGTAATTCCCACACCCACCAACCGTGAAGGAGCTACCCCTAGTCTCCCTGTAAGGAAACTGAGGCAGAGAGAGGTCATGCCATTGGGAATTGGCCGAGCTGAAATTTAAACCCAGGCAGCTTGACTCTAAGATCTGAGTCTAACACCATAACACCAGCCTTGCACTGCTGTAGGCCAAGGGCCTTCCAACTCTCAACGGCTCCCGCTGTGACCCAGGGAAAGAAATGCATTTTACACGGCAACGCCAAAACACACATCTCACACACACCTGCATGTGCAACTGAAACAAAAGTTTCTGAGGCAAAAATACTCTTACTACATAAATGCACCAGATTTTTAAAATTCTATGTCATTAAAGATTTTTTTTACAGCCGGTCACAACCCACGGTGGAGAGACCACATGGTCTGGTGGCCAGGCCTTGCTTGGAGTGTTGGGTGCTGACTTTCCCTCTCTGAGTCACAGCGTAGCAGTACCTTGTGCTCTCCAGTGATGTGACCAAATGGGTGCCCCGTTCCGTTAGAGCATGTTGGCCCCTTCCACTAGGGCCAGCTCATGAGGGTAGCAGGCGATTCTGATTCTACAGAATCACTGATAGAGGTGGCTCTTAATGACCTGGTGGAAGGGAGGAAGATGGGACAAGACAAGCAAGGTAAAGCCCAACTGAACGTGAAGTTGTGACTGGGGAAGGGGGAGGAGAGGTAGAAAGAGAAAAGGCAACATCACTCCATAGGCCATCCATGCAGTATTGCCATGGCTGGAAGGAGGGTGACAAGGGTCGCTGTCCTCCCAAGAGCTGAGAAAGTCCAGATCCAGGGAAAACAGTGGCTGCCAGGCCCTGGGAGCAACACCACCCATGGCTGATAGGAAGCCAGGGAGCAGCAGATGTGTCCCGGGTAGGCTCAGCATCCACATGGCCCCTTATCTGGGCCAAAAAGAGAAAGGGGCTCTGCAAGGGAGGGTGTCAGAGTGTCTGGGGTAGGCAAGTGCTTCTTTGTCTGGATGCAGCACTTACAGACTGTCCACGTAGGTTAGGGGAGGCTGCTTCTCCCCTTACTCTGTGTCCTTGACCTCTCTGAGCCTCCACTTGCTGCCCTGTAAAATGGGGATAAATATAGTCCCTCTAAAGGGTTGTTATGAGGATTTCAAATAGGTACTGTGGGTAAAGCCCTTGACCAAGGGCTTGGTATAGAGCGGGATCAACACACTTTCCTCACTCCAAAGCTCCAGGATGGCCGGTTATTGAGCTAATACGAAAAAGCTGTTGGTTTGGTCAAGTGTGGGCCACCTTAATGATTAAACCCAACCTGTTGTTTGAATTTAGTGTATTCTCCAACCAGAGCTGCGGGCGAGCCCAAGAGGCGAGAAGGAAGGGATTGGAATGTGCTGTTAGGAGAAGAAGAGGATGAGTCCCTCCCTCCACCTCCCCTCACTCTCATCCTGGAATGCTGCCCTCTTCTATCCCCACCTGCTTACACTTTTTTTCTCCCTTCAAATACCCAGATGGAGGCTAACGGACTCGAGAGAGAAGGACTACACGGCATTAGGGGTCAGACAGGTCTCAGTCTTCTAAGCCCAGCTTTGCCACTGCCTAACTGTATGCAAAGTGTCTTAATCTCTTTAAAATGGAGGAGAACGGCACCTTACTTTGCAGGGTTGAGTTGCAACTGGAAAGAGAATGTAGAGCACACAGTAGGAGCTTAGTAGATATGAGGTCCTGAGCTGCACGGTTCTGTTTAAAGGGCGTTTCTCTGAATATGCTGATGCGCTTTGCAAGAGCTGACAAGAGGCTTCCGCAATTGATCATAAAGAACCTTCCCTTTCTTTGGCATTTCCTTATTGTATAGCATAGCATGCCACGTGCATGGCGGGGAACCCAATAAATGTTATCTAAATCACGGGCTGGGAGGCCACAGCATGTCAGAATAAGAATGCAGGACTTTGGAGCTAAGTTAACCTAGATTTCAATCCCAGTTCTGCCAACTAGGTGAACTATGTGAGCTGAGACAAGCCACTTTACCTCTCTGAACCTTGGCTTCTGAACTGTAATACGGAGACGATAATGTCTACTACATTGAGGGATGTTAGAAGAATTAAATTCGTCCATTCATCCCATCCAACATGTACTTACTGAACATTTACTCTGTACTAGCCACTGCTCCAGGTGCTAAACGTATAGCAGTGAATAAAACACAAAATCTCCCTGGGGGAGACAGACAAGAAACTGCTAACCACACATACAGCGTGTCGCACAGTGACACATGCTAAGGAGAAACTTAAAGCTGGGTCAAAGGAGTGGGGTTGGTGGCAACAGCAGGCCCCTCATTCAAGCAGAGACCCCAGGGAAGCCTGGTGGGGGCCATGGGGAGGAGGGCAGAAGAATGTGCCGGGGAGAGGGATGCGGAAGTGCAGAGCCTTGAGGAGAAGCATGCTTGGCGTGTAAATGAAGCCACATATGCAGGAAGCCTGGCATGGAATCCAGGTGCTCAGCAAATGCCAGCTCTCTATTTCAAGTCCCGCAGAAAGAACCCCACGCATGTGTCCTTTTCCTGAGAACGAAAGCACAAGGATTCTACAGGGCAAGACTGTGCCAAGTGTTCCTTCAGCCTGAGATTCAGGCAACATTCGAGCTGCACCACCAGTTTTTGAGCCCTTGCCAGGCACCAGTCTCTGGGATGGGCAACCAGGGATACAAGATGATCAAGACAAGGGCTCTGTCCTCAGGGAACCCCAACGAGTCACAGAGACAGGCAATGACAATGCAGTCATTGCAACGATGAGCAGGAAAGGACTTCAGGTATCCAGGTAGCAGAGCAAAGGATGAGACTGTGGGTGGTCAGGGAAGGCTTCCTGGAGGAGGTAACCACAACTGGATTTTGAAAGGCAGACTAGACAAGAAAGGACAGTCCATGCGTGGGGACCGTCACATGCCAAGCATAGAGGTATAAAAAACAGCACAGGGTGTGCAAGAAAATCATACTGGTAGGTCGGAAAACAATTAACGGCCCTTCATATTCTTGGCACCTGCCACCCGATGTGACTCAAGAATTCCAGTTCTGACCCCTTCCTCAAACTCAGTGCAAGCTTCAAGCCCCAGAGGAGAGTCTGAATTCCCCATACTTAGACACTGCAGTGGGTAACCAACCTTAACTGCCGGCTCCCAGCCTAGGGTGGCCCAGCCCACAGAGAGAGAGTTGAGAGGGATGGAGAATACATAAATCACCAGCTATATTTAGCCTGCCTGGCGTGTGTCTGTCCCTTTACGCACCCCAAGGCTGACCCACAGGTGGCAGAATGGCTTTTTACTAGAATAGTATAAACATTTTTAAATTAAGAAACCGAGCAAAGGGGCCTGTGCTGAGGTGCCTCATCCGAGAGTCTTTGTGGCGAGAATATCTGCTGCCCTATTTGCCAGCATCCCCAGATATCTCCTGACCGGCGGGTGGGTTCTCCCCCAACCTGGCAATAGCCCTGTCCACAGGAGGTAGAGGCCATTCTCCAGTAAGCAGACCTGGGTTCTAATCCCACCTCTGCCACTGACTGGCTGGTGACTCTGCTGATGATTTCAGCTCTCTGGGAATTTGAACGTTTGAGTGCAGCTGCTCAGAGGCTTGTAAAGTAGGAGCTGGCTCCTCTTCCATAAGCTGACCCTGGGAATCCTGGGCTCAGCACTGTCCATTTCAACCCGCTCCAGGGGAAGTTATCCTTTAAGAGCATGTAATGCCTAGAAGGAGAGCTATATGGGAGTATTATAGCAGAGATGGGGTGATATGTCCCTCTTCTGGAACCTCACACTAAATTAACCTCACAGCTGACTTGCTTCCCCATTGAGCCGAGCCTTTGTGCTTTAAACACACACACACTCCTCTCACCTTTTGCCCAAAGGATGCTACAAAGGCCCAGCCTTAAGACAAAATACTTCTAAATACTTGGGCGTGTGAGGGGAGGGAGGGCAGAGAGACACAGGTCCCACTCCAGATTCTCCCACTACTAGCTGTGTGACCTTGGGTGAGTCATTTCACCTCTTCTGACACTCAATTTTTTTTATTTGTAAAACTGGGATACACATCTTTATCGCGAAGCTTCTTTGCATACCGAGCTGGGGTATGCAAAGTGCTGGGCACTGAGCCTCCACGGGCGCGCGCGGGCGCGGGACCGCTGATCTGTTCCCACAATTATCATGTATTTTCCAGTAAGGCCTCCTCCTACCCCGTTACCCTGCTCCGGATCCCCTCACTCCGGTCCCAGAAATTCTGGGGTTGATTTTAACTAGGGGGCGATGCGATCTACAGCAGCGACTCCGAGGGGGCGATGGAGTCCCCAGTGGAGCGGACACCAGAGGGGGGCGCAACCGGGGTGCGCGTGGGAACGTGGCCAAAGCAAGGCAGCATGCGCCGCGGGGGCGCTGGGAGGCTGGAAACTGGGGTGCCCCTGCGAGCACCCCTCATTCTCGGCAGCTGCAGTCTCGGCACCACGCGTGGCTTCTGACCGTCGGAAGCCCTGGCGAGCCCGGCTCCAGTCACCCCCACCCAGGTCGCCTAGAGTTTGCTCATCAGCGCCCTCGGGCTGGAACAAAGGCGAGGGGGCGCGCGGCATCGCCCCAGCGGCCCTTTTTGCGCATCTGGCTAAAGCCAGGAGAATGAGGACTGGGGTCCCCAAGGTAACCAGGACGCGGTACCCGCCCTCCCGGGGCGCAAAGCCCAGCCGCGGGGCGCGCGCCGGGCTGGGGTCCGGGAGGTACCGGAGACTCCAGCCCGCTGCGCGCCGAGGGCTCCAAGGGGCGTGGGATGGCTCTCCAGAGTCACCCAGCGGGTCCCCTGGAGGAGAGAAGCCCGGCGCCCGCCTCCCGGGCAGGGCTCCCCGGCGTACCTGGCAGGGTCCGGTGCACCGTGTTGCCCATCGCTGCGTCGGGCGCGGCGTTGGCGGCGGCGCGCTCTGGGCGCGCGGAGGCTAATTACGCGGCGGGCCAGGGACCAGGACCGGGGTCGACGCTCCGGGGCATCGCCGCTGCACTGGCGAGCCGGCGGGCGGCAGCTGGGGCGGGAGCCAGGAGGGAGCGGCGGCGGCGCCTGCGGGAGGAGGAGGCGGAGCCACCGGCCCGGGCCCGCCGGCTCCGCCCCCGCCTCCCACCGCCTCCAACAGTGCAGGGGCGGGGCCGCGGCCGCCGCATCTTTTGAAAGTTTGCACCAGGCGGCGGGAGAAGCACAGCCAAGCCTCCCGCCCTCGCCGCTCCCGCGCCCGGGCCGGGAAGGCGCGCAGGGCAGCTGGGTGCCCTCGGGTACCAGGATCGGCAGTCTGCTGGCCTCTCACCCATTTGTTCTAACACTTTGAGAAGGCCCACTGTGTGCCAGGCCCTCTTCCAGGCGCGGGGCCCCAGCCGGCCAAGTCCTAGCCCCGGCAGACCTCTTTGGAGAGTGCTTCGGCCGCGGGGGACTTACACAGAGGCAGAAGGGCGCCTGAGACCGTGTAAAGGGCTTGGAGACAGTACGCCCAGGGTTCCCGGGTTTGGGTGGAGTCTTTTCTATCCCCTAGGCCAGGTGCCAAGGAATAGAAGAAACCTAGTGTCCAAAGATTGGGAAGAGGGAACCCATATTCATTAACTTATTCGCTCATTCATTAAAAGATTTATTGAGCACATTCTATGCTCCAGGCACTGTGCTGGGCCGGGTAGATACAGACAAGGTCCCCACTGCCCTGGAGATGGCATGCTGAAGATAGAAATAACAAGCAATTGTGATCACATTATATAATAATCAAAGCCACGGAGAAAATAAAACAGATCCCAGTAGAGTGATGAGATGACATTGTTTGGGGGTTTAGGGAGAATCTGGGGTGGGGGCACATAAGCTCCATCTGATGGACTAGAAGGCATCGGCCATGGGAAGAGATAGGTAGAGTGTTCCTGGCAGAGGCAGTAACAGGCATTCCTCATTCAGGCACCTGGACCACACTCAGTGGGAAGTGCAGCTGTGCCCTTCTCGAGCTCCATTTCACAGGCTGGAACACTGAGGCCTAGGAAGTGCAGTGACTTCCCCAAGAAGACCCGATTTCAAATGAGTTGTGTTTTTTTCAATTCTATTTTCCATGCTCTTGTATCCCTTGAGACCTTATGAAATATGTATTATTACTTCCATTTCACAGATAGGGAAATTGAGGCTCTGAGAGTGGAAGAGAGGTGCCCAAGATCTTCCAATGGTACAGGGCAAAGCTAGCCTGAAGCTATGCGAATAAAAGCGGGGTATTCAGGAGACAGCCTTCTGCATCTCCGGTGCCTTCTGCTTACAGTACATGACCCATCCCAGAGGGTTCTAGGGTCTTTAAGGCCAGCTCCAAGCTTCCACTTCCGGGAAACCTTGATTCCCCACCCCACCCTGACGTCATATGTCTGAATATAAGATTGCCTTGTATTTGAGTTACTAATTTCTCATATTACAGATGCTCGCTCGGTGACTTAATTTTTAACCCCAAAGTTCTGTTTGAGAAAGGTCCGTTAGCGTGATCCCACTTTTTTTTTTTTTTGAGACACTCTCGCTCTGTCACCCAGGCTGGAGTGCAATGGCACAATCTTAGCTCACTCAACCTCTGCCTCCCGAGTTCAAGCGATTCTCCTGCCTCAGCCTCCCGAGTAGCTGGGATTACAGGCGCCCACTACCATGCCTGGCTAATTTTTGTATTTTTAGTAGAGATGGGATTTCACCATGTTGGCCAGGCTGGTCTCAAACTTCTGACCTTAAGCAGTTCCCCTGCCTCAGCCTCCCAAAGTGCTGGGATTACAGGCCTGAGCCGCCTCACCTGGCTGATCCTCCTTTAATCTATGTGACATTGGGTTGCATATGGAGGTCAGCAGTATTATAAAGCGAATCGAGGGAATTTTCCTCAGATAAGGCAATGCAAACAAATATGACTTTGTGACGGCGAGGGTGAGAGGTTGTTGTGAACAGGCCTTTTAAAGGCCACTTTCAGAGTACCTCAGTAAGTGGCCATGTTGTGCAGATCACAAATACTCACCTGCAGCAAATGAATCCCCACTGTCAAAATGTGATGCGGATTGGACCTGCGGTGGAGACACAGTGCCCAGCGGTTGCCTGACACATGGATTCGAAAGGGCTGTGTGTTAGCATCTGGATTTCTAAGAGTACGATGTGTTGTAGTAAAAAGCTGCCCCCCCCCACACACGATGGTGACACTAGTGTCAAAGCCACGCAGAAAATAATTGGAATCAAACTGTTTCCTGAAATTTGAAACTGACAAAAGCAATCTTTCCATATTAGTATTCTATATGAGAATAATTGCAAATATGTTTATATAACTAAAGTAATAAATGAAATATTTTAAGTAGATGTCTGACTATTTCATCTTCACCCCATTCAGTTTATATTATTCAACAATAAAGTGCATCTTCTCATAGGGAGAATGGGGATTGCCTGTAACATTTACTTGGATTGCCTTATATTTGGGTACATACAGTAGTTGCTCACCCCTCTGAGATCCCTCTGCACTTTGTGCTGTCCCTCAATTACACCCTCAAGAAGGTGTTGTAGCTGTTACCTTTCTGTCCTCTGCACTGCCAGACAGGATGCTCCTGTAGGCAGGAAGCAGGCTGTAATCATCTATCAAACCCCAGTGCCCAGAACAGGGCTGGCAGACACAGGTGCTCAATACATATTTGCATAAATTGACTGCAGAGATGCATTGCCTTGAGCTGAGAGAAAAACAGGAAAGAAGGCGAGAGGGAAGAAAGAAGGAATGGAGAAAGGGAGAAAGGGAATAAGAGAGGGAGAGAAGAAGGGAGAGGAGAGAAAGGGCTGTGAGGGAATGAGTTTTCGCTGTTAGCAACCCTAGACCCTGGTGTGACGAATAGTAATAAGTGCAGGGAAAAATACGCAAATGAGCAAAATAGGGATGCATTAACAGAAATATAGTCTTTAGGACAAAGGAGGGGCTTGCTGCAACAGTGCATGTTGGTTAGACCATTCCAGAAGTCGCTTTGGCTCTGGGCACCACACTAGAGAAGGAAGACAAAGCTAGTCCACAAAGGTGGAAGGGTGGCTTTGGGAGAGAGGGAGATCCCTCTCCCTTGAGGTGTGCAAATCGAAACCATGCATTTCCTGCCAGGCAGTTGAGGAGGGGCTTACTGAGTCATGTGTCTTCTAAAGTATACCTTCCAGTACAATCATCCACTGAGCCCCTACAACCCACATGAAGCCATGGGGGCGATTTATGGTTTGAGGTTTATGAGTCTGATTGGTCCTGCCTCTACTGACCCTGAGAGGACTGCAGAGGTGCTCCCCTGTCTTTGCAGCTTGTGTACCAAGCTGATCTCCTGGGATGTGGGCCTCCCAATTTTTTTGCCTCTCCCAATCTCACCTCTTCCCACTAGCTCCCAAGCAGGGCTGGCCGGGACACTGTGGAACTGCTGTCTGCATGTGTTAGGGGCCTAGGATCCAGGCACTATGTCTAACAGCAACAAGGGAAGGGAAGGGACTGTTGGACTCTGAGCACCTGCTGCACAGGAGCCTTTATAACCACAGGGATGGAATCTGAATCTCTTCCTTCTCCAAATATTATAGTCATACCACATCCAAGGAGATAGATTCTAGCATCCCCATTTTCCGAATGAGGACACCAAGCCTCAGAGAGGTAAAGTCACATGTCTAAGGCTCTGCAGCTGCTAAGAGGAGTTGGGATGTGAACCTGCATCTGCCCATATCCAAGCCTCATCTTCTAAGCAGTGTCTCTTAAAGTTAGAGAGGACAGCTCTGCCCAGGCGCCAAGGCAGCAGGACACCAAGGCTGGAGAGGAATGGGTGGGGTCTCAGAACCAGAACCCGCAGACACTAACGGCTGCCATAGAGCCTGTGGGACAGAGCATGGGGTGGGGACATCTTCGGGCCCGGGCAGCAGCCTCCAGTCACAACAGCTCCTGGATTTGACTTTCACACACATACACATCTCCACCAATCACATCCAGAATTGCACAGACTGTGCCACCCTCCTTTAGCACCAGTACCCATACATGGGTTGCAGGGGCCTCTGGGTGGGGCTGTCTCTCTTGATTATGCTGCGTCAGCAGAGCCTCCCGGGGCAGTAGGTAGTGGGAGTGCCCTGGCCGGGCTCCCTGGCATTGCTCCCTGGGGGCATGCCCTGGCAGGCCCTGTCTCATGCAAAATCAGGCAATCAGGTGCATGTTGTAAAAAGGGTGCACACCGAGCTGCTGTGCCAGGCTAGGGGGTATGCCCACTGTGGATACCTGCGTGAAATGACCCCTTCCTTCAGGGTGTTTGCCCAGCCTCCTCCTCACAACTCAATAGCCGAGTATCTGCAGTCACACTGCAAAGCTCGGTTTTAAAATGGCTGCAGGAAGGCTCTGCTTTTCTACAAACCCTGACTGTGAAACCATCAATTTCCAACAGGTCTTTACCTGAAAAAGCATCATTTTTCAGTGCTGGTTACAAAGTGCCAACTGCATAGTGGGCCCCACGCTGCACCCTCTGAGTGATCCTTGTCGCAGCCTGGCGGCGTGGTCATTAACATAAGTCAATTCCCATTTTGCAGGAGAGGAAGCTGAAGCTCAGAGATGGAAAAGAGCTGCCCAGGTCACACTGCTAGAAGGAGGCAGAACTCAGAGGGTTCTTAGTCCTCTCTGCAGAGGAAATAAGCTCCAGTGATGAGGCCACTTGCTTGATGTAGCACAGCAGTGAGCAGAGAAGGCGGCATCCCTCGGGCTTCAAAACCAGCGCTCCAATAGCAAAGTCATTGAACCAAACTAAGTGTCCATCAACAGTTGATTTGACAAAGAAAATGCGGTACATATACACTATGGAATACCATGCAGCCATAAAAAAAAGATGAAATCATGTCTTTTGCAGCGACAGGGATGGGGCTGGAGGCCATTATCCTAAGTGAAATAACTCAGAAACAGAAAATAAAACACTGGCCAGACACAGTGGCTCATGCCTGTAATCCCAGCACTTTGAGAGGCCGAGACAGGCAGCTCACTGGAAGTCAGGAGTTCAAAACCAGCCTGGCCACCATGGTGAAACCCCGTCTCTACTAAAAATACAAAAATTAGCCTGGTGTGGTAGCATGCACCTGTAATCCCAGCACTTTGGGAGGCCGGGGTGGGCAGATCATTTGAGGTCAGAAGTTCGAGACCAACCTGGCCAACATGGTGAATCCCCATCTCTACTAAAAATACAAAAATTGCCAGGCGTGGTGGTGGTTGCCTGTAATCCCAGCTACTCGGGAGGCCAAGGCAGGAGAATTGCTTGAGCACAGGGGGGCGGAGGTTGCAGTAAGCAGAGATCGTGCCACTGCACTCCAGCCTGGGAGACAGAACGAGACTCCATCACAAACAAACAAACACAAATCAGAAAATCAAACACTGCATGTTCTCACTTCATAAGTGAGGGTTAAACAATAGATACACATGGAACATAAAGATGGAAGCGATAGACGCTGGGGACTCCCAAAGCCAGGATGGTGAGAGGGGAGTAAGGGCTGAAAATTACCTATTGGGCACAATGTTCACAGTTTGGGTGATGGTACACTAGAAGCCCAGACCCCCCCATTACACAATACAACCATGTAACAGGCCTGCACATGTACCCCCGAATCTTAAATTTAAAAAGAAAAAGTAAAAACAAACCAAAAACCCCTGTTGCTCCCACTGCACTGTCCCCAATAAGCAAGTCACTTTTTCTTTTTTTTTGAGACAGAGTCTCACTCTGTCACCCAGGCTGGAGTGCAGTGGCACGATCTTGGCTCACTGTGAGCTCTGCCTCCCGGGTTCACGCCATTCTCCTGCCTCAGCCTCCCGAGTAGCTGGGACTACAGGTGCCCGCCACCAGGCCCGGCTAATTTTTTTTTTTGTATTTTTAGTAGAGACGGGGTTTCACTGTGCTAGCCAGGATGGTCTTGATCTCCTGACCTCATGGTCCGCCTGCCTCAGCCTCCCAAAGTGTTGGGATCACAGGCGTGAGCCACAGCACCCGGCCGAGCAAGTCACTTTTATGTGGTAGAGTCTGGCAGCACGTACCTGGCGGCCAAGGCAAAAAAAGAAAGAAGGCTCATTCCCTGGTTTTCCTTGTCTTGTGCATGCAGACACAGGCTTGGTCCTGGGGCCAGCTCCAAAGGAAGCTCGTTTGTGGTACTCAGGAAGACTGAGTAGACAGAACTTCTTCTTGAGTTTGGCCAAAGACACATCAACAGCATTTAGATGGATAGTCCCATACTAGACATCTAAAAAGGCCAAGGACTGACATTTTCCTGAAATCCAAGGGAGGCAGCCCTACTGGGAGCTGGGGTCATGGGTGCTCCACACTCAACTTTCTCACAACACAGGGACAGAGCTTAGATGCTCTGAAACGCATGTCTTGGGCATGGGACAGAAGCCTGCGGCAAGGGTTGAATTGAACGGAAATCAATCTATCATCCCAATAACTAGCATTCACTGTATGATTACAATAATTACTACACATCATAGCTAACATTTATTGAGTTTCCATGTATGTTCTAAGCCTCACAATAGATGTATTAACCTCACAATTACCCTATGAGATAGTACTGTCAACATGCCCATTTTACAGATGGGGAAACTGAAGCCCACAGAGTGTACATAACTTGGCCACAGTCACACAGGCAGAGAACAGTTTGGCTAAACATCTTAGATTCTGATTTCTTTCATCCTCATTAACAACCCTATTAGCAGGAAAGGAAGTTAAGGGTTAAGGAGCTGATTCTCAGACTCTTGTATTTGTCTCCTCATTTAATCCTCACCTCCTCCTGCAAGGTAGGGGCTGTTATCATCTCCATTCTACAGTGCATGCTGGGAGGCTCAGAGAGGTGAAGCAACTTGTCTAAGGCCACACAGCCAAGAGCGACAGGAGGACTAGAACCCAGCCCACTCTGACCCGAGTCTGTGCTTTCCTCCTCTTGGCCCTTCAGATGGCTGAGAGTTTGCAGAGGGCCTGGCTCATCCTACCTGCAGTAACTTGAGGGCAGGGCTGTGCTAATTCATCTGAGTCCAGTGTCCAGCCCTGGCCTGACCCTGGGATAAACCTGTCCTCTCCTGACTTCCTGGAGCAGCAGAGAACCCACCCAGGGAGACACGGACTTTTGAAGAAAAACTGGAATAATAGATTGTGGCGCTTAAGAACCCAGGCTGAAATCCTGGCTTGGCTACTTACTAACTGAGTGAACTTAAGGGTTATATGTCCTCTCTGTGCCTCAGCTTCTACACTTGTAAAATGGAGCTGCTGACAGTCTATGTCACAGGGCATTTGGAGAAATAGATGCACTGATCAAAAGGGGCTGGCACACAGTGAACAGTCAGTAGATGTGAGCTTGGGAAGGCCTTATCCTTCTCAGGATCTCCCCCACCGGACCCACCCCTGCATGCGCATAAGCTGATTGCAGCCCTTCTCTGCTAAAAGTCCCTTCCCCTGCAGAGAGGGTGTAGATGGGGCCCAGCAGCCTAGGTTTGAGTCCTGGTTCTGCCACTCTCTGGCTGGGTGACTCTGGGCAAGTCATTTCAGCCCTCTGTGGCCATTCCACCTCCTCTGCCAAATAGAGAGATCATCTGTGAGCAGGGCAGAGCCCAAGCCTCCTGGTTAGGCACAGCAGGTCTACTATATTTTGGCCCATGCCACCTTCTGAAGGCTGAGCACTTGCATCCTCCTGCCGTGCTGAACAGTTTGCCGGCTGTGTGTCTTTGTGCATGTACTTAACGTCTCTGAATATCAGTTGCCTCATCTGTAAAGTGGGAATGACGGTAATATCTACCTCACAGCAATGAGGCAATGCGTGGAAAGTCCTCGGCACGGTGTAGGTGCTCAAAAAATGTTTACTGAATGAATGAGTGGATGGATGAACCCAGTGGCAGGGGCTGGATTCACTCACAGGTTATAGGGTATTCATTAAGGGGTCAGGTTCTGGAACCAGACCATCTGGGCTCATAATCTGGCTTCCCGCCTATCTAGCTGTGTGACCCTGAGCTTGTTATTCAACTTCTCTGTGCTTACTTCTTTCATGTGTAAAATCAGCTAATAATAGTACTAGCCCTATAGGATTGTTTTGAGGATTAAATGAGATAATATGTATCAAGTACTTAGAATAGTGCTTGGCACATGGCAAGTGCTTAATAAACGGCAGTCACCACTATTATTAACTATTATTATTCCTGGGGTCAGTTGCTTGGGTGGAGGCACATTTCTCCTACAGGAAAAGAACAGAGTGGGGACACAGGGTGGGCCCAGTAGGTGAAGTTGCCTCTCTTGGCCCTGATCACTGTGGTGTCTTCATGTCTTGGTGCTGGGCGGGGTCAGGAGCAGCCAAGTGGTTGGGAACCCAAGCAGGGAACCAGAGGGGTTGGCCAGCCAGGGGCTAGATGATGCCACACTGAACTGTGCAAGTGAATCATGACTGATGGGCCTTGAACCTTTGGGTGCCTCTGTTGCTCTGTGGTCTTTTGGGACTTCTCAGCTGCCTTGAGCTGGGGCCATATGGGCTCAGAGCATCAGCGGAGTCACAGTAGCACCCAGGGTAACATGAGCTGCAGCAGGAACCTGAGTGGGGAGGTCCCAAGTTGGGAAGGATTTAGGGCAGAACTGGGGTCCTGGAAGCAGGCACGTGTGTGTCCTCCTGAGCCAAAGCTTCATGTGCTGGGCTCTGTCCGTCCAGGAGGCCAGCCCTCATGTGCCACCCATGGGCTCAGCTGGGCTCCCTGGGGAGTAGACACAGGCCTTCCTCCGGCTCTGGCACAGATGCCACAGACGCCAGAGGCCAGCTCTAGGCCCCTGGCTTGGGTATGCAACCAACCCCTTCTACCCAGCTGGGAGGATATTGACCATGTCATGTTCCTGCTCTGAGCCTCAGGCTCCTCATCTGTAGAGTGGGGACAGAAACACCCAGAGTGGGAATGAAATGAAATGAAGCCTGGGAAGGAGCTGGTGCAGAGTGAAGGCTCAGTCAAGACTGAGGTTGGAATTCCCTCATGTTTACAATAAGATCCAGCGTAGCGTACGCTTTTTCTCTAAAGCACATCTGTAGTGTAAATCGAGATTCGGCCGCATCTCTTGAGGTATTGCTAGGAGGCTGGTGGGGTTGGAAAAGGCAGGAGAGCAAAGGCAGACCTTGGGGGGACAAGTGGAGGATCAGGAAGGTGCAACCCAGTAGGCCTCAGAAAGTGTACAAGGGGCCGGGCACGGTGGTTCACGACTGTAATCCCAGCACTTTGGGAGGCTGAGTCGGGTGGATCACCTGAGGTCAGGAGTTCAAGACCAGCCTGCCCAACATGGTGAAATCCTGTCTCTACTAAAAATACAAAAAAATTAGCTGGACATGGTGGCAGGCACCTGTAATCCCAGCTACTCAGAAGGCTGAGGCAAGAGAATTGCTTGAATCTGGGAGGAGGCAGAGGTTGCAGTGAGCAGAGATCATGCCATTGCACTCCAGCCTGGACGACGGAACGAGATTTTGTCTCAAAAAAGAAAAGAAAGTGCAGCAGGGCATAGCTTGGACTCTGGGGCCAGGCTGGCTTGGGCTCAAAACCACTGCTCTGGTTTTCCCAGCCATGTGGCCTCTGGCAAGCAGCCTCCTTCACTGAGCCTCAGTTTCTTCCTCTGAAGAATGAGGAGGGTGGCAGGTTTTGTCTCTCAGGTTCCTGGGAGAGGAAATGAAGCCAGGTGTGTGTCCCTTCTGTTGCCCCATGGCCTGGTGTAGAGACCAGGCTCTTCATCTTGGGAACCACCATTACTATCCCAGGAGAGAGGGTGGGGTTCTCTCTGCTCTCTGTGACAAGGGACCATGCTCCTTATTTATTTAGGGACCCAAGGAGCCACTCTAGCCCATACTGGAGCCTTCCTACCACAATCTGGCTCATGCTCCAAGTCTTTGTTCTTCATCACTTCTTTTTTTCTTTTGCTTTTTCTTTTCTGTTCTTTTCTTTTTTCTTTTTTTTTGAGACAGAGTCTCACCCAGTCAACCAGGCTGGAGTGCAGTGGCACAATCTCAGCTCACTGCAACCTCCCCCTCCTCGGTTCAAGCTGTTCAAGCTGATGCTCCTGCCTCAGCCTCTTGAGCAGCTGGGACTACAGGTGCACGCCACTACACCTGACTAATTTTTGTATTTTTAGTAGAGATGGGGTTTCGCCATGTTGGCCGGGCTGGTCTCAAACTCCCGACCTCAGGTGATCTGCCCACCTCAGCCTCCCAAAGTGCTGAGATTACAGGCGTGAGCCACCGTGTCAGGCCCGTTCTTCATCACTTTGTCTGCTCTTCTCGAGGGGACATGTCTGTCCTGGGAGGCTGGAGGAGTTTGGGCATTGGCTGGGACTCAGAAAGCCCAGGACCAGCTGAGGCTACAGCATTTACCCATCTGGGGGGACCTCAGGCAGGCCTCAGTGTCCTCATCTGTAAAATGGCCATGAAAAGATCAGAGCTGTGAAGTTGTTGTGGGGATCAGATGGGATTCTAATGAGACTGTGACATTGAGGCTGTGGGCATCACAGTCCTGAGGTGGGATATATAGGGCCAGGTTGGGAATCCAGCATTTGGTCACACAGACCCTGGTTTAAATCCCAGCTCTCCTTCTTACTTGCAGTGTGACCTGGGCAAGTGACCTTACCTTGCTCAGAGCAATGGGGTCTCAGTGACAGGCCAAACTCTTGGGACACAAGGACACTGTATAAAGGAGAGTCATTAATGCCATCAGAGGTGTAAAAAGATAATCTCTGGCCCCTGCCACTCCTGTTTGCTTTGCTACCACCGGCCCCTTAACTGGGTGACATCCCAGGAAGGCTCTCTGAAACTCCATCCCATGACTGCTGCTGGAGCGCCTGTTCTGTGCAGCATCTAGCTTCGGACCCTGGGGACCATGGGATGAGCAGCCACTCCCGCTCAGCCACCAGCAAGGACTGCCCATCACAGCCCAGCTGGGGTCAGGATGTTGCTCTGAGAGAATCAGTCAGTCAAGGTGAAGTGGAAAGAACTCCAGGCTTGGGCCAGCCAGGAGTGGGTGACAGGGACAGAGACTTCTTCCTTCCCCAAGCAAATTCATGCAGACAGCCCATCTGTGGGAACCCAGCACCTGCGAGCACTTTCAAGTTCACAGAGCCATTTCCCTTTTGTGGCCTCTTTTCAGATTTATGGGACCCTCTTTGCCCATTTCACTGATAAAGAAACTGCAGCTCGGAGAGGTGAAGGCTTTGCCCTTGGCTACGCAGCTGGGACACAGTGGACTCAGGCCCGTCCGCCACCTCACTGACTCCTCGCCTGCAGAAGGAAGAGATTCCTTAGGCCAAGAGGAAGAAGCCCACGAGAGGAGGTGTGAGTGTGTCAAGGAGCCTACAGGATCCTCCATTTGCCTGCGGTGTCAGGGCAGGGTCCTGAAGCCTGAGGGTCCAGGGTGGAGTCCCAGCTTGGGCACTTACTGGGTGTGACCTTAGGCTGGTCACGTGACCTGTCTGTGCCACACGTTCTGTATCTGTAGAATGAGTCAAATAACAGAAACTAGCTGAGGGGGCCATGAGCATTAAACGAGCTAATTAGGCTTCAGCATGTACACAAGTGTCTGGCAATAGTAAATCCTCAAGAAACAGGTGCCCCATGACAGCCATGGTTGCAGGTTCAAACTCCTGCTATTAAACTCCTCATAGGCTTCTGCTCACATTCTTCAAGTCTGGAATCCACTTCTAGGAACCTGTCCTGAGGACGTAATCCCAGATAGATAGGGACAAAGCTAACTGATGGCCAGAGACGCTCACTGTACACCATGTACACCTGCATAAAGTCACAAACACCTCCTACCACAGGGCAGTGGCTTAGTAAACTGGCAAGCCACTCAATACGATCACAGAGCTCCTGGCTGTGATATTCCCAAAGCGTTTAGAGTCACGGGGAGAAGGCTGCATTTTAATGTTAAGTGAGGAAGGCTGAACACAGAACTCTAAACTCAGGGTGATTTCAAGCTTGTAGAAAGAAAATAAGCAAATGCAAAATGTGTACAGAAACAAGATGAAAGGCGACACAGCAAAACATGGCCAGTGATGATCTCTGAGGAACAGGAATATGGGTGATTTTTTTTCCACCTTTTTCTACCTATTGGCCAATTTCTAAATATTCTGTAATGTGTATGTATAAAACTTTTTTTTTCTTTTTTGAGATAGGCAGAGTCTCACTGTGTCACCTAAGCTGGGGTGCAGTGGTGCAATCATGGGTCACTGCAGCCTTGAGCTCCTGGGCTCAGGCAATCGTCTTAGCCTCCCAAGTAGCTGGGACCACAGGTGTCCATCACCATGCCCAGCTAATTTTTTTTTTTTTTTTTTTTTAAAGAGACAAGGTCTCACTATGTTACCCTGGCTGGTCTCAAACTCCTGAGCTCAAGTGATCCTCCCACAGTCCTGGGCTTACAGGTGTGAGCCACAACACCTGACCAAAACTTTTCTAATGGGAGAGAATTCAATAGACTCTTTTGAAATAATACAGTTTTATACAGTGAGCTGAAACAGACTTGTCCTTAGCATGTTGGCATGGATTGGATTGTCAGTTCTCTAGTAATGAGTTGAACACTGGGGGCAGAGCCTGTGACTGACAGTGTTCACTTCAGTACATGTTTATTAGGGACCCAGCTCTGGGCTAGCCTCTGAGTGGGCAGGGGAAGAAGGGCCGGGGGAGTGCCCAGACATAGGTACAGTTTGAAGTCCCTTTGATACCAGGCCAGCTGGAGGTACAGAGAAAACATCCTGGAAACATTGCTGGATGGAGGCTGTCTTCATGATTTGCTATATTCAAATGTTGCTGGTACTATCACTCACTTAATAGATTTTTAAAAATTGGTTCACCTAAAAAATACTCAGAAAACTATAAAATATTATTAAGAGGAAGCAAAAAATGCTAAAATAAACGAATAGATATATCACATTCATGATGGGACCACTCAATATTTTAAATAAGTCAATTCTCTGCAAACTGATTTATAGATTCAACACATACACCTCTAATCAAAATCCTAACGTGTGTGTGTGTGTGCGTGTGTGTGTGTGTGTGTAACTTGGAAAACAAATTCTAGTTTTCAAAAAAAAGTATGTAGAAACCCAAAAGGTAAAGGATAGCCAATTTCTGAAAAGGAAGAACTTTTAGCCAGCAGAGTTGATAGCTCTTCTGGCTATCAAAACCTATTATAAAATGATGGTAAATAAGTGCAGTGTTGGTACAAGGATAGACAAATAGATCTATCTATGGGGTAGAAGAAAAAAGTCAGACATAAATGGATGCATGTTTTATGACAAATGTGACACCGCCAAGTAGTGGGAGAGAGGCCAAGTTTTTCAATGACCGGTGCTGGGTGAATTGGCCATCCATATGGAAAAAAAATGAAGCTTGATCCCGACTTCACACCATTCGCAACATCAATTTCAGGGCAATTGTAGACACACATGTTAAAGACAAAATGTAAAACTTCTAGAAAGTAGAGAATGGCTTCGTGCCTTCAGAGCAGTAGACAGATTCTTCAACATGGCACAGAAAGTGGCAGCCATACTAAAAGGATTAATGAAATCAACTCCATTGAAATTTAAATTCTTTCTGTCAAAAGACATTCATAGGAGAGTGAAAAGGCAGGTTACAGAGTGGGGAAAGATACTTTGCCCACATACAACTATAAGAGAGCCTACTTTTTTCCCCCAGAATAAACACAACTAAAAATATGACAAAAACTAACAACTCAATATAAAATGAGTGAAACCGGGTACTTCACAACAAGAATGTTCCAATAGCCAATACATATATAAAAGATACTGAATCTTGTCAATAATCGGGAAAACTAAAATTAAAGTCACAATGAAATAACCACAGCACCCCAACTAGACTGGCTGAGATTTAAAATTTTCACAATAGCAAGAGTTGACAGAAACGTGAAGAAATTTTGACAATACCAAGAGTTGACAGGAATTCTTCTACCTGGCTGATGGGAGTGTAAAATGGTACAACCACTTTAGAAAAGTATTTGGCAGTATCTATCATAGTTAAACATACTACCCCCATGATCCAGCAATTCCTCTCCTAGGCATACGCCCAACAGAAATGCTTACTTATATGAACCTAAAGACCTGCTGATGAATGCATCATAGCATTCATCAAATGCTATTCAAAATGGCCCCAAACTGAGAACAACCCAAATGTCCATCCACTATAGACTGGATCAATAAGTTAGGAGACACAAAGTGGAATACTATGCCGTAATGAGAAAAAAAAAAAAAAATACAGCTACACACAGCGACCTGAGTGATTCACACACATAATGTTCTGTGAAAGAAGCCAGACACAAAAGAATGCATACTACAGTGACTCCACTTATATGATGTTCAAAGCCCAGCATGTGTAGGTGATAAAACTCAAAAGAAAAGCAAGAAATGCCTATCGTAAAATGCAGAACGGTGACTGCCTTTGAACAGGAGGGAGGAGTAGTGATTAGCAGTGGCCCAAGGCTGGGTTCTGGGGGGCTAGAAATGTTCTATTTCTTCACTTGATGATTGCTTTTTGATAAATTATTGAACTGCACATTTTAGTTTTCATGTGAATTTCATCCATACACAATGGGCTTTCTCTCTGTGTGTGGAATTTCACAATAAGAAGTTTAAAAGAACATCTTCGTGGGCACTAAATTGAAGGCAACTTGCATCCAGGTGCTAAGGAGGCATCCCCAGGCAGGAGAGCGAGACAGCATCATGAGAAAGGCAGAAGGATGAAGCCTCATTCCATCCGGGTGCCAAATGCCCTGTCCATCTTAGACTTAGAAATAAAATTCAGAAGAGAGAGTTGATGCAGACATGCATATGAGCATGTTTGCAGATTAGAAAATGAACTCATATAGTTTTCCGTCTGAAAGTCAGCCTGACCCGGCTGCATGGTGTGGTGGAGGGCGGTGGCTTTGCCGCTTAGTGTGCATGGAAGAATTTTCAGGCAAGTAAGTGAGCAGAATCCACAGCTCCAAGGTTTTGATGAGATTTTATTTAAAGCACGTGTTCAGCATACAGCACGCTAGAAATTACCTTTGCAACTATTTACACTTAGGATAAAACATTCAGGTGCCAACTAAAAGCATTTGTGTGGGAGACGCGGTTTTCAAAATTCTCTTAGGGGCTGTGTGAACCCCAAATATAAAGGGCACTTTCTTTTTTTTTGAGACAGAGTCTTACACTGTCACCCAGGCTGGAGTGCAGGGGCACGCTCTTGGCACACTGCAACCTCCATCTCCCAGGTTCAAGCAATTCTCCTGCCTCAGCCTCCTGAGTAGCTGGGACTACAGGCACCCATCACCATGCCCGGCTAATTTTTGTATTATTAATAGAGACAGGGTTTTGCCATGTTGCCCAGGCTGGTCTCAAACTCCTGACCTCAGGTGATCCACCCTCCTCGGCCTTCCAAAGTGCTGGGATTACAGGTGTGAGCCACCGCGCCAGGCCAAAAGAGCTCTTTCTTAACGAGGGTGTGAGTAGACTCTGACAAGTGAAGACAAGCGGGAAGGGCACTCATGGGGGAGGAACAGCACAGGCAAAGGCCTGGGAGCCAAGCTGTGTGCTGTGCTCAGGATTTGCGGAGGAAGAAGGGCAGGTGTCTGGTCTGCAGGGAGCCCTGAGGGCCTCAGTGGGGGAGCAGGAAGAGGCTCAGGAGACAGAGGAGGAGCCCAGTGGAGTCAGCAAGAGGAGAAGGAGAGAGGCCAGAGCCTTTGGAGGAACAGGTGGCTGAGCAGGTGTGGAAGAAGAAAGCAAAGAAAGGGGCTTCTCTGGTCCCCTGTTGTGTGTGGCCACAGCTCTTGAAAAGACCCCACAAAGCAGGCCCCTATCCTAACAGCTGCCTTGAAAGGGCCTTGTGCCCACCCATCTGCCACCATCCTCCACCCCATCCCCTATGATCGCCAGGGTCTCCCAGCAACACAGGCTCTGTCCTCGCCAGATGGGGGTCCGGGAGGGGAAAGCCACCCTGCCACCCAGCCTGGGGACGGAGAGCGAGCAGGAGACTTCACACAGCAGGCCCTGGGCCGCTCTGTCCTTTATGTCTCTTTTCAGCCAACTGCCAATACAAAAGACAGTAAATTTTTTTTAAATTCAAATAGTGCCCAGGTGGTAGAAAGATTGAAGTTGTGCGCTCAGTCAGTCTCTACTGCAGCCAGTTTGCTGTGTGTTCTAGTCATCCCCTTACCTCGTCACAAACCTCCCCAGGAGAAAATAGCCGGGGCTTCGGTCAACCAACCTGGGTGTGCACCCTTCTCTGCTCCTGCTGTGTGACCTCAGGCAAGTGCTTTACCTCTCTGAGCCTCATTTCCTCACCTGCTAAATGGGGCTAGGAATAGCACCGATCTCAGAACGTTCCACTCTGTGAATCTCCTTTCCCCATTCCTCCCTCACCAAAGGTGAAGCCGGTGGGTGTGTCCCACAGGGAGGAAAGTTGGCCACTGACCACTGCCCTCCCCCACTCAGAGGGGAGCTGGGGTCCCTGCCCTAAGGAAGGGTGCTACGTGGAGTGAGACAAAAGAATCAGCATGATGTGTGGGTGGGGGCAGCCCCTCCAGCCAGGGTGATCAGAGAAGGCCTCTCTGCAAAGGGGACCTGTGAGGGGATCTGTGAGGGGGCGGGAAGGAAACCAGGTGGGTGTGTGAGGAAGGGTGCACCAGGCAGAGGGGACTGCATGGGCTGGGAGGTGTCTTTTCAAATGACCTGGGTATTACCTGAGGGAAGGGTGGTGGCCAAGCTGAGAGATTTCACCCAGATCTTTCTGCACCCAAAGTCCTTGACCCTGAAGTGTCACCAGCTGAAGCTGACTGCCAACCTCACCATAACTAGAGGTTGAAGTGCTCCTCCCTTCCTGGAAGACTGTGGGAAAGAGGGAGACGTTAGCTCAGAAGGAGTCTTGCCCAGCCCCGTCCTGGGGGAGCCTCCCCAGCTTCTTCCATTTCCCTATCTGTCCAGTCTCCCAGCCTCGCCTGAGCTGGCCCCTGGGGAAGGAGCTCTAGAACGAATGCTCCTCTGACCCACCCTAGCCACTCTGAGCTACTGTCAGAGAGTGGAGCTTCTGCCCAGCCCAGCTGGGGGGCAAAGCCCTCTGCAGCCTAAATTTCCTGGCCTCGGATGCCCCAGTTAAGTCCTTGAACCAGGGCTGTGAAATGGCCCAAGAACAGTTGCTGAATATTAGTGAGTGAATGAATGCATGAAAGGAGTAACTGAATGAATGAATGAATGAATGAATGACGGAGTAACTGAATGAATGCAAGGGATGCCCAGGCAGACAGCTAGCGTGGAGAGTGCAGGCTGGCAGGAGCCTCAGCGGGGAAGGTCAGAGGGGGACGAAGGCCAGCCAGGCCACCTTCAGCCTTACCTCCCAGGCCTCTGTGCCATCTGTAAAATGGACTCATCTAGGACTCTCCGAGCAGCAAGTGCCTCACCCTCCTTCTGGCTCTCTTCTGGCCACTGGCCACAGGCAGTCAGGCTCTGAAGGCCCTGCCCCCACTAGAACCAGGGAAGACCCTAGGATGAGCGGATCTGCTAATAGCACAGATCTCACTTCTGAGCATCACCACTTCCAGCCTCTCAACAGCCTGCAAGGTGGGCCTTACTGCCCCTGTCTTCTAAGGGTAGAGGCAACCACCTGGACCCAGCATCCTAGCCCAAGGTTACACAGGGGAAACAGAGTCAGATTCAAGCAGGGGATTGGGACTCCAAAGACCTGCCTTGCAGAGGGACCTGATTACAGGCGTGCACTGAGTGTGTGAATTTATTCAGCAGCTGCTGACCCTGAAGCGAGGCCCCGTGGTCTCAAATCCTTTCCCAGGCAAAGCTCTTCCACAGCCAGATCTCTCTGAATCTGCTCTGCTGCTCAGCCCGAGGTGGGGGTGGGAAACGTGGGGGGTGATATTTCAGGACCCATTACATGAAAACAGACTGAGGATTCCCCTATTTTTAGCAACCAAGCTGTGCATACCTGTTTCTCCCCCACTGGGAGCAAAAGCTCAGATAAACATCCGCTCACACCAGCCCAATAATTCCTTAAATAAAGCGGATACATTTTGGCATCCACTGTGCTCAAAATATATGCTCCCTGGATTTTTAATATCACATGAGGTCTGCATAAATTTAACCTGAGTGCATCAGCTATTGACTGTCGCGTTACGTGAATCACCATTTGGGGCGTCAGGATAAGGGGAACAGATCCGCGAGCTCAGTGGGTGTGGGAGGACTATGCTCAATCCTAGTGGTCTGTGTGAGGGATCCCAGCTCTCCTGATCCCCCGGGATGAGACAGTAGTCACAGTGAGATCTATGCCACGAGCCGGGCTTCCTGAATCTATTCTCTCAGGGCCAGAGTCCTCACTCCATGGCATGGCCCTGGTTGAGTCCCCCCACTGGTGTCCCCTTGCTCTGTGCCCACATGGCCCTCTGTGATCTGGCCCCTGCGGACCCCTCATCTATCTCCCACCACCCTGGCCTGTGTTCACTTCGGTCCTGCCACACCAGCCTTTTTCTGCTCTTTAAGCAACATTGAGCCTCACCCAGCCTCAGGGCCTTTGCACCTGCCATTCCCCTGCCTGGAGTGTTTTCCCCAGATCTCCAAAGCAGCTTCATCTTACCAGTAGAGGCTCAGCTCAAGTGTGACCTTTTCCGAGGGGCCTCTCAGACTAGATAGACTTAAGCTTCCTGCTCCTTCTCCCTCCAGCACGGGGTTATCTCAGCCCCCTGCTTTATTTTCTTCAAAGACGCTGAAACTATATTGATAGGGTTACCCATGTATTGTCTTCCTTCCCACTGGAAGGTCAGCAACACGACAGGCATCTTACCTGCCTTGTTCATAGATGTATCTTTGGAGCCTAAGTGCACACAGTAGGTGCTCAATAAATATCTGTTAATTATACAAATGAGTGGTTCCTCACAGCAACTCTCACCAAAGCTTTGCTCTTTCCCTGATTTTAGAGATGAAGAAACAGGCTCAGAGAGGTTCAGTGACTTGCCCAAGGTCACAACAGCCCAGTTGTAGCCATCCTGCCTGGCCCCATGAGGCCCCAGAGTGTGTCAGGGGCTGGGAACCCAGCACTGAGCCCACACCCTCCTTTGCTCCTTAGTAATAAACCTTGATGGGACAGGGAAGGAAAGGCTGAATGTTCTCCTAATTAACTAGTGTGGGAGTTGCCAGGCAGCAAGGACAGGCCTTTGATCCCATCCCACAGGTGATGGAACCAGAACTCCACCCACACAGATGATTGGGTCATTTGAGCCAGCAGCTGTGACTAGCAGCTCACCTGAGCTTGTTGTCATAAAGTCAAGTTATTACAGGGCATCACTGGGGCCATAAAGGGCATTGGAATGAAAGTGGGAGGAGAGGGGCCCTTTAAGAAATTTCCAAGCCAACTCCCAAAGGCTCTCACCAGCTCAGAGAGAGTGCAGCTCACACTGATGGGGCTCCTGCTGTGCCAAAAGCCACTGAGGTGCCTTCCTTCCGTTCTCCCCTCAAACCCTCCCAGTGGCCGTGGGAGGCACGTACGGTCACGACACTGCACAACCCGAGATGCTGTTTGTTGTAAAGGGCATTCTGATCTCAGACGGGTCGAAATGCGAACCCATGTGTCTTGTAGAATTGACAAAACCAAAATCTATTCTCATCTCACAAAGATGATCCTGATCAGAGAGGACCAGTGATGATCCCCAACAGCGGTCCTCCAAACCACTTAGTATATATATAGCTCCGTCTCCTCTCCATGGGGCTTTCAGCCTCCAGCCTCTGTGCAGGCTGTTCCTTCTGCCTGGAGTGCCCTTCCTGGTCATCCACTCCACTTCAGCCTGGTGAGTTACAGTCCACCTTCCCCGACCCAGCCCAGACACAACCCCCTCTGTGGCTCTCCCAGCCTCAGATCTCAGTAGAGGAACTCTTGCTTGCAGCGTGGCCCAGAAAGGGTTTAATAAGTTCTCCAAGGAGAGCAACTGAGTCCGTCTGCAGCAACGTAGATAGAATCCTCCTGTCTGTCTGCAGCGATACAGATAGAATCACCCTGAGGGCTTCTTCCTGTGTCAGGCCCTCTCAGGCCTCAATGGGCATAAGAGTCTCGAGGGGTCGTGTATTTGAAATGCAGACGCCCTGGCTCTGCCCTAGAGACCCTGATTCTGTAGGTGTGGGCGCGGCCCTGGAATCTGCACTTTTACAAGCGCATACTGTGATTCTGTTGTCAGGAATGCTGCAAAGTGCTGCTCTAAGCCTTAGAGTCGAAGTTCGTGGCTGGGTGCGGTGGCTCACGCCTGTAATCCCAGCACTTTGGGAGGCTGAGGTGGGTGGATCACCTGAGGTCAGGAGTTTGAGACCAGCCTGGCCAACTTGGTGAAACCTCTTCTCTACTAAAAATACAAAAAATTAGCTGGGCAAGTTGGTGGGCACCTGTAATCCCAGCTACTTCGGGGGCTGAGGCAGGGAGAACCACTTGAACCTGGGAGGTGGAGGTTGCAGTGAGCCGAGATCGTGCCACTGCACTTCAGCCTAGGTAACAAGAGCGAAACTCCATCTCAAAAAGAAAAAAAAAAAAAAGTTTGTCTTGACCAGCAGGACAGACCCGAGGAAGCCTCTGTAAAATGCCCAATCAGTGCCCTTCTGGCTGTAAAGTGGGAAAGCAGTACAATAGCAAGCACACCACCCCAAATGTTTCTTAGCAGATAGCACAGTTGCACCCAGGCTGGCTACCTTTTCATTTCCACTCGAGTTCAAACTTGTTTTCCTGTTCCCACAGCCCTTGGAGTTGTGCTTGCTGCAGGTTGCGAGGCAGCTCCCTGAGAACCCAGCCCTCTTTGGACACTAGCGTACAGGTCTACAGCCTGGGTGTGGGTTGTCCATCATTCTACATGTTCCTGAGGGCTGTGGGGAGATCATAACTTCCTGCAAAGGAGCGACTCTAATGGTGGGGTTCTAGGCACTGCTGCGAGCTGCTGGCTGTAGGTGCAGGGGTGGACAGTGCTTCTGTGTACATTCCTGGCACTTAGCGGGTGGTCTAGCAATGGTTTATAGAAAAACCAAAAGGCCTGGGCCTCACTCCTGAGCTCTCTTTTTTACAACCTTGCTTGATGTTCTTATGGCTCCTCAAACATCCTTTATCCCAAACACGAGGCTGGAGAGGGGAGTGAGAGCCTGATTGCTGAGAGGCCCTGGTCCTGAGAGGTCTGGTGGAGGATGATGGGGAGCCGGAGAGGGATTTTGAGCAAGTGACAAATGAGTTGAAGGACAGAGAGGAAGGAGACATGTTCCCCAATGAGCGGGCTGCTGCCATGTCACATCCATCTATCCGGCACTTACAAAGTGTTGAATGAAGGCAGGCCCCGGCCCTCGGGGAGCCCACAGCCCTGCCATGGCAGCAGCCAGGGGGAGTGGCAGGCTGTGGCAGGGTGGACATGTACTTCCTTCTGCTCTTTCAGGAAGCACAAGTTTATTTTCCAATGAACTGACAGTGAGGCTGAAAGAATCTACCCACTAGGACCTGCCTCAATTTTTGCTCCACTTCTTAGAGGCCAGTGACCTAGGGCAGTTTGCTTCTCAGCATCCACCTTGAGCTTGCACCTCTATAAAATTGGTATCAAATACCACCTGGCTCTCAGGCCTGTTGGGGGGTGTGAGCATGTCTGGAATGTGGGGAAGTGGCCTGTAAGGGTTACAGGTGGGGACTATGTCAGGGGCCCTGGTAGGAATAATGAAAGCGACCAACATATCTTACAAGTCTCTCAAAGAGCAGGGGTGCAGGTGAAGTAGAGGGATATTGGAGGAGGCTGATTTTCCTTGTGGCTGCACTGTGTGTCTGTTGTCCTAGCGCCTTCTGCCTTCCCAGCATCTGATCCAGCAGCTCCTCCAAACTTAAAGCTAACCCATCGCACACAACAACCTCTCCCCTCCACAGCACCTAGAGTGCCATCCACACAAATCCCATCATCTCACACTTTTGCTTAAAACACATCAGTGACTCCCTATCATCCTGGGATCAAACCCCAGTTCCCAACTGTGACCCACTGAGCTTGGCTTGGCCTGACCTCTGTTTGTCTTCTGACTTTATCTCTCCACTCTCAGTTCTGTCTCTCCAGGCACCTGGTCTTGCCCATCCCTCCTCCTTTGCCCAGGTAGCATCCTGAAGACCTCAAGGAAGCAGTGCCTTTACCTCCCTTCCCTTCCCTCCCCACTTGCTCCAACTTCATGGACCCCTCTCCACTTGTTCTTTTTGTTTTTTAATTTTTTATTTATTTATTTATTTTGAGATGGAGTTTTGCTCTGTCGCCCAGGCTTGAGTGCAGTGGTGGGATCTCAGCTCACTGTAACCTCCACCTCTAGGATTCAAGCAATTCTCCGGCCTGAGTCTCCCAAGTAGCTGGGATTACAGACACCCGCCACCACACCCGGCTAATTTTTGTATTTTTAGTAGAGACGGGGTTTCACCATGTTGGCCAGGCTGGTCTCAAACTCCTGACCTCATGATCTGCCTGCCTCGGCCTCCCAAAGTGCTGGGATTACAGGCATGAACCATGGTGTCCTGCCTCCATTTGTTCTTAGTGACAGCTTTCATGGGTCCCAGTGTGCATTTATTCACGAGCTTATTTGGTTCTTGCCTTTTCCCCTAGTCTGTGAGCTCATGCAGGCAGCAGCCACAATTATCTACTAAGGTCTGCATGTTGGTGTCCCCCAACAATTCCTCTGCTGGAATCCTAGTTCTCAATGTGATGGTATTAAGAGGTGGGACCTTTGGAAGGTGATTAGGCTATGAGGGATTTGCGCCCTTATAAAAGGGACCCCAGAGAGCTGCCTTACCCCTTCCACTGTGTGAGGACACAGCAAGAAGGTGCCATCTCTGAAACCAGAAAGCAGACCCTCCCCAGACACGGAATCTGCTGGCGCCTTGATCTTGGACCTCCCAGCCTCCACAACTGGGAGCAATAAACGTCTGTTGTTGTGAGCCACCCAGTCTATGGCATTTTGTTACAGCAGCCCAAACCCACTAAGACAGCATCTGTCCACTGCTATGTCCTTGGCCCCTAGCACAGAGCCAGCACACAGTAGGTGCTCAACAAATGAACAGAGGAACGGATGGACGAAGCACAGAAATCATTAGGAAAGAAGGACCTACTGTGTGCACAGAGCTGAGTTAAGCAGAGTGAGGTGAAGGTGAGGAAAGACCATCTTTGGCTCACGGGGCTAGCTGTTTCCAGACAGGACTCATTTAGCCTCCTGCATCCCCCAGAGGAGGAGACCCCTACTCCATTTCTAAGTCAGGGCTCCTGGGCCCCATTCCTTGGCCCAGACACAACTTGCTGTGTGACCTGGGCAAGTCCCTTGGGCTCTCTGGGCCTCATCCCTCACCTGGGAAATTATCATACCTACTTTTGCATTATTGAGAATGAAGGGAGTGATTGGAGGCCGAGTGGCAGACCCTAGGCCTGACGCATAGCACGTGTTCAATAAGCGTTCCTTCCCTTCTTAGCAAATAAGATGTAATTCAGTCTGTCAGAACACGCTTCTCATAGGATTTTTATCTCTAGTCACACTAGCTAGCAGGCTTTAAAAACCTCATTAATACCATATTTTTAAAAGCTGTTCTTAGAGGAGAAAACGAAGGGAAGGGAGGAAGACATTTCTTTTTTTTTTTTAGGGCCTCAGTTTAATTTTTTTTGTTTACCTATATATCACAAAGGACGTAGATGAACAGCCAGATGCTGAGAATGATAGAGCAAGATGTGGAGTGGGGGATACAGCTCTTCCCTGCTGTCTCTGGGCGTCCCACCTTCCCAGCCTCGCCATGTGTTCAGCAACCCAGAAGCTCCTCAGTTTAATTTTTAACAGAAAAAAACGTACTGGGGACCCCACGGACCGCAGCTCCTCCCACACGAACCCTACACCCAAGGCAGGACTCTCCTTATGTCATGTGTGGCCCCCGCACAATCTGGGAAGACGCGAGGTTGCGGGCGCGGAGCTGCTTCCGGGCTGCAGTCGCCAGGCAGGGACGGGACAGAACGCCCCAGGTCCCGTTTGCTGGCCCAACCCCACCTTGAGGCCGAGGAGCCCGAGGGCCGAGTTGCGCCAGAACTCGGGTCCCAAACCCCGAAGTCGCCTGCAAGGAGCCTGGGGTCCTGCCACAGCCGGTTCCGGCCGTTTCCAACCAGCCCCTGCCGGATCTCGGGTAGCTGTCCCCAAACACTCACCATTTCCAGGCTTCCAGGTGTCCTGACTTGGGAGGAAGACATTTCTTTTTGAATTCGATTTAGTGGGAAATGATGGTTTGAGTTAGAAAATTCTTTTTTTTTTTTTGAGATGGGGTTTTGCTCTTGTTGCCCAGGCTGAAGTGCAGCAGCGCGATCTTGGCTCGCTGCAACCTCTGCCTCCCAGGTTCAAGCAATTCTCCTGCCTCAGGCTTCCGAGTAGCTGGGATTATAGGGATCCACCACCACACCTGGCTAATTGTTGTATTTTTAGTAGAGGCGGGGTTTCACCATGTTGGCCAGGCTGGTCTCAAACTCCTGACCTCAGAGGTTCCTCCTGCCTCGGCCTCCCAAAGTGCTGGGATTATAAGCGTGAGCCACCACGCCTGGCTGAGTTAGGAAATTCTGTTTGGGTCCAATCGCAGGAACTCTGAGGAAGGCACAACGGGAATGACCAGGGGCCCAGGGCCAGGTCGTGCAGCTCGAGATACAGGGAGGCAGCCGAGCTCCCCTGGGTCTGCAGTCCCACCGTGAGGGGCACTCCTGGCATTAATTGTGTCCCTAGGAGGTCTCTGTGGAAAAATAGCCAGTGTGGGTCCCTAGGGGAATAAAATAGGGGTGGGGAGACACACGGGCGTGTGTGGGTGTGTGCAGGGGGGGATTTTGTGTTATACCTATGAAGTGTAAACCTCCTCTACCTGAAAGAAGCTGATAGAATCGGGGAAAGGGGGCACAGAAAGAAAACAGCGAGGGTTTGTTTTTCCAGGGCTCGGGTGAGACTGTGAGTCAGCGGGCGGATGAGGATGGGGAGAGCTCCAGCTGCAGCCGCTCAGAGCAGCCCTGGGGCTCTCAGGGAGACTCACAGGGGTGGCCTCAGGCTGGAATGCGCCCCTCTGCGTTCCTCCCACGCCCCCAGCGCAAATCGGCTCCGCAGGAAGTTCCACTGACCGCCTCCTGCTTCAGCGCTGATGTCATACAAAGCGAGCACCCAATGCGTGCCACACAGCGTGCTGTGACAGTCACTTGACCCCGGTATCTCACTGAATCCTCCTAACAGCGCAAGAGATAGGGAATAGTATTCTCCTTTTATAGATGAAGACATTGAGGCTCAGGGAAGTTAAGTCACTTGTCCAAAGCAGCACAGAAAGTCAGTGGTGGGGCTTCTGGGGGCTGTAGAAACTTTCCATGGACAATTTGACAATATGCAGTAAAAGCCCTTTTGACCCCAGTTGCTCCACTGTTAGAAACTGAGGCAAGGAATATACTTCGGCATCAACATCTCAGCTCGAATGCTATCCTGGGCAGCATTCTTCATTAACAGTGAAAAACTGGAAGCCACAGTTCAACCACAAGGGATTTGTTAAATAAACTCCAGCGATGGAATACTACACAGCCACTAAAAATGGTGGACAGACGTGGCTTGCTCATGTGGAAAGCATTCACAAACGACAGAGACAAGGTTTGAAGTTCCAAGATTCCTTTCCTGGCTCACCCACTCACTAGCTGTCAGGCCTCGGGCAATAGGTTAACACTTTCTTCATTTTAAAATGAGGAGAGATCAAGCCTTACAGAGCTTTCGTAAGAATTGTATGTGTAAGCACTTAGATTAGCATCTGGCATGTAGTAAACAACTATGAACATTCACTATTAGATCTGGGGTTTGAACAATGTCAGCTATTCTTTCTTCAGATGTTTCTTCTGTCCTTCACTCCTCTAATTACACGTGTATTAAGCTGCTTGAAGTTGTCTCATAGCTCACTGATGTGCCATTCGTTAAAAAAATTATCTTTGTGTTTCGTTTTGGATAATTTCTTTTGCTTTTTTTTTTTTTTTTTTTTTTTTGAGACAGAGTCTTGATCTGTTGCCCAGGCTGGAGTGCAGTGGCTCAATCTCAGCTCACTGCAACCTCCGCCTTCCGGGTTCAAGTGATTCTCCTGCCTCAGCCTCCCGAGTAACTGACGTTACAGGTGCCCGCCACCATGCCTGGCTAATTTTTTGTATTTTTAGTAGAGATGGGGTTTCACCATGTTGGCCAGGCTGGTCTCGAACTCTTGACCTCAAGTGGTCCACCTGTCTCAGCCTCCCAAAGTGCTGGGATTACAGGTGTGAGCCACCACACCCGGACTATTTTGGATCATTTCTATTGCTATGTCTTCAAGTTCACTAATATTTTCTTGTACCATTAATCCCATCCAATGTACTTTCTCACACAGGAAGTTTTCATTTCTAGAAGTTTGAGAGTTTTTTGTTATGAAATTTATTTTTTAATTTTTAATTGACAAATACAATTGTATGATTTATGATGTAAAACATGATGTTTTCATATACGTATACATTGTAGAATGGCTAAATCAAGCTAATTAATATATGCATTACCTCACATACTTATTTTTTGTGCTGAAAACACTTAAAATAGACTCAGCTATTTTCAAGCATACAATATATTGTTATTAACGATAGTCACATGACATACAGTAGATCTCTTGAACTTATTCTTCCTGTTGAACTGAAATTTTGTGTCCTTTGACCCACATTTCCCTACTTCCTCCATCCCTCAGCCTCTGCTAACCACTTTCTGCTTCTATGAGTTTGGCCTTTTTAGATTTCACATATAAGTGAGAGTATGTGGTATTTGTCCTCCTGTGCCTGGCGTATTTCACTTATCATAATGTCTTCCAGGTCCATCTATGTTGTCGAAAATGATAGGATTTCCATTTTTTAAAATGCTGAATAGTATTCCATTGTGTATGTACACCACATTTTCTTTATCCATTCATCGATGGATGGACACTTAGGTTGATTCCGTAGCTTGAGTATTTTGAATCATGCTGCAATGAATATGGCAGTGCAGATATCTCTTAACATACTGACTTCATTCTCTCCTGTAGGTTATCTCTCCAGTCTGTGGATTGTTTTCTTTGGCGTGCAGAAGCTTTTTGGTTTGATGTAATCCCACCTCTATTTTTGTTTCTGTTGTCTATGTTTTTGTGATTATATTGAAAATATCACTGCCCAGACCAATGTTGTGGAGCTTTTCCCCTATGTTTTCTTCTATTAGTTTAACAGTTTTAGGTGTTACATTTAATTCATTTTGAGTTGATTTTTGTACATGGCGTGAGATGAGGGTCTAATTTTATTCCTCTGCATGTGGATATCCAGTTTTCCCAATATCATTTATTAAAGAAACTGTCTTTCTTCATTGCATGCTCTTAGCATCTTTGTTGAAAACCAATTGTCTGTAAAAGTGGAGGTTTAGGGGCCAGGCATGGTGGCTCATGCCTGTAATCCCAGCACTTTGGGAAGCTGAGGCAGGGGGATCAACTGAGGTCAGTATTTCCAGACCAGCCTGGCCAGCATGGTGAAACCCCATCTCTTCTAAAAATACAAAAATTAGCCAGGTGTGGTGCACACATTTGTAACCAGCTACTTGGGAGGCTGAGGCACAAGAATCACTTGAACCCGGGAGGCAGAGGTGGCAGTGAGCTGGGATTGCTCTACTGCACTCCAGTCTGGGTGACAGAATGAGACTCCATCTCAAAAAAAACACAAAAGTGTAGGTTTATTTATGGACTCTCTATTCTGTTCCATTGATCTATGTGTCTGTTTTTATGCCAGTACCATGCTGTTTTGATTAATATAGCTTTGTAGTATATTTTGAAGTAAAGTAGTGTGATGCCTCCAGCTTTGCTCTTGCTCAAGATTGCTTTGGCTCTTTTGGGTCTTTGGTGGTCCCATATGAATTTTAGAACTGTTTTTCTATATCTGTGAAAAATGTAATTGGAATTTTGATAGAGATTGCATTGAATCTGTCAATCACATTGGGTAGTATGGACATTTTAACAATATTAATTCTTCCCATGTATGAACATGAGATATCTTTCCATTTATTCATGTAACTTTCAGTTTCTTTCATCAGTGTTTTATAGTTTTCAGTGTACAGGCCTTTCACCTCCTTGGTTAGATTTACTACTAAGTGGGAATATATTTTATTTCTTTTTGTAGCTATTGTCAATGGGATTGTTTTCTTGATTTCTTTTTCAGATAGCTTATTGTTAGCATATGGAAACACTACTGATTTTTGTATGTTGATTTTGTATCCTGTAACTTTACTGAATTCATTTATTCTAATAGATTTTTAGTGGGGTCTCTAGGATTTTCTTTACGAAGCCTCTGTGCCCTTATCAAGATTTGTCATCTGCAACCAGAGATAGTTTTACTTCTTTCTTTTTGATTTGGATGCCTTTTCTTTCTTTCCCTTGCCTAATTACTCTAGCTAGAACATCCAGTACTACGTTGAATAGAAGTGAGAATGGGCATCCTTGTCTTGTTCCAGATCTTAGAGGAAAAGCTTTCAACTTTTCACCATTGTGTATGGGGTCTAGAAGTTTATTTTATATCTTTCATGTCTCTAATTAACTTTTCAAACATATGAAACACAGTTACAATAAATGTTTTAACGTCATTGTCTGCTAATTCTAATACCTGTGTCAGTTCTGGGTCAGTTTTTATTGATTGATTTTTCTCCTCATTATAGTTATATTTTCCTGCCTCTTTGCATATCCGGTCATTTTTTTTTCTTTTTTTTTTTTTTTTTCCCTGTTAGATGCCAGACATTGTGAATCTTACCTTGTTGGGAACTGGATATTTTTGTATTCCTGTGTTCTGGGACAAAGTTAAGTTACTTAGAAACAGTTTAATCCTTTCAAGTCTTGCTTTTAAAATTTAATAGGCTGGATCTGAGCAGAGTTTAGTGCAGGGCCAACTATTCTCGGCAGCTGAGGTAAGACTTTCATTAGTATCCTATCTAATGCTCTTTCAATCATGAGGCTTTCCAGTCTGGCTGGAGAGAACAGGTGCTGGTCCTGGCCCTGTGCGAGCACCAGGCGCTGTTCCATCTAAGCCACTTGGGTGGCTCTCTCCCTGGCTCACATAGTTTCTTCACGTGCATGCACTGGTAAATGCTCAGCTGAATACTCAGGGGAGACCCTCCAAGTTTCCCTGGAGGTCTCTCTCTCTCTCTATAAGCTGTCTTCTGTCCAAAACTCTGTTGTGTAAACTCTAGCAGCTTTAACCTCCTTGGACTCTCAGCTCCATCTCTTCAATCAGAGAGACTGTTGGGGTCTCTGTTGTACTCTATGCTATGGCCTAGAAACTCTCTCCAGCCAGTAAGTAAGCTTGGCCTCATTTGTTTCCTGATGTTCTAGGATTGCTTTTCTTTGTTGCTTCATGACCAGCATCTTGAAAACCATTCTTTTGTATATTTTTTCTGGCTTTTGGTTGTTTCAGATGGGAGGGTAAGTGCAGACTGTGTTATTCCATTGTGGTCAGAAGCAGAAGTCCTGCATTAGCTGTTATTAATGAATGACACTAACCCCCACGCTCTTATTGCCTTTTTCAGGGTCCAAGACCTTTCGAAATATGAGACAGAGAGGTAAAGGTGGCATAGCTACTAGGCGATAGAGCCAGAATTAGCACCAGGCTTGGTTGACCCCAAGTTCCTTCTCTCTAATACAACTACTGCCTCTGGGCAGAGTGCTGGTCCGAACCAGGGTGGCTGAGAAGTGGGGCCAGGAGCTCGGGCTCATGGTTCCAGCCCTGAGATCACACTCATCAACTGCAGGGTGGGCTGGGACTGAAGGCCAAGCTGAGACAGGACAAGGTTCTGGGGACTCCGGCACCCACGTCAGCAGTCCTGCCTGCTTGCCCCATCTCCTGGACCTTGGTGTTCTGGGGGTCAGGGGTGGGGCCTTGCTGGCCTCAGCAATTAGGGTGGGGCTACCCAGTGCAGATGCAAGGGCAGCGGAGGGGCTGTGGGGTAGCCGCCCATGCCCACAGCTCTTCTAAGCCCTGCACGGCTGTGGTGTGAAGTGAGGGGAAGGAGGTCTGTCTCCCTGAGCCTCCTCATTCATCTGTGTGCTGAGTGGGCAGATCCAGAAGGCCCTTTTGAGTGCTTGGGTTGAGGTCTTGGTCAAAAAGATCTCTTCCTCCACTGAGATGCTACTGTGTTTGCTACCAAAGAGAAAATAGGGAAGGGATGAAAAAATGAATTGCCAAAGTCTGATGATTGTCACTAGCCTCGACCATCCTGCAAGAGTCCCTCCAGTCTAAAAGCAAGGCATGTCCTTTCAGCAAAAGAGAACCTGCATCTACAGACAGACCTGGGCAAGTGACGTCATCTCCCTGGGCATCAGTTTCCCCAACTGTTTCTTGTTGTTAGAGAGAGAGTCTCACTCTGTGGCCCAGGCTGGAGTGCAGTGGTGCAATCACGGCTCACTGCAGCCTCGACTTCCCAGTCTCAAGTGATCCTCCCACCTCAGCCCCCACCTAGTAGCTGGAACTACAGGCACATGCCACCATGCCTGGCTAAATTTTATTTTATTTTATTTTTTTGTAGAGATGGGGTTTTGCCATGTTTCTCAGGCTGGTCCCAAGCTCCTGGGCTCAATATGATCCTCCTGCCTCTACCTCCGAAGTGCTGGGATTACAGACACAAACCATGGCGCTCGGCCCTCAACTTTTAAATAGGAATCAGAGTTCTCAGTATGACTACAAGGATTAGTTACAATAACTTACGTCAGCTCTAACCCAGGTCTGCCCTAGAGGAGGTACCTAGGAACTATCTGTAGAATGAATGAATCAATCAATCAATTACTGAATGAATGCATGCACATTTAATCACAAAGCCATCCTGCCTGCTCACCCCCAAGGCTTGCAAATCTCGAGTGGACGCCCAGGTCTTCTCAAGCCTGCCCCTCCCACCTGGTATCTATCTTCCCACCCTCCCCTCAAACCCATCCTTTCTCCCCAGGCACCGGAGGCTGGTCACTATATTCCCTCACCTCAAATCTGTCCCAAGAATCCCGCAATCATGGGCCCAAGCAGCACTAGCCTTTATTTGAACTCAACCATCTTACAAGCTTCCCCTTGGAACTCCGGGGGCTGGGAAGCTGTTTCCATGCTCAAGTGTTATTTAGTTCCCAGTGGATGCTGCTGACCCGTTAGAGCTGTGACCCTCATTCTTCCAATACACCCTGTCCCTCTCAAAAAAAGGACATGGCATGTTAATTGGATCATTGGTTTTATTAAACATAATGTTTTACTGACATGCAGAAAACCCAGAAAAGCATGAAGAAAATGAAATCTGAAGACAATAAATAAATAAAACTTTAAAAGTCCCTGGTAGTCTCAGAGATAAGCCCCTGCTCATATTTTAGTGTTTATACTTCCAGTCCTGTTTTCTGTGCCGGAGTTAGTAAGGAGCAGAGATGTGTTTTAATAAAGGTAATTTTAAAAAGGTTTACAGATAGCATGCTTGTAAGAAAGCCTTTACAGTAAAAATAATTTATAGTAAAAAGTAAGCTTATATATTTTGTTCCTGCCTGAGTTCTCCTCTTTTGCCTCCCTAGCAATACCACGTGTGCAGGCAAGTATGTGTGCTTGGTATCAAAATGTGCCTATGGTTCTGCAAGTGCTGTCTTCACTTAGTGGCCCTCAGGAATATTTCCCGTGTCAACCAAGAAGCACTCCTCCCGAGTCTGATTTTTAATGGCCACACAATATTCTATGGGATGGATGCACCTTCGTCTATTGAGCCAATTTCCAATTGTGGGACGTTTTGGTTGTTACCAATCATACATTTTCTTTCTTTCTTTTTTTTTTGAGACGGAGGCTCACTCTGTTGCCCAGGCTGGAGTGTAGTGGCACTATCTCGGCTCACTGCAATCTCCACCTCCTGGGTTCACGCCATTCTCCTGCCTCAGCCTCCCGAGTAGCTGGGACTACAGGCGCCAGCCATCATGCCCGGCTCATTTTTTGTATTTTTAGTAGAGACGGGGTTTCACCGTGTTAGCCAGGATGGTCTTGATCTCCTGACCTTATGTCTGCTCGCCTCGGCCTCCCAAAGTGCTGGGATTACAGGTGTGAGCCACCTCGCCCGGCCACCAATTACACATTTTCACGACCACCCAGGGTTGTTAAACTGGGACATGCTAGGCTCTCTCGGGGAAAGAACCCTGGTTTGCAGTGTTTGCTAATTTTCTTAGTGTGAATAGTCCCACCAGGACCGATTTCAAGCTACCGACATCACTGAAGCTGCCAACATGCCACCGAGAGAGCAGCTCAGTCCTTGAGAGCCTGTGTGAGCTGGCTACAGCACAGCAAAACCCCACCGATGACCCTCTTCATAACTGTGTCCCTAATTCTTTCCTTAATAAACTCCCCAGGGTGAAAGGGCGGTGTCAAAGCATATGCACAACCCCAAGGCTTTTGACGCGCAATACCTGCTTGCTCTCCAGAAAGATGTTATCAATATGTGCTCCACCAGCCTCATGCAGTGAAAGAGATGCCTGTTTATCCCTCCCCATCCCTCCAACAATGGCTATTATCAGGGCTTTAAATCTTGCCCATCTGATAGATGGAATACTAGTAGCTCCTTGTTGTTTTCATTTGCATTGTTTTTAGTGAATAACTGTTTATAAGCTTACGGTCAAGTGAAGTGTTAGTTGGGCAACTTTAGGGACATTTCATGAAGCTCTTGGGGATTATAGGTGTCCAGAAAGCAACTTTGGAATCGTGGCTTTGATGCATTGCTTTGCTCATTAATGAGAACAAATAGGAGATCCATTCCTCCACCAAACAGCATCAAAGCTTTTCCCAGAAGGCACCTTGAGGCATCGCTCAATCCCATATTGTCATGATTACCTCACCCCCTATACCATCACCCCCTCCTACCTTTATCTCCAGCAAGGACACCTGGAAATGCCACACCATACACCTAGCATGCTGTAGGAAATGACACCAACTCAGACCTGCCCTTGGGCAAGGCCGAGTTGGGCAGCACAAAATATCCAAAGTGCTTTACAAATAAAGGAGACCTGGAGAGATGGAAGGTGTGACTGAACTCAGCAGCTGTGCGCTGTTGGACAAGTTATTTCACCTCTCCGAGACTCTGGGCCCTCATCTGCAAAAAGGGGGCGAGGTGGTGTTGGGATAGTATGGCCCATGCAAGATAGTGGTAAGAACTAAATGAGCCAAAGCATTTTAAGTGCATAACACAGGGCCTAGCACATAGTAGGTGGGCAGTAGGTGACAATCATCATCATACTGTCAGAGTGCTTTGTAAAATGTAGGAATGGGAAGTAGTGATATCACACACAATCCTTCATGCTTCCTCTAGCCCCTCTGCTCTGGACCAGGCAGGTCACCATGGACCTTGCACATCCAGCTCCAAAGCCAGTCTTCTCTGGGGTGAACTGGACCCCTTTTGGATTCTTTGGCCCCAGTGCATTCATTTGACCAAACACAACAACTTTTCTGAGAACAGATCTAAAGCCTTCTTCCAGGAGCTTCCTCTATCAGGTCCTTTTTGACTTTGCAGGGGTTGGGACAAAAGTGCCCTGATGGGGCTCCTGCCTCCTGTCCCTCCCCAGTCAATCTTCCCTCCCTGAGATGGTTTCATGAGTGTCCCAGCACACAGCCTGCCTGCTATCCATCCATCCATCCATCCATCCATCCATCCATCCACCAATCTGTCCATCATCCATCCATCCATCCATCCACCAGTCTGTCCATCATCCATCCATCCATCCATCCATCCATCCACTCATCCTTCCAACAAATTGATTACTCATCTTATCCTTAGCTGTACAATATGGAATTACTGAAATCCATGCACTTTCCAGGAAGTCTAATTTCAAGCAAATTAAAAAACAAAACCCTCCATCCCCCTGACTGTCATGCTCTTGCTCCTGCTCATCTCTCTGATTTCACCTGTTAACCACCCATCTACCATATTCCAGCAACTCACTTGACTTGCAGCTCCTTGAACCCTCTATTTCTCTACTCAGCCTTTCTTCATGCTCTTCCCTTGGCCTGGAAGGCTTTTGTCTCATCTCTTTGCCCTTATTTAGTTTCCAGAATAAATGGTATTTCCTCCAGAGGGACTTGCAGCACTCCAACCCAAACGAAACTATTCCCCTCTTCGTTATGCTTCTTTTATAGACTTATCATAACACGTAAAGATGTATTTTCTTTGCATTTTTACTCACTTCATGTCTCTCTCTTCTGTAAGACTATAAGCTTCATGAGGATGGGGATTTTGTCTGCTATGTTCATGGTGGTGGGACCAGAGCTTTGAGGCATGCCTGGTACTGTGTATCCTCAAGATGAATTTGTTGAATGAATGAAGCAACACTTAGTCAAAACTCAGCTGAGAGAAATGGTATTGAGCAAGGACTGTGTGGGTCAAAGACAGGTTGTCCATCTTCCTTTCCAGATATGCTCCAGTCCACCCCTGGGGGCAGCCAGATGAGAGCCTACCAGAAGAAAGGACTCACCACAGGGACTACAGCTGAAAACCTGAAACGTCCGTTGGCAGGAAAGCACAAATATCTGGTGAGACAGGATAAGGACATGAAACCTCTGCTGCGGCCACTGCAAGAATATTGGTTATTACACAGTGTCCACACTGTGAGAACATTGGTGAGATTCTTGTCTTAGAACTAGGAGATGAGTTAGAGCCCAGCTCTGAATTTAAACAATCTGTATTACTCAATCCTTGTCCCACCAGTTGTATGACTGTGGGCAGTTGTAAACTTTTCTTTCCCCATTAAGTGGGGATAATAATAGTCCCTGCCTTGTGTAGGTATATAAGGAATAGTAAACACCGACTAGATGCTAGCTATTATTACAATTCTCTTGGGTAACTGGTTTGTTCAAATGGCATGATCGTTGTGATTTATGTAACTGACCAAATTTCCATTTTCATGCTGGCTGCTAGGAAGCTTAATATTGATTCCATGGCCCAACCACAGCAAATATCTAGGTAATCAGGGTTTATTGTGTGAATCGGTTTATTCATGGCTTCATTTGTGTCCCAGCTCTATCATTTGTTCCTTCTCTTATTCTACTATTTATGTGTGTAGCTTGCTCTAACTTATGTGCCCTTGAAAACTGCCTTTAATCTTTTTGGTAAGAGATTAGGTATTTTGTATGAGAATGTTCTGCTTATGTGGCTACCTTTGCCTCCTTAGTGAAAGTGTGAGTCCCTGGACAGTAGGAACCACCTCTGAGGCACTTTTCAACCCCCTCCGCCTTAGCCCCACTGTTGAGCAGCACATTCCATGCTGAACAGACAAGTAGAGGAAAAGGCCAAAAGGCCAATGAACTCAAAGAAGCTCCCTGCCTCAGCAACAGGAGAGGAAATAGCTGACCCAGGAGGTCTCTGCTCTCTCATGTCCATAAAACTAAAAACAACTGCATGTGGGAAAGGCCAATGACCATTGCTCAAATTTCCTGTGCTTCAAGACCAAAGAAAGCAGTGAGGATGTCTGGAAGAAGGGGTGGACAGCCAGGGGAAATTTGATGGTCCCAGAGCTGCCTCACTGCTGGCCAACAAGAGGAATCAAGCTTCATTTTGATTCCTGATAGTGGCAGAGATTCCACTGACTAACAGGCTCCCTCACCAACAGCCATGTCATCCTCCTCTTCCCAGACATGCAGCACAAAGACCCCCTTTGCCAGCCTGCCTTTCCATTAACTGTGGCAAGGAACTTATTTCTGGCCAGTGGATTATGGGCAGAAGTTTTGGGTTTTGGGTGAAAGTGTGTCACTTCTAGTCTTGGCCCATAGAAACTTCTCATACCCCAATTTAACTTTTTTCTCCATCATCTGCTGACTGGGGAAGGCTTTGACATTCTAGGGGAGGCCAGAACCACATATAGAAGAAGGCTGGATCCCTGAATGACTGCATGGATTCAAGACAGCACCTATACACACACCTGCCCTCTGTGCCCTGATAATCTACACTAGAGGACGATGTCAGCAATACGTAAAATGTTATTATGTTAAGGGATGTAGGGGTTGTTTGTTACAGCAATCTCACTGATGAATCCCATGAGATCTACTACATGCCAGAAATCATCACAGGCATTTTATTTACCTTATTCCACTTGAGCTTCTCAGCAATCCTACGATATAGGCATTATATTTGGTCTATTTTATAACCAAAAAAATACAATTCAGAGGCATGAAGTAACTTGTCCACTAAAGCAATGGAGAACTGCATCCTTCAGTCTCACTTCCATTGTTACTTGGTCTGTTTTGATATTACATCATCAGCCTGTATAGAAGGACATTAAAGAAATAGCTATAGGAAATTGAAATTTTTTTACTAGCACGTAGAATTATTGTTTATTATATCACACAAAGGTCTTTTTAGGGAGAGCCATTAAGTAATTTTATCTCAAGCCCAATACCAGGAAAACTGCTTCTCTGATCAACTGGTATGCTTTTATTTTCAAGGACAATAAATCACAAAAACATGATTCCCTCTTTGCCCTGGCTGCTGGGAATCCCAAGGTAATAATATTTTAGGTCCAATTCTAGTCGTGGTACAGGGTCATTAGAACCTGTGCTCTGTAGACAAACTTTACCTTTGTTTCCATTACTTGGTGTCTCTTATTTTCCAAAGATTCTGACCTCCTGCTTGGTTCTATTTATCTATATAGTATTTCCCCTCCCTTTTTTTTTTCTTTTTTGAGACAGGGTCTCACTCTGTGTCACCCAGGCTGGAGTGCAGTGGCTCAATCACAGCTCACTGCAGCTTCAACTTCCCAGGCTCAAGTGATTCTCCCACCTCAGCCTCCCTAGTAGCTGGGTCTACAGGTGTGCACCATCATGCCTGGATAATTTTTTTTTTGGTATTTTTGTATTTTTTGTGGAGATGAGTTCTTGCCATGTTGCCCAGGATGGTCTCAAACTCCTGAGCTCAAGCAATCCACCTGCCAAAATGCTGAGATTACAGGCCTGAGCGACTGCGCCTGGCCACATTTTGCATTGCTAATGTATTCATGGAAGAACCTTAGACACTCTTTGGAATCAGGTGAAGGACAAAGAAATACGGGACTTGCTCAGGATTTCACAGCTATTTAGCATCAGGGTTAGGATTCAAGCCCACGGCTGAAAGCAGAAGGCAAGGCCTATCGACTTTGCCAGGGTGCTGGGGCCTGAGTTTGCTCAAGTGGGTACTGACATGCCTTCTAGAAACAAGGCTCCTGGAGGGACCACGAATATCAGGCCTGCCTCCTCCTAAATGCTGGGCTTAGGTGGAGCCTGCTGTCACCTGCTACTTCAGAATGAACCAAAGGTTAACAAACAGCAGCCGAGGACCCCACATGCCCTGCCGATGGATTTAGCTTGGCCTACCAATATTTTAAAGAGTGACTAAGTCACCATCATTTGAAAATAATATTTCACCTTTTTTTAAAAAATGTCTGCATATCCGATCTTCTCTTGAAAACTTGGGCAATCAGTCACGCATGGCAATCTTTGGTACCCTCATTGATGGGCATACATCCTTGAGTTCTGTGCTGGTCCCTGGCTGGTGAGCCTCTCTTACTTACGGCCTCTGTCTTCCCCTGTTGGTGTCTGAGGCTTAGCTCTGGTTGATGGCAACATGGATGATGCTGGGGTCTGGACAGCCTTCCGTGCCTTCTTGAAGGCCTTCTGCCACCCGGTGCAAACTCATTGGGTTCTCAGCTTCTTGGGCATCCTTGGTTTTCTCATTTGTAAATTGCAGTGCTCTCTGTGGGAGTTCAGTTCCCCTTGGAGACTCCTGCCCATCCCACCCCGTTCACCTAAGCCTTTCTCACCTTTCAGACTTGAGCCATCTCCCCTGGGAGGGCCACTAGGACCACCAGGTGACCCTTTTTCACACTCGCCCCCATGTTGTGCTGTAATTATTTACCCCGTGGTCCTGCCACACATCCGTAGACTTTGCACATGCTTGTCGAATGAATGAATGAGTGAGGGAGTGAACAGGTTGAAGCTGCCTGGGTTCCCGTAGGCCCAAGTAGCCTGGCTCCGAACGCAGGGCTCAGAATCCTGTGCTCTCTCCGAATATGCTGGCAAAGAAAGCCCCAGCCTGGGCCCTGGTTACCCTGACTGCCTCTCCAATGCCAGGCTTTGCCGACTGAGCCACCAGCAGCCCAGCCACCCTCCCCAAGCTGACGTTCCGGGAGAAAGATGTCATAGTGCTAGACAGTCACACAAGCAGCCCCGTGCACCGTCGACTCCCTTTGTTGAGAAGCAGCCCCGACAAGGAGCTTTTCTTTTCTCCTCTCCCCCCATCCTCTCCCCAGGCCTCCCCCCTCACCCAATCCTCTCTTTAATTGCTGTTGCAGTGAGCAGGAAGAATGTCGTAGATGTTGCATCTGTTTTTCTGGAAGACTGTGAAGGCGCATTAAAATATGTGCTCCGTGGGCGTCTGGTAGGCTGAGGCCTCTCTCATGGCTTAATAACGGGGGAAAGAGCTGAGGAAAGGAAGAAATGAAAGGGGTAGTGAGACAGACAGAGAAGGCGACACTCAGAGAACAAGAGAGAAAGAACACAGAGAGACAGAGATGGAGAGAGAAGAGAGATGGAGTTAGAAACAGAGATGAGAGAGAGAAATTGTGAGTCTGTGGCCATTGCCACGTTCTTCTGATTTTCAGCGTTTTGCCAATGGACCGTGGACAGAGATTTACGAAGGTTTATCCTAAACATCTGCGGCGTGAGGCCGACAAGATACACACTGTGGTTATTTTTGGGAGCAATGGAGAACCGCTCACGGAAACCCTGCCCGGCCAGGGGCCCCAAGGCTGCTGGGACAGGGCTTGCCTGCCCCCTCCCTGTCCCCTCCATGACCCCTGTTTCTTTGTCTTCTCCAAGGCACTGGCAGGAGGCAGGGCTAGGCTCTTTCCAAAATCCACTCGTCCTGGAGTCCCCTGGGCTGGGAAAGTGCCCTCCATGTGGGCCGAGGGGGCCTGGAGGGACGCTGGGCATATGCAAGGGGTGACCAGGATGAGGGGCGTGTAAGGAAGCCTAGAGGAAGAAGGGAGGAGGGGAGGGAAGTACAGGAGGGTGAGGCAACCGTTGCCACGTCAGCCCCGCCGCTCTGGCAGGACAAGGAGAGGAAGATGTCTGCTGAACACAGACCTCCTACTGCTATCCCACAGGGTGACAGTCATCAATGCTCCCATTTCATAGACGGAGACATGGAGGCTCAGAGAGTGAAGGGACTTGCCCAAGGGAACACAACCAGGGGGCCTTGGGATAGGGTAGAGTGGGTGTTTGACACTTGGCCTTAAGCGACCATGTCCTGGGTCCCTCTCCCAACAGTTCCTGTTTCTGTTGAGGGATCTCCGTGGTTTGAGGGATGCTGACTCCACTGGGGACCTGAGATGAGCCCAAGGTCCAGGCTAGACTCATTCTTCCTTTTTGGTAACAGTAGCTGGGACAGCAGGCAGGAGGCAGAGCTCCAAAGATCACGATGCCTGGAAAAAGGGCTTGGATTGCTTCTTATAGGGGCAAAGGTGTAACAGGAGGAACTCAAGCGGGGATTGGAGGGAGTCACGGGGGGGTCAGGCCAGGGTCTGGGGAACAAAGGCAAGCATTCTGATATCAACCAATCCAGCGACTCTCATGGTGTCCCAAGCCAGAGTGTGACTGATTAAAAATGAATAATCATCCTAGATATAAAGGCCTGGTCCAACTGCACATCCGTTTTACACATGAGCAACTGAGAAATAATTTTATTCAGTGCAATATGCCCAGAATGATGTCTTAATGTAGTTCACTAAGAAGAGGAGGTTGGGGGTCTGAATGATTGCCTGCACAACATACCTGTACTTTCTCTCCTTCCTAGTTTTTATTCAGCAACCCATCTGCTCCCCCAAATTCCTTATATTCCATGGAAGGCCGAGCTTCTCCCCAGCTCTGAGCTAGATGCTATTGCCTTCAGGCCTGTGCCCTGGCCACAGGACTTCGTTCAAGGGCAGGAGTGGCCTAAACCCATTCAATCACAGTGAATCTCAGAGTCTCGGTCAGGATGCTGGGGCAGGACACTTGCTGTCTCTGGATATGCTGAGGATGCATGACGATCCCCGTGACAGATGTTAGAAGCCATCTGGCTACTTTCAGAGAAATCATCTTAAGGATGAAGCTCGGCCGGGTGCGGTGGCTCACACCTGTAACCCTAGCACTTTGGGAGACCGAGGTGTGTGGGTCACCTGAGGTCAGGAGTTTGAGACCAGCCTGGCCAATATGGCAAAACCGCGTCTCTACTAAAAAACAGAAAAATTAGCCGGGTGTGGTGGTGGGTGCCTATAATATCAGCTGAGGCAGGGAGAATTGCTTGAACCTGGGAGGCAGAGGTTGCAGTGAGCTGAGACTGCACCACTGCACTCCAGCCTGGGCAACAGAGCAAGACTCCATCTCAAAAATAAATAAATAAATAAATATAAAAAGGATGAAGTTCACAGACACAAAGGAGGGTGGAGCTGAGAGAACCACTGAAAAATGGAGCTGGAGTCCTGATCGAGCCTCACCTGAAGCCCACCCATTCTTGACTTCTCAGCTGTGTGAATCAATAAATCAATAAATCTCCTCTAGTATCTTCATCAGCTTTAGATAGGGTTTTTGTCACTTGGTTCTCGAATGATACAAGTGGTATAGTAGGGTGAAGTAGCCAACCTGAGTTTGAGACCCATCTCCAGGGGTGGGACCTCGGAGCCTGTTTCCCCACCTGTAAAATGATGATGACAGCCTCTCCCTGACTGGGCAACTAGGAGAGACACAACATAATTGGCACCTCTAACACAGTACTCAGCACCTAGTATGTACTGGCTCCAGAATTGTTCCCTTGGGGTACAGACCAGTCCTGCTACTGGGCTTACAAGAGGAGCCCCCTGAAATCTCATCCAATGGGTGCAGGGTACAATGCCTGCTTAGAGCCTGGGCAGGGAGGTGCACTGATTATGGTCCCTAGGGCGACCATCCTGGGAGCCTGGGCATGGTGCCCTAGCAGGCTCTCGGACCCGCCTCTGGTAGGCCAGGAAGCCAAAAATAGTTGCTTTGCTAGGTTTTGAACAGGAATCTATTTCAGGCCTGGGAAGGAGGACTTTTTGACCTGCCCTCTTGGACAGAACCACTCCCATGAGCCCAGGCTCCCAGGCCTGCTTCTCAAGGAGGACTGGGCCAGCCCAAGGCAAGGACCAGATGCAGGGCATGTTTCCGTTATAAAAACAAGATACATGGTGAAAATTTGACATACTGTACTTCATAGTGAAAACGGGGCCCTCTGTGCCTCCCACTCAGTGCCCCTCCTTGAGCATCCCCAGCTGACAGTTTGTGGATGACATCTTTCCAGAGAGATTTAATGCCTACCCAATCATTTGCATGTATGCGCTTTTCCTTATATATTTGGAATCATACTCTACTTACCCTTCAATTACCTGGTTTTTAAATAGCCTTATTGAAATATTATCATACCGTAAAATTCACCCATTTAAAGTGTACAGTTGAATGGCTTTTAGTATATTCAGAGTTATGTAACCATCGCCGCAATCAATTTTAGAGCATTTTCAGTACTGCAAAAAGAAACCTGCACTTTTTGGCCATCAGCCACTAATTCTTCTGTACTCCACAGCCCCGGGCAACCTCTAATTTATTTTCTGTCTCTATAGATTTGCCTATTCCAGACATTTCGTAGAAATGGAATCATACAATGTGTGTCCTTTGTGTCTGGTTTATTTCAATTTGCATAATGTTTCCAAGGTTCACCCGTGCTGTAGCATGTCAGTACTTCATGCCTTTTGATGGCTGAATAATATTCCACTGTATAGATAGACCACATTTTGAGCCAGGAGAAGTGTCTCATGCCTGTAATGCCAGCACTTTGGGAGGCCGAGGCAAGCGTATCATTTGAGGTCAGGAGTTCGAGACCAGCCTGGCCAACATGGTGAAACCCCATCTCTACTAAAAATACAAAAATTAGCCAGGTGTGGTAGCGCGTCCCTGTAGTCCCAGCTACTCAGGAGGCTGAGGCAGGAGAATCACTTGAACCCAGGAGGCAGAGGCTGCAGTGAGCTGAGATCATGCCCCTGCACTCTAACCTGGCTGACAGAGTGAGACTCTGTCTCAAAAAACAAAACAAAACAAAACCCAAAAAACTAAAACAAACAAAAAAACAGAAAACATAGACCACATTTTGTTTATCATTCTTGAGTTGATGGATATTTGGGTTGTTTCCACTTTTTGGCTATTATGAATCAAGCTGCTATAAACATTCGTCTACGAGTTTTCGTGTGGACATACATTTTCATTTCTCCTGGGTATAAACCTGGAGGTCAATTGCTGGGCTGCGTGATATCTCTTTGTTTAACTGCTTGAGGACCCGCCAGGCCGTTTTCCATGGCAGCTGTACCATTTGACATCCCCACCAGCAGCCTCCGAGGATTCCGTCTTTCCCACTTCCTCACCAACACTTGTTATTCTCTCTTGGACTGTGGCCATCCCAGTGGGTGTGACGTGGTGGCATCTCACTGTGGCCTTGATTAGTAGCCTGGCTTTTGCTCTTACTGTATCTTGAAGGTTTCTCTGAGTCATAGACTCATTTCAACCTGTTCATTACTTACCTCTTATTCCAGCATAAGACTGTATCCTACTTAACCACCCCCCTATTGATGGGCACTTGGATTATTTCCTGTCTTAGGCTGCAATGAACCCCTCCCAAGCAGACGAGGGACCCTGAGTGGGTTCTGCCCATGATTCTGGGAGAATGTTTGGAGCAGACCTCCTAGCCCATGGCTGGGGTCTCCTCAGCAACACGGAGACGGTTACCTGCCCCGGCTCTGCCCCTGATATGCTGTGGGAACTTGAGGCAAGCCACAGGACTTCTCTGGGCCTCTTAAAGCACGGTTTCAGCTGAGTTCCCCAGCACCTGGCTTTCCTATCCCATCCCCTTATTATTCTGGTAATCACCTGTGTCACCTTGGCAGCTGCATTAAAAACATTTATTTATTTATTTTTTTTTTTTACCACTCAGATCAAAGATCCTCTGCTATAGTTTCAAGACCTCATTCGCCCCTCCCAAAAGTCTTGAGACAGCGGCCCCGTGGGGGCTGTGGTCTGACTGGAGGCTGACAGGGTATGCGACCAGCCCACCGACTCCCAGAGGGTAGGAGTCCTCCATCAGAGCCAGGCTTCAATTCTGGCTCTGCAGCCTCCCCACGGGTGACCTTGGGCAGTGGATATCACTATGGTGCCCTCCCCCATAAAGCCAGGATGGGAACTGCTCTGGGAGGTCTCTGCTTGCCTCTCCAGAGCCACTCCCCGCCCTTCCCCACCTGCTCTGAACCCAGAGCCTGACCTCCACAGGAGCCATCACCCTGGCCCCCCACCCTCTGTCTTCTGGCTGGGCTGGCCAGTGCCGACAGAGCTCAGAGAATGGGAGAGAGGCTGCGGCACTGGTTCCCCTGGCCCCTCCTTGACGGTCATCAGAGGGTGGCAGTGGCCACAGCTCCTGTCCAGCTCTTGCCAATTTCATGTGAGGCAGAGGGAGGTAACAGCTTGGTACAATTGGTAGCCCCGGGACTCCTCTTCAATCTCCCCTGTTTCCTGCTGGGTCCCTGACTGATTTGGTGACCTTTTCTCACAGGCATGAAAAGGATTAAATAAGAAAATGACACACGAAGTTCAGTCCTGGCCCTGTCCTCGCATCCAGAGAGCCCTCCCCACCTGATCGCCTTCCTCTCCTGGGGGCCTGGAGGAAGGTGCTGCTATTGTTCTTGGCCTCTTCCTTTGCCCATGAAGGCTGTGGCTGCGGAAAGCTCCAGAACTGAGGGATCACGCTAGCCTAAAATCTTGGCGCCAGACGGGTCCTAGCAAATGGAAATAAGCTGGACGGAGAGGCTATGACTTGATTCCGGGGGAAGAAACTGCTCCTGGGCCTGGGCCGGCTGCCCACACGGTGCACCCCAACCTGCTATGTGCTCCTGGGACCTGCCAGTATGTGCACTCCGCCCACTCATCAGTGACACCCACACCCACAAACAGCACACATATCACACCCCACACGCAGCATTACGCACACCGCATCCCAGGACACACACTGGTCACATTCTAGAGGACGTCACAGCAAACATGCTCTGTGTATCACACACACCTGGGTAATTACCTGTTCCCCGCTCCCCTCCCACACAGACACACACCCGTCCTCAGCACCCCACCAAGGACATGATCACCACAGGCACGGGCTGGAGAAAGCCTTGCCCTTGGTGCATGGAAAATCAAGCTCAGGGAAACCTGTGTGTGGTGTGTGTGTGTGTGTGTGTGTGTGTGTGGTGTCTGTGCGTGTGTGGTGTCTATGTGCATGTGTGTGTGGTGTCTATGTGTGTGGTGTATGTGTGGTGTGTGTGTGGTGTGTGTGGTGTCTGTGTGTGTAGTGTGTGTGTGGTGTCTGCATGTGTGTATGTGTATGTGTGTGTATGTGGTGTGTGTATGTATATGTGTGTGATGTATGTGTGCGTTTGGGTGGTGTGTGTGTGCACGGGTGTGTTATATGGTGTGTGTGGTGTGTGTATGGGTGTGTGGTGTCTGTGTGCATATGTGTGGTATCTATGTGTGTGTGGTGAGTGTGTGGTGTCTGTGTGTGGTGTGTGTATGTGTGTGTGGTGTGTGTGTGTGAGGGTGGTCTGTGTGTGTGTGGTGTATGTATGTGTGTATGTGTGTGGGGGTGTGTGTGTGGTGTCTGCGTGTGTGTGTGATGTGTGTATGTGTATGTGTGTGTGGTGTGTGTATGTGTGTGCTGTCTGTGTGTGGTGTGTGCATGTGTGTGTGGTGTGTGTGTGGTATGTGTGTGTGTGGGTTCTCTTTGTGTGTGGTGTCTGTGTGTGTGCGGTGTGTGTGTGGTGTATGTGTGTGTGGTGTGTGTGTACGTGTGTGTGGGGGGGGTGTGTGGTGTCTGTGTGTGTTTGGTGTGTGATATATGTGTGTGGTGTGTGTATGTGTGTGTGGTGTCTGTGTGGGGGGTGTATGTGTGCATTTGTGTGGTGTGTGTGTGTGTGCACAGAAGTCTGTGTGTATGTGGTGTGTGTGTGTGTGTGTGCATACATGTCGGGGATGGGTGTTTCCCTTACACTCTGCCTGGAAGTGAACCCTTAGGCCCAAAACAGGCCTAAGGTTGTGTCCTTGAGGCAACTCCTGTCTCCAGCCCACCCAGGACCCCAGGACAGATCCTTCCAGTGCCGGGAGGAAGGAGAACCCTAGCCTGAGGAGGCTGGGGTGTACCTGCCTCTACACTCCTGTCCCTAGAAAAGAAGCAGAGAGAACAGTGCACCTGGGCCTAAACCCCTTAGTGCCTAAACCCCTACACTGAAGGTGCCCTCCCTCCTGGCTGACAGGCAGCCCGCAGCACACAGCTGGGTTGAAGGGTCTGGGCTAGACTTCAGTCCTGCTCCGCTCGCATCTGGGTGCCTTGTGCAGTGAAGACATGCACAGGTACACACAGCCCCGACAGCTTCGAATTGCCGAGTCAGCGTAGGCAAATCACCTCACCCTCAGCCACAGCCTCCCCATCTGTAGAATGGGGAGGAAAAACGCTGACCATGCAGTCTTGTGGAGATGAAGTTATAAGAGGTGGTGCCTGTGGACATCCTGGCCCATAGCAGGTGCTTGGAGATTTGGAGCTGGTTTTCCCTGGGACCCTTTAGGGCTACACAGTGCACAAAAGCCAGGGGAAGTGGCATTTTGAAGGGACACAGTCTTGCAATCAGAAGGAACGGGTCGAGGCTGCCCGCAGGCCCAGGACTGTGGACCCAGGCAGCAGAACAGTCAGAGAGGGGCATTAGTTGCTTCTAAGCCTCTGCCTCCCAGTTCACCAGTGAAGTCAGCACCCCAGAAAGGGGAAAGCAGCAAGCCCAGTCACCCAGGCAAAAAGTCTCTGCTAGCACTCACACTCCATCAGCCACCGCTAACAGCCCTGGGGAAAGGGATTATCACTCCCATTTTATAGACGAGGAAGTTGAACCAAAGAGAAGCCAAATAGCTTGCTGGCCACAAAGCATGTGAATTGCTGAGCAGAGATTGGGAGCTGGGTGTATTAACCATGTAATTCTGATGCTTTGACATCTGTGGCTTCGCTGACCCTGGAGACTGACAATGCCAGGACCAGCCAATTCCTAGGGTTAGTGAACCACTCCTCCAGAGCACGCCTTTCCTCTGCAAACTAACCAGCCCAGAGCTCACATCCACTGTGTCTTCTATCCAGCTTACACACAACAGCCACTCTCCGCCTGCCCTGATCACGCCAGGGCCAGGCAAAGACAACTAGGGACAACCCCTATGCCGCAGAACCCCCTGAAACTATTCCAACTAGTCAATCCTAAGCCTGCTTACCCTGCCTCACCCGTTCCTTCCTGCATAAGTGATAATAAAGGCTCTTGTCCACATTTTCCCATCTGTCCTTCTGCCTCTCAAATGGCCCAGTGCTTTCTGTGTGGTCCTTTAGGGTGTGGCATGCCCTCTCCTCTCGAGAACTATGAGTCACAAACACACTTTCCAATGGAAATTAGCCCTGATCTGCTAGCCTCACCACACCTGAACAGCAGTGACAAAACCTACATTTTCAGACACTGGTAATAGCTGATTCCCAAGACCTCAGCACAACCACCTCACCACAGTTCCTTTGCCAGGGCAGTGCCCGAGGACTCTGCCTCTGAGTGGGGCACGAATGGCTTCCTGTGTCCCTGGCTTGTCTCGGCTTGGATGGCTGTGTGCCCTGAGCCTGCCCACAGTGCCCAGCCTGGGGGCTTATCTGACTGATGTCTGTCCCTTCCACAAACCATGACTCCGTGAGCGTGAACCAGGACTGTTCTGCTCACCTTGTGTCTGCACACAGTAGGTGCTTAACGAACACCTGGGGTGTCTTCAAGTCCATTCCCTCATCTGACCCTCACAGCAGCCCTCTGAGGCAGGCAGGTATGGACTCTCCGACCCATATTATAAAGAGGAGAGAAGGGGCCTAGCAAAGTGAGGAGGCCGCCCCGTGGCCACACGGTGGGTCAGAGGCGGAACAGGAGCTGGAATCAAGGCCTGAGCCCCCAGAGCCGGCCAATATTTTCTGGTGACTCTGCCTCATGGCTTGTGTTGCAGCCTGCACACTGGAGGAGACAAGTCTGCACTCGGCCATTCTGAAGACAGTAAAAGTGAGAGGTCAGCCTGGCCCTGGGAGGGGACAGGACAGCAGGCTAGTGCTGGGGACCTGAGTCGTGATGCCCCACAGACCTTTGAAATAACATTAAAGAGAAGACTTGATTTATAAAAAGAAAAAAATCCAGCTAGGTGCAGTGGCTCACGCCTGTAATCCCAGCACTTTGGGATGCCAAGGTGGGCGGATCATTTGAGCTTGGGAGTTGAGACCAGCCTGTGCAACATGGTGAAACCCTGTTTCTACAAAAAAAATGCAAAAAAATTAGCTGGGCATGGTGGTGCACGCCTGTAGTCCCAGCTACTCAGGAGGCTGAGGCAGGAGAATTCCTTGAGCCTGGGAGGCAGAGGTTGCAGTGAGCCAAGATCATGCCACAGCACTCCAGCCTGGGCGACGGGAGTGAAACACTGTCTAAAAAAAAAAAAAAAAAAAAAAAAAAAAAAAAAATCCCAAGTTAAACAACAGTGGTTCTGCTTTTTTTTTTTTCCTTCTGTAGTTGTTGATGATCCCCAAAAGCAAGCTGGGCAGGCATTGCCAGGCTTGGAGTTCCCTACTCTAGCCCATCCTGGTCCCCTGCTTCTCCTCTGACTCACCCCCAGAGGACGGACGCCCACAGTTGCTCACAGGTTAAGTTCTGCAGCAGCCTCCTTCACTTCCTCCCACTGGTGCCTCCCCCAGTGTTGTTGGACATGCGGATGAATGGATGGGCTGACGGAGGAAAGGATGCAGTTTCTTCACAAGCCTCCTTCTTCATGAGACCTTCCCTGGTCCTCCCGTGTAGAATTGCCACCCCTCCTGAGTCCTGGCAGCCCCACCTCCCACCTCTGCTTCTTTCCCTTGCACTCCACATCCTGGTAGTCCTTGGAGAATACATCCCTTCATTATTGCCTTTCTCCCACCTGAAGTGCCGAGGCAAGTGACCTTTCATTCACTGGCTGGGCCCAGTCCAGTGCCTGGCCCAAAGTGGGCCACAAGGATGAATGAGTGAATGAATCTGTCAGCAGTAAGCCTACCCTCTTGGCCTTCAGGCAGTCATGCCCGCCAAATGTCCACAGCCACCCCACCTCGCTGACCATCTGCCTCCCGCTAAAGCTGCTCTCCCACGCCCCTGCCAGGCCTCGCTGGCGGCCACCGTTCTAACCTTCCTCTTCCTCACCGCACACCCACGCCAGTATTTGGCCCTGGAAACCCTCAGCCCCACCCCTTTCCCTCCATCCCACTCTCCTCCTCACGGTCTCCCTCTCTCCAGTCCATCCTCAGGCCTCCTCTCAGCAGCCAGGGTGCTCTTCCAAAGATATAAAGCTGACATGTCAGTCCTGTCATCAAAACTCTTCTCCATGCCTGGAAAGAAGCCCTGATTCCTTAACATCTCTGCAAAGGTCTCCATGATCTGGCCCTGCCAACCTCTGTGGTCCTCCCCCACCCTGAACCCACCTCCTCCGTGCTTAGTTCACTCCCAGCACTGAGCCACACCTCATCTTCCTTCCAAGACTTTGCGCGTGCCGTTCCCCCTCCTGGGGCATCTGACTCCTGCTGACCCTCGGGCCCAGACAGCTCCTGCTCCAGGAAGCCTCCCAGGGCCCAAGGCTCAGCTAAATGCCTTCTGGGCTCCCAGAAATTAACAGCCTGTCCATTTCCCTTGGTCTAGCCCTGGATGCCATGGGGGCAAGGACCATATCCGTTCTGCTTTTTCCTGAAGTCCCTGACCCAGTTTGTGCCTGGTACATTGAAGAAGCTCAGGACATGGCTATTATTTCAATCAAGCTGAAATCTACTGAGCTGAGCTGGCCCAACCAGGAATTCAAGATAAGAGAGTAGAAGGCAGTTTTTAATCTTAGAATGCCAGAGATGGCTGCATCCTCAGGGGTGGTAGCACCCAAGCCCCTCATTTACACATGGGAAAACTAAGAACCAGAAACAGTAAGCATCAGAGTTGGGACTAGATCCCAGAACTTATTTCTTCCAGTTCAAGATTTTTTTTTTTGGCTTTCTTTTTTTGAGACCGTGGTTGCAAGAACCTGCGGGCTTTAGGAAGACCACAAGACAGTGTGAAGGAGGACAAAACAAATGCTCAGAGAGGTGAAGCAATTCACCCAACATCTCACAGCTAGGAGGTAGCAGAGCTGGGACTGAACTCCAGGTCTAGTTGACTCCCGGTCCATTGCTCTTTGCCTACAGAACGTTCCATGGGGTGTAAAGTTGTGTGCATATCAAGGGATAGGCTGACCTAAAATAGTATTATTTCAAGACCCTGCTTTCAGTCTGTATGTCCTTTCTAGCCCAAGCTGCATCCAGGTATGGTTAATAGAGTGCCAGGCTGCCCACCTGTCCTCTCCTGCCCTTCCAACCTGGACTCAGGCAACTTCAGAAGCCTCCCAGGTGTGCATGAGACAGCCTATATCTTGTCTGCTGCCCAAGCCAGGCTAATTTAAAGTAGAGATGCTTTTTCATTTCTTCTTTTAACTTTAAAAGGATAAAGAGCTCTTACAGACAACCCAATAGAAAATTGGAGCAAAGACCGTGAACAGGCAAGTCACAAAACAAGACACGTCAATGGCTAATAAAAGCCAGAAGATGTTCCTCAGCTGCACAGGCTCAACTGCACCGATAATTTAGTAAATAAAAGTTACAACTTCAATCAGATGTCATTTTAAACCCATCAAATCGACAAATGCCAGGGTTTGCATACTCAGAATCTATAAAAGCCGGGCAGGTCTTGCAAATGGGAGAAAGAGCCAAGTGAGACTCCCAAGAGACCAGCTTCTAGAGGGAGAAGACCCCACGTCCAGGTCATTATCTCACGAAGGATGGGCTTGGGCTGTCAGATTGCCCCACCTGTCAACCATAGTCAGAAATCAGATTTCTGTGAGAATATGACTTTAATTGTTGGCAACTGCTTCAAAATTAAACCCAGTCAGTTCTACTTTTGGAAATAATTGGATGAATACACAGAGATTCATGCATAAGAATATCCATGGCAGCACTAACTATAATAGTGAAAGACTAGACACTACTAGATGTCAAGCAATGCAGCACTGACTAAATAAAATATGATGCATCCCCGCAGCAGAGCACTAAGAACATCCTAAAAAGGCTGGCATGTCCCATTGGGTTATTGTCAATACTGGAGGTCTTCGTGGTAGATAAGAAAGGTCTGTTATAATTAGAGTAGCCAAAAGCTTTAGATTTGTCCAAATCGGGGCAAACCCCATTCGCAAAAAATAAAATCACTCAGGTTATATAATATCGTGGAGAAAGAACCTTCAGGAGAAACATTTATGAAATGGTATCATAAGCAGATATCCTCTGCAGATGAAGCATTTGGAGCAAAGGATTGCAAAGAATGCCCATGTCAAGTCATTCAGTAGCAGTAAGGGATGTGAATGAACAAGTGTCCTTTCGAGGAAAAGATCGAGGCTGTGAACAAATCTAAATGAATCAGTTTGGTTGGGGGCAATAACGGGGGACTTATTTATTTATTTATTTATTTATTTATTGGGAGAAGGTCTTGCTCTGTCACCCAGGCTGGCATGTAGTGACATGATCATGGCTCACTGTAGCTTCAACCTCCTGGGCTCAAGCGATCCTCTCACCTCAGCCTCCCAGGTAGCTGGGACCACAGGCACACACATCACAACCAGCTAATTATTTTTTATTTTTTGTAGAGATGAGGTCTCACCATATTTTTCAAGCTGGCCTTGAACTCATGGGCTCAAGTGATCCTCCCACCTTGGCCTCCCAAAGCGTTTGGATTATAGGCGTGAACCACTGCACTGGGCCTAACGCAACAGACAGAATGCATAGGAAGTCCTAAAAAGGGGTGTGCCCAGCAACATAATGGATGAAAGACGCACCAAGTCTCACAAACCAGGCTCCTGAGTCATCTACCGTTGGCTGGTATCTGCAGGCTCAGTCAGCCTGGGAAGTAAACTTCAATTCTTTGGTTGGGTAAATAAAATCGTAGTCCCAGGAAGAAACCAGAAATAGCAAGAGATAGTAAATGAAAATAAGAATAGAAGTAATAAAAAGACAAATTGAAATCCATGGTGTTGGTCCTGCTATCACCAGTTATGGTGAAAGTGTTCTTGCCAGCTTTATCATTATATAATTGTCTACTTTTCAAGATATTTAAAGCACTTATGAGAATTTGAAATAATAGATACGTGAAGAGTTTATTTGGTTAAGTTTGTAATCAAAGCTTAAATGCTTGGGAACATCTAATTTATTAAATTCATAAGTTTTAAGAACTCAGTGGCTTAACTATCAGAATGTTAAATTTTTTGAGGAGTATTAATTATGGGAAATGAAAAACTAGATGTTGGGCAATGTATAAAGTTGTAAGACTATTTCTTTCCATGCACATTCCCTTGGAGTTCAAGAAATTGTCAATAGTTGGAAAAAATGAAAAAATTTTAATAGCTGAAAAAGACGCAAAAAATTAACCATACTTCATGCTGGGAAGAGTGAGGGGAACTGATACTCTCATATCCCATTGGTGAGAGTGTAACTGACAGCATTGTTGCTGCATATTAGTTTCAGCCTAAGTATCAAAACTCAAAAGGACCTCACCCTGTGAGGGAGCCACCACACTTCCAGGGTATACAACATGTAAAACAATCATGGTGTACCATCAATTCTCATTATTTGTGACAGTCATGTTCTTTAAAGTTGCTGGGAACACTGAATTAGCAAACATCAAAGCATTGCTCCTAGGGAAAATACAGGGTTAGGGTCTTTTCAGCCTCTGGTCGCAACACATTTGTCAAGTGATCAATACACCACCTCGTTGTATGTGTGTTTCTGTTTAAATACACCTTATTTAGTGTATATTGCTGATTCATTCATGTTGAACTCAGGACCATCACTCAAACCTGAATGAACCTTCTCTAACATGTCTTTCCTCCATAAGGCTCATCGCAGCCTTCTTGTGCTTAGGGTCACTAGACAGCACGTCAGACTGTGCTTGGGGGCATTTTAACAGTGACATCACCAACAAAAAGCCAAAAATGGTGATACTAAATACACCGCAAAAGGACGCTAATTTACAGTGTGAGAGCTGACACAGGAAGGCAGAGCCTGGCCTTGATCCACCTCGTCTGGGAGGTGCCCACTGGGTGAGGCAAGCTTTTGACTACTCTGTGCATATCTGAGAACGACTGTCAAAGTGCAGCAAATACTGCTTTTGGGGTTACAAATAAATTTTGGCAAGTAGGCACATTTGTTAATAGGAATCTAGGAAAAATGAGGATGGACTGTGTGTCAAAAATATGTTAGTGGCAACATTGTAATAATCAAACAATTTGGCCACTGGATAAGATCTAAATGCTAATTAGTGGGACATTGGTTAGATCAAGGTTTCTCAATCTCAGCACCATTGACATTTGGGACCAGATAATTCTTCATTAGAGGGAGCTGTCCTGTCAACTGTAGGATGTTTAGCAACATCTCTGACCTCTACCCACTAGATGCCAGTAGCACCCCGCCCCTTGAGTTGTGACAATCAAAAACGTCTCCAGATGCTGCCAAGTAAGAACCTTGGGTCAGATAAACTAGGAGGCAGCCGTGCGTTGGACTGCTGCGTCGCCTTTAAACAGCATGATGTCTAAACAGCTCGGGAAGATTCCCGTGACATTTTTGAGTAGGAAAAAAAAAGACAGGTGGCAAAACTGGATGTATAATAAGATTCCATTTTTACATGAGTGTATTTCCATGCACACATGTAGAAGAAAGAGAAGAGAAAAGGTGAAAGCTTTTCTGACTTCCTGCTGCACAGGCGTATCTGAGGCCTTCACACCAATGAAATCTTGAGTTTTTCGGAGTCCACGGGAGACACAGATTTGAGGGCCACGAGCACTTCCTGCTTGGACTCAGACCGCTGCTGGGAAGGGTTTGGGATCTGGAGTCAGGCCCCACCTCCAGCTGGTGCTCCTGGCAGCCCCTTGCCTGGCATGGAGGACCTCTCTGACGCTGGCTGTCCACTGCACGGCTGGGATCAGCGCTCTTCCCTAGGGATAGGACCCTGGTCCCTACTGCCAGCCCCTAACTGGGGTTGCCCTCAATAGGTCACAAGCCCTGGCACTGTGCCCCACTCCCTTGCACCCCCAGCTAAGCCCCATCTCCAGCCTGAGTCCCTGGTTCATCTAGACAGTCCCTCTGCATAGCAGAGCACCTTGCTAGGTCCTCTACCATCTTCTGGGGTGTGGGTAAAGATCAGTCCAGCTGTACCCCAGTGGACAGCAGCAGCAGCTGGGTGATTTTACCCCCCAGTCTCAGCAAACTCCAACTGCCCCCATCAGACATAATAGGCTCTAGAGTTGGACAAACCTGGACACAAATCCAGTCTTGGGCATGTACCACCTGTATGGCTTTGAGCGACTTATTGTTCTTTCCTGAGCTTCATTCTCCTCATCTGCGAAACAGACTCCTCTCAAAGCTATGAGGAGGGTTAGCTGAGCTAATAAGAGTGAAGAATGCAGCACGGTGCATAGTTTCTCCTGAATCAGTGGTAGCTCATGGGGTTTCCACTTGGGGTGATGAAAAGTTCTGGACCTGGATAGTGGGCATTGTACGACATTGTGCATGTCTTTAATGCCACTGAACTGTACATTTTAACATGGTTGAGAGGGCAATTTTTATGTTATATGCATTTTACTACAATCAATCAATCAATCAATCAGTCAGTCCATCAATGGCAGCTTCCTTCCTATCTATTCCAGAGCTCTTTATGCTCTGGCCTATCCAGGTTTAATATTTTCATGTCTTTGCCTACTCTTCCACCTCCAGATACTCCTTAGAAAGGTGCCCTGACCTTAGAGTTGAGACATCTTGTCTTTTCCTCTTCTTGGAAGGCTCAGAACCCCAGAGACCTTCCATAGAGCAGGGCAGGGAAGGGAGGGACCAGAGGAGACAGGGCTGACCATCCCCCATGATTCGAGCTCTGTAACTATAGTTGGCACCTGGGAGGGAGGAACAACTGGCCCAGGAGTTTGGAAGGAATCCTTCATCTCTCTGGGCTGCTGGGGGTCAGCAGCTGGGGTCCTCCTGGGTCTGTAGCTAAGCCTGGACTGGTGAGCTCCCCGATTCAGCCTCCTCTGACCACAAGCCTCTCAGGGCAACCTGCTCGCTCTAAATTCATCATCACCCCAACCCAGCTGCCTCTTCCCTTTTCTGGGATTTCAAAACCCGAGAGCAGCACCTATGTCTATTCAGCTGCCCAAGCCAGAGACCCAGAGCCCAGAACCCTCCTTCTCCCCACTTCTGACTTTCCTCCAGACACTCAGGACCCCAGAATTCTGTGCCCAAACTTCCAGGGCCTGCACAGAGGACCCGAGTGCCGCCTCCTGAGAGTGGACTGCACCACTGATGTGTGCATCAAGCTCCCTCCAGAGGGTGGGAGATGGGGTCCAGGCCCCGCCTCCTCCTCAGGAAGGCTGGGTGGCGGGGGCTGGAGGAAACAAGCACATCTTTTTGCCCGAGGGATGGATGATGGAAGTGTGGGCTAGGTCCTCTGTGTGTGTGTTGCCAGGGGGGCAAAGAGAGGGGTGACCCTGCTTCCACTCCCCAGAAAGAGAGGGGTGAGCCTGCTTCCACTCCCCAGAAAGTGAAGGGTGAGCCTGCTTCCACTCCCCAGAAAGAGAAGGGTGAGCCTGCTTTCACTCCCCAGAGGGGACTTGTTTCCTCCAGCCTCCACCACCCAGCCTTCCTGCGCAGGAGGCAGGGCCTGGGCCCCATCCCCCACCCTCCAGAGGGCAGCTTTCTGTCAGTCCCTAAGTGTTTAATCCTGTGTTTGCAGTACATCTGCCACACCACTTATCTTTGTGCCTTCTGTGGTGTGGAGCCAGGGCTTCCAACCAGTGAGGCCTGAGGCTTAGCTTGATGCCAACTAGGAGGTCTCCTGCTAAGAAAGAGAACGAGGGCCGTCGATCTGGCCAGCAGGGCTGAAGTGGAGGCACCCAGGGCAAGGCCCACACCTCAGCTTCCTCTGGACACCAGAGAGCAGCTGCTGGACCTCAGGTCTTACTCCGCCTTCCCCAGCCTCGCTTTTCCTCATACAACTGGTCAACCCGCACCCCACCCCATCCCCAGTCCCCACCCTTACTCGCCCCCTGGCTCCTCAATCTCTCTGCCCTGGTCAATCTCTCCCAGCCATCCTCCACCCTGCAGCCGGAAAGAACTCTCCAAAACGCAAGCTCTCTCCCTGCTGACAGTGCCAGGGGCTCCAATCGCTCTCAGGATAACGCCCAGATTCCTTGCAGGACCCAGCTGATCCCTCCCGCCTCGCCCTGCCTCACTGTTTGCTATAGCAAACAGCTCATGTTTTCCTTCTCAGGACGAGCTGGTTCCTACTTTTGTGCCCTTGCATGACACCTCCTCCACCTGCCTTCTCACCTGCAAATTCTCCTTCATTCACATCCATCAAGACCTGCAAGGTGAATCTTAATAGCACCCCTGATAGAATAATACCCAAGAAGCAGCTCCATCGAAGGAGGTAGTTTCAAGTAATAACACAAAGAAACAACTCTGCCCTTCGATGGTCCTGGGTGCAGATCTCCAGTGTGACGCTTATTGGCTTCGTGACCTGGGACAAGTACTTAACCCCTCTGAATCTATATCTTCACCTGCAAAGCAAGGCCAATAATACTGACCTATAGGGAAGTGATGAGATTGACATTAACAAGAAAGGAAGTGAGCAAGGCTAAGACGATATCAGTCGTATTTTCTGCATCAAGAAGGGCACATAGGTAGTGCATCTCAATTGTAATAGGGAAGATCTAATCCAGGCTTGAAAAACAATGAGAACATACACTGTATTTTACCAGGTGAAATAAGCAGGTCCCAATGGTGTGCACAGGATAACTTAATTTTTGCGTAAATAATGACGTATTTTTGTAGAGAGGGAAGAACATGTAGGAGACATCCCAAAAGGGTTGAGTTGTTATCTCTGGGTAATGCGACTTTTTAACAATTTTATTTTTATCTTTTTTGTTTGTTTGTTTATCTCTGTTTTTTCCTACAAATTCCCTACGATTTCCTACCCAAGTTGTTGTGGGTAGAATTGCGTGCTCTAAAGCCGGGTGGAAGTCCTAACCTCTGATACCTGTGAGTGTGATCCCCACTTGGAAATTGTCATCTTTTCCCATGTAATCGTGTTAAGATGGAAATCATACTTGATTAGGGTGGGCCATAATCCAATATAACTGGTGTCCTTGTAAGAAGAGGAGAGACACAGGGACACACAGGGAGAACACCGTGTGACCGTGGAGGCAGAGACTGGAGCAATGTGTCACCAAGCCAAGGATGCCAAGGTTTGTCAGCAACACTAACAGCTAAGAGGGCGGGGAGGAAGGACTCTCTCCTGGGGCTTTCAGAGGGAGCACGGCCCTGCCGACTCCTTGATTTCACACTTCCAGGTTCTCTAGAATGGCGAGAGGATTAATTCCTGCTCTAGGCCACCCAGCTTTTATAATTTCTTATGGCAGCCACAGGAAAATAATATAAAGAGCAAATCTTACTTATATACTAGAAAGGGCCAAGGGTTTAAAAAAGAAAAAGAGGAGGAGGAAGAGGAGAGTGCCCTGATCAAGAGTGCACCCTGGAGGGCAGGAAGTGTCTGCTCAGGACTCTGCGCAGATGTGCAGCGAGTGTTTGTTGAGTGAATAAATATGCCTGCAGCATGTGACATTGTCTTGTCTCTGTCCTGTCTCCCCACGGATCTCTCACTCTAGCCCAAAGCTGCCTGTCATGAAGGAGCTCCCTAGCGAGGCTGGAAGCACAGCTGGGCTTCACATGCAGGCCCAGCCCTCAGCTCTGTGGCTGGCATGGGGGAAGCAGGCAAGGACCTGAAGGTCAACAGCTCTATCCCCATCAACTTTGTCAGGGTCCCTGTGTGAAGATGCCATGCCCTCGGCCGCATACCCAGCTTCTTATTCGTTGTGACCAAGCCACACCTTGTCATTGATCAGATCTTTGTGCTGCTTCCAAAGCAATCTACCTAAAACTCAGGTTAGACCCTGCCATGCCCTCCTAAAGACCTTCGGCGGCTCCCCCATTCCTCAACACAGCATTCGAGGCCATTATCTATTCCAAGCCATTTTGGGGCTTGCCTGTCAACTCCCCACCTCCAGCTGCTCTTGCTGCCTTCTCCCCCAGCAATCCCACATGCTCAACCTCTGCCCCAGGGGCCTGCCTGTCCTCCCACCTTCTCTAATCTCAGTGCTGCCCAGGCCTCCCAGCACGGTGGAAATGTCATTTAGGGGGGCTGTGGAGAGCACAGTGTCCCTGGCTCTCCTTCCAGGAAGAGGGAACAGAGGGAGGGCTTTTCTGGAATGTTTCCAGGCTTATCCTTCTTAGCTGGATAGGGACTCTATCTCCAGCAGGGGAAGAAAGAGCAGATGTCTTCTGCTCCTCTGAGTGACCCAGTCAGCCTTGAAGAATCACAGGAAATGGCTCTTGGGACTTGCTAATGAGCTTTGGACGTCTTCCCTCTGGCCTGGCAGTGTTGGGTGGGGAGAGCTTCTGGGTCCCACTTGTTGGCCTTTCTCCTACTTTCCAAATGCCTCCTTCCTTTTCCTCCTCCAGGAGCTGGGAGGTGGGATGCCAAGCCCCACGGAGTGAGGGGAAGCCCAGGCAGAGGAAGCCCGTTTGTTCTCCAGCTTGGGCTCGTGGTAAACAACTTTTCTTTTTCCTGATTAGGTCACAATGTTGAGCAGGGTTTTTGGGACACCTTGACTTGGTCAGGGGCTACTTGCCTCTAAGGAACAGAAAACCCAGTCAAAATAACTGAAATGAGTGGGAGACTGGGAAAGGTCATAGAACCCAAGGGGAACCACCAAGCCTCAAGAGGAAGAATCATCAGACACAAAGCAAGAAGCAAACTGCCAGACGCAAAGGGGATGCTCGCTCTGTCCCTCCTTGGCCCACCTCTCTCCCATCATCACCATTTTTTCTGATTTGCTTTGGAGATCAGCTCCCTCTGTTTGCTCATGAGGGTCCCCAAATGGCTGTCCTCAAATGGCAGTCTTCCTTCCCAAACCTTACAGGTCCCCCAGGCCCAGCCAACTAATCTAGTCTCTTCCTCTGTGGGAGCAAGAATGACCATCACGACCCGACAGCAAACTTGTGGAGCCCCAGTGATGTGCCAGCCACTAGTCCAAGGTCTTTATGTGAGTTTTCTCATGTAATTCTCAAAATAACCTCACAAGGCAAGTTGTATTGTCATCCTTACTTATGAAGATAATAAACAAGGACACAGAAGCTAGGAGGGGTTAACTTGCCCAGGATCAACTAGTTAATGGGTAAGGAAGTTGGGGTTTGAACCCAGGTTGCTGGGCTCCAAGGTCTGAGCTCTGAAATGAATAGGCCTGGCCCAGTGTCTGGATTGGGTCCCCCTGGATCAGGTGTCCCTGCCCGGCCCAATCAGCAATGGCGGCAGGATGGGTTTAGGGGTGTCACAGAACACTCCAGGGCTGTGGGAGAAGGAGGGGACATGGCACTCTCCTGGAATGTAAGATCCTCCGTGGCTGGGATTTTGTCTGTCTTGTGCCTTGATGCATCCAGTGCCTAGAACTGTTCCTGGCACACAGTAGGTGCTCAGCAAATGTTTGCTGAATGAATGAATGAATGAACTTCAAGTATCTTGGACTTGTCCCTGGCAGGTGAAGAGGGAGAGTTGGACGTAGCCTTATTTGGGCCACCTGTGACCATCTCACCCTTCCAAGAAAAAAAAAAAGATACATTTTATTGGTGTTCGGTCATGGGGAAAAAACAACCCCAGCCCTGGTTCTCTCTCCTCCGCAGGGAGCCTCCTCCTCACTGGTTTAATCCAAGAGCACCACCCAGAAGTTCTGCTCAGAGTGATGCCGCTGGATGTTAGTAGCCATCCACGCCACGGGCCCTGGCTCTATATGTGGACACTGTGGTGTCTGGTTCAATGTATTTTCACTCAGCACCTTCAACGGCTTAATGAGCTTTGTGACTTACATGTGGTTCTTCCCCAAGATATTTGACCACGAAACCCTCTTTTCCAAAGGCATCTCATGGGATTAGTAGTTTGAACAATACATTTTGAGAAATAGAAATTTGATCAGTTTTGTTGCCTAATTTCATTTGCTCATTGGAACTGGGTTTAAGTTCCTGTTGTGTGCCGGGTAAGAAAGTCTGTTTCTCTCCAGTCCCTCCAGTTCCTTTGGAAGGGCTTACAAGGGCTTCTGGGGTAAGACCCTTCCCCAGGCTCCCTCTCCCATCTACCCTCATTAACCTCACTTGTTGAAAATCTCCCCCCAGCCCTTGCACCCTCAGGTCTCCTTCTTGGCCTCTAATTGGTCTCCGGGATGGAGCTTCTCCTCCCATACTCGGGCTGTCTGGCCCCAGCCCCTGTCTTTTACTTCGTGGTTTAAAATGCAATTATAGTACATTTCCCTGAACGGGTTCTAGGCAGAATATTAAGCTTGAAAACAATTGCAGTAGATTGCATTCATCATTTTCATTTCGTTTTGCAAATCTGGAGGTTGGGACCTTAGCTTGGGATATGTCGGTGAAAGAAAATGAGGCAGCATCTCATCAGTTAATGGGTTTCCTCGATGCTAGGTAGGTGGCTTGTGCTTGCTCCAAAAACCCCCCTTTGGGTTCCTATCAGCTGCCTGACACATGGTATAATCTTCCAGAACTTTCCAAGGCATGTCCTTGGACTTGGCTACTCTTCCTTTTTAAAGAAGGGAATACATTCTTATAAAAAAAAATTTATTATTATCAAAAACTGTTTTGTTGTGTTTGTTTGTCCTTCATCACTTGTGCCAAGCAAAAATGACAATCTGAGTGTCCCAGCCTTTCCCTTCCCCAGCCACTAAAGACCGTCTGGCTTGGATGTCTTGTCTTTGTCTCTCCAGACCTCCTGTCCCTCCCCACCCTGCTCAATGCCACACTGTTCTCCCTTTTAGCTTCCAGTCGGGTTGCCCAATGGGCAGTGCTGGAGGCTGGAGGGAAGGAGGGAGGAGAGAGAGAGGTCAACCTTTTATTTCCTTGGTTTCCAGCAACCTCTAGGTTTGGGTCAGTTGCTCCCTCCTCTCTTCCTTTCAGGCCTAGGGTGGTCTCTGTGGCTTTTGGGACTTTTCCAAATAGTCGTTGCGTTAACCCCTCCTTGGGAGACTGGAGTTCCTTGTCCCATCTGTTGTCTGGGCTGTGCACTGAAAGGGGCAGTCAGGTTCTTCCCCTGCCCTCCTAGGAAGGATCTACTATCCTCAGTTCTTTGGGGATGTTGATGATGCAGATTTGGAAGAACAGGGGAGGGGATGGACCTGGAGGCTCTGCAGGTATGGAGGCAACAGATGGAAGAGGAAAGAGGGACTTTAAGAAAAGTTGTTAGGAACCAAGAATTCCCATCATGGTGTTTGTGAAATACAAATTGGGGCCAGGCAAGGTGGCTCATGCCTGTAATCCCAGCACTTTGGGAGGCCGAGATGGGCAGATTGCTTGAACTCAGGAATTTGAGACCAGCCTGGGCAACATGGTCAAACCCCATCTCTACAAAAAATACAAAAGTTAGCTGGGCATGGTGGCGTGCATCTATAATCCCAGCTACAAGGGAGGCTGAGGTGGAATGATGGCTTGAGCCCAGGAGGCAGAGGTTGCAGTGAGCCGAGATCGCACCACTGCCCTGCAGCCTGAGCAACAGAGCCAGACTCTGCCTCAAACAACAACAACAACAACAAACAAACAGAAAAACCCCAAGAAATATAAATGGAGAGGTTCAGCTACTCTGAGCACCCTTTCTGAGGCTGCACTGGGTTTTCCTGACCTCATCAGCAAGCCTGGACCTTATGGGCATGGGCTCAGCATGCAAATCTCCAGGTTTAGCTATATCTTGTGGCCTCTTTGGAATGGCTGCATCTCTAAACCTTGAATCTATTTATCCTATCACTACCAAAATAGAAACCCCCAAACTACATAGACCTTCTAAGAGGACCTGAGACAAATTCCCAGGCTTCAAGGCAACCCAGTGAGAGCTTGGCAAAGGAAGTGTCTCGCCACTTCCGTGCCTAAAAGAAAATCCCTCCAAACTCCGCATCCAGGCAGAGGATATGTTTGCTGTTCCCTTGCAGAAGATTAGGGTTAAAATACCTTAGGACCCAACTGCGCTCTGCACCCTGCCCTGGGCACCCGGGAATCAGATGATGCAGACAGAGCCCCTGTTCTCCAGGAGCAGCTGGGGAGATGGGCGTCCCTAGAAGACGGTGACGCAGCAGACAGCACAGTGGGGGGTGATAGGGAAGCACCATGAAAGGCCTTGGAGGCTTCCTGAGGATGACAGGACCCCCCTTCCATAAGGAGTACCAATGACAAGTCTTACAGAGAAGCAAGAGTTGGTGGAAGCAGGGACAGGGAAGTGGAAAGGCCATTCTAGGTGTCTGAGGAGTAGGCAGAAGGCACAACAAAAATAAAGGCTTGAGGCTAGAACGGCATGGGTGTGTGAGAAGCTAAGCAGGTCAGTGTTGCTGGCATGTCATATGGGAGGCAAGGCTTGTACAGGTGGGAAGCCAGAGAGCCAGGCAGCCCAGGTCCCAGGGGCCTTTGGCTGTCATGCCCCTATGACATGGCTGTGAGTCTGTGGGCTCCCAGGCAGTTACTAGAAGGGTCAGGTGGGAGAATGACAAGGTGTGGATTGGGAGGATCACTGGGGGCTCTAGGGATGGGGCATCTGAGAGGAAGCCCTGAAAGCAGGGGTCCAGCTAGCAGGCTGCTGCCCACACCAGGGGAGAGGAGGGCTGGCCTCCTGTTTTCCAGGCAGTCATCTGGATGCCAGCCAAGCTGTGCCAAGAGCACCGGTAACACGGCGCTGCTCAGAGTCGGGCACTGTACCCCAGCCTCACTTGGCAGCAGGTGAAGATGGAGGTGAGTGGGGGTGGTGTGGCATAGGGCAGCTAGACAGAGCTCCCCCTTAGTGACCTGCTTGTGGGTGGCCACTTCTCATGGTATACGATATCCTCTGGGTTGGGTGGCCCTTGGCTGGGAGGACAGCAGGGTTGCGAAGGTCTCTGTCTGCCTTCACATGTTCTGTCTGCCAGAAGTTTCTGACAACTCCCAGATAGGGCTTTTGGCCCACGGAGGCAGGACAAAGTTCTGGCTGTAGCCACGGGCCCCAGTGTTTCCTTTGGGAAGCTGTACTGGGGATGTCAGACACAGAAGCTGTGTGCTGGCATAACTTCTTCTCCATCCCTTCCACGCAGGCCACGATGGGGACTGACTCCAGCAAGAAAGGGCTGACTGGTGCAGATCCTGCTCTGCAGACCCAGAATTAGAGGTGTGGAGGCCTCGAGCTGGAGGAATTGGAGGTGCGGAGGCCTCGAACTGGAAGCAACAGGAGCAAAGGCATGAAGTTCCAGAGTAGAGAGAGATGGGGCCATGACAAGCCATGAGTGGGCCACAAAGAGGCAGGAGCCATGAGAAAAAAGGGCAGAGAGTGGGGAGGGGAGGAACAAAATGAGGGGCAGCCAGAGTCCAGTAGGGTGAGCTCAGCACGCCCGAGTGGGGCAGAAGAAGGGACATTGACCACCCCCAGAGGTCCCTCAAAGCTAACCCCATCCCCACAGGCAGGACTCTGCCATATGTGAGCGTCCCCATTATCCTCTGTGTATTTCTCAACAAATCCCCATCACCCTGGGACCAACAGAGCCAAAGCAGGTGTGTTGCGGGTAGCTTTCCGCCTTCGGATCCCAGGCCCTGCCTGTGTCTGCACAGGTTGGGACACCCCACCCTCCAGCTCTATTTATGCCTCAGTCCCGGACTTCAGGGATTGAAGGACCCTTGGTGGCCTCTAGGACAGCACTTCCCAGGTGTGGGCCATGAGAGGATTTTAGGGGGCAAAGAGAAGCCTTTTCTTTAAACATTTAAAATGTATGTATTGGCGCAGTGTCTCATGCCTGTAATCCCAGCACTTTGGGAGGCCGAGGTGGGCGGATCATAAGGTCAAGAGATCAAGACCATCCTCACCAACATAGTGAAATCTGTCTCTACTAAAAACACAAAAATTAGCTGGGTGTGGTGGTGGGCGCCTATAGTCCCAGTTACTTGGGAGGCTGAGGCAGGAGAATCAGTTGAACCCGGGAGACAGAGATTGCAGTGAGCCAAGATCGTGCCACTGCACTCCAGCCTGGCGACACAGTGGGACTCCATCTCAAAAAAAAAAAGTATGCATTAATTTTAAGACGCATTAGAAAAATCACATAACTAGCCTGTCATATACATGGTTTCAAGATAGAGTTCAGAATGAGGATGGATTTAATTAAGTTTTTTTTAAAAGGAGATAATAAAAAGTTAAGTGTTAAGTGTCAATGCAAGTGGAGGGCTGATTAGTGATGGTTGAACTTGAAAACTGACATTTATGGAAAACTGCTCCTGGATTTTTCCGTTTCTCTCTACCATACTTCATGAAGGAGCCTTGAATTCTTCTCAAAATGAGCATCTCACTGTAGATAAGGCAGCTGTGGCCCTCTATAAATCCAAGAACCTGACTTACCCTGGCCCCTAAGTTTGGCTCCACAAACATACACTATCCCCTCTTGCGCACCTGGTGCTGGACTTTGTGCTGGGGATGTGCAGTTGAAAAGGTCACAGCTCTGCCCCTTTGTCCCATGCCTTTGTCTCTTCGAGGCTTCCGTTTCCCATCTGTAGAGTGAAGATACACCCCCTAAATCAGGAAAGCTCCTGGCTTTCCTGGTAGGTGATCAGTAATTGCTCCTTCCCTTTTCCTTAACCCGCTTGCCAAGCTCTTTCTTGTGCAACCCAAAGAATGGATGTCATAAAAAGAGTACAGTGTTAGAGACTTCTTGGATAGCTGCGTGACCTTAGGCAGGCCACTCAACCTCTCTGAGCCTCAGATTCTCCATCTATAAAGTGAGGATAACAATATAACTCATTGCACATTTATGTGGATAAAATGAGGTATTATTTGCAAAGCACCAAGCACAATATTTGTTCAAACTTCCCCCTTAAAAACTCTTCTCGTCTGAACAGAGCCTGCCTTTCTGTAGCTCTCTCTCTCAGGGCCAAGCTGTGGATAAGGGCAGGGTAGCCCAGCAACGAGGAAGGCTGACCCTTCTGGGAACTGCTCATCCTTTGTGTTCTTTTTTTTTTTTTTTTGAGACAGAGTTTTACTCTTGTTGCCCAGGCTGGAGTGCCATGGCGTGATCTTGGCTCACTGCAACCTCCGCCTCCCAGGTTCAAGTGATTCTCCTGCCTCAGCTTCCCAAGTAGCTGGGACTACAGGGATGCATCACCAGGTCTGGCTAATTTTGTATTTTTAGTAGAGATGGGGTTTCACCATGTTGGTCAGGCTGGTCTCGAAGTCCTGATCTCAAGTGATCCACCTGCCTCGGCCTCCCAAAGTGCTGGGATTACAGGCGTGACCCACTGTGCCTGGCCCGTTTGTGTTCTTTTTCTCTTGTAGTTCAAAGTCCTCTCCCACTCCTCCTGGGTCCCTTAAGTCCCACTGGGTCTTTGACCCTCACCCCATTCTTTCTTCAGCAGCTGGATCACAGGGTAGGCTGACTCTGCATGGCCAAGCCGAAAGCTGCCACCTCCACCCAAGCCCACCCTGGCTCCCTCGCCATTGTGCCTCCCTCTTCCTCCTCTTTTAGGCCTTCCTGCTTTCAGAAGCCACCCCCAGACAACGGTCTTTTTTTTTTTTGAGACGGAGTCTCGCTCTGTCACCCAGGCTGGAGTGCAGTGCCGTGATCTTAGCTCACTGCAAGCTCCGCCTCCCAGGTTCACGCCATTCTCCTGCCTCAGCCTCCCGAGTAGCTGGGACTACAGGCGCCCGCCACCACGCCCAGCTAATTTTTTGTATTTTTAGTAGAGACGGGGTTTCACCATGTTAGCCAGGGTGGTCTCGATCACAACAGTCATTTTTTAATACGCCCCGCCCTGCTGGTAGGAGATCCTACTGCATCCTGATGACAGAACCATCGAGGTCCTATAAAGTCAGTGGGACTGTGAACCCCTGAGCTCCAGCCTATGACAGACAAAATACAAGGCCTGCCCCCACAACGGAGAACCCTGCTTCCCTCTGCCCTTTGGGTGTCACTGGAGATGAGTGCTCTGAGCTTTTGGGCGTCTGGAATCCCCTTCTAATGGTGTCTTTGTTCTGTTTATTCCACATGTCATGGACAACTAAGTAGAGTGGTCCTCTCACTTTCTGGAGCCCTGGCACTGTGTCCAGCACTGAGGATCCAGTCAGGAAATGTCTGTGGAAGGGAGGGAGGGAAGTCTGGTAACAATGGCATCCGCATGATGGCCAGCGTTCTTTCAGCCCTGGTTGCCATTTACTTTCTTTTTTTTTTTTTTTTTTTGAGACGGAGTCTTGCTCTGTCACCCAGGCTGGAGTGCAGTGGCGCAATCTCGGCTCACTGCAAGCTCCGCCTCCCGGGTTCACGCCATTCTCCTGCCTCAGCCTCTCCGAGTAGCTGGGACTACAGGCGCCCGCCACCACGCCCGGCTAATTTTTTTGTGTGTTTTTTTAGTAGAGACGGGGTTTCACCGTGGTCTCGATCTCCTGACCTCGTGATCCGCCCGCCTCGGCCTCCCAAAGTGCTGGGATTACAAGCGTGAGCCACCGCGCCCGGCCGCCATTTACTTTCTTTGCAAGGGGCTCCCTTGGGCAGCACTCTCTGGCCAGTCCTAGAAATGCACGTGGGGGCCATGGCCTGGGGCCTGTGCCTGAGTCCCCCACCTCTTCGGCATTGCTTGCACAACGCTCAAGTGTCCTAATTCGCTCCTGGGTCACATGGCTGGGGGACATACCCCCTGTGGGGCCAGTGCCATGTGCTGTGGCTGCAAACACAGGGCATCTTTGCGAGATCATCCAGATAACAGCGGGAGCCAGCTCTTCAAACGTGCCAGGCCCAGGGCCCACAGGAATCTTCTCACACGTTCTCACAGCAACCCCTCGAGGGAGGAATCCATGCTGATGAGGAAACTGAAGTTCAGAGAGGAAGAGAGACTGCTCAAAGTCACACAGCAGCAAGCACTGAGGATGGATTTGAACTCCTGTCTGCCTGATTCTCAAGTCAGCCCTCTTGATCCCATGCTGTGCTGCAAATGGGGCTGACTGAGAAGGGACAGAGGCACTTCCCACTGCGCATGGGCAACAGCTAGGGACTGGCATACAGTGTCCTCAGTGCGCCCCGATTAGGGGACAGAGGTTGAGAAGTCCACTCGCGGGGCAGGGATGGACAGAGCCAGAGTGGCCCAAGGCCCACTGGATAAGCAGAGGTCCAGCTGCAGAGAGCGCTTGGGGGAAAGGGCGGACAGAAAAGGCCCTGTGGCCCAGGCTGGGTCAGAAAGCCTGTGATCTGGGGCCCAGTTGTGCCTCTTTCCAGCTGTGTGCCACTGGGCACGTTACCTCCCATCTCGCTGCCTCTGCTTCAACATCTGCACAGCAGGAAGGTTGTGGAGGACCAGCACCTCTGTCCAAAAGTACCTGGAGGGGGTCTGGCTGGAGGACAGGCCCGGCCTAGCCTGTGCCCTCTCCCTTCCTTCCTCTCTATGTCCATCCTCTCTCCCTCCCTTTCTTCTCTCCCTTTACCTCCCTTCCTTTATTTTCTCCCTCTCCAACCCCCTTCTTGGAAATTCCTTTTCAGAGGCTTTGCAGAGACCCAGTCCTCCTTCCAGGGTGATCTCAGTGCTCCCAGTGGAGCACTGACTCTGAGGCCACCTTTCAAGGGGTTTGGGGGGTGGGGTGGTGCCCTGGGGGCCCCTCCCAGGTGCTCTGGCAGCCACAGAGGCCGCCTTCCAGCAGGGCCAGAAAAAGCAGGGCTCCCAATCCCCCACAGACTAAACCTAGCAACAGCCAGGGTTCCTATGGCAACCCACAATTTATTTTTAGTCATACTTTAACATTAACATGATGTGAGGGGATCTGAGACTTATATTACTCGCTTTTAAACAGTGCCCAAAAAAAGGAAAGAAAAAGGAAAGAGAAAAAGAAAAGAAAGAACGTCTCTTTGGAAGGAGGCATCAGCCACTGGGGGAGGGGAGAGGGGACAACAAATCCCCAGTGGTATCTACAGGGAACTGATCTTGGAGAAAAGTAGCAGCTCTTTTTCTCTGGTGTAGCCAACTGGGCTTCAGGATACTCAGGCCGCAAGGAGGAAGAGGGGCTGTGAGCGGGGTCAGCCTAACCCACACAGAAACAGCAGCAGCCCTCCCTTCCTCAACTTCATGGCCAGAGTTGGAGATGAACATAAAATAGTCCACTCATTTTGTGAAGGACCACTGAGCTTCCAAGTGAACAAGCAAGGGAAAGGGAGAGAGGGAGGAGAAAAGAAAGAGAGGAAGGAAGGGAGGGAGGGAGGGCAAGGAGAGGAAGGGAGGAAGGAAAGAAGGAAGGGAGAGAGGGAGAAGAAAAAAAAGGAAGGAAGGGAGGGAGGGAAGGGAAGGAGAGGAAGGAAGGAAAGAAAGAAGGAAGGGAGGGAGGGAAGGATAGATGGAAGGAAGGAAGGAAAGAAGGGAGGGAGGGAAGGATAGATGGAAGGAAGGAAGGAAGGGAAGGAAAGATGGAAGGAAGGGAGGGAAGGAAAGATGGAAGGAAGGGAGAGAAGGAAAGATGGAAGGAAGGAAGGAAAGGAAAGATGGAAGGAAGGAAGGAAGGATCAACCATGAAGCCAAGTATCCATGTGACCCTGGATGCCAGCCTCTTTCCAGCCCAACCTCGGGGACTCAGAAGGAAGGAAGGGCTGGCGTCCGCCTACCAGCCAGAGGACACAGCAGTCCTGGGAGCAGTGCCTAGAAGAAGGCAGGGCAAGGCAGGCGGAGAGCAGAGGGTGGGTTCAGATGGAGGCCGTGGAGAGGACCCTGGACGCTGGCTGTAAAGACGTGTCAGCCCATGCTCTGTGCCCAGCCCCACAGCAGGCATTGGGGCTGTGGAGATGTGGGGTCTGGTCCTATCTGGAGAAACTCGCATTTGGGGGAAGGAGACAAATAATCCAGAGGCAGCTTGGAAGATGCTGTGCAAGGTAGGTTATGCACAGAAATGAAGAAGCATCTGAGCTGGTTCTGGGTTTTCAGTTGTTTCACTTGGGCTTTTTTCTGGCCAGGGAGGGCTGCTTATTCCCCTGGTCCTAGATGGCACTCCCCTGGCCAGAGGCCTGGCCACTTAAAATACCGCATCCCCAGCCAGCGTGATTGGCCCAAGGAATGGGCACATGACCCAAGCACAACCAATCAGAGCCTTCCCTAGGACTAAGCTACAGATACCTGGAGACAGCGGCTCTCCCTCCTCTGGGTTGCTGAGCAGGGGCTTCTGAGAGCCTCAGTCTTGGCCTCCTGGAGGCAACACAGCAACAGGAGGAGAAAGAAGACCGACGGCAAAGAGAAGCAGATACAGAATGTTGACTGACGGGCACCCACATGCTTCCTTTGCTGCTGGGCCCTTTGACGGGAGCCTCTTCAGTTTTCTTTTAAGCCAATTTGAGTTGGCTTCTGTCCCTGACAGTAGAACCAACCTGACTAATTCAGATGGTCACTGTGATTTTGCTCACATGAGGGGACAGTAGCGCCTTCTGAAGGAGGAAGAAAGGAAGGCTGCTTCCTGCACCTGCTATGAATCAGCACCATGCCAGTGACTTGCAGATCTTTTTCAGAACTAATCTTCACGGCCTTCTTGGAAATTCAATATTAGTGTAATATTACCTGCAAGAAGCCTGGGGCACCGAGAGCAAATGACTCGCCTAAGGGCACACAGCCAGCAATGCCATAGCAGGGCTGGCCCCCAGGCCTTCCTGACTCCTGGCTGAGCTACACCATCTTTCCTTCCCAACCCTGGAGTAGCGGCCCCAGGACAGGTTGTCTGGGTGTAGCCTGTGATTCCCAAAGCGTAATCCTTGGACAACGCCCATGGGAAGCACTGGTGCTGATTAAAAACAGATTCCTGGGCTCAAGATCTCTCTCCAGCCTCCGTTCTGACCCGCTATCACCACCACCCCTACCCCAGCAGCCTGTGTCCCCAGCAAGCTCTTCCCTAAACACTCCATGAGCTCTCTGGTTACTTTGCCTTTGCTGGTGACCACCCTCTTTGTCCACCAACTGGGCTGACCTGTTACCTTCCTCACCTCAGTTTCCTGTGACCCTCAACATCCCCCTCCCCAACAAAAACGTGCACATGGCTGGTCCCTCACCCTGGCAGAATCCATGCCTCCCTGCCCTGGCCTCATACAACACCCCTCCCCAGCCCCCTGTCCTGGCCCCATTCTCGTGCCTCTGGCTCTCGGCATGTTGTCTGTCCTCAGCCCCGCTCCCTCCCACCCAGCTGGAAATTCCAAGACAGCAGGTCCTAGCAGGGAGCCTGGCAGACAGCAAGCATCTCTGCATGGCTGGGCTGCCTCTGACTCTGTTTCTCGGAAAGGGCTGAAATCCTCTACTTTTAATGCTGCATCTTTTAAAGGGTTAACTTCATTCACATTTTATTTATTTTTTAATGTAGGAAGACAGCTTCGCATGGGGCTAAGCACACAGAACACCCAGGCCTCTGGCTGATGTGGCTTCTGTAACCCCTGGGCAAATGACCCTCCCTCTCTGTGCCTCAGTTCTCTCATCTGGAGATGGGGAGAATAACAGCACCTTATAGGGTTGTGGTGAGGATAAAGTGAAGTGGTGCCTGTCAAATGTCAGCTTTCATCACTATCGCTTCATGGCAGCCAAGACATGGCTGGTAACCCCCAGAATTCCCACAGGGACACAACTTTAGACATTATCTCATTTAATCCTCTAGATAAGCATAAGCCTCAGAAACATTACTATCACTATTTAACAGTTGGCAAATCTAAGGAACAGAGAGGTCAAGTGACCTGTCCAAGGCCACACAGCCTGCAAGAGGAAGAGCTGCGATTTGAACACATGTTTGAGGTTGAGCACAGACTTTGATGTTACACAGATGTGACTTCAGATTCTGGTTTTGTTCCTCGCTAGCTTTATGATTAAGACAATGCGTTTCACTCAATTGAGATGAACTGAGATCCGCCACAGGGGGACTGTTAGCTCCAACTTGAGTGTAAATCCTGGCTCAATGATAGTTGCTTTTCCACCACAGTGAGCTACCTCTCAGCTGTGAGGCACGCAGGAACTCAAGATGGCTCCCTTCTCATGGAAACCCTTGAGTTTTAGGGTTCTCCAAGCTTCCTTCCCAGAACCCTGGCCCCCTGGGCAAGAAGAAGGTAGCCAGGAAGAACTGACTTCCCCTTTCTGAGCCCCGGCATCCTCATCTGTAGGATGTGGATAGCAGCGGTGCCCTCCTGGCAGGGATGTGGTGTGGCTCACGAGGTGACCTCACAGTGCAATGAGTGAGACTCTGAAGGTGCAGGTGCAGAGGCAGCCACCAGGCAGGAACACACACTGTGCCTGGAGACACAGCCCAGAGGTGCTGGGCTCTGCAAAGGGAGAAGGAAAGAGATGGGCAGGGAAAAGAGAGAAAGAAATGCAGGGAGAAGGCCTGAGAGTACGAGGGCCAGGGCGGAAGGGCTGCAGTGCTGGCTGAAAGTCCCTTTCAGGAGGGGACTCCAACACTGTACCGCATCTGTATTTGTGTGAGTAAACCCCTCCTGATCTCTCACCCCAAATGTTTAGGAAATGTCCCTCACTCGCAAATGTTCAACCAGCTTGGAACAGAGGGGGCTTCTCCCTCTGCTTCCTGTTAAATTGGGTCATTCTCGTAAATCCTCCTTCCTCCCTAGGAGCCAGGGACAAACTCCATGTCTGGGGATCTTTTTCTTCCCCTCTTCCCTTCCCTTTCCCTCCCTCCCTCCTTCCTTCCCTCTTTCCCTCCTCCCTTCCCTCTTTCCCTCCTTCTTTCTCTCCCACCTTCCTGGATCTTTTCTTCCTTCTCTCTCTTCCTTCCACCCTCCCTCCTTCCTTTTTTCCATCCCTCCCTTCTTCCTTTCATCCTCCCTCCTTCCCTCCCTCCCTTCCTCCTTCCTTTTCCCCTCCTTTCCCTCCTTCCTTCCGTCCCTCCCTTCTTCCTTCCATTCTTCCCTCCCTCTCTTCTTCCTTCCTTCCCTCCTTTCCCTTCTTCCTTCCATCCCTCCCTTCTTCCTTCCATCTTTCCTTCCTTCCATCTTTCCTTCCTTCCTTCCTCCCTTTAACAGGGAAGAGAGAAGAAAATGTATGGCTTAATATTTTCAAAATATTCCTAGAAAATTTTCATCTCCATTTGACAGATGGGAGGGGCCCAGAGCTACACAGTGAGGACTGTGACCAGGTCAGCCTGTATCCTTAACTACAAAGCTCTCCTGCCTCCCTGGACACGACAGGTCAAAGTCGTTGACTCTAAAAGGCCATATAGGGCTAAAGTGGTGATGACATCCCCTCCCCCTCTCCAGACTCCCAGCCAGAGCCTCAGAGTCCCCACACTGCCCAGGCGCATGGCCACGGGGAAGGATGATCTTGACAGTCATTCACTTCTTTGCCTTTAAAGGAAATGCCCAGTAAACAACCGTTCTGCTTTGAATCGAGCCCAGATGGTGGGATTTTAGGCACTCAAGAGGGGGATGTCTTCAGGCCAGGGTGCCGCTGAGAAGCCTCCCCAGTCACTGCCCAGGATGACAGCCTGCCCTTAAACGAACACAGTTAACCCACCACCTCCCCTCAGAGGAACAGGACTGACGGGGCTTGGCCTATTGGCCGGCTCCTGTTGTTCTGACAGAGACAGGTGGGACAGGGCGGGGTGGTGGGGGGCAGGAGAGAAAGCAGATCTCCCACCCGGGTGAGTGTTTCCAGCAGGGTTTAGGCTGTAGTACACCTGCCTCGAATAGTTCCCTCAGCAAGGAGCTTTTCAGCCAAAATCAGCGGGACTTTTCCATCTGGACAACATCAGATTCTTGTCTAACTCAGACTCAATGTAAACGAGGTGGTGGGGAGTGGAAAGGAGCACTGGGTGATGGGTAGTCTCGATCCCACCCCACACCCAGCACCACGAGAGCACCTCCCCATGTGGAGCCTCAGAGGCCCAGCTGTGTGGTGAGCCGGGTAGACCAGATGCTCCAGAAGAACTCTTCCCAGCTCTCCCCATTTGGATGCCTGTGGTGTGAGGGGGACAGCCTCCTGTGTGCGTGTGTGGGTGGCGAGAAAGGGATGTCTACTGCCTCCTGATCACTGCAGTCAGAAAATCTGAGGCCTCAAAGAAGACTGGAACATGTAGGTTTGATAGGCCATCTGAAGAAAAACAACCATCAAAGATTTTAGGAGCCAGGTTGCCCTGGGTTCAAATCCAACACTAAGACGCTGTGTGACCTTGGGCCATGCAGGTCTAAGCCTCAGTTTCCATGTCCCCCCATGGTTTGCCCACACCTTCCAATGGGCAGGGCTCCTTTATGACATGTGTGGGCCCTAGGCCATTTGTCTCCATGGCCCCTTAGTGCAGAAAAAATTATTGAAAATTATGAATGCATTGGTATAGAGATGAATATATCCAGAGTACATTATATTCATGTTTTCTTGTGATTTTACAGTAAATCAGAACATTTTTGCGGCCCCTGCAAGTCTGGTGGGTTCTAAGTGCACTGTACAGCACTTAGAACCCACCAGACTTGCAGGGGCCGCAAAAATGTTCTGATTTACTGCTAAGTATTTACGGGGAAGCCTGTCCATCAAGGCTCTGATGTTGGTGGGAAACGGTTGCTTCGGCGGGTCCTATCTAGCTCCAGCATTGTTAAGATGTCACCGAGTGTCATCTGAAAATAGAATGAGCCTGGGCCTGCCATGGAAACACTATTGCAGGAGGAGGCGTGGCCTTCTGCGCCCGCCTGTGGATGAAAGCGGCTTTCATCTGAATGCCTGTTCGGCCACCAAGATAGAGTGAGCGTTTTCCAAGAGCACCCACGTGCCAGGCACTGGGTTAAGCTCATTCCAGACATCATCGCGTTATTTTATTCTCACATCAACTCTCTGTGGGTGGCCTCTTCTTCTCCTTGTTTTATAGATGGGCAGCTGAGGGTCAGGTGGTAGTAACTGCTCAAGACCACATCTAATAGGTGATGGGGCTGGTATTTGGATCTGATGCCATTAGCAGGTTTCATGAGTTCTCAACGGAGAGAATGTCCAGGAAACCAATCAACTTAAGAACCATTCCATCCATCCATCCATCCATCCATCCATCCATCCATCCACCCATCCATCCATCCACCCACCCGCCCACCCATCCATGCATCCATCCACCCATCCATTCATCCATCCACCCACCCATCCATCCACCCATCCATCCATCCATCCATCCATCCATCTAGTGCAATAATCAGTTATAAGAAGAGCCAATGTTTTTCGAGTGGTTACTGCGTGCCCAGCCCTGCGCTGAGGCTTTCTCACACACTCTCTCAGCTAATCTTTATAATAACATTGGAAAGTAGGTACAGTTCCTACCTCCACTTTATTAGTTGTGAAACTGAAGCTCAGAGAGCCAAGCAGCTTGCCCAAGGCCACACAGCAAGGAAGAGGTAGGACAAGCACTTGAAGCCAGAGCTCCTCACACTCACCAGCCAAGCCCTGTGCCAGTCGGTGTCGATTCACATGTAAATGAGGTCTAGGCCTTTCCCTAGAGGTGTTCCAGGTGGAGGGAGGTGACCTTGAGGAGAATTTGGTGGCTTTTTTCTTGGAAAGGTGTTTCAGAAAACCCAGGCCTGCCTACCCCTTTTGACAAACTTCCAAAGATGCTAAGCCAAGTGGCGATGTCTACAGAGAGGTGGAGTGTCCCAGCCCAGCTCTGTTGGCCCCACTTCCCTGCACTGGTGCCATGGGGCAGCTCCCCCTACCTCTCCGAGTGCCTCACCTTCCCCTTAATGGGGAGAGGGTGCCTCTGGGGGATGGTGCTACAGACGGGAGCCCGGCCTTGCTGCATCTTCCCAAGGACAGCAGATGGAAGAGGCCATCTCCTTCCCTCCCCAGCTGTCAGGAACTGAACTGTGCCACCCCCAAATTTACACGTTGGAGTCCTAACCCCCAGTATCCCCAAATGGGACCTTATTTGGAGACAGTTTCTTCACAGAGGCCATCAAGTTAAAATGAGGTCTTTAGGGTGGGCTATACTCCAATATGACTGGTGTCCTTATAAAAACACAAAATGCGGACACAGAGAGACAGACACAGGGAGATGTGAAGATAAAGGCCAAGATGGGGTGACGTGCCCACAAGCCAAGGAACGCCAAGTGCTAGCAAACCACCAGAAGCTCAGGGAGAGGCAGGGAACAGGTCCTGCCTCACAGCCTCAGAAGGAACCAATCCTGGCAGCCCCCCGATCCTGGGCTTCCGGGCTCCAGAGCAGTGAGACAATGCACTTGTGCAGTTTAGGGCCCCCAGCGTGTCACACGTTGCTACAGCAGCCCTCATAAACTTGGGCTTCTCTGCAAGGACTCAGCAGGAGTGAGCTGCCTTCTCTGCAAGGGGCAGGCCTTCTTTGCCAGCAATCTGGGTTTTCCCACCCCATTTCTGAATGTTCCCTGGCAGACCACAGGAGACAAGGAGGTCCCAGAGAGAGCAAGTCTTCCAGGCCAGACAGAGGCTGTGGCAGTCCCCAGCATCCTCATTCAGTCCTCATTCAGTCTTCCTGCCAACCTTAGAGGGGTTCCCATTTTACAGATGGGAAAACAGGAAGAGAGGTCTTTGTCTAGGGTGTGGCAGAGCTGGGATTCAGATCCAATTCCCTCTTCTTCCGGGCGAAAGATAGAACCACCATGCTCTCCTGTTTTCCAGGGGGCATGACAGTGGCAATCCAGGCAGAGCTGTCCTTGTTTCCTGGGAAGTTGCCCACAGCTGGTGCACTGAGTCCTCCTAAAGCCCTCCCAGAGCCAGGTACTGCCTGGGAAAAGCCACCAGCTGCCATCAGTGTAGCAGGGCCCACTAGGCTGAGACTGGCTGCCTGCCTCATCCCTGGATTTCACTTTCTGCAAAACCCCTGGGCCACAGGCGACATGCCCCTATTCCTCTGCAGAGAGAGAGGTCTTAAGAGGAATGCTGTGTCTTCAGTGGGCTCTGCGCCCTTTATTTCTCCCACTCTGCCCTTGCCAGCTCCTTCCCCAAACCCAGCCCCGGTTGGGTAGTCAGCCACCAAGTCTGATGTCCATAGAGCTGGGTTCAAATCCTGCTTTTGCTTCTGCTAGCTAGGTGGCCCTGGCTAAGTCATTATCACTCTGAGTCCTCATTACTTTATTGGTACGACAGGGGTAATTAGAGTACCCACTTTACAGGGCCGTTGAGGGGAGCAAATGAAAGGATGCGAGTATTGCGCTCAGCACAGCACTTCATGTCCGCATCTGTACAGTGCGGATGGAAACCCTCACCTCCAAGAGCTGTTGGAAGACTTGAATGAGGAAACGCATATGTTGCTGCCTGGTCACTGGTTGGAATTTACAAACAAACCAGCAGTATCTCCTGCTGCCAAGCTGCTCCCCAGCTTTCACAGAGCGGATCAAATAAAACAATGCAGGTGAAAGCCCCCGGCGCACGGCAGGTGCTCAGCCAGCGTCTGAGCCTGAACAAACAAGTCGAGTGTTTGCCTAAGACCGTGTGTATCCATGTGAGCGCTGCTTGTGTTGGTTCACCCACCCATGCTGCTTAGTGTGCATTTACTCAGGCAATCGATTAGGAAAGGGATCTTATCTCTCAGGAATGGTGAGGGGCCTCCCAGGCCGTGTCTTGCAGGGGCAAGACCTACTTGGCAGCAGCAGTCCCGATACAAACCTCAAAGGAGCCCTTTGGCATGGTTCTGGGCTGGGTATACAAAGCTTGTGGTGTTTTCTTTGCTTGTTTATTTGGCTTATAACCTTCTGGGATGTTCATCTGCTGGCTCTGTTCCCCCCACTCCACCCTGTGCGTGATGGGAGGGGACAGGGGAGGAGGTTGTCATCAGCTCATCTCTGTCCCCACTTCTCCAGAATCTCCTTGGGTGGGTAGCTGGTCTCCTGTCTGATGGGATCTGGGAGTCGGAAGTTTCCTTAGTTGATAGATGGGGATACTGAGGCCCATGAAAGGCAGTCACAGCTAATGAGAAACCAAGGCAGCACGCAAGCCCAGGGCTTCTGATCCCACAAGAGAGAACACGGCTGGACAGAAAGAAAGGCTTACTGACTGACCCGAGGCAAAATTTGAACAGAGACCTCTAGGAGAGTTGCAGTAGGATACCTTTGTGGTTGGAGACAGTTTTCTCACTGAGGCTTAGAATACGAAGAAAACCAAAGCTGGGAGGTGAGGCAACTTGCCCAGGGTCCCAGAGCCACTGGGCTGTGGCAGCAGAGTCTTGGAAGGCAGGTCTCTCCTGGACAGCAGCTGGGCGTGTGGGCTTGCCTGGGACGTGCTGCTGCTGGGGGTGGCCTATGCTGGCCGGGGGCTCTCCTTTCTGTTCCCCAAATGGTCAAGTGTGGGTATGTGTGCTTGGCTGGTGGAGTCCGAGTGGGTTGGCCTCACTCCCAGGTTCACCTGGCATTGAGTCTCCACAGCCAGCCCCTTCCCAGTGGCCTTCGACGCTATTCCTGGAGTCCCCTTGCTTGCTTTTGAACCCATGCCTTTTCTTTCCAGTTCCATGGACGAAACCATGACCTGAAGTCCACCCTCTCCCCTGTCAATGCTGTAAGGAGATCACTACCATCTTGTCAGTGTGAGCACTGCCAACCCTCCCCTGGTTCTTGCTGCTTGTGATGTAAATCCATTTTAACTAGCTCATAGCAGAACTGCAGAGGGTGCACTGACTTCTTCTCTACCCCAAGGGCAGAAGACGGTGAAGGGAGCTAACACAGTGCTTGGCACAAGTGAGTGCTCAATAGCCATCTGGCCTCTGCCACCCTTTATGTCTTCGTCTCCTGCCTTTCTCTTCTGGGCTCCCTGGGCTTCTGCCTCACTGGCCTCCCCACTGTTGCTAGGCAACACCAACCTTGTTCCTACCCCAGGGCCTTTGCATTGTGTTTCCTGAGGCTGGTACACACTTCCAAGCTGAGCTCTTCAAGTTTGCTGTCTCCTTCTTGTCACTTAGGGCTCAACTCAAATGTCACCTACTCAAATCACCTTCCCTGACCTCCCAGACTAAGGTCACAGCTGCCAGCCCTGGTGGCTATCATATCACCCTGTTTTATTTTCTTCATGGCATTTATTACTTTCTGAAATTATTAATGTTTAGAATCTCTTTCCTCCCCCTATATGTTTAGCTCCAATATGACAGAGGCCTTGACTCTCTCATCTACTGCTATGACCCCATACGAGGAACCATGCACGGTATGCAGGAGGCAATCTCTAAGTATTAACTGGACACGCAAATGAGCAAATGCAGAAGTTCTGAGTATACAGTGTCAAGTCTGAAGTAGCTGGCCTTGCTGGCAAGACGTTTCTTTGAAATCTTATGGTTTATCTTTAAACGTCACATGAATTTTGCATGGTCATGCATTATCTCCATGTTTGTTTTAATTTTTAGAAATGGGTTTTTGCCTCCATAAAGATGAGTAAAATGAAGGCTCTTGGAGGGTGCATTTCACTTCTCCTGTAGCCTTGTGAACTCCTGCACTATGTTGGAGAATCACAGATCTGGCCCACATGCTGGCAAAGTGCACAGACTCTGTGCATGACATGTTATAGGGAAACAGTCCTTCCTGCCCACTGCCCATGGGGTGTAGACTGAACCAACCATTTAGGAGAGCAATTTGGCGCATCCAATAAAATGGAAAATGTACATATTCAAAACCATAGTAGATTGCAAAAAATGGCCCCAATTCCTCCCCTCCCTGTGTTCATACCCTTTGCAATGTGACTTGACACTCTTCCTATCAAGAAGTGAGTTTTCCAGTCTGAACAATAATGAGACCTCCACTCTACAAAAAATTTAAAAATTAGCCAAGCGTGGTGGTGAGCACCTGTAGTCCCAGCTACTCGGGAGGCTGGGGTGGGAGGATCACTTGAGCCCAGGAGGCAAACTTGGATTTTATTTTCGCATCTGTTGAATCTGTGTAGTCTCCTGACCTGCTTTGGCTGATAGAATGGAGCATGAGTGATGGTGAGCCAGTTCTAAGCCCAGACTTCAAGAAGCCGTGAGTAATTCCACCCTCTCTCAGGCCCCTGTCCTCCCACGAGAATGAACCCAAGCCAGTCTGATTGAGGAAGAGAAGCCACATAAAGCAGAGATGAGTTCCCAGCTAAGGCCATCCAAGACCAGCCAGCCCTGAACACATAAGTAACACTCAGCTATGATCAGTTAAGCTGAGGTCAGATCAGCAGAACTACCCAACCAACCAGTTGACTGATGAGAATAAATGATTGTTGTTTTAAGCCATTAAATCTTGAGTTGTTTGTTACACAGTATTGTTGTGGCAATAGATAACTGATACAAAACCTTGATGGTTCCACTCCTTGGAATCTGCCTTGAGAAACACACACATATCAGCAAAGGAAGCAAGGACAAGGATGTTTGCTGCACCACTGCAACAACGAAACACCACAAGCAAACCTAGTATCCAGCAGTAGGAAAATTGATGCATAAACTATGATTCATCCTTACGATGGAATTCTAACCAACAAAAAGAACAAGGCAGATCAACATGTACTGACATGACAAGACCTCTAAGAGAGTTTGATGATTGGGAAAAGCAAGCTGAAGAATGATTTGTACAGCATTTTATCATGCATGTAAGAACGCACCCATAAAAACACATACTGGATATTTATGATGGGGGGGGACATGTCTGCAAATATAAAGAAGGGGCTGGGTGTGGTAGCTCACGCCTGTAATCCCAGCACTTTGGGAGGCCGAGGCAGGCAGATCGCTTGAGCTCAGGAGTTCAAGACTAGCTTGGGCAACATGGCAAAACCCTGTCTCCACAAAAAAAAAAAAAAAAAAAAAAATTAAATTAGTTGGACGTGGGGGCACGCATTTGTGGTCCCAACTACTTGGGAGGCTGAGGTGGGAGGATCGCTTGAGCCTGGGAGCTGGAAGTTGCAGTGAGCTGTGATCGCACCACTGCACTCCAGCTTAGGCCATAGAGCAAGACCCTGTCTCAAAAAAATAAAAATAAAGAAGGATCTCTGAGAAGAAACAAAAGGTTATAAAGGGATCCCTCAGTGCAGTCACGGGAGTCTCAAGTCTTACACAAGACATTTTTCCTATTCTTGCAAGATGAATACATTTATGTATATTACTCATGTAATAAACCATTCCGGTTTTAAAAGTTAGGTTAGGAGAGGCAGGGATAATGGCATATGATCCTCTAATCCCCTCCCAAATTTCCAAGGTCTTCTCAAGGGAGTGTCAAGGCCTTGGTTCAAGACTCCCCACATTTCATTTTCAAAATCCCATATGAGATGCAAGCCTGTGAAAAGATACTTAACATTATTAATCACCAGAGAAATGCAAATTGAAACCACAGTAAGATACCTACTAACCCCTACTAACCACATGGCTAAAATTTTAAAGATTTCCAATATCAAGTGATGGCAAGGATATGGAGTAACTAGAACTCTTAGACATTGCTGATGGGAGTGTAAAATGGTACAACCTCTTTGGGAAAAGTTCTGGAAGTTCCTTATAAAACCAAACATACATTTATAATATGCACCAATAACTCCACTGATATTTACTCTCCCGGTATTTGCTCAAGAGAAATGAGAGCGTATGTTCACCCAAAGACTGGAAACAACCTAAAATGGTTATTAGTAAATGAATGGATAAATTGTGTCATGTCCACATAAATGCAATACAACTTGGCACTAAAAATGAATGGACCCGGCCAGGTGTGATGGCTCATGCCTGTTATCTCAGCACTTTGGGAGGCCCAGGGGGGCGGATCACTTAAGATTGGGAGTTCGAGACCAGCCTGGCCAATGTGGTGAAACCCTGTCTCTACTAAGAATACAAAAATTAACCGCATGTGGTGCTGCACGCCTGTTGTCCCAGCTACTAAAAATACAAAACTTAGCCAGGTGTGGTGGTGGGTCCCTATAATCCCAGCTACTGGGGAGGCTGAGGCAGGAGAACTGCTTGAACCTGGGAGACGGAGGTTGCAGTGAGTCGAGATCGCGCCACTGCACTCCAGACTGGGCGACAAAGCAAGACTCCATCTCAAAAGAAAAAAAAAAAAACAAATGGACCTGTGATTCACTCAACAATGTAGGTGAATCTAGAAACATTTTGTCACATGAAAGTAGTCTGATGCAAAAGAGTCCATCCTAGATGATTTCATTTATATAAAATTTTAGAAAAGGTGAAACCAACACATAGTGACAGAAGGCATATTGGTGATTAGTTAGGGCAGAGTGGGTATTGACAGATGGGGCAAGAGGAAAAGTTATTGGAGAGATTCTAAATCTTGATGGGGGTGGTGATTTTTTGGTTTTATGAGTTTTGTAGGTTTTTAGTAGGTTTATCCAAACTGTGAATTTTATTGTACGTAGATCATAGCTCAATAAAGCTGAGAGCATGCAAAAGACTTTATTCCTTCCAGCCAGGTCCATGGGTCCCAGCACTGCTGCCTCCTTAACTGGTTGCAAAACAGAAACCGGCACTCTCTCTCCTCTCTCCTTTCTCAGGCTCCTAGGCCAGTCTCCCAAGACAGTGAGTAATTAGCCGTGAAAGAGTCTTGGATGTGAAGCCAAAAACAACAGCAGTGTCACATCAGATGCTGAAACATCTCCAGCTAAGAGCTGAGCTCAGCCCCCACCCGCCCCCTCCACCCCCAGCCGCAGCCACCAGCAGAAGGAAAACAGCCCCGTGCCTCTGAGTACAACCAGGGCTGCCTTTCTCCACCGTGTCTGCCATTCTGGTCTCGTGCCGCAGAAGGCATTGCTAGATGATTGCTGTCATGGCTCATACTAACAATAAATAGGTCCTTGGGGACCCGCCACCCAAACTCCTTGTACCGGGAACAGCGGCAGGCCCTTTCCATATTCCACTTCATTCTCCCCTCCTGGCGTGCCTCAAGGAACAACCACTGTCCCCACATTACAGGTGAGGAAGCCGAGGCTCTGAAACATGACTGAGCCAAGTGGCCAGAATCTCGAGCGGCCTGACTGCCTCCTGCCCCAGCCCCTGGAGGCCTCGAGTCCTCTTTTACAGGAATGCCCCCCACCCCCAGCCCAGTTCATTCCAACAGCCTCCAAGCTCTCCCTTCTCCATCCCTCCCTGCGGTCTGAGCCCTGCTTTCCCAGTGTGGAAGGGGAACTGGGTGGGGTAAGGCAGCTCTGTTTTCTCACGAAAAGGTCCCTCTCGAGGGCGGAGGCCCTTGAGGAAGAAGGAAAGGCTGTGGGGATTGATGGGCCCCTGGAGGACTGTCTTGGGGGGTGGGTGTCTGCAAGTCCAGAGGCACATCCTGTCCCCTTTCAGGGGCCCCTGGTGTGGGGTCTGGAAGTGAGTGGCGGGTGCAGGCTGTGGTCTTCCTGCTAAGCCACTAGGGCTACTGGGGCGATAGCCTCCAGAGCCTGCTTACAGCTGGTCTACTCAGCCTCCAGTCCAAGCCGCTGAGCACAGATCTCGGGGCCCTGCACGTTCTGGGCCTTGCCTCCTGACATCTGAGATGAAAACGAGCCCTCCAGGAGGCTCCATATGATGTGCCCCTGTGACCTGCATTGTCTGGAGGCAGTAGACCCAGTGGTTGGTAACCAGGAGTGGAAATCTGAACAGTGCCTCCTGTGTGTCCCTGGGCAACTTGCTCAACCTCACTGATCTCTGAAAATGGGCACGATAATAGGACCTGGGTGGGTGAGAGTACACCACAGGACCACACGTGCCTTTCGTGGCCCACACTGGTCCTTCTGCCTGGAATTATTTTCCACTTGTCAGGTGCTTCTTCACCCCAACAAGGCTCAGTCAAGTGTGTTCTTCTCTGGGAAGCTGCAGACATCTGACCCCAGGCCACAGAGTCATACCCAGTCTGGCTCCCACAGCCCTCCCAGGCTGTCTGGTGTCAGTGCAGTGTTGTGGATGGGAACACACCTCTACCATGTTGAGCTGCTCTGAGGTTTAAATGTGTTACTGCTAACTGGGATCTTGGAACAACTCCTGGTGCATAGTGAGTACTCGGCAAAATGTGATGTCTCTTTATTATCTTAGCAAGTTTTGTCCTGGGTGAAAGTTGTCTGCCCTCCTCACCGGCCTGCAGACTCTTCTAGGGCAGGATGGGGTTTGGTTCCTGTCTGCATCTGGTGAATCCCCTGACACACATTAGGTATCTTTACTCAAGAGAAGAGGGGCTTGCCTTTGGGATGGGGATGATGAAACTCAGCAGCCTTTGCAGGGTTTGTGATTTAGCCTGTGTCATTTTTGTGTGTCAGCGTAACTCTGGCTTGGCTTAGCTCTGTCAGACTCTAGGGGATAAGAAGAGCAGAGCATGAACCTGAAAACACACCCCAACCCCAAATTAGTTCTGTTTCCAGGACACACACAGGACAGACTGGAATAAATACTGGTGGTTTATCACAGGAAGGCTGGCCTCAGCTTGGGAGAGTGAGCGTGCACGCATACACAGCCAGCTGATTTATTGTGACCCGAGCCAAGCACTGAACAGAGCGAGGCCATTTATCTACTTGGTTGGAGGAGAGGTCAAGAGAGAGAAGTCAGTGATTAAGCTAAATAGTTCAGTGCCTTTGTTAACTCCTGGGGCGTCTCCTCTCCGCGGCTTGTGTTCCCAGGGAATACTGTCATGAGCTCCACAGGGAAGACTGGACTGCTTCTTGGGGAGACAGCCCTGGCTCCAGGGAGCAGCGTGACCAAGGACATTCTCAGCCTCTTGGGGTTGCCAAAAGGGAGCAAAAGCAGGAGGAGGGAGGCGGGGAGCTGGGAGGAACCCTTCATCGTGGAAGTCCTGCTGCCAATGCGGGGCTACAGTCCCAGTCTCTCCCGCCACCAGACCCTGGTCAGGAGGCATCACAGAGAGGCTCCCTTCTCCCGCCTTCATTCAGGGCTCTGCTCAAACAGCCCATTTGCAATAGGACTTCCTGCAGCGTCCTAGTTAAATACCCCCACCCATCCCTTCCCCTGCTTTATTTTTCTTCATGGTGCTCAGCACCCTGACATATCTATGTCTGTTTTTGTTTACTTATTGTTGGGTCTGTTTTTGAATGAACTGCTATGTCTCTGGTGTAAAGTCCAACGTGTGGCAGATTGTAGGTGCTCAACAAATATCTATTCAGTGAATGAAGAATTGTCGCTAATAGTTTATGACTGCTGAATGTGTGCCTAGATAAGCTTTGTAGATCTCCATGTATATAACACCTCAACAGTACCATGCTGTACATACTGTCCTTAGGCTCAGAGAGGTGAAGTGGCTTGCCCATGGCCACACAGCTGGAACCAGATTCAAACCCACCTGGCACCAGGGCCTGAGCTCTCAGCCGCTCTCCCAAGAGAGGACATGGCCACAGACTTGTTTAGAGAAGGATTAGTCATGCCCCAGCCCAAGGCATCCTAGGAAAAGGGACCCTTGAACTGAAAAGGAATACAAAAAGCAAAGTATAGAAAATTTTTTTCTAACAGTGAGATGACTTGGTTGACTAAAGAGGAAGCTAAATATCCTAAATATTGAAGGCAAATTCCAGCCAGGCGCAGTGGCTCACACCTGTAATCCAGCACTTTGGGAGGCTGAGGCAGGTGGATCACAAGGTTAGGAGATCGAGATCAGCCTGAAACCCCATCTCTACTAAAAATACAAAAATTAGCCGGGCATGGTGGCACACGTCTGTAGTCCCAGCTACTCGGGAGGCTGAGGCAGGAAAATCCAGGAGGCAGAGGTTGCAGAGAGCCAAGATCGCGCCACCTCACTCCAGCCTGGCGACAGAGTGTGACCATCTCAAAAAAAAAAAAAAAAAAAAAAAAAGAAGCAAATTCCACCTGAAATGGAATTACCACTGTTTATTGAAAACTGCTGTGTGCCAGGCATCAGCCAAGAGCTTCCCGTCCGTGACCCTGTTTAATCTTCCTGATAACCCCCAGCAGCACATTCCGTTATTATTACCATTGTAATAATAGCATGGCAGAGGAAGGCTTAGCTGTTTTCCTAGGGTCGCTGTATTAGTCAGGGTTCTCTAGAGGGACAGAACTAATGGAATAGATATACATAAAAAGGGGAGTTTATTAGGTATTAACTCACGTGATCACAAGGTCCCACAATAGGCCATCTGCAGGCTGAGAGCCAGTCTGAGTTCCAAAACTGGAGAACTTGGAGTCTGATGTTCGAGGGCAGGAAGCATCCAGCATGGGAGAAAGATGTAGGCTGGGAGGCTAGGTCAGTCTCTCTTTTCACAATTTTTTTGCCTGCTTCTATTCTAGCTGCTCTGGCAGCTGATTAGATGGTGCCCACCCAGATTAAGGGTGGGTCTGCCTTTCCCAGCCTGCTGACTCCAACGTTAATCTCCTTTGGCAACACCCTCACAGACACTCCCAGGATCAATACTTTGTATTCTTCAATCCAATCAAGTTGACACTCAGTATTAACCATCACAGCCAGTAAGTTAGTGAGCAGCCCGTCTCATTCCAGAGCCTGGGTCATCTCCTCTTTAACCTGCTGCTTTCATGCCTTGTTCTATTAGACAGAAAGTTGTAAGCTCCCAAATTGTACCATGCATTTGGCAAGGGGAGAGTTGGGGTCTGGCTTATCTTTCTATTCTCAGTGCAACGCTGGCTACAGGTGGGTGCTCAGTGAGGGTTTGCCGACTGGCTGGATGAGTGAATGGAGGAGGAATGTGAGTGAAAGAGGGAGTGGTTTTCAACTTAATCTAAAGACATTGTCTCTGGAACACTGAGGCCTAGACCCCTAGAACACTCTCAAGAACACCGCCTCAGAAGCCCACATGCGGCTCGCTAAGTGTTCAGATTCCTGGACGCCATGGCAGCCTCTCGTCCGAAGACCCGAAGCCTAGAAAACTGCATTGCCAGGAGATTCTGATGTTCACCGAAGTTCGAGACCTGCAGCTCGAAGCTTGGCTCAAATATCCCCACTGAACTGGGGCCCCTTTCATACGGAGTCCCTGGGTGCTGCTGACTGGCATCTGCTGTCTGCATAAACGAAGGCCAGCTGTTGGCGGTCCAGGGAAAAGTGAGAGAGATTACCAAGGGTGAGGAAGATGACTTATTAGGAAAGATGGAAGGAACCGACAGGCAGCATTTGCATGAGGAAAAACAGGAGCCACACATAAATCTTGAGGGCCAGCTTGCAGCCGACGAGGGAGAGACATTATACATCCTTGTGCACAGGAATAACAGGGCCTAATGGGGGCAGGGATTATACGTGAGAAACTCGAATTCTGTGCCAGGGAGACATTTATAACGGGCGACTTAAGCTGCTAGCCCATTATGATTTTGCAACAAGATTCATCAACTCTGGGCCTGGAAGACCTTTATGGAATATCTCATCCATTTGTATTCAAGCTTTTAAAAGGTTGTTAGAAGCAACAGATTTCTTCGTTCAAATGAAATTTTTTACATGATCCAAACATATAAGGCAAATGAAAATGAAAATGCTCAGTCCGCCACTCCTCCGGGGCATCTCCACAGAATTCCAGGGCCCCAAGGGATGCAGCGTGAGAGCCACTGATCCTCACTGGTGGATCCTCATTTTGGTCCTCATTTTGCATAAGGAGAAACTGAGGCTCCAAATAGAGATGGGACTTGCCCCAAGGCACACAGTGAATTGGTAGCATTATCAGAAGCAGCCTGGGCTGCTGAGGGCTCAGGGTGGACAGATAAGTCTCCTGCCTCAGAGGAGGGCCCAGGCAAATTGCGGAGGCAAAAATAACAAGTAAAAACAGCGAACACACACAGAGCGCTTTCTCTGTGCTGGGTTCTGTTTTCAGTCCTTGATTTGCATGATGTGGCTTCATCCTCACTACAGCCCTGTGGTGACTCCTGTTTTTAGGGTGAAGAAACAAAGCACTGAGAGGTTGGACACTGTAAATGAGGTCACACAACTAAAAGAAGTAGAGAGGGAATTGGAAACGAGGCTGAGGGGCTGCAGAACACATCCTTTCCCTACCCCTCCAGCCTGCTACCCCCAAGAGCACAGAGGTTCTAAGTTGGAATTGCTCTTGCCTGCTTCACATCATCCTCCCCAGAGAAGCCAGACTGTTGTTTTTAAAACACAAAGCTGGCTGGGCGCGGTGGCTCACGCCTGTAATCCCAGCATTTTGGGAGGCCGAGGCCGGTGGACCACCTGAGGTCAGGAGTTCGAGACCAGCCTGGCCAACATGGTGAAACCCCGTCTGTACTAAAAATACAGAAAATTAGCCAGGTGTGGTGGTGTGCACCTGTAATCCCAGCTACTCAGCAGGCTGAGGCAGGAGAATCACTTGAACCCGGAAGGTGGAGATTGTAGTCAGCCAAGATCGTGCCCTTGCACTCCAGCCTGGGCAACAAGAGCAAAACTCCATCTCAAAAATAAAAAAATAAAAATAAAACGACAAATCTGATATGGAGCCCCTCTCCTGCTCAAGTACCTTCAGTGGCTCCCCACTGCCCCTTAAGATACCCCTTCAGCCTCATGTCAATGTACTGCCCCACTCCTTTCTGGATTCCAGCCACACCAGCCTTCCTGGTTCTTTTTAGCCTCCCCACCTTTGTATATATATATAGCAGTGGTCTCCACATTTTGTTGGCAAGCACCACATTCATAGAATTATGTTCAGCACACCCCCAATACTGGTATACTTTTTATCTTCAAAAGTATCTACCTGTACTTCCGTGCTAACATATTGCATACGTTTAAAGTATACTTCAATAGTTGAAATGAATGAAAGGCAAGATAAAAAATAGACATATAAGGCAAATGAAAATGAAAATGCTCAGTCTACCACTCCCCCTGGGGCATCTCCACAGAATTCCAGGGTCCCAAGGAACCCAGTGTGAGAACCACTGACCCTCATTGGTGGATCCTCATTTTGATCCTTTTATTGTTTATCAAGATTTTTAAAAATTTAGTGATTTCTTCCTGTACCCCAAGGAATTACCTTGCACATTCCCTGGGGTGCCCATGGTCACATTCGAGGCTCCTGGTCTATGCTATCCCTAGGCTGGGGCACCTGTCTGAAGCCACTGCTTCCGACCTTGGTAACCATCATTCTTCCTTCGGATCCGGGCAGTCACCTCGCTTCTTCCAAGAAGGCTCCTCTGCTCCAGGGCACCCTGAGTATCTTCCAGCCCTGGTCTCTCTCGTAATCATTTAATGGAGTCTTTTAAATCAATGGTTGCATCTGTCCCCCATCCAGACTGTGTGTGCCCTCCAGGAGGGCCAGGCTGGGGGCGGTTTTTTGTGTGACCCAGCACCCATTAATCAGGAGCTAACGCCATTTGTTGACTGATTAGGCGACTAGCACAGGGCTCGGTACCTCATGGGTGATCTAAACTCTAGTCCAGTGGTTTTCACACTTGGTCAGTCAGCAGAATCACCAGGGGTTCCTTACAACACAGACTGCCAGGTCCCACCCCAGGGTTTCTGATTCAGTAGGTGTCATGGGCTGAATTGCATCTCCCACAAAAAAATTCACATGTTGAAGCCCTAGCCTCCAGTACCTCAGAATGTGATTGTATTTGGACATAGGGCCTTTAAAGAAGTAAATGAGGTAAAATGAAGTCACTTGGGTGGGCCCTAATCCAATATGACTGGTGTTCTTATAAGAAGAGGAGATCAGGACACAGTGAGCCACAAGACACAGAGGGATGACCACCTGAGACACAGCAGGAAGGTGGCCATCTGCAGGCCAAGCAGAGAGGCCTCTGAAGAAACCAACCCGGGCTAGGTGTGGTGGCTCACGCCTGTAATCCCAGCACTCTGGAAGGCCAAGATGGGTGGATCACGAGGTCAGGATATCGAGACCATCCTGACCAATATGGTGAAACCCCATCTCTACTAAAATACAAAAAAAAATTAGCCAGGCATGGTGGCACACGCCTGTAGTCCCAGCTACTTGGGAGGCTGAGGCAAGGGAATCACTTGAACCCGGGAGATGGAGGTTGTAGTGAGCCAAGATCGTGCCACTACACTCCAGCCTGGTGACAGAGCAAGATTCTGTCTCAAAAAAAAAAAAAAAAAAAAAAAGGAAGAAAGAAAGAAACCAACCTGGGCAGCACCTTGGTCTCATACTTTTAACCTCCAGAACGAAGAGAAAAGAAGTCTCTATTGTTTAAGCCACCCAAACTATGGGACTTTGTTGTGGCAGCCCTAGCAAATTATTACAGTCGGTCTGGCATGGGGGCTGGAATGTTGCATTTCTGACAAGCATGTGGATGGCACTGATGCCACTGGTGCAGGGACTACACTCTGAGAACCACTGCTCTGGCCTCTGAGTGACGGGGAAGGAGGGGCTGAAGAATTAGCGAAGCCTGGAGGGGTAGAGGGGAAGGTTGCTGGCCAAGAATGCTGCCCTGGCATTTCCTGGGCTCCAGGGAGCAAGCTCTGCCGGGTGGGAGTGAGCCCTGGTATCAGCCGAGGTGTTCCGAGTTGTTACTCACTCTCCCTGCTCTTGGCTGGGGACCCTGGGAAGGAAGGGCTGGGAGTGGGGGGGTCTCCCCAGATATCAGATCTTCCTGCTGGGGACTCTGGGGCCCAGTCAAAGGGAAGTCAGCTTGCCCAGTCTCTTCTCAAAGAGCAAGGCAGTGCCGGGCAGGCAGAGGCGGGAGGAAGCCGGCAGGTTGATGGAGTCCTCAGCTCATGCTGAGAAGATGTAATTTTTTCTCCCAAAGCTCTGAGTGAGTCTGTCTACTCATAGGGTCTACTCATAGGGTGTTATCTTGGTGGGCTTAACAGTCAGTCAAGGAAAAGACTCTCACCCAACTGTCCATGACAATCAGATTCTTCCCCAACGAGAGAGAGAGAACCAAAGCCAGCACCACTTGTGTTGGTTGGATTCCCCTAGATCTTGGATGCACAGTTGAAATCCTTTCCCACCAAGGAAGCCCCTCTCCAGTCCAGCACATGAGGCCATGCCCTCCACGTTTTTCAGTTCACAGAGCTTATCCAGTCTCCCACCCCAGATGACACAAGCCAGGACTGTTTTGGTTGCAAGTGGCAGAAGTCCAACTCCAGATAGCTATAGCCCAAATGGGCCTTTATTGGCTCCCAGGACTGAAAAGGCCAAGGGCAGAGCTGGCCTCAGGGGCCCTACCGTGCTGTCAGGAAGGGCCTCTCTGCGTGTGGCTCTGCTCTCTGTGGGGCTCTAGTCTCAGGAGGCCCTCCCCACAGGGGCAAGATGGCCGGCAGCAGCACCCAAGACCTCACTGTGCCAGCTCAGCCTCCCCAGCAGATAGAGCCCTCTGCCCCAGCCTCCAGAGGGGCGGCCCTCTGAGTGGCCAAGCCTGGGTCATGGAGCAGAGGAAGGTGTTTCCCCAAAGGGAGGAGAGGCTAATGGGCAGAAACATAAAGACACACTCTCCAGGGACTTAATCGGGCTTCCTGGCCCCACTCCTCTTTGCCATGTGACCTTGGACCAGTCACTTCCTGTCCTGAACCTCAATTTCTTAATCAGCAAAACGGGATGACCTCCCACCTGTGAGGAATGCTTGAAAGCATTCGATGAGTTAAGGTGCATGAATTGCCTCGCACAGCACCTGGCATGCAGGGGGCACCAGGCCTCTGCCCCACTCCCCGCCGTGTGCATCCATACCCAGGCAAGGATGCTCCCAGCATGCGGATGAGCTGCTCCTTAAACAGCGATTTAATTACACTTTCCTCCTCACAGGCATCTCTGCCTGTGAACTGTTCCAGCTGCCGTCTCTCCTAGCACTCTCCTGAGACTATGAAGCTCTAAGTGGAAGCCCCTAGAGACAGGTGACGGCAATAAGTATTCATTCAACACACGTTCCCCAGCCCCATTAGGAGCTCAGAAGTGTCCTGGGCACTGTGGACGCAGCCGAGAGGAAGGCTGACCCAGGCCCTGCCCTCATGGGGTTTGCGCTCACCCACGGATGTGCCCCTCACCGTGCCAGCCTGTGTGCAGGCCATCTCCGTCCTCCTAGCAAACATGAAGTTAATGTTATCTCATTGGCTCCTTTGAGTTTCCTTGTGCTCATTTCACAGAGGAGGAAACTCAGGCTTGCAGGCGGCCGGGGGCAGGGGCGAAATCCCCTCCTGTAAGTTAATCATTCAGCAAGTGACAGGCAGAAATAAGACACTTCACTACTTCACTCTTCCTTCCTGGACAAAGCCTGAGTCAGCCTCCATGCAGAACTCAATGAAGGTTAATTACAGTGACAGCTCCTGTAGAAATCAAACAGGCCATCTCCCAGGAAGCTACAAGAGAGGAAAAAAAAAAATCCTTGTGCAAAGTCAACGCAGGGTCTGGGAAGAGCCGTGTTGAGTCCATACATGGAAATCCACATCTACCAGGATGGGCCGCCCCAGAGGCAGGTGAGAAGCCCCCAGCAGGCGCCCAGTATCGGGGGAACCGAGCAATTCAAACTGCGACCAAGAAGCTGAGAGCAGACAGGCCGTGTTGAAACACCTGGCTGAGCTGCCATCAGGCCCAAAGCTGCCCTTTGGGAAAGTCCTGGGGTCCAGGGGAAGGCCACGCAGTCCCTAACACAGCCCACCAGCAGCCACAAGCCTGGTCCATAAGAAGGCCTGGACAAGATCATGCCACTGCTCCAATCCCTGCGTAGTTTTACGAGGACTGAAGAGCTAACTGGCTAGTCCAAGGCAGAGACTAGCAGTCAGCGTGACTTTGTAACCCAACAGAGCATTCCTGGCTATAGGACTTGGGGCAATTGATTTCTTCTCTGAGACTCAGTGTTATCGTCTGCAAAGTGGGGATGCCTAATACCTGCCTTAGAGAGTTAGGAATAAATGAGGCAACAGTGCAGCCACTCTACACGTTATACCACACAATCCATGCAATTAGGGGTTGAAATTCTCAGTGGCACACAAAGAAACTGAGTTTCTGGCAGGCCAGTCCCTTGCACAGTCACACAGCTGGTCAATGGCAGATACAGTTTTGGAACCCCGATCTGTCTGAGTCCACAGCCCAGCTCTGCCCACCTCACCCAACACACAGCAGGTCCTCACTATGTGCCAGGTGCTTTCTCTGCATACTTCCATTCTGGCGGTTTCCAGTTTAATCCTGCACATGTCCCGCTGGGGTATTTGTTCTGAAAGTGTCGGCTGTGTTTGCTTCCTGGTATGCCGTGGAAGACTTGGGAATTCAAATATACTTGTGAAATCCAAACAGATGCATTTATTAATGGCCCACAATCAGGCAGAGCCTATTCGCTGAACAAACAGACAATACAAGGCCTTCCTCCAGGCACAGAAGAAACAAAAGGCTCTTTCTAGCTGTCAGAGGCTGGGCGGCAGCTCAGCTCTTGGAGGAGATGACAGGCATCCTCGGTGGATAGCCGTGGCTCATCCATCTGTACAAGACACAGGATCTGGATAGCGAAGTTCTCATCGTACTTCCCACTCACCACACTCTCTCTGAAGCTACTCACACACGCTGTTGGCTTACCCTGCTCAGGTGTGAGGGCATCAGAGGTCCGGTGTGTGCAGCAGCCTTACAGCTGGCAAGGCCCAGAGAGTGAGGGTACCAGGGGACAAAGAAGAGAAGGGCTGGAGGACCAACTCCCCTTCCCAAATATAGTACAAGCGGCTCCATAGAATCAAGCCCTTCACCTCTTGCAGGTAAGGGACTGCACGTTAAGTGCCAGGAGGAAGGCAGAAATGGAGCTGACCTGGGCCCAGCTTTCGAGGAGCACAAGGCTGATGTGCTGCCTCAGTTTCCCCTGAGTGATCAATTTTTGGGATGCCTAAGGCAAAATTACAGAAATATCAGGCCTTCAGCAAGTTCAAGGTTTTTTGGCCATGCAACTTCTCTTTTCCTCCCGGTGGTTCCTGACAAACACTCCAAGCCTGGCTCCCTTTGCAGGGGATATCATGCTGCCGACACAGTTTGAAATAATGGCATTCACCTTCCCAGGCTGCAGGGGCAGGAATTTAAGTGGCCAGTCTCCAGCTTAACCCTTGAAGGTTCCCTGGTGTCCCTGCAGACCTGGGTTCAAATCCCAGCTCTGCCCCTTCCTCCCTGATGACTGTGGGCAGTTCACGTAGTTCACATCGCATTGCTGAGCCTCCGTGTCTGCACCTGTAGCATGGGGATTGTGATAACAGTGCCTCGAAGGCTTGGTGGGGACAGATGACATCATGTGCAAAGGGCCTGGAGCAGGGCAGTCATCAGATGAATGCAGCTCTTTAGGACCACTGCCCAAAGCCCATCTTCAGTGAAAAGCGCACCCTTGTCTCAGGCAGACAGCGAGAACTTGGATTGAAGACACCCACATTTATGTCACTATCCTGGACCTCGCCCCAGAAATGGACTCACATATTTGATGATCTCCTGGACTCACACTTCATACGCACAAGGTTGATTTCTTGATTTTGCCCCCACCCCCTCCAAGCCTGCCCCTCTTTTGCCCCTCCCCATCTCAGGAAACGGTGCCTGCTCTGCCAGTTACTCTGGCCAAAAATCTTGAGACCATCTTTGATTTTCCTTGGCCACACTGTATCTAATTCTCAGCTCTACCTTCAACATGGAGCCAGAATCCAGCTACTTGCCACCACCTTTTCACACCTGACATGCTGCCCAAGCCCCCTTGCCTTTCTGGGGGATGGTTGAAAAGCCTCCCAACTGGTCTTTCTGCTTCTTCCTAAGACAACTTTTAGTTCTCTGCAGAGGAGCTACAGGGATCTGCATTAGTTTCTTGTGGCTGCTGTAACAAATTAACGCAAACTCGATGGTCTAAAACAACACACATTTATTCTCTTACAGCTCTGGAGGCTCAAAGCCCAAAAGCAGATTCACTGAATAAGGTCAAGACATCAGCAGAGTTGGTTCCTTCCAGTGGCTCTAGAGAGAATCTGGTCCTTGCTCTGTCTAGCTTCTGGAGACCACCTGCCTCAGCTCATGTCTCTCCATATCTTGCTTCTGCCATCACCTCCCCTCCTCCTCTGGACCAGCATCTCCTTTGCTTCCCTCTAATAAGGACACCTGTGGTTACATCAGTGGGTAATCTCCCCATCTCAGGGACTTTGACCTTCATCACGTCTGCAAAGTTCTTTTAGCCATATTCACGGTCTGGAGATTGGCTGTAGACGTCTTAGGGGTGCATTTTTCGGCCTACTTAAAATGTACATTGGGTCCTGTCTCTCCTCTGCTCATCCCCCACCCAGAAGCCCTCCATCTCAGAGTAAAAGCTAGAACCTTACAACAGCCCTCAAAGCCCTCTGCAATCTGAATCCCACACCTCTCTGACTTCGAATCCTGCCCCCTTGCCCTCGCTTACTCTGCTCGGGTCATGCCAGCCTCTTTGCTGTGCCTCATCTGTGCCAGATACACTCCTGCCACAGGACTGGCAGTCCCCTCTGCCCAGAATGCACGTCCCCCCAGTGCCCTCAAGGCTCAGTGCCTCTATCACTCCAGCCTCTACTCAAGTGACATCACTGCAGTGAGGACTTCCTAGGCCTCTCTGTAAAAAATAAAGCCTCCTGTAGCCCCTATCCCTCTCTGTTCCCCCATTCTGCTTTACTTTTGTTTTTAATCGTCGTCACCCTCTGAGATAGGTTTATTGGCTATTTGCCTCCCTACTAGGTTGTAAGCTTTTCAAGATCAGTAATTTTTTTCATTGCTGTATTCCCAGTGCTGAAATCAGTGCCTGACATGTAGTAGGTATGCCAATAAATACTTGTAGATGGATGCATCTGCGTGACCCAGACTCTCAAGCTCTGAAAGGATTGAACTCTAGCCATTGTATACTGTGTTGATCCCAAAACTCCCCCAGCACGTTGGCTGGAAGATCTCAATCCGAAGGTGAAAATGCAGTCGGCAATAGGATTTGGAATGTTACCGCCCCCATCTTGCTCCACCACTGGTTCCTGGATGGGCTCAATCCCAGACCAGGCGTAGAGCTAACAGCTGTGTTAGCTCTACGTCCTGGCCCCATTTGCCAGGACTAGTCTATGCCCTGCACGTGAATTAATTAGCTCATTTAATCCTCAGCACAGCTCTGGAAGGCAGGAGCTGTTGTGGTCATCCTCATGTTACAGATGATGAAAATTGAAGCGGGGACAGTTCCCCTGTGGGCTAAGGGCACACGATGCTGTGCTTTTCCCAGGGGCAGGCTCAAGCCTGGTGCCTCCCTGAATTCCCACCAAGAAGCCCAGGAAAGGGCAGAGGGTGGGTGTTTAGAACCTCAGAACAGCCGAGAAGAAAGGAACTTGCAGGTCCATCGAGCCCAACCACTCCTCCCAGACACCAGGCTGCCCTGCAAATGCTCAGGGGCCCCAGGTCAGGTAGGAAAGGTTGAGAGGCTGGGCCCTGAGGTGCTGGTCTCCAAGGGGTGCTCAGGCAGCCCTGGGGATGTGATGAGGTGGGGACAGGGGAGCACAGACTTCCTCTCAGGCAGGGACTGGAAGGGTTGGGAGGGATCCTTCTACAAACTCCTCTGGTTGGAGGTTAGACCCCACCCAGCATAGGTCTTCAAGATGTGAGCCTCTGTAACCACAGAGAGGCTTTCTGAAGGGACCAGGGACAGCAGGTGAACAATGGGGCTTTGTTTTGTGGCTCGGTGTCCAAGTGGGAGCTGGAGCCCAAATGCCAACCGCAGTACAGGAGAGGCTATAGCAGCCACCAGAAGGGCCCTGCCTTCCACGGCACAGGGAACACAGTCTGCTCAATATGTTGAATGGATATTTAAAGAGTTTGGGTTGGAAGGCATGACAATTCTTCTCCTGCCCAGACATCTGCGTGCTAACCCTGAATTCACAGTGGGCTCAGTCGCCCCATCAGGCAGTTGGCATCCTCTTCAGAGCCTCCTGGCGTTGCCAAGGACAATGTTATGGGTGTCAAGTAGGTTCCATCTGTCTGCATCTGGTGGGCAGCCAGCTGCACTAATAAAACTTCTCAGCCCCTGCCTGACCTGTAAGAATCTGAGCCAGATCAGTGTGACAAGGTCTCAGCTGATTTTGGTGGCTTTGGGAGGGTAGTGGGTAAATGGCTTTGTGGGGATAGTGGGTAAATTTGATGAAAATATGATGAATGAGTGAATGAATGAATGATATGTACCCAAGAAGAGCATCACGTTTCAGACCCAAATAGTGCCTATTCTCCCTGATATACTCCACTCTGTAGCTAAGACCTTCTAACATATGACCTCAAAGGTTAGTTTGCCTCTAGCTCAAAGCCTCCACCTCAATTAGAGGTAATCTCCTTGTTCATGATGATAACAACCATCTATTATTCATAACCCACCTTCCAAATCCTATACCGAGCATTTACTAGCCAGTATTCTCAGTCGTGTCAACAGCCTTCTGTAGTGGGTATTGCTAATCTTACTTCACAGATAAGGAAGCCAACATAAAGAGAAGGAAAGCCCAAGGACACACAGCTTTGAAGTGACAGACCCAGGAGAGGAGTGAACCTGGTCCTTCCAGCTCAAGACATTGCATTGTTCACCACTCCGCTCAGGCACTGCAAACCAGAGGCCTGGCCACAGCTTGCCCAAGAACTCATGTGCTTATTTATCTGGCTGGTAATGGTCTGCACATGCATGCTGTGTGCACGTGTGCACACACCTACACACACACCCCTCAGGAGCATAAGCTCCATGCTAATGAGAACTTCGCATGTCTTGTTGCTGGCACATGACTCAAATATGTGCTTGTTACTGACTGAATGCCTATACCCCTCCCCCAGACTCATGCTGAAGCCTTAACCCCCGTGGTGAGTGTATTTGCAGACAGGGCCTTTAGTAAATAGGTAAGGTTGAATGAGGTCACGGGGGTGGGGTCCTGATCCAATAGGATTAGTGTCTTCATCAGCAGAGACACTAGAGAGCTCACTGCCCTCCCTCCACGCATGCAGAGAGAAGAGTCCAAGTGAGGACATAGCCAGAAGGTGGCCATCTGCAAGCCAGGAAGGGAGCCCTCACCAGAACCCAGCCCAGACCTTGACCTGAGACTTCTAGCCTTCAGAACTGTGAAAAAATACGTTTCTGTTGTTTAAGCCACCCTGTCCATGGTAATTGGTGGTGACAGCCGGAGCTGACTAATACAGTGCTCAATACATTTTTGTTGTGCTGCACAGATCTAGTTTGGTGCACACTATTTTTAAAAAGAGAATTTTTGTAGCTAGAAAGGAAGAGTTATAATGTTCCAACACAAAGAAAAGATCAATGTTGGAGATGATGGCTATCCTTAATACCCTGATGTGATCATTACATATTGTATGAGTGTATCAAAATATCACATGAACCCCCAAAATACACACAACTATTATACCCCAATAAGGAAATTTTTAAGAGGATTTTGAAGGTTCCAACAGCCCTTTCTCCTCAGCATCCCTCATTCTTCTGCCCTGAGTTTGCAGGGGCTCTGGGTTTGTGGGGACCCTGGGTTTGCGGGGGCCCTAGGTTTGTAGCTGTGCTCTGAGCTGGACTCAAGCTTCAGTGTCAGGCAAGGTCCAAGTCAGGGTTCGATCCATGTGCATTTTTGGGTAGGTTGAGAGAAACAAGTCATCCCTCTCATTCCCCCCAAGTCTTCCCCCAAGGTGGGAGCACCCAGGCATGTGTGTTGGGGAGAGCCCTCTGCTGGGCCTGGGAGGCTTTCCCTACCTTGCAGCCGCTGGCAGCTCCCGGCCTTCAGCTCACTCCACAGGGACAGGGTCTCGCAACCCCCACATGGCCTATGGCCAGAGGTTCTCTGGGGACCTGTTCGCTGCATGGTGGCCCTGGTAAAGGGCCCAGCTACAGCAGCACCCCTGGTCCTCAGAAACAGCAAGGTACAGGGAAGATGCTGAACACTTCACCAGCCCCTAAAGGCCCACCCAGCATGCAGCCTGCAGAGTGAGGAAATCCAAGAGGGTAACTAGAGCGGCTGCAATGCCCAGGGGAGAGACCCGCCCCTCTGCCACCTGGCCCTCGGAGTCCAGCTGCCACTCACCATCCCACTGCAAAGCACAGGTGGGCAGCAGCGAGCCTGCCGGGGCACCAGCAGGATGGTGGCCTCTCCAGCTGGGGTGGGGGATGTGGGGGTGCAGAGAATGGAGTTCTGCCCCAGCATGGTCACCAGCACACCTGAGTCAGGAGGCTGTTGCTTTGCCTGGGTGAGCCTTGTTTTTCCCTTGGAGAGATGGTCCAAGATGAGGGATGGTGGAGGGACAAATATTGACCAGGCACCTACTAGGTGCTGGGTGTTCATTCCTGCGTTAATCATCACAGCTGGTACTGATTGAGCTCTTGCAGGGCCAGGCACTGCATACATAACCAGTGCCATACATTATCTCACTTAACCCTCACAAAACGGCTACGAGTAGGTATTACTACCCTTGTTCCATGAATGAGGAAAGTGAGACTTAGAGAAGTAATATGACGGCCCCAAGATCACACAGCTGATGAAACACAGGTTTGGGATCCAGCCAGGGCTGGATCCGGCTAGGGCTCCCAAACACTGTTCCATATTGTCCAATGGACAACAATAAATAAGCTCTCAAATTTCTGGAGTGCTTCCATGTGTCAGGAAATCTTTTGAGCATTTTGCATTCGTTAACCTATTTAATTCTCCCCATAGCCCTTTAAAGTAGGTACTTCTATTATCACCATTTTATAGATGAGGACACTGGGGTACAAAGAGATTAAGTGACTTGCCCAAGGTCATACAGCAGCTAATGAATGGTCACAGCAGGATTTGAAGCCAGGCAGTCTGGCCCCAGGGCTCTAAAACTACAAGGCAACGCTGGCTCTCAGCTCAGCTCCTGTGATCCCCCCACTGAGCCCCAAATTGTATAGAGTTAAGTTCTCGGTCCAAGTTCACCCAGAGAGCTAACAGCAAAGCTGGGATTTGAATCCAACCATTTCTTGCTGTATTCTTACCACAGTAATAATTACCATTCCTATTCAATGGGCACTTATTACCTGTCAGGTTTTTAACCAAGAGTGTTACATGTATCCTCGCACTGAAGTTTCACAGCCACCTTGGGAAGGAGAGATTGTCTCAGCCAGGATAGGCACAGCTATGCTGTGATAACCAGTAACCCTCCACAATTTTAATAGCTTCAGAGTTTAAAGCTTGCATTTATTTGCTTATTTACTTTTTTGCTGACGATGCATATTTTACCTAAGGGGTTTCACTCAGAGGCCCAGATTGAGGCCCCATTTATGGGCAGATTTACCAAAACACACAAAGGGAAGATTCAATTCAAGCAGTTAAATGTTCCCCCTGGAAGTGACACATGTCACTTTTGCTCACTGCTCATCCGCCACAGCGAGTCATGTGGCCCCACTCAATCACAGGGAGGCCAGCACGTGTAATCCTATCATGTACACAGGAGGCAGAAAGCCCCATGAGCAGACTACCCCAATATTATCCCCGCACTATGGAAGGGGAAAGCCAGGCTCCCAGCTGGTAAGTAACAGAGCCCAGAGCCAAACCAGACGAGAGCACGTTGTCTTCCGACCACACGTAGCCCCTGAGACACAAAGCAGACCCATGATAAAAACACATTTAGCCTGTAGTTTACAATGAGTGTTCCCACTCATTATCTCATTTAACTCACTCAGCCCTGGTGGCGGGGACAGAAGAATCTTCCTTAGTTTATGGCGGAGGAAATGGAAGTTCAGAGAAAGGCAGTCACTTGATTAAAGCCAGGCTGATTTTGAAGGGTGGGGCAAGGATGAGAACCTGGTTCTCCTGACTACGGCTTCTTGCTTGAGGTAGCCCTCCTGCCCTCCCAGTTCAGGACAAGGAAGAGAAACTTAGACTACTTTTCTTTTCTCCCAAGGTAAGAAGTGAAAAGAACAGAGCTGGCATTTTTATACTAAGAGAAGGTGGAGAGACAAGCCAGGCACAGACCAAGGTCAAGGAGCCTGATCATGTCTCAAAGGTCCCCACTCATGGCCAGGAACTTCCGAGAATCCAACCTTCATAAGCTCATCAACAAACCTTTGCGGCCCCCGCATCTTGTCCAGTCTTCACAACAGGCAGGTGCCACAGACATAACCATTTGGCCCATTGTATAGATGAGGAAACTGAGGCTTAGAACTTAGCAGAGAGCCTGACACAGAAGACTCATCAAAATTTTGTGAGCAGAGGGCCAGCTGGGTCAGAGGGGCTGAGAGCTTAGCTCATGGGTACCCAGTTCATGAGGACAGGAATTGGTCTCAGCCCTGGCCAGTTTGCTCAGACTCTAGGTTTATTGAATGAGGTGGGGGGCGGGAGGGGGCAAAAATCCTAGCTCTGCTACCCTCTAGCTGTGCCCTCGAGCAAGTGACTTCTCACCTCAAGCTTCTCATCTGCAAAATAGAGGTAAAAAGAGATTCCATAGGGTTGTCATGGGGATTAATTAATATCTGAGAAGCGCAGCCTGGCGCGGAGGAAGTGCCCCCTGAAGGTCAATTCTTTTTGCTCTTGTGGTTATCAAGTTTCCAGTTTGAAAAGGAAAACACTTCAAATATCAAAGAATAACATATATAAACCAACAGTGATGGCCATCTATGGGCCAGAAACAACAGACAGGAAATATAAGAAGATCAATTGGCTGACAATTATGAGCAAACAGGGTAAGAATGTCTCTCCGAGTCTCTCTCTCTTTTTAAAATTAATTGGTTAATTAATTTTTAAGTTGACAGATAAAAAATGTATACACTTATAGTGTACAACATGATGTTTTGATATATGTATAGATTATTCTCCAAATCTTTTAAAGCATACATAATTATAAATGTATGTCTTAGTCCATTTGGGCTGCTGTAACAAAATATCGTAGACTGGGTGGTTTATAAACAACAGAAATTTATTTCTCTCAGTTGAGGAGGCTGGGAAGTCCAAAATCAAGGTGAGTTGGATTCTGGTCCTTCCATTTCCCAGCTGTGTGACTGTGGCCTAGTTATTCAGCCCCTCTGAGCCTCCATCTCATCACTTGTAAAATGGAAAAAAATCACTCATCTCTAAGATTACCATTAGAGAATCTTTAGTTTTCAGAAGTGGGATTGCAGGTTAGCAGGCAGTCACAATTTAAGGCTCTTGGTACCTATTGCAAAATGCTTGAATTGGAGTGCAACTCTTCACCAACCCCAGCAACATTGCCACTGCTATAGTCTGAAGGTTTGCGTTTTATGAGATTCAGTGTTTTATGAGGGTTCCTGGGTCGTAGATGGCTGTCTTTTCCCTGTGTCATCACATGGCAGAAGGGGCAAGGGAGCTCTCTAGGGCTTCTTTTATAGGGACACTAATCGTATTCATGAGGGCCCCACCCTCATCATCTCATCACCTCCCAAAGGCTCCACCTCCCAATACCATCCTCTTAGGGGGTTATAAGTTCAACATATGAGTTTTGGGGGACACAAACCTTCAGACTATAGCAGTGGCAATGTTACTGGGGTTGGTGAAGAGTTGCACTCCAATTCAAACATTTTGGCAATAAATACCAAGAGCCTTAAATTGTAACTGCCTGGCTAACCTGCAATTCCACTTCTGAAAACTAACGATTCTCTAATGTAATCTTAGAGGGGGTGATTTTTTTCCCATTTTACAAGTGATGGGATGGAGGCTCAGAGAGGCCAAATAACTAGGCCATAGTCACACAGCTGGGAAATGGAAGGACCAAAATCCAACCCATGTCTGACTGCAAAGCCGTGCTCTCCACAGCTACAGTTTATGACATACTGAAAACTATCTAACTATAAATCACTGAGAGATATCAAAGAAGACCTAAACAGAGAAATATACTGTGTTCTGGATTGGAAGACTCAATATACTTGAGATGTCAGCTCTCCTTGAATTGATCCAAAAATTCAATACAATAGCATTTAAAATCCAAATCGGCCTTTTTTGATAGAAATTGATAAATTGAGATTCATATAGAAAGGCCAAGGAACTAGAATAGACAAAACAATTTTGAAAAAGAAGAACAACATTGGAGGACTGTGTTACTTGATTTTAGGACTTCTTATACAGCTGCAGTAATCAAGATAACGTGGGACTAGCAAAAGGATGAACCCATAGATCAATGGAACAGATTAGAATCCAGAAGCAGATCCACAGATATATATGGCTAATTGTTTTTTCTGTTGTTTTGTTTTGTTTTTCGAGATGGAATCTCGCTCTGTCACCCAGGCTGGAGTGCAGTGGCATGATCTCGGCTCACTGCAACCTCTGCCTCCTAGGTTCAAGCAATTCTCCTGCCTCAGCCTCCCGAGTATCTGGGACTACAGGCACATGCCACCACGCCTGGCTAATGTTTGTATTTTTAGTAGAGACAGGGTTTCACCATGTTGGCCAGGCATGTCTCAAACTCCTGACCTCAGATGATCCACCTGCCTCGGCCTCCCAAAGTGCTGAGATTATAGATGTGAGCCACCACGTTCGGCTGGCCAATTTATTTTTGACAAAGGTCCAAAGGCAATTCAATGGAGAAAGAATAGTCTTTTCAGCAAATGATATTGAAACAGCTACACAGACAAATGCAAAAAAAAAAAAAATGTACCTTAACCCCTATCTCATACTATATATTTAAAAAAACTGGAAATTAATCATAGACCTAAATATATAAAACCTAAAACTCTAAAACTTCTTGAAAACACAGGAGAACAGTCTGTGACTTTGGGTTAGGCAAAGATTTCTTAGGGCACAAAAAGCACAAACTAGAAAAGAAAAAAATTGATAAATAGGACTTTATCAAATTTTAAAATTTTGCTCTTCAAAAGATGTTATTAAGGTGCCTGTAATTCCAGCACTCTGGGAGGCCAAGGCTGATGGACCACTTGGGCCCAGGAGTTTGAGACCCGCCTGAGCAACCTGGTGAAACCCCGTTTCTACAAAAAATTAGCCGGGTGTGGTGGCGAGTGCCTTAGTTCCAACTACTCAGGAGGCTGAGGTGGGAGAATTGCGAGAGCCTGGGAGGTCAAGGCTGCAGTGAGCCTGGGCGACAGAGTGAGACCTGGTCTCAAAAAAAAAAAAAAGAAACAAAAACAGAAAACCCCCAAAAAACAAAAAACACATTATTAAGGGAATGAAAAGACAAGTCAGGCTGGAGAAAATATTTGCAAAATACAGATTTGATAAAAGACTTGTATCCCAAATATATAAAGTGCTCTCACAGCTCAGTAATAAGAAAATAAACAATCCAATTTTTAAAATTGGCAAGGGAGTTGAATGCATAACTTCATCAAAAAAGATGTAGATAAGAACATGAAAAATGCTTGACATCATTAATCATTAGGTAAATGCAATTAAAACCACAATGAGATTACACTACATACTATTAGAATGGCTAAAAAATTCTTTAAATGCTGACAATGCTAAGTGTTGGTGAGGATGTGGAGCAACTGGAACTCTCATTACGTGGCTGGTACAGCCGTTTTGAAAGCAGTTTGGCAGTGTCTTACCAAGTTAAGTATCCACTTACCCATATGACCCAGCTATGCCACTCCTAGAAAAGAAAATCTGTTCACACGAAGACCCACATGCAAATATAGTAGCTTAATCCATCACTGCTAAAACTAGAAACAACCCAAAAATCCACAATTTGAGTTATATCCACACAGTGGAATACGGCTCAGCCATAATAGAAATAATTTATTAATACATAGAAACAACATGGATGGATCTCAAAGGAATTGTACAAGTGAAAGAAATAAGCCAGGCACAAGCCAGGCACAGGTGGCTCATGCCTGAAACCCCAGCATTTTAGGAGGCCAAGGCGGGTGGATCACTTGAGGCCAGGAGTTTGAGATCAGCCTGGGCAACACGGAGAAAACCCGTCTCTACTAAAAATACAAAGATTAGCCAGGTGTGGTGACGCACGTCTGTAATTCCAGCTGCTGAGGTGGTTGAGGCACGAGAATTGCTTGAACTCATGAGGCAGAGGTTGCGGTGAGCCGAGATCACACCACTGCACTCCAGCCTGGGTGACACGGCGAGACTCTGTCTCAAAAAATAATAATTTTTTTTAAAAAAAAGAAAGAAGCAAGACACAAAAGGCTACATTTAGTATGATTCCGTTTATTCAACTTCCTGGAAAAGGCAAAGCTATAGAAATCAGGTCAGTGATTGCCAGGTGCTGGGGCTGGGGAAGGGATAAACTGCAAAGGGGCATAAAGGAACTTTCTATGGCGATGGAAATACTCTATATCTTGATCATAGTGGCAGATACACAACTGTATACGTTTGTGAAACTCATAAAATGGTACAATCAAAAAGTGTGAATTTTATTTTACATAAATCATCCCTCAGTAAAACTGAAAAAACAATAAATGAGGTTGGCCAAACAAAACATTCATTTGACAACAAAAATTTATTGAACATCTACTATGTGCCATCAACAAAATGGACAAGGGTCCTCCTTTCGTAGAGCTTCTGTCCCTCTGTAATGTGCGTGTGCATGAGTCTCAGTCAGTACATTTATTGATTTCATGGGTTGAAGTCCCTCTAACTTGTCTGCTTTTGTTTGCTCTCTGGCATTTTTAAATAGTTGTTTTAAAATTTCATCCACAGTTGATCATTGTTGTCTGTCAGAGGATTAGTCTGACACAATCTATTCCACTAAGACTAGAACTAGGACTGGAGTGAGATGAGGACGTTGATGCCAAGAAAACTGTGATGACTTTGGAGATGTCACAAATAACCCCAACAATATGCATATATGATTCCAGAATAATTTTAATATTCAGCTATTCTAGTATTTCATAACATGCCTGCAATCCTGATTACATACAGTGGTGTTAGGAAATGGAAGATAATCAGTGCATTCCACGTTTTAATAAATATGTATGTATGCATTTATTTATTTATTCTTTCACTCAACAAACATGAGCTGGGACAGAGCCAGTGCAAAATGACAATTTAGAGCTCCTTGTTCAAAGATCATGCAAAAAGCACTATTAAAGTTTCTTCTTTCTTCCATGGGCTTTCTCTTGACTTCTTATGATGCTATTCATTTGCTATTTGATGTTCTAAGTAAAGAAAACATAAAATTTTTTATTACTGGCATGAATTTACTGTTCAGCTTTATATTGTGAAATTCCAGTTTTAAATGCAAAAGAGTGAGCATTTAATGCATTATCAAAATCACTGAAATTACAGTTTGTACTATGTGGCTCAACCCTATGGGGGTGCCTTAAGTGGCCACAAGAGACAAACAAGCCAGACACAAGAAGGCCGAAAAGAGGAGGAAAGGAACACACACACACACACACACACACACATACACCCATACATACATACACACACACACACACACACACACACACACCTGACACAGAGCCAGCTGCTGGAGCATTCCTCGGTACAGGGATACTCTCTCTGGTATGGGGGATACTAGCAGGGAGAGGACAGAAGTTCGAAAGTGGCTGGGGCCTTACCCTGCAACATGGGACACGCATGCTTGTTTGAGTCTGAGGGCAGCTGGGTTCACCCTCAGCCAGTGACTGGACTGACAAGACCTGCCCTGGCTAGGGCGGGGTCTGGGGAAGCTGAGCCAAGCCTGCCTCTTCCCACAGCCCGTTCTCCAACCCACCGCAGACAGGGATCCTTGGGAATCTTTAACGCTCTGGGCCAGCATGCCCTGGGGGCCTGGATCAGGGGTGGGCAAAAGGCTGGACCTTGTTGAGACACAGCCCCCAGCTGGCCACCCACCAGATGCACTGTGGTGCTTAACCCCGGGCCATGCCCCACCGAAAGATGCCACCAAGTGTGCATGCCTACCCCTAATCCTCTGCGTGCCTGCTGGGTGGAGGACAGCAGCAGTCATAGGGCAGGGGCAGGGGGTGGAGGTGGAGGGATGGGTATCTGATCCACCCTGGGGAAGTGATGGAAGGCAGGACTGTGCGAGAGCTGAGGCTCCAAGTCCCTAAAGCATGCTCAGGGGTCCCAACAGACTTCACTTACAAAACACAAATTCAAAAAAAATTATTAAAAATTTCAAGACAATGATGGTGACATCACACGTGGTGACCAAGGCTCCATCTTTCTAGGGCCTTATGTGATGGCACTGGTCACAAGCCCATGAAGCCAGCCCTGGGTGATGCCCACCCAGAGATGAATCAGACACAATTTCTGCCCTCTGTTTATGTAATCAGGTAACAAGCATGTGTCAGGCACTTAGGCTAGGCACCGAAGACAGAGGAGAGACCACTAGGAAAGGTGTCCCTACTCTTAAAAAGCTCACAACCTGGCTACAAGGCAGGCTGACCTCTGCTTGGTAGCCAGGAACAATGGGAGCCCAGGGGCAGGGGCTGCCAGCCAAGCCTCAGGGGTCCAGGGAGGCTCCAGGGAAAAGCAGAATTCATGCGGGATCTGGATAATGGGATCTGGGTGAAGACATGGTGCAAGAACAAACAGTCCAGGCAAAAATTGGGTGTGCCAAAGCCCCAGGCTGGAGGGAACTTGGCATTTCGAGATACTGAAAGGAATGCCTCATTATTCAGAGCGATAAGCACTGTGCCATCCCACAGAAATGTCCACACTGAATTTTTTACTGTAATATCAGCCTCCTATTTATTACCGTGACATGAAGTGCAGTTGCCTGATGACCCAACTGGGACACACTGTGTCTGTGAGTCTGGTGGGCGGTTATTAGAGAAAGTACAAGTAGTGCCTGACTCTCTCTAGTTTCATTTATAGCATGGTCTGTCGGCTTAAAGAGAACACGTGGTATCCCCACAGTGGCTCTGCCTGCCCGGTTCAGTCAGGGGCCCTGCTGCCTACCAGATGCCCACGTTAGGGCCCAGGATTCTGCCCCCACTCCTGGGCTCCCCCTCCCCGACTCTTCACACCTGTTGGGCTGTAGCGTAGTCCTCCTCCCACCCCTACCTCTGTGTGGTTGCTGCAAAGACCAGAGATTCTCCTGTGGCGATATTTACAGCTTAAATACTTCACGTGACAGTGAGGCTTGTGGCTTGTACGGGACACCTGAGCTCTTTTTGTATCTATCTGTGCTGTCTTCCTTTTTTGCAACTTGGCTCTGACCCGGCATGTAAACATGGATTAGTCTTTTGTACTTTTTGCAGGTTGTATAATAACAGTACAGTGTGAATAGAATAAAATAAATGCTTGCAAACTAAAAAGAAGAAGAAGAAAGAACCTCATGCCCAGCCCTCCCAGTTCAGGGCAGGCAGGAAGAAAGCCTCCGGGCCAGAAGCACCTTTTCAAGCCCCCGAGCTCTCTGTGATTGGACCAGCTGGGATCACGTGCCCATCTCTGAACGGATCAATCCTGTGGCCAGGGTAGTCAGTATATTGACTGGCAGGGAGTAGGGTGGGTCCTACTCAAAGCAAGAAGATGGACGATTGGGGAGCTATGGTTTCCTAAAAGAGAAATTACGGGGCTAGTTCCAAAAAAGGGGTTGGGTGGGGCAGCCAGAACACCCCTCAAAAGTCGACTATCCCTGTCCTTTCCTATTGATGCTATTTCCGGCCACATGGCTGGTGTAGTGAAGAGAACACGGCTAGTCTAAAACAGACCTAAGTGCTAGTTCTGGTTTCTCTGCTCTACTGTCTGTGGGTCTCTGGGCTACAACTCCCCGAGCCTAAGATCCCTCCTTTATGAAAAATGCCGATGAGAATACACAGCAAGCTGTGAGGATTAAATACAAGGAAAGTGCCTGAAATGCAGTAAGTGCTCAATCAATGCTAATTAGCAGCTACACAAACAGTGTCTTGCACCCACACAAATACACAGCGTTTGAAAATGCTGATTCACTTTTCTGGAATGCACTTCTCTCTCTTATAAGCACATCCTCCCAAACCCCATTCTTCCACACCCCACCCACCCTGGGTGCTTCCTCTGTGCACTGTTATAGCAGAGTGGTTAAAAACATGCCATTTGGATGGGGCGCGGTGGCTCACGCCTGTAATCCCAGCGCTTTGGGAGGCTAAAGTGGGTGGATCACCTGAGGTCAGGAGTTCAAGACCAGCCTGGCCAACATGGCAAAACCCTGTCTCTACTAAAACTACAAAAAATTAGCTAGGCATGGTGGAGGGCACCTGTAATCGTAGCTACTTGGGAGGCTGAGGAAGGAGAATTACTTGAACCCAGGGATGCAGAGGTTGCAGTGAGCTGAGATTGCACCACTGTAGTCCAGCCTGGGTGAAAGAGCGAGACTCTGCCTTAAAAAAACAAAACAAAACAAACAAACAAAACCACACATTTGGAGTCAGATAGCACTGAGTTCAAATCCACATAACCTCTTTGAGCTCCAAGTTTTTCATTTGTAAAATGGGCACAACAGTACTCATCTCGAGGTTGTTAGGAGGATTGAGTGAGCATTCAGGCAAAGTGCCTAGCACATAGAGTAGGTACTCAATGAAGATGAGCCTTGTTTATTATGCATCGCACCATTCTGTAAGTACCTTTTCTATGCCAGCCTCTTAGGCTAGAATGGAAGCTTCTAGATGGCAGGGGTCTGCTGGAGTCACAGCTTCGTTTCACTTTCACCCATGACCCTACTGCCTTCATGCCCAAGCAGGGCCTGGTGTCAACCAGGTGCCCTGGAAATGCTTACAGGATGCTTGGATGAAAGCCACCTCTTGCTGCAGGAAGACTGCCTGCCTTCTGTGAAGAAGGTAAGGTAGGCCAGTTTCTTCCTTCCCACTGACCCCCTCTTCTCACTTGCCAGCTGCTGTGACTGTTCTGCACTTGGATGGGGATGGCAGGGAGAATGGAGGGGAGGTAAAAGGGGGCAGGAGAGGTTCCACTTGATGGGGACTGCCTTATACTGTCCTCTGCTCACAAGCATAAAGCTGACTCTTGTGGGTGCTTTTGTGAGTTCTTCAGAGACACCCCCCCAGTGCTAGGCCCTCAATGTGTGTGATGTCATCTCTTGAGTCTCATTGCTTCCTCTATCAATAGGCTTTCGGAATCAGCTGCCCCCTCCAGCTTCCATCTGCTAAGAGCTCACCTTCTCCTGGGGAGGGGGCCTTTTGGACAAACCTCAGATGGTCTCATTCCAGCCCTTTTGCCCTGTGGCCCTCATCTAATCCATGGGAAATGTCCATGTATGCCTTCCCCAAGGAACTCGAGAAGATGGCCAATCCCAATGCGGCCACAACCTCTCTTTCACGTCTGTTGTTGGGGCAGTCAGTGAAATCACTAAGATGGTCTTATCTTGTAGATTTTCCAAGCGACAGCCAGACACTGCCCACTACTGTATCCCCTGACTGCAAGGGGCAGGGATGAAGCCCTCCAAGTGATCTATTGAAATTCCTCTCTCTTGACCTGAAGTAAAAGAAAAAGCATTTTGGGATGGGGGGAGCTCCAGGCCCCAGCTCCTCTCCCAAGCTTCATTCCCTCCCTTTTTACAGCCTCCACATGAGTGAGGGGCTGAAGGGTCAGGTCACCAGATGCTGGATAAATCATTTCACAAGTGCCCAGGGGAACTCATCTCAACATGTAATTTAGTTTCTGGTATTTATTGTGTCGTGGAGCTTCCTCTGAAATTTTCAGTTTCACTTCTTATCACTTGAATGAATAAAGGACTCGAACACATTTTGGGGATCAGTAGGCTGAATTTCCCCACCCCCACCAAGATGTCCACGTTTCTCCACCTATAGGTTAGAAAATCCTAAAGGAGTTACTTCTCAGCCCTTAAAATCAGTAAACAGGCTCCGGAATCAAACAGATTCCAGATTCTATAGGTGACTTCTGGCTTCTGCTCTTAACGGTTGTGTGATTGTAGATAACTTATCTTACGGCTCTGTGCCTCGGTTTCCACTTCTGTAAAATGAGATGCTAATAGTGTGTGCTTGACGTGTTCTGCAAGGATTACCTGAGGAGTACGTGGCAAGCATTGGCCTGGTGCCCACTGAGGGCTCGCTGTTGGCTCCTGCTGTGGTGCTGATGGGCCTGCCCCGAGCCTGCCTCTGGAGTGGGCATCAGCAGACCCAGCTCCTCTGGCCCCTCCTTCAGCACTCTGCACATACAGTGAAGCCAGATGAAGGTTTGAAGGACTTGTGTACTGTCAGTTCTAACCCTCGCCACTCTCTTAGGGGGTCACTAGCCATCTTCTGCCTCTTGACATTCACCCAATGCCTTGTCACTACTTTGTCCTTCTAGTAAAAATGGCAGCACCATCCCTAGTGTTTTCATTAAGTCTCTGTTGATTGTGAGGTACTTCATCAAGTTGAATATTTGTCCTTTTGGAGGCTTCTCAGCACCCTGCCCACCACCTCAGTTTGTGAACCCCTGACACTGTGTATGCCCCTGGAAGATTCAGGGCCCCCAAACCTCCCCCAAATCGAAATGGGGATCTACTCTCCCTCTCACCACTCCCTGTTGACCAGGGTGTGTGAAGTGCTCCTACGTAGAGCTTGGCATTCAAAGTGCCAAGTGCCAGAGGGACACCCATGGTCAGGACAAAAGTGCCTAGGCCACCCTATTCCGGATAAGGAAAAAAACTAAGTGGTGTCTGTGCCTCTCACCTCCTCACTCCCCCATGCTACCTCCTCTGTACCATCACGGTTGGGAGTCTGCAAACTTTCCCAGTTTTCCTTGCAATGACCTCTTATTAGGGTCTGCCAATGGGACACATTCACAGGAAGTTAGAAGGTAGAAGAAGGGAGAAGCCGTTTCTTTCAGGTTTCTGGCAATGGCTTTCAGCAGCAGCAGCACACAACTGAGCATAACTGTAGGGGACTTCCAGTAGCATCGATGTAGCTGCATCTGCAGGAGTATGGCCCTGGGATTCCTACCCAGCTACAGTAAGGAGGTTTTAACAGCAGAAGCAGTGGCACCTCCAGCAGCTCAGTGGGGCATGTGGGCTCTCAGGCTCCAGCCCAGGGAGTGGTGGCAGCTTCCTGTCCTGTAGAAAACAGCCTTATTCTTCCTTGTGAGTCTTCTCTCTTTTGCTTGTCAGCCCTTCCAACATCTTTGTAATGAATTCCCTGTATTAAATACCTACTGTTTGAAATATCTAGAGTGGTTTCTGATTCTGACTGCTATTGTGTTTCCTGATTCTTGATCCCCCCAGATCTATTTTCTTCTGCCCACTTATCAAGCCTGAGTCTACAACCTCCCATCAATTCTATGAGCCCCGATATGCCTTCTAAAAGTCCCTTTTCTCTTTAAAAGTCAATTTCTGCAGCTTCCAATCAAGAACCCTTACTCTAAACCATTAATTTGATTTTAGCTTATACATTTACAATTTTAGCTTACAGGTTTACAAATATTAGATAAATAAAATAATAGTTAATATTTGCTGAGGCTTTTCTGTGTGTCTGGCACTATGCTCAATCATATCTGTTTTTTAATTTATTCCTCACAATAACTAGATGAGGTAGATATTATTACCAGCACCATTTTGCATACACAAAATGGAGGTTGCTGCAAAGTTAAGTCATTTGATTTAACTTTTCTACAGCTTGGAACTGGTAGAACCAAGATTTGAACTAAATTCATCCAATGAAAGATCTCTCATTTTTAACTAATACAGTCTATTGCCTGGTAACACATTAAATATGCACTTCAATTATAAGATGCATTCTAATTTCAGAAACATAAACTCCCACACTATTCTAAAATACAGTATATACATACTAGTTTTCACTCTGGGAATTTGCTGGTGGGGCACTGCTGGCAAAAAAAAAAAAAAAAAAAAAAAAAAAAAAAAGATGGAGTCATTTTCAAGCTTAGAAGCCAAGTTTCTCCTAAGCCAAAAATATTTCCATTAAATTCCTGTCATAGTGCCTGAAATTCCCACCATTCCATCTCCTTGCATTAGGGCATTCTATCCTCAGAAGTCCCTTGAGAAAGTGTGAATATGTTACTTGATAAGACAGTCAAAAGCATATTGTCTTCAATTGTCCAAAATATTCCCCCAGGAACTTCTTCTCCTGGTAGCAAATCTTAGCCCTGTTTCCCATAAAGGCAGCATGTGATTCAGTCTAGACCAATCATAACATTCCATTCCCCTGGCCACCGACTGGTCCAGAGAAGGACATGTGACCCAAAGCGGGCCAATCAGAGATCTTCTCTGGGATTTTTTTTCTGACAAGATTTGCAGGAGAAACTCTTCTTGTCCCTTGGGCCGTGGACCTGGAAGGATGTGAAGCCACAGAGCCCAGAGCTAGAACCAGAGCAAGAGAGAAGGGCAAAGTTGGGAGTAGCGAGTGGCACATGAGGCCCTAAGGCCAGCTCCATTCCCGACCTTTCCTCAGACTGGCTATGAGGAGTCAATATCTGTCTTTTTGGCGTAATCCCATTTGAGTTTGGTTTCTGTTCCTTGCAAACAACCTCACATCAGTTGGCTCCTACTGACACAAGCTCCTGAAATGGCAGAACATTGGACAGATAAGTTTAGGAGAAAGGGAAGATATCAGGCATGGGCTTGAGGGGGGGCAGGGCTGGAGGAGTGGACAAGACCAGGGACAAACCAAGCAGCCTCTCTACAGGCTTTTGTTTGTGAGAACCTCAAAGCCAAACAGCAAGAAGTTCCATCAGCTAAAACCAGCTCATCTACCAGCAGGTGTGATAAATGTGCAGGGTAACTTTCTTAAATACCTTCCCCTCTTTTCTATACCATATGAAAAAAGCATTCGTTGCAAGCTCCTTCTCTTTGAGCAGAAGCCCTGGAGTGAGGACACCTGGTCCAGCTCAGTTGCGTGCCCTGGATCCAACCACTTCCCCTCTTCAGAACTCACTGGAAAAACAGGAATAATGACTGCTTCCTTCCAGAGTCATTACCAGGATGAAGCAAAATAGCACACTGATGTGTTACACCCCAGGAGACTCTCGATATGTGGAGGTCGTTTGGAGAGAAGGTTTCTCTCTAGGAAAGCTGTCCCAGACACACAGAATGGGTGTGGGGAGCAGAAAAGTGCACAGGCTGAGCTGAGACAGGTTCAACCCAGCACCACAGAGTTGGGAGGTGTGTATTTTCTTATTTTCTGTATGCTTGATGCTCTGGCATCTGTGGCCCCACTGAGTGGGGAGAGATTGCCCTTCCCAGGGCTAGCCAGTTTTTAGAAATAGCAAACAAGTGTGCCTTCCTTACAAGTGTCCCTTCCATATGCAAATCAATCAATTTAGCCCAACTGGGCTTTATTTTTTTTCCAACTACCCGTCAAACTCTTCTCATATCAAGCCCCTTCTTCTCATATCCTCCTGCCCTAATCAATCCAGGGCCAAGTATCAGACTACGAGGGGCAGTCCCTACACCCTGGAACCCACTGAAATTATTCAAACCGGCCAGTCCTAAACCTGCTTAACCTGTCTCACCCATTTTTTCCCATGGAAACCACAATCAAGACTTTTGGACAACCCCTTCCCTCACTCCTTCTACCTCCTGCTGAACCTTGGCGCTTCTCCATGTGGCCTTGCATGGCGTGCGATGCCTCCTGTTTCGAGGGACCTAGAATGCTTTAAACAATTGCTTTTGCAGATTAAGACAATTTATAATATCCAGTGTGGAGGAAGGGGCGGAGAGATAGGTACTCCGGTGCCCTGCTGGAAGTTGTGTAAGTATAAACACTTCGTCCTTCGTGACAGTTGTGGGTCTTACCATACCTAATTTAAACAAATCCTGGGTACATTTTAAAACAGAAGGTGTAAATTTAAATCCCACCTGCCCTACTGCTCACCTGCGGTGGGACTAGGCCAAGCATTTCCTCTCTCTGAGCCTCAGTTACTGTATTGAGAAAAATAAGGGCAAGAATCATAACCACTTCGTGTGGCTCTTGGGAGGAATCCTGGAAACCAGGAACAAAAGAAACCCCACACACTGTAAGCTTGAAACCACTGTGTCCATATGAGCTAGTATTATGTAAGACTTCACCAGGAACAGGGAGCAGCCCCGCTGAGCACAAGGAACAGGGGAGGCTTCAGGTTAAGGCCATAGATAGAGATGGCCCCATAGATAGAGATGGCCCCATAGATAGAGATGGCCCCACAGATAGAGATGGTTATGGTTAAGGCCATACATAGATTGAGATGGCCCCATAGATAGAGATGGTTAAAGCCATAGACAGAGGTGGCCCCAGCGGGAACACACCCCTGATTCCTTCACTACCAGGGAGCAGAGCAGCCACCGAGGAGGAGAGGAGAGTTCTCAGCCATGCAGAGAGGACCACAGGACCGGGAAGCAGCAGCCCCAAGTGGGGCCCCCAGTCTGTTCACCAAATTCCTCTTATCTGCCCTGGCCTGGCTGAGGAGTCCACAAAGGGAGCGGGGCTCAGGGAGAAAAAATAAAATCAGGCTCCAGAAGGGATACCTCAAATCCCAGGATTTCAACAGCCAAAGAGAAACACAGACACTTAGCTTTGAGCATTCCTGGCTCTTACCTGCTAATGCTTTAAACAATTGCTTTTGCAGATTAAGACTATTTATAATATCCAGTGTGGAAGAAGGAGCAGAGAGATAGGTACTCCAGTGCCCTGCTGGAGTTGTGTAAGTTAATATGCCTTAAAGTGGCAGTTCTGCATTGAGCATCAAAAGTCCAAAAAGGGCATGTTTTCTTTGGCCAGCAATTCCACTCTTAGAATTTATCTTAAGGATTTACTCAGACAAGTGCACTAAGATGTATATACAAGGATATTCATCACAGTGTTGTTTATAACAGCAAAATACTGGAAATGATCTAAATATCCATCAATAAGGGATTGTCTAAATAAAGTGTTACATCCCCACTGTGGAATGCCATGCAGCCTTCTAAAAAAGATGTGAATTTACTTTTGTTGACAGTGGGAAGATGCCCATCATATGTTGTTTAGTGAAAAAAAAAAATGGGTTGCAAAACGGCACATATAGTATGAGCATGTTTCTGTCAAATTATACACATCTATAAATTATACATGTAAATATGCAGATTGGAGGGATGATACCAAAATGAAGACTAGTTGTCTCTGGATAGTATGATTGGGGGGCATTTTTGCTTTCCTCTTTATACTTTTGTACTGTAACAAGATACAGACCATTTCATTCAGCACAGTTCCTAGAAAGGGGCTTCTTAGCCTTGGGATCGGAAAATTCTTCCTCGTAGGAGACTGCCCTGTGCATATTATAGGATGTTTAGCAGCATCCCCAATTTCTACCTGCAAACACCAGTGGCACTTCCCTAACTCCAGCCCCCATTGTGACAATAAAAAACGTTTCTGGACACTGCCAAATGTCCCCTGGAATACAAGATCATCCCTGATTGAGAACCACTGTCCTAGAGTAAGGGGAAGACAGACTAGATGACAAGGCTGCTCCCAAGAAAAGACTGGGAAAGAAAGATTAGACCACATTGCCCTGCAACTAACAAGGAAAGAGCCCGGGGCGGTCTGGGGAACGGGACTGAGCAAGATGGCAGAGGGCCAGATGGCACTTGAATCTATTGCCCCTCAAGTCTTTGGTGGAGTTCAAAATCCTGAGCAAGACAGGTGCGCTGTGAAAATTGTGATAAGACCAAACCAAGATGGCAGGCTTGGGTGTGGAACAGGCTCGTAGGGATCAGTAGGAACTTGGTGGGAGCTGGCAGCATCAGGGAGGCTCCAGACACACATGGGCTGTGCCCCAGAGGCTTGAGGCTGCTGATGCAGAGTCAGAACAGCACACTCAGCCTTCACTAGCTCCATGCCTTACTCCTCTTTAGTTGTCATGTGCGATTGTTGTCTCCATCCAAAACAGGGCTGTCTGGAGTTTGTCAGGGCTTTGTGCCCACAATAGGTCTCTGAAAAATAAAAATTACTAGCATTTATTTAAGATTGTAACCACATGTCAGGCACTATTCAGAGACTTTTTTTTTTTGGAAAGGAGTCTCGTTCTGTTGCCCAGGCTGGAGTGCAGTGGCACGATCTCGGCTCACTGCAACCTCCACTTCCCAGGTTCAAGCGATTCTCCTGCCTCAGTCTCCCATGTAGCTGGGACTACAGGCGTGCAGCACCACACCTGGCTAATTTTTGTATTTTTAGTGGAGATGGGGTTTCACCATATTGGTCAGGCTGGTCTTGAACTCCTGACCTCGTGGTCCACCCGCCTCTGCCTCCCAAAGTGCTGGGATTACAGGCGTGAGCTACCGTGCCCGGCCTCAGAGACCTTTTAAAGCTGTTACTTGTGTAATCCTCACAGCAGCTGTGTGAGATATCATGACCACTCCCAGGTTACAGATAGAGAAACTGAGGTGTGGCCACTTAAAGTAAGTCAGCCAAAGCCCCCTAACTAGTATGAGTGAGAACTGGGTTTCAATCTGGCTCCAGAGCCTATGGTCTTTACCACTTCACTATTCTGTATCTGAAGAAAGGCCATCGGGCCCCAAAGCGAGAATGACAACATTCCCGACCACTGTGCTGAACTGCCTCTTTAATGCCAACACCTGCCATTAGTCCAGTGCCCCACACATGCCCATGCAATAGAAGGTACTTTACATATACTATTTTTATTCCTCACAACAGCCATATGAGACAAGCACTATGACTACTACTTTCATTTTACAGATGGGGAAACTGAGGCTGGATTCCCTGTTCTTTGTGCTAACTTGGTGGCCCTTTGATCCCCATGTTGCAATTTATCATGCATCTGTATCCCATCTGGTGGCAGGGGCTGTGCCTGACTCTCCTCTCACCCTTGGTGCCCAGCACTGGGAGTACCACACTGCAGTCTGTGCTCATCACTTTTTTGTGTGCCCAACATCAGAGCCCCTTGCTGGGTTTGAAGAAACAGCCACTGTGTAAGTCCTACTGAGCCCCACCTCTCTCTACGGAAGCCGAACAGGCCAGACATGTTTCCTGGCCCCTGAAATTCAGCCAGCCTGTCCAGTGACTCCATCTGGGACACAAACACGTATGCGGGACAGAGAGAAGCAGAAATCCTTCCTATTTCATCACAAAGTTGGTGGCATCTGGGACCTTGAGTACTGGGCTGAAGCAGAATGGAGTTGCAAGTCCAGTGGACCAGTGGCCAGTGGCAGCCAGGATAGCAGTAGCAGTGTTCTAATCAGATCTGAGGATGACGTCTCTGTGTGTCCTTGGCCCACCAGCCTCTCCCTCAGTCCTTCTACAAGCTACTAAGCCAGGATCCTTGCCATAAACCCTTTTTTTGCACAAGTAAGTCCAGATTGATTTCTGTAATAACAGTTGCAGATATGCAACTAAGATCCTAATGCTAATCAAGAGTAAAAAAAGAAGAGAGGGCAGGAAGAAAGGAGATAATGCAGGAGCGCAGGAGGGACGGAAGCCATGCATCACTTTCACCCTGTAAGAATCACTGGGTCGGCCGGGCGCGGTGGCTCACGCTTGTAATCCCAGCACTTTGGGAGGCCGAGGCGGGCGGATCACGAGGTCAGGAGATCCAGACCACAGTGAAACCCCGTCTCTACTAAAAATACAAAAAATTAGCCAGGCATGGTGGCGGGTGCCTGTAGTCCCAGCCTCTCGGAGACGCTGAGGCAGGAGAATGGCGTGAACCCGGCAGGCGGAGCTTGCAGTGAGCCGAGATGGCGCCACTGCACTCCAGCCTGGGTGACAGAGCAAGACTCCAACTCAAAAAAAAAAAGAATCACTAGGTCAAGTAAAATGTCACCAGCAGTTCCTACTTTTGCCACTTGAAGCATCAGATGGTCTGAGTGGAAGCACTCACTTATGCAGACTCCCCAACCAGCTGCAGATGTGGCCAAATCAGACACAGGAGATAAGGGAAAAGATCAGCTTTGGGGGACTGAGCTGAAGCCACTGTCGGAAAACCCTATTCCTACTGAAACCCCACTCTGAGCCAACCTAACTATAGAAATAGCCTGAGATTATATGATCCTAATTGCCCCTGCAGTTCGGGTATTGAGACCTCCCTTGTTCAATGCACTAGAGGGGAAATTGGCCTAAGCACCTTTAATTCTACATGCTGTGGAGTCCAGGATCCCAAGCTTGCAGTGGATGAGTCAGCTGGGAATAAGAGTCATGTGATACTAAATATGGCCACACCAGCCCAAAAGGTGGCCCAAGAAGGCAGCCAGTACTGGCACCTTGGGGCCAGACAGTACAGGCCAGGAAGATAAGAAGGGCTCTGTTCTCTCCTCTGTGGCTCCACCCTTATCATCCCTTCCCTTGGAACCTTCTCTGCCCTTAGCAAGAAGTGGTCAAAGAAGCCTCAATTTTTACGTGGTTGTTAGGCTCATCCTGGCCTCTAAATTGCCCCTCCTTGCCCTGGCCCTTCATTACCATGGGCAGAGCCCATCCGGATATAGAGCCTGCCAAAAATCTCCTTGTATTTCTGCAGGAAGAACCCTTAATGTGGACAGGCTGAATGGGGACTTCATAGACACCTAGTTATTCCTCCCTAAATAAAATTGTTAGTTTTGCCTGTTTTTTTAATGCTTTTAAAAATGGATTCATACTGTATGTATTCTTTTGTGCCTTACTCTATTTTGCTCAACATTATATTTTTAAGAACCAAGGCTGTGAGTAGTTGCAGTTCATTCATTTGCATTGTATGAATATACTACAATTTATCCACTGTACTCTCAATGAATATTTGGATGGTTTCATATTTGGGTGTTACAAATTATGCTATAAACACTTGTGTGTTCTTAAAGCCTATTTTATAGGAATTTAACACAGCTACATCAGTTTTCCCTTGCTCAGCACTTCTATAGTATTTCATTTTTTATCTTTTTATTTTTAACCATTCTGTATTCTTACATTTTAGATGTGACCCTTATAAATAGCATATAGTTAGGTTTTGTTATTTCCCCCTGAGTCTGACAGTGTTAATCTTTTAAGAGAATAATTTAGTCCATTTACACTTAATATAATTGCTAATAGTTCTTTTTTCTGCCTATAACTGTTTCATTTTCTCTTATGTATTGACTTCTTTGGGATTTTTTTTCTCTTCTAATTTGGAAGTCATTTACTTTTTAGTGCTTACCCATGCATCCTTGAGTCATCAGTGTCTAATTGATTTGTATATTTATCTTCCTCACAAATAGAAAGACTTTAGAACATGTTAACACCATTTGTCCCCCTCCTAACTTTTGTATTATAGTTGCTGTGTATTTTAATTCTACATATATTTTTAAGGCTCCATTGGTGTTCATTTAAATTTACCACTTTCTTTGCTGTTCATTCCTTCTTTCATTTCCTTTTCGTTTTGCTAGTGTTGAGGTTATGTTTACCTTTTTAAAACAACTTATTGGGTTGTCATTTACATACCATAAAATTCACCCACTTAAAGTGTACAGTTCAGTAGATTTTAGTGTGCAGCCATCACTACAGCCAATTTTAGTACATTTAATCACCTCAAAAAAAAAAAAAAACCTTTGTACCCATTAGCTCTTACCCCCTATTCTCCACCACTCCCTTCTGTTTCCATAGATTTCCCTACTCTGGACTATCATATGAATGGAATCATATAATATGTGAACTCTGATGATGGACTTCTTTCACTTAGCAAAACCATTTCAAGGTACATTCATGTTGTAGCAATTATCAATACTTCATTTCTTTTTTAAAAAATAATAAACTTTATTTTTAGAGCAGTTTTGAGTTCACAGAAAAGTGGAGCAGAAAGTATAGAAATTCTTCCCAGATTTCTGTACACTGCCTGTTCTCAGTCATGCAAAATTTCCCCTCCTAGTGACATCCCACACCACCATGGTGTATTTGTTACAATTTATGAACCTACGTTAGCACATAATTATCACCCAAAGTTCATAGTCTACATTAGGATTCACTCTTGAAGTTGTACATTCTATAGGTTTTGACAAATGTAAAATGACATATCTCCATCATTGTAGTATATATAGTAGTTTCAACTGCCCTAAAAAAGTCCTTTGTGCTCTGCTATTCATCCATCCCTCCACACAGGCCCTTGGCAGTCACTAATCTTTTTATGGACTCCATAACCTTGTCTTTTTCAGAATGTCATGTAGTTGGAGCCATACAATATATAGCCTTTTCAGATTGGTTTCTTTTACTTGGTAATATGCATTTAAGTTTGTTTCATGTCTTTTAGTGACTTGATAGCTAAATTCTTTTTAGTGTTTAATAAGTATCCCACTGTCTAGACATATAGCAGTTTATATATCCATTCACCTCCCAAAAGACATCTTGGTTGCTTCCCAGTTTTAGCAATTATGAATAAAACTACCAAACTTCCATGTATAGGAGCTACCATAAACTTCTATGTGCAGGTTTTGGGTGGATATAACTTTTCAATTCATTTGAGGACGTACCAAGATGTGTGATTTCTGAATTGTATGGTAAAAGTGTATTTAGTTCTGTGAGAAACTGCTACATTGTCTTCCAAAAATGGCCGTACCATTTCATTTTCCCACCAGTAATGAATGAGAGTTCCTATTGTTCTACATCCTCATCAGCATTTGGTATTGTCAGTGTTTTGCATTTTGGCCATTCTATTAGGTATGTAGTGGTAGTATTATTGTCTTAATTTGCATTTTTGTAATGACATGATGTGGAGCACCTTTTCATATGCTTACTTGCTATCTATATATCTTCTTTGTTGAAATGTCTGTTCAGGTCTTTTGCCCATTTTTAAATTGGGTTGTTTATTTTTTATTGTTGAGTTTCAAGAGTTCTTTGTATATTTTGAATAAGTCATTTATCAGATGTGTTTTGCAAATATTTTCTTCTAGTCTGTGGCTTGTCTTCTCATTCTCTTGGCATTATCTTTTGGAGAGTAGAAGCTTTTAATTTTAATACAGTTCAACTTATTATTTCTCTCATGAATTATGTTTTTGGTGTTGTACCTAAAAGTCATTACCATACCCAAAGTCACCTAGATTTTTCTTCTATATTATCCTCTAGGACTTTTGTAGTTTTGTGTTTTATATTTACATCTATGATCCTTTTGAATTAGTTTTTGTGGAAGATGTAAGACTTACGTCTAAACTCATTTTGTAGCATGTGGATGTTCAGTTGTTCCAGCACTATTTATAGAAAAGACTATCTTGGCTCCAGTGCATTGCCTTTGCTCCTTTGTCAAATATCAGTTGACACTTTTCATGTGGGTCTATTTCTGGGCTCTCTAACCTGTTTCGTTGACCTATTTGCCTAATCTTTCACCAATATCACACTGTATTGATTGCTGTAGCTTTATCACAAGTCTTAAAGTCAAATAGTTTCAGTTCTCTGATGGGGTTCTTCTCTTTCAATAACAAGTTGGCTATTCTGGGTCTTTTGCCTCTCCATATAAACTTGAGAATCAGTTTGTCAATATCCACAAAATAATTTGCTGGGATTTTGGCTGGGATTGCATTGAATCTATAGATCAAATTGGGGAGAACTGACACCTTGACAATATTATGTCTTTTTTTCCATGAACATGGAATATCTTTACCTTTATTTACTTCTTTGATATCTTTCATCAGAGTTTTCTAATTTTTCTCATATAGATCCTGTACATATTTTGTTAGATTTATATCTAAGCATTTCATTTTTCTTGGTGCTAATGCATATAATAATTTTTAAAATTTCAAATTCCACTTGTTTTTTGTTCAATATAAAAAAGCAATGGACTTTTGTATATTAACTTTGTATCTTGCAACCTTGGTATAATTGCTTATCAGTTTCAGGAGTTTTGTTGCCAATTTTGGGAGGGAGGATTTTCTACATAAATGATCACATCATCTATGAACTAAGATAATTTTATTCTTCCTTCCCTGTGCATATACTTTTTATTTCCTTTTTTATCTTATTGAATTAGATAGGACTTCCAGTATGATATTGAAAAGGAGAGGGGATACTCTTGCCTTGTTCCTCATCTTAGAAGAAAAGTGTCTAGTTTCTCACCATTACATATGATATTAGCTGTAGGGTTTTTTTGTAAATGTTCAGTAAATTTCTCTTTATTCCTAGTTTTTTGAGAGTTTTTATCATGAATGGGTGTTGAATTTTGTTAAATGCTTTTTCTGCACCTATTGATATGATCATGTGATATTCTTCTTTAGCCTGTTGATTGGTGGATTACATTAATTGTTTTTTTGAATGTTGAACCAGCCTTGAATACCTAGGGTAAATTCCATTGGTGGTGGGCTACAAATTTAATTTTTATACATTTTTTATTCAATTTGCTAATGTTTTATTGACGATTTTTGCATTTACGTTCATGAGATATACTAGTCTGTAGTCTTCTTGTAATGTCTTTGTCTGGTTTTGGTATTAAGGTCATGCTGACCACATAGAGTGAGTGAGAGAGTTAGGAAGTATTCTGTCTAGTTTTATCTTCAGAAAAAGATGGTAGATAATTGTATAATTTATTCCTTAAATGTTTGGTAGAATTCACCAGTGAACCCATCTGGACTTGGTGCTTTCTGTTTTGCAAGGTTATTAATAATTGATTGAATTTCATTAACGGATATAGTCCTATTCAGATTGTCCTTTTTTGCTCATGTAAGTTGTGGTAGATTGTATCTTTCAAAGAATTGGTCATTTCATCTAGGTTATCAAATTTGTTGTCATAGTTTTTCATAATATCTTTTATTATCTTTTAAATGTCCATGATATCTGGAGTAATGTCCCCTCCTACATTTCTGATATTAACAAGTATCTTCTGTCTTTTTTTCTTAGTTAGCCTGGCCAGAGGTCTATAAACCTCATTGATCTTTTCAAAGAACCAGCTTTTGATTTTGATTTTCTCTATTGATTTTGTTTTTAATTTCATTGATTTCTATTATAATTTTTATTATTTCTTCTGCTCACTTTGGATTTAATATGCTCCTTTTCAAGTTTTTTAAGGTGGAAGATTTCACCATTGATTTTAGGTCTTCTTTTCTAGTGTATGTATTCAATGTGATAAATTCTCTTCCAAGCATTGCTTTTACTGTATTCCACAAGGTTTGATAAGTTGTATGTTCATTTTCATTTCGTCCAAAATATTTTTAAAATTTCTCATGAAAGCCAGGCATGGTGGCTCATGCCTATAATCCCAGCATTTTGGGAGGCCACAGTGGGCATATCACTTGAGCCCAGGAGCTTGAGGCCAGCCTGGGCAACATGAAAAGACCCCACCTCTACAAAAAAAAAAATACAAAAATTAGCCAGGTGTGGTGGTGTGCCCCTGTAGTCCCAGCTACTCAGGAGGCTGAGGCAGAAGAATCAGTGAAGCCCAGGAAGCCGAGGCTGTAGTGAACCATGATGGTGCCACTGCACTCCAACCTGATAGAGTAAGACCTTATCAATCAGTCAATCAATCACATAATCAATTTCTCATGAAGTTTTCTTTGACCCATATGTTATTTAGAAGTTTGTTGTTTAATCTCCAAGTTTTGGGGGAAATTTTTTAGTTATATTTTTGTTATTCATTTCTAGTTTAATTCCACTGTGGTTTGAGAGAAGATATTGTATGATTTCCATTCTTCCAAATTTGTTCAAATGTGTTTTGTGGCTCAGAATATGGTCTATCTTGGTGAATGTTTCATGTGATCTTGAGAAGAAGGTTTAATCTGCAGTTGTTGGATGAAGTAATCTGTAGATGTCTGTTATATCCAGTTGATTGATAGTGCTATTGAATTCAAGTATGTCCTTACTGATTTTCTACCTGATGGATCTATCCATTTCTGGTGTTTAAATCTCCAACTGTAGTAATGTTTCATCTATTTCTCTTTGCAGCTCTATCAGTTTTTGTCTCATGTATTTTAACACTGTGTTGTTAGTTGCATACACATTAAACATTCCCATCTTCTTAGATTATTGGCCCTCTTATTATATAATACCCTTCTTTATCCTTAATAATTTTCCTTGCTCTGAAGTCTGCTCTGTCTGAAATTAAAATACCTACTCCCACTTTCTTTTGATAAGTGTGAGCATGATATATATTTTGCCATCCCTTTACTTTTAACCTGTGTGTGTTTATATTTAAAGTGGTTTTCTTATAGACAATATATATTTAGGTCTTGTTTTTGGTCCACTCTGAAATCTGTCTTTTAATTGGTGTACTTAGACCCATTTTTATGTTTAAAGTGATTATTGATCTAGTTGAATTATATCTACCGTGTTTGTTACTGTTTCCTATTTGTTGCCCTTGTTCTTTGTTCCTACTTTAGTCTTCCACCTTTTTTCTGGCTTTTGTGATTTTAACTGAGCATTTTATATAATTCCATTTTCTCTTCTTTCTTAGCATATCAATTATACTTTTTGTTTACCTCTTTTAGTGATTGCCCTAGAGTTTGCAGTATACATTTACAGCTAATCCATGTCCACTTTCAAATAAAAATATACTGCCTCATGGATAGTGCAATTACTATATAGTAATAAAATATTCCTGATTCTGTCTTCCTGTCACTGATACCATTGCTGTCATTCATGTCATTTATATATAATCATACATAAGCATATATGTATATATATAAGTACATTGTTGCTATTATTATTTTGGACAAACTGTTATCTCTTAGATCAGTTATGACTAAGAAAAACCAGTTTTTTTCATTTTACCTTCACTTATTCATTCTCTGATGCTCTTCCTTTCTTTACGTAGATCCAGTTTCCAACCTACATGTTTTCTTTCTCTCTGGAGAACTTCTTTTAACATTTCCTGCAAGGCAGGTCTACTGGCAACAAATTCCCTCAATTTTTATTTGAGAAAGTTTTTATTTTTTTCACTTTTGAAGAATAATTTCACAGGGTAAAAAGTTCTAGGTTGATGGGTTTTTTCTCGTAACACTTTAAATATTTCATTCCACTCTCTTCTTGCTTGCATGGTTTCTGAGGAGAAGTCAGGTGTAATTCTTATCTTTGCTTCTCTATGGGTAAGGCATTTTCCCCTCCCTGATTTTTTTTTTAAGATTTTTTTCTTTATTTTTGGTTTTCTGAAGATTGAATATTATATCCTAGGTGCCGTTTTTCTGACATTTATCTTGCTTGGTGTTCTGTGAGCTTTATGTATCTGTTGTTTAGTGTCTGGCATTAATTTGAGGGAAATTCTTAGTCATTCTTGCTTCAAATATTGCTTCTGCTCCTGACTCTTCTCCTGATATTCCCATTACATGTATGTTACACCCTTTTGTAAGTTCTTCATAGTCTGTTCTTGGTTAGTGTGCTCTGGGTGGGTGGGGGGTGGGTATCAGTCTTTTTTTTCTCTTTGCTTTTTAGTTTTGGAAGTCTCTACTGTCATACCTTCAGTTCAGAGATTCTTTCCTCAGCCATATCCAGTCTACTAATAAGCAGATCAAAACCATTCTTCATTTCTGTTACACTGTTTTTGATGCCTAGAATTTCTTTTTTTATTCTTTCTTAGAATTTCCATCCTGCTTACATTATCCATTTGTTATTATATGCCTTCTACGTTTTTCATTAGAGCCCTTAGCATAATAATCATATTTTTTAAAAAATTCTTTGTCTTATAATTCTAATATTCCAGCCTTATCTGACTCCTGTCCTGATGTTTGTCCAGTCTCTTCAAAATGTGTTTTTGCTTTTTAGTATGTCTTGTAATTTCCTGTTGAAAGGTGGATGTGATGTACTGGGTAAAAGTAACTGCAGCAAATCGCCCTTTAATAATGCAGTGGTAAGGTGTGGGGGAGGGGAACCATTCTATAGTTCTATAATTAAGTCTCAGTCTTTTTGTTTTGTTTTGTTTTGTTTTCACTCTTGTTACCCAGGCTGGAGTACAGTGGCGTGATCTCAGCTCACTGCAACTTCCACCTCCCAGGTTCAAGCAATTCTCCTGCCTCAGCCTCCCAAGTAGCTGGGATTACAGGCATGTGCCACCACGCCCAGCTAATTTTGTATTTTTAGTAGAGACAGGGTTTCACCATGTTGGCCAGGCTGGTTTTGAACTCCTGACCTCAGGTGATCCACCCACCTTGGCCTTCCAAATTGCTGTGATTACAGGCATGAGCCACGGTGCCTGGCCTAGGTCTCAGTCTTTTAATGAACCTGTACCTGTGGACTGTGAACTTCATCAGTGCCTCTCAGTTTTGTTTTTTCCCCCTATGTGTGACAGGATGACTAAGGCTGGCTGGAACTGGGTATTTCTCTTTCTCCAGGTCATTTAGGCTCTGATATATCCCAGCAGATTAGAGTCTGGTAAAATAGTTTCTTCTGCAGGAAACCCTTGTTAAGAAGAACATAATGCTCTGGGGCAGTGGTCCCCAACCTTTTTGGCACCTGGGACAGACTTCGTGGAAGGCAATTTTTCCACAGACAGAGTTGGGCAGGGGATAGTTTGGGGATGAAACTGTTCCACTGCAGATCATCAGGCCTTCATTCTCATGAGGAGCACACAAACTAGATCCCTTGCATGAGCAGTTCACCACAGAGTTCACACTCTTATGAGAATCTAATGCCGCCACCCATCTGACAGGTGACAGAGCTCAGGCCATAATGCTTGGTCACCTGCCACTCACCTCCTGCTGTATGGCCCAGTTCCTAACAGTCCCTGGATGAGTACTGGTCCACAGCCCAGGGGTTGGGGACCCCTGCTCTGGGGTATTTCAAAATGATTCATTTTCCCCTCCCCTGCTGGAAGCATGAGGGGATTTTCTCTCTGATTTTTCACTGTGAGGACCTAGTAGAGCTTCTGGAGATAAAACTCACAAAAGTGTGGTGGTCCCTCTATGACTGGGTCCCCTTGGAGTTTTAACTGTCAAACTAAGCCTCCACACTAAGCCTCCAGCAATTCACAGTTACAGTTCAGGTTTTCCTGTCCTGGCACTGACTCTCACGGAGGTTTCTACTCATGTTTTCTGCTCTGGTAAGTTGTGATTCTCTATATTCACCTATCTGTCTCTCCAATTTGGGGGCAGTAGTTTGCCTGGTGACCTCACTTCTCTTACAGATACAAGAAAAGTTATTTTTCAGTTTGTTCAGCTTTTTACTTGTTAAGACAGAGTGGCAACTTCTAAGCTCCTTATATGATGGGCTGGAAACTAGAAGTCCCCTTCCTTCTTTTTATGGCCAAACAATATTCCATTGTATGGATATACCACATTTTTAGCCATTCATCTATTGCTGGATATATGGGTTGTTTCTACCTTTTGGCTATTACGAATAATGCTGCTATAAATATGTGTACACGTTTTTGGGAGAACGTATATTTTGATTTCTTGGGCATATACCTAGGAGTGGAATTGCTGAGTCATATGGTAATTCTATGTTTAATTATTGAAGAATTGCCAAACTTTTTCCAAAGTAGCTGTGCCATTTTACTTTCCTACTAGCAGTGTATGAAAATTCCAGTTTCTCTACATCTTCACCAACATGTTGTTCTTTTACTTTATTTTAGCCATTCTAGTGGGTATGAAGAGATGTCTGAATGGTTTTGATTTGTATTTGCCTGATGACTGATAAAATTGTACGTATTTTCATGTGCTTATTGGCCACTTATGTATCTTCCTTGGAGAAATGTCTATTCAGATCCTTTGTTCATTTTTTAATTGGGTTATTTTTTATTATTATTGAGTTGTAAGAGTTTTTAATATGTTTTAGATGTACATTTTTGTAAGATATATGATTTGCAAATATTTTCTCCTATCCTGTGGGTTGTCTTTTTTTATATAGTGTTCTTGGAAGCACAAAATATTTTCATTTTTAGGAAATCCAATTTACCTATTTTTTCTTTGATTGCTCATCTTTCATTTCTGATCTTCTGTCTGGGATTATTTCCTTCTGAAGAATACCTTTAGTAAGTGTCTACTGGTGACCAATTATCTGGGGAGTGTTTGGTCAAAAATTGCATTTATTTTACTTCCATTTCTACAGGATATTTCCCTGTATACTAAGTTAGGGGTTTGCGGTACTTTTCCCCAGTACATCAATGACGTTACTTTGCTGTTTTCTGACTTCCATTATTGCTATTGAGAAGTCAGCTGTTCTATCACTCCTTTGAAAATACTATCCCTTTTCTCCAGCTTCTTTTAAGATTGTTTTCTTTGTGGTTTTCTTCAGATTCACTATGATATACCTAGCTATAGCTTTTGTTTGTATCCTACTTGGGCTTCTTGAATTCATGAATATTAAAATTGGTATTTTTCAACAGACTTGAAAATTCTCAGCCATCATCTCTTTATATTTCTCTTTCCTTCTAGAACTCCACTCCAATTACGATAGTTAGATGTTCTCACTGTGTTTTATCATTCTTTCTTAAATATATTTAGTCTTTTTGTCTCTCAGGATACATTCTGGATACTTTCTTCTGATCTGCCTTCCAGTTAATTAATTTTCTCTTCAGCTATATCTAATGTACCATTAAACAGACTGTGAGTTCTTAATTTTTTATTTTTTAGTTTTCAAAGTTTATTTTGCTTTTTCAATTTACAATATGGTTTCTCATAGTTTTTTGTCTCCCAGTATTTCTTTAAGCATAGTACACATTTTCCTTATATTCTGTGTCTAACCATTCTAATAACTAAAGTTTTTGTGTGTGTACTGCTGTTGTTCTCACTCAGGTTTCTTATTTCCCTAAGTACCTGACTATTTTTCACTGTGTGCCAGACATTTGATTTGAAAAAGTATTTGTAAGAATGATTTGTTACCTAAAATGGTGCTATTTTTCTGCAGAAAGGAATTTTGTTTGCTTTTACCAAGGGTCTGGAAACTCTACCAGCATGGAACCACCTTAATTCAAGTTCAAGATTTGTTGTTTTCTGGATTACCTAGATGACTAGAACCTATAAGTCTGTGGGAGTTCATTTACTTATGCTTCATCATAACTTTCAGAGGTAGCCATTTGGGATCCCAGCCAAAAGAGAGGAAAGAGAACAGTTATCACAGGCCCCACTTTTGGTAGACTCTGGGCCTTATATTTTTCCTGAGGCCACCAAGACCATAGCTGTTTCTTCTGGATTAGTAAATATCCTTAGGGAAAATACAGCTTTGCATACTAGGTTTACTTCTCTGGGTTCTCATTTTTTACTAGATTTTAGTCAGCTAATTCTTTATTCTCTTATTGGCTCTTTGATACATTTAAGATATTATTTTCCATATAGCTTTTCCCATTGTCCTCTTTGGATGGTTTGGTCCTAATTAATGGCCCCCCATACAGTGTCTCATGCAAGCTTCACAGCAGTTCTACTGGGTGAGAAAGTAAAGAAACTTTTTTATATGAGGAATGTGAGCTCCCTTTAAATTATCAGACCCAGGGAGGCATTGGAATGAGACAGCAGTCACATCCCACCCCACTCCCTTGAGCTAAGTAATCATCTCCTGAGGCCACTTGTTTTTTGAACTCTAGACTCACTAACACCCCAAGAAACTATAAATTAACCTAACAATGTTGCACATGGACATAATAACTCATAGCCTATACTAATATATAGCCAATTACTAATCAGTGTTATTTCTGCTAACCTACGAGAATTCCTGAGAAACATCTTTTGTAATCACCCCCTCTCCTGATTCACCCTGTCTTCTTTCAAAGCTGGGGCCTCTCCTTTATTCTCTGGAGCACTTCCCAAGGTACCTTGGAAGTGTTTTCCAGGTTGCAGTCCTCAAATTTAACCCAAACAAACTCTCTACTTATATTAATTTTGCCTAAATTACTTCCTTTAGGTCGACATGGGTACATAGTATTACTTACATTTTGTTGATGTAGAAACTAAGGCTCAGAATGGAGAAATGACTTGCCCCAGATTGCACAGAGGATGTGGTGGAGCATGAACTGGACATCAATTAGCAAAAGTTCCATTAACCACCTCTTTCATAAAACAGGTGCCAACTATATCTGCAAAACAGGCACAATGCCCTTCTCTACCACATATCTGGGTGGATCAACTGACATTACAGTTTTGAAAGAATTTTCCAATGTGAAAAATTCTCTGCACACTGCAGAGATGATTACAATGAAATTTTACTTAGCAATGACAATGACCTTCTATAGAAGTGGCTTTGATACTCACTGGGAACTACATTTTTAGCTTAGGAGTTGAAACTGGGTTTAAAGTCACCTCCTTATTCGTTGTATTCATGCCTTTAGCATGTAATTAGCATCTACTCTGGGCAGACCTGTGCACAGAGATTTCCTGTCTCAGGGAGAATTGGACAAGACTGTATGATATGGTGTGATCAGTGCCTGGCGAGGTGCTGGGAGCAGTAGTAGGACAGCAGCAGTAATAAACAAAACAACTACCATTTATTGGGCAGTTACCATGTACCAAGCACTGACTACTCTGAATTAGATACACACACCCACACAAACATACACACACACACACACACACACACACACGGTCCTCAAGGTATGAGGAGGTATACTGATCACTTACCAGCTGTGAGACCTTGGATAAGTTATTTTGCATTTTTGCACAATGTGACTAACCATAGCCCCTACCTCCTAAATGCATCAATATAAAGGGTTTGATAAAGGCAGGTATTATATACAAGTCTTGTGGTCAGATGAAAACACCAAGGCTCAGAGAGTTTAATCCACCTGCCCACCTTCCACAGCTGATAAGCAAACATTACTCAGTACCTGCTGTGTGCGGGCCACAGTGCTAGGGGCTGGGCCATATTCAGAGCAAACATGGCCCCTTTGTCAGACGGCCGAAACAGCCCAGTATCCAACTCTAAAGGCTATGACTTTGCCCCCAGCGTGAGCAGCAGAGCATGGACAGGTCATGGCAGGCTTCCCTAGGGAAATTCCTCCATCTGGCTTACAAAGCACAAAGAGGGGTTTTGCAGATGGAAAAGCTGAGCAGGAGTGTTTCAGGCAGGGAGAACAACGCACGCCAAAAACGAGGGCACGGACCTTTTTCTTTCTTGTTCTGTCTGGGGAGGAGCACATCCTTCACCTGCGTTTTCCATCCAAGTGCTGACGCAGCATCCTTGTTACAAGGAAGTAGGTCACATTTCCAGTCCCTCAAAAGGAAACTGCTACCTCCATTGTGACAGAGTGTGAAACAGCCACCTCCGCTGCCTCCCCCACGTGCCTGTGATCCTGGCTCCCTGGAGTTTGCTATTCCCAGAGCAGCTTTCCTCTCCCTGACCGCTGAGTGAGCCTTTCAGGGGAATTCATCAGCAGCCCCTGAGCTGGCCCTGATAGAGGTAGGGGTGCGGTGGGGAGAATCTGAGGCTGGCGTGGGTGCCATAGCCCGCTTTCTGACGCAGCTGACTTGTACCAAGAGAGGAGTGGCTTTTCCCAGGGGGAAGAAAGCTCAGATAGTGAACACTGCAAAGGAAGTGGGGTCTCAAGCCCTATCTCGCCTATGATCTACTCACACAGAGCTTTGGAGCCTTTCTTTAGAGGACTGCAGAGACTCTGGGGTCATCTCAGTATGACAGTAAACCTAAGCCTGGGCAACAGATTACACCAAGGACCTGTGGCCATGGGCTCCATGCTGCCTGCACCTGCTTCTTGGAGCTGCCAAGGAAATTATTGAGCCCAGGCCTGAGCCATGCAGCCAAGTGTTAGATTTGAGCTAAGGATGCCGAGTTCTCTGGGAAAGAGTTCTCTGGGAGAGTGTGTAATGTGGTGGAAATGGTGAAGATCTGGAGACAGATGGGTATCATGAGCAGAACTGTCTCAAAAGGATCCCAGAATCTCATCCCATGCTGTCTAAGCAATGAGCTACAGGAGGACCACCCTGTTTCCACAGATTAATGGCCCCCTCTTCCCAACACCACGGCAGGGGAACTATAACATCCCACTGGCCCTCAAGATCCCCAAGGCCCCTGGGTGCTGGCAGTCAGCATCCCCAAACAACCTCTGCAAACAGCCATCTCCCCAACTCCACTCCGCCTGGATCCAAGCAGCCTGTGATGTTCCAGGGACTGAGCCACTCTCTCATGTTTGCCCTTTCAAAGGGAGGCTCCAGGGAGAGAAGGAGGGGGCTTTGGGAGACCTCTGGCTCAGAAGACTTCAGACTGGGCCATTTCCCACTCTCAGTCCTGAGGGCCCCCTCCACTCCTGCCTCTTTGGAGAAGGAATGAAGCCCTGGGTGTGGACAGTGCCATCCAGGAAGGGCTCCACTGGACAAGGACCTTCCCGCTGTTGTTTTGCCCAAGTTCATTCCTGTATTAGTTTCCTAGGTCTGCCATGAGAAGTTACCACAAACTCGGTGGCTTCAAACAACAGAAATTTATTTTCTCACAGTTCTGGAGGTCAGAACTCCAAAACTGAGCTGTGGGCAGGACCAGGCTCCCTCCGGAGGCTCTGAGGCCGTCTCGGCCCAGGCCTCTCCTCCAGCCTCTGGTGGCTGCCAGCAATCCTTGGTTTTCTCGGCTCGTAGCCGTGTCCCTCCAATCTCTGCCCCCATCTTCACATCACCTTCTCCTCTTTGTGTCTGTCTTTTCTCCTCTGTGTGTCTCTTTTAAAGACACTTGTCACTGGATTCAGGGTTCACTGGACAACCCAGGATAATCTCATCTCAAGATCCTTAACTTAAATACATTGACAAAGACGCCTTTTTTTTTTTTTTTTTTTTTTGAGACAGAGTCTTACTCTGTCACCCAGGCTGGAGTGCAGTGGAGCAATCTCGGCTCACTGCAACCTCCCAGGTTCAAGTTATTCTCCTGCCTCAGCCTCCCGAGTAGTTGGGATTACAGGCACCCACCACCACGCCCAGCTAATTTTTGTATTTTTAGTAGAGATGGGATTTCGCCATGTTGGCCAGGCTGGTCTTGAACTCCTGACTTCAGGTGATCCTCTGGCCTTGGCCTCGCAAAGTGCTGGGATTACAGGTGTGAGCCACTGTGCCCGGCCCAAAGATGCCTTTTTCAAGTAAGGTTTCATTAGCAGGTTCCAGGGACATATATTCTGGGGCGGCCACCATTCAACCCACTACAAGCCCTTCCAGTTTCTCCAGAAGAGGTAATGGGTCTAATTTCACCATCTGGAGAGAAGACAAACCTGTTATGTGTCAGGTACTTTTACGTTCACCATCTCAATTCTTCTTCCTATTCCCTCTTTCCAGATGAGGAAATAGAGGATCAGAGATGTTAAGTAACTTGTCCAAGGCCACACAGCTAAAAAGTAACACCAGGGCATGACATGCCAGGTCTACCTGTGTCATGCAAAGGAGTCCCTTCTGGGTCTTCCGTGTCACACACCAGGGCTCAAGACAAATTCTACAATGTCACATGGAATGGGTTAAGATACTTTCTTGGAGAGACGGGGCACGCATATGAGCCAATGGTGAGTGAAAAGTGAGAAGACAGGGAGCCCCTCAAACCTCCCATCAGTCCCCAGAGAGGAGTGGCAGGGCCAGGGCACTGAGGACAGAGGTCAGATTGTTGGTGTCGAGAGAGCAGAGGGAGAGAGTTGGGCAAAGCCCTCCTGGTGAAGGGCCTGGTGGGGAGTTGGCATTTTCTCAGGATTTGGTAGCCAGCCATTGCAGGGTTGAGAGCCGGCAGGTGAGGAGATCTCCTATACCTTATTTATTTATTTATTTATTTATTTATTTTACTTTTTTTTTTTTTTTTTTTTTAGATGAAGTCTTGTTCTGTCACCCAGGCTAGAGTGCAGTGGCATGAGCTCAATTCACTGCAACCTCCACCTCCTGAGCTCAAGCTATTCTCCTGCCTCAGCCTCCTGAGTTGCTGGGACTACAGGCATGTGCCACCATGCCTGGTAATTTTTGTATTTTTAGTAGAGGCAGGGTTTCACCATGTTAGCTAAGCTGGTGTCGAACTGCTGACCTCAAGTGATCCACCTGCCTCGGCTTCCCAAAGTCCTGGGATTACAGGAGTGAGCCGCTGCGCCTGACCCCCTATATCTTTTAAAAGCTCACTGTGTGAGGAAATATTAGACAAGTCCAAATTGAGGGATGTGCTGTAAAATAATTGGACTGTACTCAAAATGCCAAGGTCGTGACAGGTGAAGACAGACGAAGGTACTGCTCCCAGGTAAAGGAGACTGAAGAGGCAGGAGGACAGAAGGTGATGTGTGAGCCAGACGCTCCTTCTGGGAGACAGGCAGCAGTGAACAGGGCTGCAGATCTGCTGCCAGGACCGCGTCACAAGCGCTGCTTTTCATCACCGTGCTGCAGTCATGTGGGTGTCTTTGTGTGTCGAAATGTCCCACTAGAGTATTTAGGGGCAAAGGGGCATCATGTTTGCAACTGACTCTAATGTTCTAGAAAAAATACATCTGTAGATAGAAAGAGACAAGCAAATGCAGGGAGTAGAGGGAAGGCTGTGTGGGAAGGCTTTGTACTATTGCCATTTTTCTGTAAGTCTAGGATTTCTGTTAAAAGTTAAAAGAAAATGGTGAGGCTGCTGTGTGAAGAGCTGACTGTAGAAGGGGCGAGAATGAGAGCAGGGAGCGTGGGGAGGGGTCTGAGCAGCAGAGAGCCGGGAGCATGGCGGGGTGGACCGTCGCGGTGGCAGTGGAGGTGGGGATGGGTGAGATGGGAGATACATGCTGATGATGGAGTCATCAGGACCTCCTGGTGGGTTGGACTTGGGGGCTTGGGGGAAAGACAATAATCAAGATCTTTTAACTGGGTACAACAAAAATAGAAAGGATGAATAAGACCTACTATTTGATAGCACAATAGAGTGACTATAGCCATAGTAACTTAATTGTACATTTTAGAATAAGTTAAAGTGTAATTGAATTGTAACTCAAAGGATAAACACTTGAGGGGATGGATACCCCATTCCCCATGATGTGGTTATTTCGCATCGCATGCCTGTATCAAAACATCTCCTGTACCCCATCAACATATATATATATCTACTATGTACTCACACACACAAAAAAAGATCTTACAGCTGAATGGAGGTCCTTTCCTAAAATGGGAAGGGGCTGGGGGCAGGGGTGCCGTTTACGGTAATATCAAGAATCTGGGACCAGCAATGGCAAAGGTGTCTGGTTTCAAATGCCATCTCCAGAGCAGATGTCATGGAGTGGTGTTTAATGCTGTGGAAGAGGACAAGCCCATCCAGGAAGTCGATGCAGGGAAAACAAGAGACGATGGAGTCTCCCATATTTAGAAGTCTCTTAAGAGAAGAAACAGGGGTTCATTTTAAGCCCTAGGGGCGAGTGATTTACAATGATAATTTATTAGGTGCTTCCAGGGTACCAGGCACTGAGCAAGGCATTTTCGATTTAATATATTTTCCTCTTCTCCCAATAGCTTCGTGAGATGAGCATCATTATCCCATTTAAAACATAATGTTACTAAGGCTCAGAGAGGTGAAGTGACTTGCCCAAGGTCACACAGCCAGCAAGCAGCAGAGCTGGGCTTTGAACCACGTCCATCCCCTGCTAGAGAACCGGCCTGGGAGTTCCTGTTTTCCATCATGTCTTGCTCTGCTTCCCCATAGGACTGAGGTCTCACCTCTTTGAAAGGAAGCCACACAGCTGTTTTTTCCTGACAGCTGTGAGGCTACTTTCCAAGGGAGGGAGTCTTTTGTTGCCAATCCAGCCCCTTCCAGGAAAGAGTCCCTGAACTGCAGGATTCCACCCACTGTTGCTCCTCTGACATACAAAACTAGACCTGGCCGCTCCCAGGGCAAGCCCTTTGGCTCCCTGCATTTTCTATTTCTCCTCCTCTGAAAACAGCTCCCAAGAGGGTGAGGCCCAGCATCCTGGGGCCCTGGTCCATTCTGTGGATGGATGCGAATTTGCACTCCTCTACTTGTGTCACGTTGTTAACAGAGGTCAATAGCAATGGCTATGAGTCATTGAGAACCTACTGCGCGTCAGGCTTTCTCTGCACATCAAGTCTAGTTTCCCCAGGACCAGGTAAAATTGATATTCTCATCCTCACTTTCAATACAGAGAGCCTGTGGCTCAGAGAGTTGAAGGGGCCTATCTGAGGTCACAAGGCTGGGAAGAGTAGCTAAGCCAGGATTCAGCCCACAGCACAGAGCTGCCCTACTGGTGCTCAGTAATGATTTCTTCAATGGACTCAAGTTCTCTGGAGGTTCTGACCACAAAGCTCCATCCAGCTTCTGAGCTTCAAGGTCATGAACACAAGTTAAGCCAAAAGGCAAAAAAAGGTTTTGTTCCCCTGGCTCCAGCCCCTGCTATAGGCCCTGACTTTTCAATATCCATGCCTTCTGCCTGCTCTCTGTGTTCTAGCACAGCCTCACCCCGCCACATCCAGCCCAGCCCAAGCCAGACTCGGTCTGCAAAACACTCTGTTTCTCATCCCACCTTGCGTCTGCTTCTCCTCTGGGCAGCCCCAGCCTGGAAGGAGGAAGAAGTGGGCGGTAGGGGCTGGGTGCAGCTGGGCCAGAAGAACAAAGAGAACTCCTTCTCAGAGGGCTGGAAGGCTTGGCAGCCTTGCTGCTTTGGACCCAGACGCATTCCTCTGCACACTGCACAGCCCAGGAGAACAGGTCCGTTATGTCCAATTCCACAGCTGGGTACAGAGTCCACCACATCAGTCAAGGCTGTCTAACTGCTGTGGTGAACAGCCCCTCGTCTCAGTGGCTTAGCATGATAAAGGGTGTTTACCTTTTGATTTTGTTTGCCCTTGTGCATGATGTTTGGTAATTACTTTAAAAGACTCCAGCAAACAATTTTAAATGGGGTCAGAGGCCAGGCGTGATGGCTCACGCCTGTAATCCCAGCACTTTGGGAGGCCAAGGTGGGAAGATCATAAGGTCAAGAGATCGAGACCATCCTGGCCAACATAGTGAAACCCTCTCTCTAATAAAACTACAAAAATTAGCTGGGCGCGGTGGTGCGTGCCTGTAATCCCAGCTACTCGGGAGGCTGAGGCAGGAGAATCGCTTGAACCTGAGAGGCGGAGGTTGCAGTGAGCCGAGATTGTACCACTGCACTCCAGCCTGGTGACAGAACGAGACTGTCAAAAAAAAAAAAAAAAAAAAAAAAGAGCGCGGGGGGGTAGTCGAGTGGTATATTAAAGAAGACTTGGAAAAATGTTGATAATTTCTGGAAACAGAATGATAGATGGCTAGGATGAGTTATTCTAGTGTGCTCTCTGCTTCTTTTGTATATTTGAAGCCTTTACGTATGTTTATTTCTCCCTCATACAAAGTCTAATGCTGTGTCCCTGGCTCGTGGCTCTCATGGGTGGTTTTCCTCCAGTGGTTGCCCTGAGGCACAGGCCACTTCTATCTTGAGGCTCCTCTACCATCTTGTGGCCCCAAGGTTGTCCTGGCGTCATGCAAACAGCCGACTGGGAGAAGAAAGAGAAGATGGCATAGCCAGTACTTAACCCCTCGTCCTGACAGCACCTGGATCCCTCTGCTCACACTGCATTGCTGAAAACTAGTCATGTGGGAAGCAAGGAGTACTGGGAAATGTAGTTCCCGGCTGAGCAGGCACCTACCAGCCAGCTCCACAACCAGACAGATGGTGTAAGGGGAACTTGACCCTCTGTTGGTCAGTTGATCTCAGCTACATCCACTGTGTGTTGGATGGGGCCATGTCAAGGGTGGTGCCCTAGGCAAGTGGCCTGGGCTCCTGTGAGAAGATGGCAAAGGGATTGGTAAGGGGTTGATAGGATGAACTTGTGAGTTGCGTATACCAGCTTCCCAAACTTGTTCCATGATACACCTATGAAACAATCTTGGCTCACAGAGAGAAGGAGGGTGATGGGGAAGGAGGCAACTCTCACCAGAGCTCTCTGGGCATTTCTCCTTCAACATATTGGTGCCCACCCCCCACCCCCCACCACTACCTCCTCCTCAAAAGCAGCAAAGGAATCGTTTTACAAAATGTGACCATTGGGGCGAAATAGGCACAAAGCACAAGCAGTCTCTCTGAGTCATTTCTTATGACTGTGAATCTGCAATTATCTCAAAATTTTTCAATACAAAAGTAGGGGAGTGGCCGGGTACGATGGCTCATGCCTGTAATCCCAGCACTTTAGGAGGTCGAGGCGGGCGAATCATGAGGTTAGGAGTTCAAGACCATCCTGGCCAACATGGTGAAACCCCGTCTCTACTAAAAATACAAAAAATTAGCTGGGCGTGGTGGTGGGCACCTGTAATTCCAGCTATTCAAGAGGCTGAGGCAGGAGAATCGCTTGAACCCGGGAAGCGGAGGTTGCAGTGAGCCGAGATCGCGCCACTGCACTCCAGCCCGGCCGACAGTGCAAGACTCTGTCTCACACACACACACAAAAATAAGTTGGGGGGAGTAGCACAAACAAGACCCTGGAGGATCCCAAGGCACTGGAGAGTGCCCTAGGATGAACGAAGGGCCTCTTTCTCCAGTCCCCGCCCTTCCTCCCAGGTCCCCCAGCGTGGTTGCTTCAAAGTCCAGATCAGCCTGACTACTCCGCTGCCCTGCTTAACTCTGTGGCTTACCAGATGGTGTCCAGTCTCTGTCACAATGCCTCATGGTCTGACTCTTCCCAAACCATCTCTCCATCCATAACCTCTTCCCTCCACACCTGCACTCCATCAATCACTCCAAGCCCTAGCTGTTATCCAAACCCACTGTGCTTTCTTCCCCTTGGTCCTTACCACGTGCTGTCCCTTTGAGCCCCACTCCACACATGGAAAATGCCCATACATGTTCCGAGACACCCCTGCCCTGCAATGTCACCTCCTCTGGGCTCTAGGCTCTATGCTCATCTTCAATCCCAGCATTCAGTTGTCTACCTCAGTTTGCGGGTCTTTCTCTCTTGCTAGACCGTAAGCTCCTTGGGTGCAGACACTGTGACCCACTCATTTTGATGTCCGTAGTTCTCAGCATAAGGCCTGGGAAGGACTAGTTCTCACTAAAATGTCAATGATGGGCTAAATGGAGAAATGAATGAATGAATGAATGAATGAATCCGTGAGGGAATGGGGAAGAGAGCACTATGTCTTCTGCTTGTCTAGTAGGGTTGTTGGCAAGTTTAAATGGTCCTCAGAGGGGATCCTGGGATCACTCTCAGCTGCTGCACCATGCTGCCCACCTCCACCTACCCATGCTTCATTTAACCTGCCAGATCCTTCTAGAGCCTGGCCAGGCATTGTGGTGTAGTGGGAAGACAAGGAGATCTGCAACTGGAGAGCCATGGCCTCAGAGCCTGACTCTGCCAATTCCTAGCTGTGTGTTCTTGCACACACCAGCTCAAGTTTCTGGGCCTCAGTTTCCTTCTCTGTGAAATGGACACAATCACTGCTCCTTCCAGAGTTGATATGAGGATTACAGGAGGAGTGTATGTAGGAACACCCAGTACAGCTCAACAAATGTTTGTTCCCATCTGATAAAGCCCCTCCCTTTGCCCATTAGCGACCCTTCTTTTCCTTCAAATCTTTGGTGAATGAATGGTGAGCACTGCACAGCCCATGACTGTTAGTCCGGGATCCCCAAATGGATTATTAAAGCCTTGAAAGCAAGGGCCTATGGGGACTATTTCCTCTGTCACCCAGAGGACCCAGCTCAGCAGAAAGCACGTATTGGGTTCAAGCGGGAAATCAAAGCATCATTATGATCATCTTGCCCTTTCCTGGAGAAACACTCTGGGGGGTCACTGTGGCAAGATGACCAGCTCCCATTTTTAAGCACCTACTATGTGCTTTGCATTTGACATGTATTTTTACATTTAAGCTTAACTATACGACAGTTTGAAGGAGATACTCTCATTATTCTCATTTTTAAAACTACTAATATTTATTTTCTACTACATAATTTAATCACGTTTCAAAAATTAAAGGAACACAGTGAGAAGTCTCATCCTGCTCCTATTCTCCTCGTTTAAAGAATATTTTTATTAGTTTCTAGTGTATTCCCCGAGAGTCTGTTTATGTAAATACCAGCATATATTCTTAAATCCCCCTTTTCTGGCTGGGCGTGGTTGCTGACATCTGTAATTCTAGCACTTTGGGAGGCAGAGACAGGAGGATCGCTTGAGCCCAGGAGTTTGAGGCCAGCCTGGGTGACACAGTGAGACCTTGTCGCTACACAAAATTTAAAAATCAGCCAGGCATGGTGGCGCACACCTGTAATCCCAACTATTTAGGGGTCTGAGGTGAGAGGATTGCTTGAGCCCAAGAGGTAGAGGCTACAGTGACCAATGATCATGCCACTGCACTCCAGCCTGGGCAACAAAGCAAGACCCTGCCTCAAAAAAAAAAGTCCCCCCTTTACTTGTACAAAAGGGAAACACTGTCCTACACTTTGCTCTTTTCCCTCTACGTTTTATCTTAAAGGTCTTTCTATATCAATACACAGAGAATCTCTTGACTTTGTCCCACTGCCTGGAGGTAATTTTAGGCTGTAGGAACCTAAGCTCAGAGAGGCAAAGGTACTTGCTCAAGGTCACACAGACAGGAAGTGAGAAGAAGGACTTACTCCCAGGTCCCCAGGTCCTGCCCTTCTCTCTCTCCCTGTCTCTCTCTCTCTTTCTCTCTCTGTCTCTGCAGAAACAAGGTCTCATTCTGTCACCCAGGCTGGAGTGCAGTGGCATGATCATAGCTCACTATAACCTCAAACTCCTGGCTTCAAGTGATCCTCCCACCTCAGTTTCCCCAGTAGCCAGGACTATAATAGGCATATGCCACCACACCTGGCTAATTTTTAAAAAACTTTTTTGTGGAGACAAGGTTTTGCTGTCTCCCAGGCTGGTCTTGAACTTCTGGGCTCAATGGATCCTCCTGCATTGGCCTCCTGAAGTGCTGGAATTACAGGCGTGAGCCACAGTGCCCAGCCCTCCCCTTCTCTTTTCTTTTCACACCTAGAGAAGCTTCCCCAGGTCTCTCTGGAAAACACAGTGCACAGAAGAGTACACTTTGAAAAGGGGCTGCTTCACTCATCAGCTTCCCTGGCTAAGGAAGCTGGCTCTAGGCACCTGGAAATACCTGAAGAAGGTGAAAAGACCTGGATCCCAGCATCAGCTAGGTGATGTGTAATGCTGGTCCTAGAGAGGCTGCCTGGGTTCCAGTCCTGGCCCTGCCACTGAGTGGCATATGACACTGGCCATGAGACCAAATGTCTCTGAACCTCAGCTTCCCCATCTGTAATATGGAAATGACCGTTGTATTAGTCAGGGTTTTCCAGAGAAACAGAACTGATAGGAGGTAATGGATAGAAATGTAGACTTATTTTAAGGAATTGGCTCATGTGGTTGTGGGGGCTGGTAAGTCTAAAATCCGCAGGGAGGCCCAGCAGGCTGGAAACTCAGGGAGGATTTCCTTACTACAGTTGAGGGAAAATTGTTCCTTCTTCGGGAAACCTTGGTGTTTGCTCTTAAGGCCTTCAACTGACTAGGTGAGGCCTACCCACATTATCAAGGGTAATATTTTTTACTTAAAGTCAGCTGATTATAGATGTTAATCAGGTCTCACTCTGTCACCCAGGCTGGAGTCCAGTGGCACGATCATAGCTCAGTACAGTCTCAAACTCCTGGCTTCACAGCAATATCTAGACTAGCAGTGGATCAAACCACTGGGCACAGTAGACTAACCAAAGTGACAAAACCATCACAGCAGTCATACCCCACAGGAAAGCGGTGAGAAGGGGGCTGGACACAGCATGGAAACGGGTGCAGTCAATACAACTGAGTGGTAGTAGCTGCCATATTGTTCACTGCGCTACTGTGGGGTGTTTCTGTGTTTGAGGAGGCATGAGAGCAGTTACACCGGGTGCCCTGAGCCAGGCCCTGGAGGGACAGAGATGATGAGGTCAGGGTATGAGCCCTTGAAGAGCTCAGAGGAGGGGCTGAGAGGGACAGAAACGCAGAAACTCAGACCACAGACCGTGGCAACACTGATAGAATGCCTCTGACTGGACAGCGCACAGAAGCCCGTGGAACCCCAGCCAGTAAGAGGTGAGCGAGGGACGGCTTCTCAGAGAAGGGGACAAAAATGACTTGTTTTAAATTATTTTAAAAATAAATAAAGCAGGCCGAGCACAGTGGCTCATGCCTGTAATCCTAGCACTTTGGGAAGCCAAGGCGGGCGGATCACGAGATCAGGAGATTGAGATTCCTGGCTAATACAGTAAAACCCGTCTCTACTAAAAGAAATACAAAAAATTAGCCAGGCGTGGTGGCGCGTGCCTGTAATCCCAGCTACTCGGGAGGCTGAGGCAGGAGAATCGCTTGAACCTGAGAGGTGGAGGTTGCAGTGAGCCGAGATTGTACCACTGCACTCCAGCCTGGGTGATGGAGCGAGCCTCTGTCTCAATACATATATAAATAAAGCAGAATTAGCCAAGTGAAGAAAGAAGAAAGGGCAAAAGAATAGAGAAACATTCCAGGCAGACCAGCAAGCACTAAGCCTTGGAGGTGTGAGAGAGGCAGGGAACTGGCGTGATGAGGGGGCCAAGTGCTGCGGCTGGAGAGGGCTGAGGGACCCGGTCTCTCCCTCGTGGTGGGCCAGGCCAAGGAGTCGGCCTTCCTCTCCACAGTAACATAGCGTGCACAAGCACTCGCTATGTGCTACACTGAATAGGCCTCACAGGAATTGCTGATTTTCACCCTTGCTCTCATAGGAGGTAGGTGCTGTTAGCATCCCTGTCAGGTCATTGCAAAGCCAAGCAAAGCTAGAAGTGGTGGGCTGAGATTCAAGTCCACACCACTGGCTCCAGATATGAGGGGGGTGACGGGGCTGGGGGTGCACATGGGGGTGCTGGTGAGAGGTGACAGTGTGCTGGCAGTCCTCACAGCCCTCGCTTGCTCTTGGTGCCTCCTCTGCCTGGGCTCCCACTTTGGTGGCACCTGAGGAGCCCCTCAGCCCACCGCTGCACTGTGGGAGCCCCTTTCTGGGCTGGCCAAGGTGGGAGCCGGCTCCCTCAACTTGCAGGGAGGTGTGGAGGGAGAGGCGTGAGCGGGAACCGGGGCTGCGCGCGGCGCTTGCGGGCCAGCTGGAGTTCCGGGTGGGCGTGGGCTTGGTGGGCCCCCCGCCCCACTCAGAGCAGCCGGCCCGCCCTGCCGGCCTAGGGCAATGAGGGGCTTAGCACCCAGGCCAGTGGCTGTGGAGGGTGTACTGGGTCCCCCAGCAGTGCTGACCCACCGGCACTGCGCTCGATTTCTCGCCGGGCCTTAGCTGCCTTCCCGCGGGGCAGGGCTCGGGACCTGCAGTCCGCCATGCCTGAGCCTCCCACCCGCTCCATGGGCTCCTGTGCGGCCCGAGCCTCCCCGACGAGCGCCACCCCCTGCTCCACAGCACCCAGTCCCATCAACCACCCGAGGGCTGAGGAGTGCAAGCGCACGGCGCAGGACTGGCAGGCAGCTCCACCTGCAGCCCCGGTGCGGGATCCACTGGGTGAAGCCAGCTGGGCTCCTGAGTCTGGTGGAGATGTGCAGAACCTTTATGTCTAGCTCAGGGATTGTAAATACACCAATCGGCACCCTGTGTCTAGCTCGAGGTTTGTGGATGCACCAATCAACACTCTGTGTCTGGCTGCTCTGGTGGGGCCTTGGAGAACCTTTGTGTGGATACTCTGTATCTAACTGATCTGATGGGGCCGTGGAGAACTTTTATGTCTAGCTCAGGGATGGTAAATGCACCAATCAGCACCCTGTCAAAACAGACCACTCGGCTCTACCAATCAGCAGGACGTGGGTGGGGCCAGATAAGAGAATAAAAAGCAGGCTGCCCGAGCCAGCAGTGGCAACCCGCTCGGGTCCCCTTCCACACCGTGGAAGCTTTGTTCTTTCGCTCTTTGCAATAAATCTTGCTACTGCTCACTCTTTGGGTCCATGCTGCTTTTATGAGCTGTAACACTCACTGCGAAGGTCTGCAGCTTCACTCCTGAAGCCAGCGAGACCACGAGCCCACCAGGAGGAACGAACAACTCCAGACGTGCCGCCTTAAGAGCTGTAACACTCACTGCGAGGGTCTGCAGCTTCACTCCTGAGCCAGTGAGACCACGAACCCACCAGAAGGAAGAAACTCCCAACACATCTGAACATCAGAAGGAACAAACTCTGGACACGCCGCCTTTAGAACTGTAACACTCACTGCGAGGGTCTGCGGCTTCATTCTTGAAGTCAGTGAGACCAAGAACCCACCAATTCCGGACACACTGGGATGGCTGGGCAGGGTTTAGATTGGTTTGTTGAATTTCAGGCAATGGGAACAACCGAGGTAGAGGGGTCAGGAGCACTTGGAGATATGAATGCTGGAGACAGAAATTCAGACCCACCATCAGCAGCAGAAGTTGACCATGCTCTCAGCAATGCTCACCCAGCACGTACCAGCCTAAATCCTCCCAGAATCCCTGCAGAAGGGGTATAATCATTTTCATTCCGAGATGAAGAGACTGAGGCTCTCAGCCAAGCCACCCCTGGCTATAAAGGAGGCTGGGAATACAGAGGGCTCCAGGCTGTCTGCATCACCACCCTGAGTAGAATCAGGGTTCTGTAGGCAAGGATGACTTGGGAAATGGGTATCGGGTTGGAAATTGACAGCATCTGCTCCATGGAGGCTCAGAAAGGTCAGATATTAGCCCAAGTGACACAGCTGATACATTTCTACTGGGATTTAAACTCTGTCCAATGTTGTCTGCGCACCCCTTCCCCGGACACAGCTGCCTTCCAGGAACTGATCTCCACTCCTCGGCATTGCACTAAAGCCAACCATTCACTCACGCATCCCGGCTCTTTCATTCCTTCACCCCCAGCACTGCCTGCCAGCACTGGGCTCCGGCCATCTGCCCTTGATTCTATGAGCACTTCCTGCCGTGGGCTGTCCTGCTACAACGGCTCTAAAGCTCCCTTGGCCACAGTCCATGCATGCCCAAAACTCTGATTCCTGTTTTTATCTGTCATTCTTCCCAGGTTCTCTGTTCTCCAGCCCTTCCTCCCCCACCTCCTCTTTCCCTAGAGGCTTCCTCAGCCCCAAAGACCACAGAGAATGAATGACATCATCTGAGCTCAGACCTCGCTGGGCCCAATTATCAGGCTATAACTGGAAGCGCCCTACATTTTCCCACAGGAAAGTGCCCTCCCGCACTCCTGACTTGCTGCTTCTGGGGACCTTGGCAGCATCCACAGGCTCTGGCCTGAAGAAAACCAAGCCCCTTCCCCATGGGCACACTGTTCAGGTCTCTTTTCTATCCACTGGGCTTTGGAGACATTCTCAAGCTCCCAACCTGGGCACGAGGCAGCTTTCTGTAGAAGGGAGGCAGTGCCATGGGATCATTAAAAACAGCAGCGTGGAAGCCTTTTGGACCTACCTACACTAGTGTCCAGCTCCTCCTTTTTCCACCTCTGTGACCTTGGCCAAGTGGCTTCAGGGTTCTGGGATTCTATTGTCTCATTTTAAATTGGGGAAAATAACAGATATCATATCATTAAATCCTTTTAACAGTCCTCTGAGATACACGTTATTCCCATTTTAAGATGAGTAACTGTATTAGTCTGTTCTCACGCTGCTAATAAAGACATACCCGAGAATGGGTAATTTATAAAGGAAAAAGATTTAATTGACTCACGCTCCACATGGCTGGGGAGGCCTCACAATCATGGTGGAGGGCGAATGAGGAGCAGTCACATCTTATATGGTGGCAGGCAAGAGAGCATGTGAAGGGGAACTCCCCTTTATAAAACCATCTGATCTTGTGAGACTTATTCAGTATCACTAGAACAACACAGGACCCACCCCCGTGATTCAAGCACCCCTCACCAGGTCCCTCCCACGACACATGGGAATTATGGGATTTACAATTCAAAATGAGATTTGGATGGAGACACAGCCAAACCATATCAGTAACCAAGGACAAAGAGTTAGACAACTGTACAAAGCCACAGTTTGTCATGGTGGCACCAGGGCCTGGATTAGAACCCCTGGCATCAGGAGACTTCTGAACTGCCAAGGAGTGTCTGGAAGTTCATTCACTGGTGAAGGGGGAAGATACTTAGCTTCCAGACTTGGCTTGGGGCAGAGGGCAAGTTACTTTCTTGGGGACTCAGCTTTTCCAGCTATAAAATGGGGATGACAGTCCTTGCTTCAGAGCTGCCATGAAGAACACAGGAGGTAAGGCTTCCTGGATCTCCACCATTCCTGCATTGCAGGCCACAGTTTTCAGCTCCCCTGTGTTATTTACTAATGACTTTTTCTTCTTTAAATAGACTAAGATTTATTATTCAAATATATATATTGAAAATGTATTGAAATGAAACTTCCTATCACTAGGAAGAAGACCAGGCACATTCACCATAAATAACAGGTAACCATGAAAATAAATACAGTGAAGCCAAAAGTCAGGTTTTGCAGCTGCAAAAGAGTGTTAAACAGGTGTTTAAAGACCTGATTTCACTGACCTGCTGACCTGACCTGCCCTGGGTGCACTTCCCACCCCTTCCTGACTCCTGGTTGGTGCTCAGAAATGGAAATGTTAGCACCCCTCTCCCACCCCAGTCCCTCCCAGAACAGGCTACTCATGGGAAGAAGTTGGCCTTCCTCCTCCAAAGGGCAGAGCAGCCACAGCAACAACCTCCAATTACACTCAGATGCCATCCCTACCATCACTTACCGCCTTGAAAGAGGGCTGAGGTTTACTGCTGACCATAACTAAACGTGGCATGTGGCGTGGCAGACCATGGCACATTGTCCCCAGCAACTGTCCAGAGCCTTCTGACACTGGAGCTAAATGGCTCTCATGGGTGCTGGGAACCTGCTATACCCTAAAACATCTTTGGCTCCCCATTGCCTGAAGGAACAAATCCACCTCAGCCCTCCAACTGTATCCTCATTGTCCTTGGGGTATATTCTCAAGACACCTTCCCCTAAATCTGAACCTTCCCTTGACTATCTTGTAGGCTGAATGCCCTTAGGCGAAGCACTTAAACTCTCTGAGTCCCAGAGCTCCTGGAGGGCAAGATCCCCTATTTCACTGGCTCCTCCAGAGGCCCGAAGAAGAGAATGTCCCTAGGCAGCAGTGCCTTGCTTTCCATGGAGCTGTGATCCCTCTGGCAATGTTAGCACGTGGTTTTCCAGCCTGCACTGGCTTCCCCAGCTGGGCCCTCTCTGCTCAGAGTGCTTGTCCTCTACTGCCTGTGACCTCCCTCATGCTTGGCTCTCAGCTTAGGGTCACCTCCTCCAGGAAGTCCTTCCTGACTTCAGACTGGCTCAGGTCCCTGTTACTGCTCCGAAAACAAGTGTCCCCTTCAGAACACCACTTTGATTATCTAAACTGCAGTCCCTCCTCCTAAGCTCCATGTAGCCCAGAGCTATGTCACTTCTGTTGCTCCTGTGGCCCCAGCACCTCCTCCAGAGCCTGGCACAAGATCAGAGCCCAAAAATGGATCCTGTCATTAGAATGTTGGTACTCATCAGCCTGGGGGGAATAGGTGGTGTGTCCACCTCTCTATCTTACTCCTGTTGTCCGGATGATGCATGTCCTTCTCCTTTTTTTTTTTTTTTTTTTTTTTTTTTGAGACAGAGTCTCACTCATGTCACTCAGGATGGAGTACAGTGGTGCGATCTCAGCTCACTGCAACCTCCGCCTCCTGGGTTCAATCAATTCTCCTGCCTCAGCCTCCCAAGTAGCTGGGATTACAGGCACCTGCCGCCAGACCCGGATAAACTTTTGTATTTTTAGTAGAGACCATTTTTAGTTTTGCCATGTTGGCCAGGCTGGTGTCAAACTCCTGATCTCAGGTGATCCATCCTCCTTGGCCTCCCAAAGTGCTGGGATTACAGGCATGAGCCACTGTACCCAGCCCTTCTCCTTTTTCTCTGCCAGTACACACCCCTATCCCATCTTGTCCCATTTACAAACCTTTTTTCTTTGGACCCTCACAGCCTCCCTGTGAGGCAGCAAAGCAGATTTACATTGGATTTTAGACACAGAAACTGAGGTCCAAGGAGCAAACTGACTTGTCTGAGCTCCCAAAGCTAAGAAGCGGCCAGACCTTGAAGCAAACTAGAACCCCTATTTTGAAACTCAGCCCTGGTTTAGGTGTCCAGCAGTGGCACAATCATGGCTCACTTCAGCTTCCACCTCCTGGGCTCAAGCCATCCTCCCACCTCAGCCTCCTGAATAGCTGGGATTACAGACATAGGCCACTGCACTGGGCTAGTTTTTCTATTGTTTGTAGAGACAAGATCTCCCTGTGTTGCCCAGGCTGGTCTTGAACTCCTGGACTCAAATGATCCTCCCACCTCAGCCTCCCAAAGTGCTGGGATTACAGGTGTGAGCCACTGCACCTGGCTTGTATTACCTTCTTTTAATTGTATATTTGTAGCATCTGCATGGTTTAACAAAGATTTCAATGCAAACTGAAACAAACAAGTGCTCCCTATGTTGCCCAGGCTGGTCTTGAACTCCTGGACTCAAATGATCCTCCCACCGCAGCCTCCCAAAGTGCTGGGATTACAGGTGTGAGCCACTGCACCTGGCTTGTATTACCTTCTTTTAATTGTATATTTGTAGCATCTGCATGGTTAAACAAAGATTTCAATGCAAACTGAAACAAACAAGTGCTCCCTATGTTGCCCAGGCTGGTCTTGAACTCCTGGACTCAAGTGATCCTCCCACCTCAGCCTCCCAGAGTGCTGGGATTACAGGTGTGAGCCACTGCACCTGGCCTGTATTACCTTCTTTTAACTGTATATTTGTAGCACCTGCATGGTTGAACAAAGATTTTAATGCAAACTGAAACAAACGTGACTTAGAGTCATAGTAGAAATTTTGAACAATACAGAAAAACATTCAAATCACTGGTTTTCTCATCACCGAAAGATAAGGTTAGAATTAGAATGTATTTCCTTCCAGTCTTTTTTCTATGCAGGTAGCTGTGTTTTTCAAGTGCCTTGTTTTTTCTTTCATGGTTGCTCTGTATTTTTAAAGTAATCATCTTAAATTATTTTAAAAGCATGTATGTTTGAGCCTCTGATTGCACTATTATCTCATGGTATTGAGATACACATCCTTTTAATTTGTTCTATTTTCTGACTGTCCCTTAAGGTGATCATTTTCCTTGTGTAGTTTATTATTTTTTATTGTGACCTCATCTTTTCCCCAGGCTGTGACTTCTATGAGACTTTCATGCACGCTAGGTTGGGCAATGTTTTTGGAAATCATCTTTCCATTTGCTCCTGCTGGTGTCCTGAGCTTTCACTAGTTAAGACCAATTTTTACAGTATTTTTTTGGTTCGGGCTTCCTGTAATAGTTGGGTAGTGAATATTCAAACTCCATTTACTCACATGGTACAGGTCTGTGATTTCAAATTCTCAAAGTATATTTTTTAATTCCAATTCAGAGCCCAAAGTTAAGATAACATCTTGGATGGGGTTTCTCTAGCCCTTCCTTGCATAGAGGGCTGTGGCAGTCAGGATAGGTGATAAGGTCTGGCTGTGTCCCCACCCAAATCTCCTCTTGAATTGTAGCTCCCATAATCCCCACATGTCATGGGAGGGACCCAGTGGGAGGTAATTGAATCATGGGGATGGGTTTTTCCCATGCTGTTCTCGTGATAGTGAATAAGTCTCACAAGATCTGATGGTTTTATAAAGGGCAGTTCCCCTGCACACGCTCTCTTGCCTGCCACCCCATGTAAGACGTGACTTTGCTCCTCCTTCGCCTTCCACCATGATTGTGAGACCTCCCCAGCCATGTGGAGCTGTGAGTCCATTACACCTCTTTATCTTTATAAATTACCCAGTCTCAGGTATTTCTTCATAGCAGTATGAAAATAGGCTAGTACAATAGGTGAGGTTCTGCTGTGGTAATAAACAAGCCCAAGCTCTCAGTGGCTTAACACAGCAACCAAGATTTATTTCTTACTTATACTCCATGTCCACAGGGATCAGTTGAGAACTCTGTACCCTGTGTTCTCCTTCAGGGACCAAAGCTGAGGAAGCAGCCAATCTCATGAACATTCCCAGTCTGGACAACCTGCACAGGCATTGACATGCTCTGAAATGTTTGGTCAGGAAATATGCCTTGCTGAGGTCTTTGCTTCCTTCAGGCATCTCACTTCTACCACAGCACATCAGAGCCACATCTCCGACTGTCCCAACGGGGGCTTCCCTTTACTTACTTTCAGTTCAGCTACATGTTTTTAATACTTTTATCCAGCACTTCTAGCTGTTTCCATCAGTTATGGCAAGGAAGGAGAAGTGTCAGCTCAGTTTGTCATATTGCCAGGATCAGAAAACTTTACATTGTTTCTTCAGATTGGGAACATGCTGTTTTGTAACCCTTCTTCATTTACCAATATGTATATTCCTCAGAAGCATCATTTGTTTTGTTTTGTTTTGGTCTGGTCTTGGTTTTTGACCTCATCACCCAGGCTGGAGCGCAGTGGCACTATCTCGGCTCACTGCAACCTCTGCCTTCCAGGCTCAAGGGACCCTCCCACCTCCACCTCCCAAGTAGCTGGGACTATAGGCACCCACCACCAAGCCTGGCTAATTTTTAAATTTTTCTGTGGAGAGGGGGTTTAACCATGTTGCCCAGGCTGGTCTCAAACTCCTGAGCTCAAGCAATCTGCCTGCCTCAGCAACTGCTACTCAGTAATCCATCAATGGATGCACCATAATTTATTTATCCAATCTCCTCATTGTGCATTTAGGTTGTTTCCAGTTCCCCTCTATTGACATTATGGATACAATGAATATCCTTATATGCAGGGATGACTTTCAAAATATGTAGCAACTGGTATGCTCTGGGCTCAGTTGGAATGGACAGGGGTCACAAATGACTGGTTTGGCTACACTGTGTTCCCACTGCATGGACATTTATCTTTGCACGCATCTTGTGGTTTCTCTGGATAGATTTTAAGAGGTAGAATTGCTGAGTGGCCCAAGGGATAAGGGAACATTTTAAGACTTTTGATATCTACCTTTTTTGTCTTTTTTTTTCTTAGAGAGAGGTGTCACTCTATTGCCCAGGCTGGAGTGCAATGGCACAATCATAATGCACTGCAGCTTTGAGCTCCTGGGCTCCAGTGATCCTCCCACCCCAGCCTCCAAGTAGCTGGGATTACAGACTTCAGCCACAATAGCTGGCTGACATCTAGTTCTTAATGGCTCCGACTTCATTCTCACTTTAAAGAATCCCCTTTTCCATTCTCACAGGTGCTCATCTAGTAAGGAGTCAAGAAGGCGATAGAATGCAATTTCTCACCAGAGACTCCCTGGTCAGCAGGGCTCGTAGTTCCCTATTAGAGGCTGATAGTGCTAATGGCTTCACAGGTTGTCCAAGGTTCCTGGAAGACCCAGAAGCCAGAAGAAGGGAAGGTGCGGGGCTATAGCTCAGGGGTAGAGCATCGGACTGCAGAAGAAGGGAAGCTGGAGACACAAGCATCCATGGATAAAGCACACCACTGCCTCTTCAGGGAGGGGTTGAAAGGCTCGTGGTCTGGAGGGGGTCCCAGCTGCAGACATGTGAGAGTCCTCAAAGACCTGCCCTGGGCTAAGAGCATTGTCTCAACATCTGGGCACAGGTCTGCTCCACTTCCAGCTGTGTGGCCTTGAGTAGGCCTGTCCTGACTGAGCCTCAGTCTTCTCATCTGTCATGTAGGATGACAGTATGTGTGCCTCCTCCCAGGGTTGTGGAGGGGCATACAGTAAACAAGATCATGTGCGTATTTCTCAGGCCAGGCACAGGGCATCACACTGAAGGAATGACAGGAGGTCAGGCGCGATGGCTCATGCCTGTAATCCCAGCACTTTGGGAGGCCAAGGCGGGTGGATCACCTGAGGTCAGGAGTTTGAGACCATCCTAGCCAACAGGGTGAACCCCCATCTCTACTAAAAATACAAAAATTAGCTGGGCGTGGTGGCACGCTCCTCGGGAGGCTGTAATCCCTGCTCCTCGGGAGGCTGAGGCAGGAGAATCGCTTGAACCCAGGAGGCAGAGGTTGCAGTGAGCTGAGATTGCACCACTGCACTCCAGTCTGGGCAATAGAAAGAAACTCAGTCTCAAAAAAATAAAAGAGAAAGAAATGGCAGGGATGAGGCAGACAGCGGTGGCAGCAGCTCTTTAGGTGTGTGAAGACAGACTTGTGGGCCCCTCACCCTTTCCTTCCACAGGCTGGGAGTCCTGGTTCCTCCAGTGGTTCTTCAGGAGGGAAGGAGACCAGGAAATCTGGAATGATCTGACCTGGAAGGGAAGGAGGCCATCTCGGGCACTCTGCGGCCTCAGCATCTCATATTCCTCTCAAAGTCTCTTTCGTTACTGTGGCCTCCAAGGGCACCCACCTCTGGTCCCAAGCCGCAATCTAATCCCATCTCCTACCACTCCGCATGGTCTACACCAGACCAGCCTCCTTGCCGCACTTTGAACACACCAAGCAGTCTCCAGCCTCCGGGCCTTTGCACTTGCTGTGATCCTGCCTAGAATGTTCTTCCTGGACCTTTAAAGTTCAGTCCCTTGCTTAATTCAGGCCTCAGCTCAAATGTCACCTCTTCAGAGAGGCCCTTCCTGGCCACCACATGTAAACTAGCAGCCCGTCCCTGCTACAGGAGTTTTTCTGCCCACTGTCCCCAACCCTAGGCTGCACAGCAGTCAGGTAAGTTGACAGACCCCACTCCGGGGATGGCCTGTGACAGGCCAGCCACTTACACTGCCCATGGCCCTGCATGCCATCTCGTCTCTCATCCTCTCTTTTCCCTCAGCCCATCCGTTAGCACTTACCCTTCCCTAAGGAAGTACCCACAGCACACACAGCAGTACCCACAGCACACAGAGCAATACCCACAGCAGTACCCACAGCACACAGAGCAATACCCACAGCAGTACCCACAGCACACAGAGCAATACCCACAGCAGTACCCACAGCACACAGAGCAATACCCACAGCAGTACCCACAGCACACAGAGCAATACCCACAGCAGTACCCACAGCACACAGAGCAGCAGTGGATGCCCAGCAAATACTGACTCCCCTTCAGATGAGCACATGCCTTTCATTCATCCCTAGTTTGGCCATTTCATAGCAGTGAGACCTTGGAAAAGTCACTTCTCCCTGCATCTCAGTGTTCTCATTCATACAATGTGGCTAACCACCCCCTTATATGCAAGAGTGTCACCACTGCAGGATGCAGCTGTGGGAAGAAAGGCCCTGTGCTGAGTACAGCAGGTCCTGCTTGCCCCGCCTTCAGTGCAGATCCTCTAGGAACGGGTGACATGTGTCGCCTCAACGCTTTTGCTTAGCTCGGGGAGGGAACCTGTCCAGTAGGGCTTCTCACCATCACCCCACCCTGCTCCCCAGCTGGGCTTTTTGCACAGGTTCCTGCAGACTTCATGAATAACTGATGATGTGTGGGTCCCTTTCCGATCTTCTCATAGTCCTTAGGGAAGAAAAGAAGTCTCTCTGTCCTGTTTTGATCCCTCGACTTGGCCTCCCTGTCTGCAGGTGAGTCACCCTGTCTTCATCCTGCAGCTGCTCCCAGCGGATGACCCGAGGCCTCCCCTTGGAACCCCAGAAGCAGGGCAGGAAAAGAGCCTCCCCAGAGTGTGGGTGGCCGGTGGTCAGCCAGGCCTTAGGAGCAGCATGCCCAAGCTGGCCTGGCATTCTAGAAGCAATTCCTGCTCACCTGCAGATGCCAGGCAGAACACCCATTCCTTCCCAGGCACCCTCAGGCCCAGTCCTGAGACTAAGCCAGGAGCTACCCGAGGAAACACAGGTGCCCAAGGATGGACCGTCTGTGCCCCTGTGAGGAGCCACGCACAGTTCCTGGGTACTGACCAAGGACAGCCACCGTGTTGGACGCTTCCCATGTCTTCCTCCTCCCCAGCCCCCTAGAGAAGCAGGGTGGTTGGTCTCATTACACACCTGAGGAGGCAACAGAGAGGTGAGGTAACTTGCCTAAAGTCACACAGCTAGCAAGTGGCAGATCTCTCTGGCTCCACATCAGCAGGGAGACACGCCACACATTTCAGGAGAGCTTCTGGGATTGCCCACTCTATCAGGCCAGGGCCTAGAGTCACGCTCGACTAGCGAGGGCCCAGCTAGTTCCTTGGTAGCCCCCACCACCCACCCCAGGACACGGAAGAGACATTGCAGGAGTGACCCCCTGCCATGGCCCACACTTCACCCACCTCCACTTAGGAGCATTTATTTACCCCTGCCTCTTGCAATGAATCACATGCTTGGCTGATCACTCCCCTAAGCTGAGCACTCCCCTAAGCTGAGCACTCCCCTGGGAGTCAAAACCCCTGAATTCTGCCATCAGCTCTGGCCCTGAGCTGCAGTGTGACCTGGACAAGTCATAACTTTCGTGTTTCCTTGCTCATAAAATGATAGATTTTGATATTCTCTCTTGGGAAATCTAGGTTCTAAAAGCAGTGATCCCCGTGGGATGTTTATTTTTATCTTTTTCGTTGTTGTTTGTTGTTGAGATGGAGTCTTGCTCTGTTTGCCCAGGCTGGAGTGCAGTGGTGCAATCTCGGCTCACTGCAACCCCCGCCTCCCGGGTTCAAGTGATTCTCCTGTCTCAGCCTCCCAAGTAGCTGGGATTAGAGGGCCCGCCCCCATGCCCCGCTAAGTTTTTTTATTTTTGGTAGAGACGGGGTTTCACCATGTTGGCCAGGCTGGTCTCAAACTCCCGACCTCAGGTGATCCACCCGCCTTGGCCTCCCAAAGTGATTGGAATACAGCCGTGAGCCACCACGCCCGGCCACCACAGGGTGATATTTAAAGCACTGGGGTAGTTGCACCTCTCCTCCCAGGTCAGGTAGCCTGACTCTGGGGTGCGTGTGGACCCAGGAGCCTCCATCCTCACCTATGATCCGACACCCGCTTCATCTTCCAACCTCGCGGGCACAGGGAGAAGGCAGGCTCCATGTTCCTGTTGCCTCAGGGGCGCAGGGCTTTTGCTGCCCACTGTCCTTGAGGCAGTCAGGGAAATTGACTGACCCCACTCCACGGTGGACTTGTGACTGGCCTGGCCACCTCAAGTGCCTATGCCCCAGCTGAGCTGATCCGCTCCAGAGAGGGCCTGTGACCCTAGATAACCCATCAGAAGGAAACTCAAGGCTTTGCTGGGAATGCGGCAGAGAGGTGCCTGTTCTTCCCACTCAATGTGAATGAAGGAAGATGTAGCTCTGGGTGCTACTGGCAGCTGTCTTGGGACCAGAGGGAAGGTCAGCCCAACCACAGGGGCCTCACTGAAGAAGCCAACCCCTGAAATGGAGAAAAACTGAGAAGTCCTAGAGGATGCTGCCTTGGACAGCAGAGCACATGAGCTTTTACTCTGTCACTTGCAACCAAAGAACCCTGATACTGACTGATATGGTTGGGATTTGTGTCCCCGCCCAAATCTCATGTTAAACTGTAATCCCCAGTGTTGGAGGAGGGGCCTGGTGTGAGGTGATTGGATCATGCCGGTGGATTCCCCCTTGCTGTTCTCATGATAGTGAGTGAGTTCTCATGAGATCTGGTTGTTTACAAGTGTGTGGCACCTCCCCTTCCCTCTCTTCTTCCTGCTCCGGCCCTAGGATGATGCACCTCCTTCCTCTTCACCTTCTGCCACGATTATAAGTTTCCTGAGGCCTCCCCCCAGCCATGCTTTCTGTACAGCCTGCAGAACCGTGAGCCAATTAAACCTCTTTTCTTTATAAATTACCCAGTTTCGTGTTTTTCTTTATAGGAGCACAAAAACGGACTAAGACACACGCAGATGGTCAACACATATGAATCAATGAAGTTTATTCCAGAACTCAATACCACCATCTTACATGTGGTAGGGCCCTTGAAGAGCAGGTGAGCTGAGGCTGGCTAAGATCCTGCAGTGTGCCCAGGACACAGCCTGCTACTGCCAGGTAGGAAACATGAAGTGCCCAGAGTCAGGAAGTGTTGAGCCCAGACTGGGGCCCATGCAAATCTGAGCATAATTCCACAGAAGCATGGGAAGTGGGTTTTCCTATCTCGTTTGGTCAAGAGGCCTATTCATATCTAAAGATGGTGTCTTTTTCCCTTCCAAACTGGTCACCAGGTCTACTTTCTCCACATAGTTGGGATGTCTGATAGACTTCTGTTGGGGAGGGCATCAGCAGCCTCCCAGTGGCTGTGACCCAAGCCCCCAACATGGGGGTCCCCACTGAGGACCCTCGAGGGCCCACTCCCACATCACAGCTCGCCATTTCTTCCCAAGGGAAGTTCTGAGGAGTCCCAACCCTGCCCTCTCCCCTCTGGATTTCCACAAAACCTTCTCCTCCCGCTTCTCTTCTCTCTGGGGCCACATGGCCACCCAACAAGGCTCTGATCTCTAGAGCTGTCCCTCCCAGGAGTGCTTCTGATTGGCCACTCCCCTCTCGGTCATACCCCCAAGCCTCCCGTCTGAGGCACTGTTGGGAAGAGAGGCTCGTTCAAGCGTCTGACACCGCAACAGAGTGCCAGTCACGAGGCCATGCCTGGAGATGGAAGCCAGGCAGAGAGGGGACCTCGCAGACACCTGCCATGCACCAGGCAGGGGGAAACCATGAGGAACAGGAAAAGATGGAATCACCACGCGGAGTTTACAGCCCAGCAACCGCAAACTGTCATTACCCCATGCATACAACTGGCTGCGGTCATGTTTAACCATCCTCCAAACACACCAACGTCACAGAGTTCTATGAGTCCAAATAACTCCATATAAACACCTAGGAAGAGGTTTGGAAGGATCTGCACCAAACTGTTAACAGTGGTTACCCCTGGAGAGGGGGGCTGTTCAAAGCGACTTTAGCCTCATCTATGGTGCTTGCTTTTCTTCCTGAACTCCCTTTCCCATCATGGAGAATGTATTCTTATTTTATTCATGCTCCTAAAAATTAATTTTGAAAAAATAGCAAATATGCAAACATTGTTAAATAATGAAAACTGTGCGTTTTTCTGGGAAGAGCGTGTCCAGGGTGCTGACTGCTTATCTCAAGACAAAGAGTGGGAAGTGACGAAGGGGAAGCACCCCACGCTCTGAAGAAGGATGCAGGGGCTCCATCCCTACCTCTGATTGCCTCTCTGGGAGGTGGTGCACCCCCACAGGCCTTGCCCCCAGGGCTCGGGAATTTCCTGGAAGCCTGAGGCATCATGAGAAAAAGCATCTTCTCACGGCCTTCCTTCAGGCAGAAGGAGTTGAGTGAATGTCTTTTAATTAGCATTTTTATCATTTTTCTGTATTTTATAAAATCCAGTGTGTGGTGGGGGAGCGGGAGCAGGGTGAGGCTTCAGAGAGGAGAGGCCAGGTTTCACAGGGTTTGATACCCAGGAGAGAAATGCTTTCTGGACAAATCCAGCCTCAAGGCCAAACAAGCCTTTGGAAAACAATTTTAAAAAAATATATTATGTATCCTATGTTTTAATGACAAAAGTAACACATGAAAAGGTTCTCTTAACAATTGGAACAATCCTGATGAAGTGAAGGTCCCCTGCCCCACACTCCCCATCCAGTCCCCTCTGAAGGTTGACCATCCTACTCCATTTGGCTAACATCCTTCCAGAACTTTCTCAAAGCCTTGATAGCCATACCTGGACCTACTGAAATAGGAAATCTTGCTTTGCCTCTGTTTTTAAATAAGTACATGCTGTACATGTTCTCTTACAACTTCTTTTTCTCTTAACAAGTCTTAGAAATCTAAGTTGGTTCACACAGATCTTTTTTGTTTTTTTAAATATGACAAAGGACTATAGTATTAATGTGCCATACCTTATTTAACTATTTAATATGGTGATTATTTAAAACAAAATGCTTCACCGATTTACAAAGAAAAGAAGCCTCTGCCCCTTCACCACACTTGCATCTCTCACCTCAGTTTTCTCACCTGTAAAATGGGGGTGTTTGCCGAAAGGATCTCTATGGCCATTTGCACAGCCTGTGATTATAAACATTTTCTCTGCCCCATACAGATGCCCCTGTTGAAGCTCCCCCTGCTGCGTCTGGTTTCCTCTGGGACCCTGGCTTTCCCAGGTCTGTCTGTGAGTCAGCCGAGGGCCCCTCCTCTCCTTGTCCTGCCCCCTCTGCCCTGACTTCCAGGCTCATTCCAGCAACTCTGACAAGCCTGTGACAGGAGAACACAGGCGCGCCCTCCAAGCTCATGCAGCTGCCTTAAAATAGCAGCTTTGTCTCACTCCATGCTTTTCTGACACAGCCATGCTTGGTCCTGTCTGGAACTGTCTGGAAACAGAGACAATGGGCCCATCGCCATCACCAACTCTCAGAACATGGAGGCCTCATACAAACGACAAATCTTCTGCCCCAATGTCCTTTCTGATCAATGCCAAGGGGTGGGGCACTCGGGCAGAAGAGAGAGGCTGGAACAGGCCTGACTGCACGCTCCACCTCCAGCAGGCGATGGCCAATGCTCTTATTGTCCTTCTGCCCCCCAAGAGGGTTGTCTAACCAAGGTACTGAGTTTGGGTTTGACTCAGCACAGCTCTGCTTCCCACGAGATAATAATATATTCCATGAACCCATTTAGTGACACAAAAACCCCATGAGGTAGGTTCTGCTGTTGCCTCTACCTGGCAGATAAAAACACTGAAACAAGTACCCCAGGTAAACACAGCTATTTAGGGGCAGAGCCAGGCCCAGGCCCAGGCAGCCTGTACTCCAATTCACTATTCTGTATGTTCTCCATAACCCTTTGGAGGGATGGAAAGGACTTTTCAAATTGAGAGTGGTGGTAATAAAAGGACTTACCTCAGAGAACCATGGGGTACGATGAAAGAGCCATTTATGGAGCCTGGGTTCCAATTGCAAGCTCCTTCTCACCACAGGGCCTTTGCGTATGCAGCTTCCTGTGCCTGGAACATTCTTCCCATCCTACTCACCCTTCTGCCTATCCTCCCTTTGCTTAACTTTTCCAACGCTAACCTCCTTTTATCTTTTATGTGAGGCAGCAGCCAGAGTCACTCGCTCACTCATTTCATTCATTCATTCGTTCATTCATTCACTCACTCACAAAATATGTATTATGCACCTTCTATGTGCCTGGCATTGTGTTATTAACAAGACAGACACAGCTCCTGCCCTTGAGAGGCTTATGGACCACAGCTGATTGGAAAGTGCTCAGCCAAGAGACTGGCACATAGTAGGTCTTCAGTAAACAAATGCAGACTTGGAGTAGTTATGGCAATGCACAGTTGAGGACATGGAAGTGGGAGGACTCTGCTCCTGGGAGAGCACTCTCATCACCTCCTCACACCCTGCTCCATGCTTCTGGGCGCCGTCTTTCCAAGATGGTGAGAATGGAAACTGCCTTCCACTCCCCAAGCCATTTCACAGAAAAATTACTGCAAAACCTCCCAGCTCATCAACAGGACCCAGGCTGCTCTGAGTCCTCCATGCTGCAGTTGTCATAGCAGCCAAGCGGGTTCTCACCCACTCCAGGATCCTATTCATTTTGTTGATTCCATGCAAATTCCCTGAGGCCACTCTGTGGCAAGCCCCATGCCAGGCCTCGGAGATACAGAGGAAATTAGACACCGTCTTGAATCCAGGGAGAGCCCAGTAGGAAGGAGTCTCAAAGAAGATTGGTGGACTTGATCCCCCACACACATGCACACACACACAAGCATGCACACAGCACACACATGCACATACACACGAGCATGCACACAGCAGACACATGCACATACACACGAGCATGCACACAGCAGACACATGCACATACACACAAGCATGCACACAACACACACATGCACACACACACACAAGCATGCACACAGCACACACATGCACATACACACAAGCATGCACTCACACACACAAGCATGCACACACACACAAGTATGCACACATACACGAGCATGCACACACACACACGCATGCACACATACACACACATGAGCATGCACACACACACAAGCATGCACACATGCACACTCCAGACCCCCATGCACAAGGAAGTGGAAAATCAAGCCACTCAGAAGCTCGTAGAGGGAACAGACGAACACAGATTATGAAACAATGCTCTGATGGCAATTTCAGGGGGCAGTGGAGTGCACCTCAGAAGCCACTGTTGTTTGCCAGCTGTATTAGTTATCTACTGCCACATAACAAGTTACCCCCAAACTTAGCAGTCCAAAACAATAGACGTCTGACATTTCATGTGGTTCTAAGCATCAGGAATCCAGAAGCACTCAGCTACGCGGCTCTGGCTCATGGTCTCTCAGAGGGGGTGGCAGTCAAGCTCTCAGCCAGGGCCACAGCCTCTGAAGGGGCTGAGGATCTGCTCCCAGGCATGCTAGTGTGGCTGCTGGCTAAAGGCTTCAGCTCCTGGCCACATGGGCCTCTCTGCTCAAGACATGGCCTCCCCCAGAATAAGCAACCCAAGGGGAAGAGAGAGCACACGAGTTAGCAAGAGAGAAGCCAAGATGGAAACCACAGTGCTTACAGTCTCATCCCAAAAGCAAAATACCGTCACCTCTGCCCCATGCTATTGGTCACACAAACCAACCCAGTGCAAGGTGAGAGGTAGCAATACAAGGCTGGGCATCACAGCAGGTAGGATCATTGGGGGCCATCCTGGAGGCCAATGACCACACTAACTAATAACCTTTCCCCCTTCTCTCTTGCTAATAAAACCCCAATTTCAATCAGATGATTCCTCTTTAGCTCCAAAGAGAGAATCTGATTGGTTTGAGTGAATCATGTGATCCCATATTCCTTATCTGGAATTAGTTTAGAATGTGCCGATGACCCAATCCTGGCCATGGGAACCTGAGGGGAAGTCTGCAGAGGGGCTCCTGAGAAAGCTTTTCCTCCCCGCTACAGAAAACAAAGTACCACCCCTCTCTGGATGTCATATGCATATTTGTCTGGAGCTGTGGCAGCCATTTTGTCATCATGAGGGGAGTCATCACCAACAACCTAGATGGCAAAGAAGAAAGACCTGGTTGTGGCCGGGTGTGGTGGCTCACGCCTATAATCCCAGCACTTTGGGATGCTGAGGCAGGCTGATCACCTGAGGTCAGGAGTTCAAGACCAGCCTGGCCAACATGGTGAAACCCCATTGCTAAAAAAATACAAAAAGTAGCCAGGCATGATGGCGGGTGCCTGTAATCCCAGCTACTCGGGAGGCTGAGGCAGGAGAATTGCTTGATCCCGGGAGGCGGAGGTTGCAGTGAGCTAAGATCATGCCATTGTACTCCAACCTGGGGGACTGAGCAAGACTCCATCTGAAAAAAAAAAAAAAAAAAAAAAAAAAAGAAAAAAGAAAGACCTGATTGTCCCTGAATCAACCAATCTTGGAACTGTCCTACCTCCAGGTTGCTTGTTAAATGAAACGATCAGTTTCTCATTGCTTAAGCTTCTTTTAGCTGAGGGGTCTGTTACATACTACCAAAAGCGCACCGATAGAAAGTCACCTCCCCAAGCATCGGGAAGTCAGGAAAGGCTTTGAGAAGAGTCATCTTTAGGTTGGGCCTTGATGAATAATTAGGAGTTCACCACGTCAACCAGGGTGGAAAGTGCTGCAGACAGTGGGAAGAGCATGACAAAGGCCCAGAGGTCTGGAAGAACAGGGGCCGCCGGTTCTGGAGCATAAGACATATGAGCTTGAGCAGCAGCAGGAAGGGGCGGTGCGGGAGGGGGAGTAGGATCCGGGTCATAAGGGGCCCATCAGGCAAGCAGGCAGGCTACAGTGGCCTGACTTTACCTAGAAGGTGATGGAAGCCACAAAGAGGAATGTGGTCAAGCCCTCTGGAAGGACCTCTCTGGAGGCAGCACGGAGACGCCGGGGAAGCTGGAGGCAGAAGGAAAGCAGGGCCTGGTGTGCCGCATGCGCGGACCTGTCCTAGGCCAGCAGCGTGGCTGGCTGCCAAGGGGTGAACGCCAGGCAGCACCCAAGACGCACCTGCCCCACTACCCAAGAGGCTGAAAGGAGGGATTTCACTTGCTAGAGGGTGGCAAGGTGGGATCGTATCACGCTTTAAAACCATCCACTGGTTTCCCATCACACTGAGAGTAAAATCCAAATTCCTTCCCTGGCCTCAAAGGCCCCACGTGGTGTTTCCTCCACTATCCCCAGATTCTGGTACTACTCATGACACAACAGTGGACACAGAGGAATGTCTGTTCAGCTCATGCCCACATCTTCATCTTCATGTGGAATCTGAGGCCACTCAGACAGAGAAGAAATCAGCCTCATCAGCATGAGGATACCCATCAGTTTTCCCATCTTGCTGTTATGTCTGAACTGATCTCTGGCAGATTGTATAAGAAACTTAGAGGGCAGAGACTGTGACTTTTGCATGCACAGGGTCTGAGTGCAGTCCTACAGATAGGTATTTAACAAGCACTTGCTGGTCATGCAGACCAATGATGATGATGATGATGATGATGATCAGTCTGACAATCATCAAACAGCTGGAGATTGTGGAAATACAGAAAGCTAAGGTGGGGCCCTAACCTTGAACGGTTTATAATCGAAACAGACAAGCCACACAGAATGCTGATGATAACAGCTCAAGACAGAGGAAAGGGCACAGGCTCTGGAGTCAGATAGGCTTTCATTTCAAACTCCAGCTCCGCTGCTTGCTGCTGTGTGACCTGGAAAAATCCTCAACCTCTCTGTGCCTCTTTGTTCTCATCTACAGATGAAGATAGTCACTGTTACCTCAAAGGGCTGTAAAAGCGTCGCTCAGCACACAGTAAGTCCTCCACAAATGATCATCAGGATTACAATTATAATCCTGATTACAACAGTTATGTTGTAAAAGAGAAACCTTACCATTTGGAGCAGCCATTCCCAACCTTTTTGGCACGAGGGACTGGTTTTGTGGAAGACAGTTTTTCCATGTACAAGGCGGGGAGGGCAGGGGATGGTTTTGGGATGATTCAAGCACATTACATGTATTGTGCACTTTATTTCTATTATCATCACATTGTAATGTATAATGAAATAATTACACAACTCACCATCGCGTAGCTTGTTTTCCTGCAACTAGACGGTCCCATCTGGGGGTGATGGGAGACAGTGACAGATAATCAGGCATTAGATTCTCATAAGGAGCCGCAACCCAGATCCCTCACATGCGCAGCTCACAATAAGGTCTGTGTTCCTATTCAATCTAATGTTGCCACTGATCTGACAGGAGGCAGAGTTCAAGGGTAATGTGAGAGATGGGGAACAGCTGTAAACACAGATGAAGTTTCCCTCACTCACCCACTGCTCACCTCCTGCTCCGCGGCCTGCTTTCTAACAGGCCACAGACCCACACCAGTCCATGGCCCCCGGGTTGGAGCCCCCTGTTTTAGAGATACATATTATAATAGTTACAAGTAAAATTGATGAAACAAGAGTGGCCAGACGTTGAAGACATAGCTGCAAGACCAGTACATTGGACTTCAGATTATATTATTCTCTATGTTTTTGAAATTTTTCATCATAAAAAGTATATTAGGCCAGGTGTGGAGGCTTATGCCTGTAATCTCAGCACTTTGGGAGGCTGAGGTGGGAGGATAGCTTGAGCTCAGGAGTTTGAGACCAGCCTAAGCAATATAGCAAGACCTCGTCTCTACAAAAAAAAAAAAAAAAAAAAAATTAGCCAGGCATGCTGGTGTGCACTTGCAGTCCCAGCTACTTGGGAGGCTGAGACCGGAGGATTGCTTGAGCCTGGGAGGCAGAGACTGCAGTGAGCTTGATCACACCACAGCCCTCCAGCCTGAGTGACAGAGTGAGACTCTGTCTCACCAAAAAAATAAAGAGTATATTAGCCAGGTGCAGTGGTACACACCTGTAGTCCTAGCTACTTGGGAGGCTGAGGCAGGAGAATCACTTGAAGCCAGGAGTACAAGGCTACAGTGTGTGATGATCATGCCTGTAATTAGCCGCTGTAGTCCAGCCTGGGCAGCACAGCCAGATCTCATCTTTAAAAAAAAAAAAAAAAAAAAAAAAAAGCATATTTAAAAAGTCCTTCAAAGAACATGTAAGAAAGATACTCTAATTTCCCTGTTTTTCAGATGAAGAATATGAGTCTCAGAGAGGTTATTTGTCCAAAGTCACACAGCTCATGTGGCAACAGAGTCCAAATTCATACCCAGGTCAACAGGACTCTAGAACCCAGACTCTAACCACAACACTGGTCATCAGGAAAAACAATTACTAGACAACCAAAAATCGACGCAAATGTTCACTGAGAGATATATTTAGTCAAACAACTAAAAAAGAACTGCTTTTAAAGGCCCAAACTGAAATGTAAATTGAAGGGAAACCTACTTCTTTCAATCATTCACTTGGGAGGAAAAAAGAAACTCTGCTCCTCTTTACTCATTTTCTTCAGTGCCTCTTTTCCTCTAAGGATCAGAGTTTGAGAGGGTGGTAATAAACAATAATAGCAATACATGTGTCCTATCTTGCCACAAGGCCGGCCACTCTCCCTGTGTCTTCCAGAGGCCTCCTGCACAGGCCTGGGCACAGCATGGACACTCCACAAAAGGCTGCCAATCTAAGACTGGTGGCAGTGGGAGGGGTGCACCCCACCATGGTTCCCTGGAGCCCCACGGTCTGGGTTCAAATCCAGTTCGCCCCTTCCAGCTGTGTGACCTTGAGCAAGTCACTCTCCCGCTGGGACCCTTGCAGGGCCCTGAGCGCTGTGCTGGACAAGAAGGCCTCACCGAGGAAGGGTTCCCCCCACCACCACCACTGCTCCTCCCTCTCGCAGAAGCAAGCCTTTGCTGAGTAACACGAAGCATCAATCCAGCACCCTGTGTGAAACCATCGTAAGTTGTGAATGAGTGGAAATTGACTTACTAAGGCTGGGGCTGAATCATTCCCTGCATCTTCTGCATCTGCGGGGGCTCCCGGCGCAGAAGGCAGATGAATGGGCAGGGCGTGCATCCCTGACAGCAGCAGCTCCAGCGTCTTCAGGTGCCACACCGCCTCCAGACGGCTTCCCTTTCACGGGGAGTGCATGGCGGGAAGTCACCTGTGTGCCTGGGGCATGTTCTTTGGAAGGCGGGGTCCCCAGCAGGATGTTGGGAATGGGGGCAGAGGTCCCAGCCATGGGCAGCTCAGAAAGATCAGCTCTCTGACCCCTCATTTCACACAAGGAAGCAACTGCTTGAGAAACAAATTAGAATCTGAAGGGTTTGCCATTTATCCAGGACTCTGTCTGTCTGTCTGTCTGCCTGAGGATGGTTTGCAGGGCGGTGACAAAGCCCTCTGGTGGCGAGTCAGCCCGCTTCTCAGGCACGTCCCCCTGCGCACACGAGGAATAAGAAGGCAGTGAGTGCCCCCATCTGGCAGGAGTCAGGAATGTAGGACTCCTGATAAAAGATCCTAGAGGAGTGACAACAGTCCCAAGGTGACATCATAGCAGGTTTAATGAGCATCTACTGTGTGTCAGGCTCTTTTCATATGCTATCTCATTTAATCCTCACAATCACCCCCACGAAGCCCCATTTTACAGAAAAGAGAACTGAGGCTCCAAGGGGTTTACTGCTCTGGCCAAGGTCACTCAGTTATTCCATAGCACAATCACATTCAAACTCAGGGTCCAGGCTTTATTTGCCAGATGGAGAAGGAGAGACAAAAAGAATGAAAATAACATTTATTGAGCATCACCTGTGTCCCACTTCTATGGGCTGAATGGTGGTCCCCAAAAATTCATGTTGAATCCCTAACACCCAATGTGATGGTACTTGGAGATGGGCCTTTGGAAGGTAATGAAGGTTAGATGACATCATGAGGGCAAGGAATTAACACCCTTGTGATGGAATTAACACCCTTATAAGAAAAGATACTAGAGATCTCCCTCTCGTTCTCCATCTTGTGAGGACACAGCAAGAAGGTGGCTGTCTGCAAGTCAGGAAGAGAGTCCTCACCAGGATCTGAATTGACCAGCACCTCCAACTTGAACTTCTAGCCTCCAGAACTTTGAGAAATAAATGTCTGTTGTTCCAGTCATGCAGTCTATGGTATTTTGTTATGGCAGCCTGAGCTGATAAGACAGCAGATAGCATGGCCCTCATGATAAGAGCAGCCCACACTTACCAAGTGCTTACTGTGTGCCACGCATGCAGTGTCTAAGGGCATTACCCAAACCACTGGTTTTCATTAATCCTCATAATAACCCTGCAAAGTAAGTACAATACATATCCTGATTTAGAAATGAGACACAGGGAAGATAAGTAACCCACCCAGAACCCAGAGCCTGTGTATGGAAGGGGCAGATCCGACAGACAGAAATTACTGGCAATGCTAAGTGTGATCATGTGGTGTGCCAGTTCAGGTCCTCCAGGAAGCAGATGCCAAGATAGGATTCAATGTGCAAGAGAAAGAGATGTATTGGTGGAAACACCTGTGTAGGACACAGAGGGAGCAGGAGGCAGCAGGGAGAGTTTGGGTGCTATGTACATCTAACACCTAGGAAAGGAGAGCAAGAGGGAAGGACTGGGAGGAAGAGCGCCAGATAGCAGCAGAATTCCAGGAATGTCTTGGCCAGGCTGATAGGGAGTTCCCAAGTCAAGGCGCCGATAGAGGAATCCCACATAGGGCAGGAATGGCCTGATTCTAGTATTCCCACTGTGTTCAGTTGTGGCTGTGTTAAGTGTGACAGCAGAGTAGACCACTGGTGGGTTAGAAGGTATGGCCACTGAACTGTCCATCAAATGTGCTTCCCACAGTGGGTCCTCTTGAAGGGAGGGCTGAACAGAGCACCTTGGTGGCTGTCATGCTTGGTATAGGTGGCATCCACCAGACCACCCGGCTACTCCATTGTACCCTATACCTATTGTGATTGATGTCATGCGTGGGACAATTCTTTGAGACATGTGAATATTCTATACTCCAACAACCTATTTGTCTATTGGTTTTAGCATTTACTGATATGATCTTTGAGCCAATTATGGGTTGCAAGATGATGATTTTCTGATTCTTTCATGGCTTTTGAATGCATTAGTTCTATTGTTCTGTAAGACAGAACTCCCTTCTGCCATTTTTAGTGTCACCATAAACTCATGGAGTTTTTCATTTAATATGTTATAAGCCATTCCCATCACTCTTCTTTCAGTATTTCAGTTGTTCCCAAGTGGACCATCGGAGCCCCTTCCAACAGATCCTGTGTCCTGTTTGTCCTTTTATTAATAGTTTGTCCACATCAGTCTTTGAGCCCTTCCTTTGGCTCCAGACTCACCTTGTATGTTCCCTGTCCATTTCTTTGAGGAGCTGATGAGGAATGGTCTTTAGAAACCAAGATCTGGGGCAAGGTGTCTTCACTGCTATTCTAGTTAAACTTTAATTATTAGCTTACAATGATTGTTTCAAATCAAATTCAACACCCCAGGTTTCTCCCACGCTTTCTCTATGCCATAATTTTTTTTTTTTTTTTGAGACAGTCTTGCTCAGTCGCCCACGCTGGAGTGTAGTGGCGCGATCTCTGCTCACTGCAAGCTCCACCTCCTGGGTTCACGCCATTCTCCTGCCTCAGCCTCCCAAGTAGCTGGGACTACAGGCGCCTGCCAATACACCCGGCTAATTTTTTTGTATTTTTTGTAGAGACGGGGTTTCACCGTGTTAGCCAGGATGGTCTCGATCTCCTGACCTCATGATCCACCCGTCTCGGCCTCCCGAAGTGCTGGGATTACAGGCGTGAGCCACCATGCCCGGCCCCCTATGCCATACTTGAACCGCTCTTCTTCCACAGTGAGAACTCTGGCTGACAGTAACATCCGTATATTAACTCCACTTCACAGTGCAAACGAATAACTACACCAAGGCCACTACCGACAACAACTGCTCTACCAAGTTCATGGTTTAGTGGCAGTTATTTCATCCTTAAAATACAGCCCACTAACAGTGTACACGCACAGTCCTGGAATCACTTCCACTGTCTGTGTGGTTGCTATCAATTTGACAGGCAGGTTCATTTGTTTCTATTGCTTTTCCCATCATTTTGTTTTTCTCTTTTTTGAGACAGAGTCCTGCACTGTCGCCCAGCCTGGAGTGCAGTGGCGCGATCTTGGCTCACTGCAACCTCCCGGGTTCAAGTGATTCTCCTGTCTCAGCCTCCTGAGTAGCTGGGATTATAGGCACGTGCCACCATGCCCGGCTAATTTTTTGTATTTTTAGTAGAGATGGGGTTTCACCATGTTGGCCAGGCTGGTCATGAACTCCTGACCTCATGATCCACCCACCTCGGCCTCTCAAGGTGCTGGGATTACAGGCGTGAGCCACCGCCTGTGGCCTCCCATCATTTTTATTTAATTTTTTATTCAGTAAATCATTTATATGGCTCAAAACTCAAAAATTGTAAAAAGATAGTGACTCTTTCATCTCTACGCTTTTCTCCCCATTTATTACTTTCATAGGTAATCACTTTCATTATTTCTGGACTTACTCTTCCCACATTCCATTTTTATAAATTGTAATGGTTTTACCAAAAAAAATGGAACTATTTTGCACTTAAAAATATATTTGGAAACAACTCCATTCGGCTCATAGATATCCTCTCAAATTTATTTTTTCATTAAATTTGAATTACCCAAGTAAACACAACTCTCATCTTTGTTTTTTAAAAGTTGAACATTGCATGCAAGGCTGAAGGCCTCTCTCACTGCCCTCCAACCTCCTAACCCTCCTGGAGCCCTCCTAGAGCTTGGTCTTCCTCCTCCAGACCTTTCCCCCTGCAGGTATAAACTTCTATTTATCCTTGGAGGTTTCTTTGCATAGATGGTATCACATTATAAAATTATTCTGTGCCAGGCTCGGTGGCTCATACCCGTAATCCCAGCACTTTAAGAGGCCAACGCAGGTGGATCACCTGAGATCAGGAGTTCCAGACCAGCCTGGCCAACATGACGAAACCCCATCTTTACTAAAAATACAAAAATTAGCCAGGCATGGTAGCAGACGCCTGTAATCCCAGCTACTCTGGAGGCTGTGGCAGGAGAATCTCTTGAACCCAGGAGGCAGAGGTTGCATGGAGCTCTCACTGCACTCCAGCCTGGGTGACAGAGCAAGACTCCATCTCAAAAATATATATATATATATATGTATATATATGTATACAGACTTACTATATTATTTGTCTTGATTAGAGTCTTAGGGGGACACCCCCTTTAAATTTTGCATCTGAGACAAATACCTTACTCAGCTCACCTTAATCCTGGCCCTGCCTTGTGCAATTATTTAACTCTTTTATGCCTCAGTTTCCCCATCTGTGAAATGGGAGGAATAATAGCACCTCCCTGACAATGTAAATAAGCGAAGTTATGTACAGAGCTTCAATCAGAGCTCAACAGGTGCTAGTTAAGTATTATCTATCATTATGATGGCCATCATGCCAGGCACATAGCACACAGTTAATGTTGGACAACAAATGAAAGCTACAATAGCTACTGCATGCCTAAGAGTTGGTTCAGATCTCTTATAATCATCACATCAAACAAGATTTTGCCATAATTCTCTAGGAAATACCATGTACTTGATGTTTCTTTTTGCCCCACAATGATTTGTTTCCATTGTAATCTCACAGTTGTTTTATGAAAGATAGAAAGTTCCTCACTCCAATCATTCAGCATTCTTGCAAAACCCCATCATTGCTGGCCACGATTACATCTCGCCTCTTCCGGCAAGCTCTCCGCTGCTCCGGGATCCCTATCTGGACTTCAGTTACAAATGCATCTCAATTGCCTGTCAACACGGCCTTCACTGCCTGCTTCCCTCTACATTCAGTCTAACTCACAAAAGACATTTACACAAATGTTCTCTCCACTACTTACATTTCCTGCCAGTGCGAAAACCTAAGCAGTGCGGGGCAGTCCTGCCTCCCTCCTTACTTACCACCTTTTAACTCGGTCATCCATCTTTCAACTCTTCATTCGATTTGTTACATTGTCTGCCTGTGCTAGCTTGCTTTAAAATACAGCTTAATCACTTTGGGAGGCTGAGGAGGGTGGATCACCCAAGATCAGGAGTTCAAGACCAGCCTGGTCAACATGGTGAAACCCCATCTCTGCTAAAAATACAAAAATTAGCCGGGCATGGTCACGGGTGCCTGTAATCCCAGCTACTCGGGAGGCTGGGGCGGAAGAATCGCTTGAATACAGGAAGCAGAGGTTGCAGTGAGCTGAGATCGCACCATTGCACTCCAGCCTGGGCGACAGTAAGACTCCGTCTCAAAAAAAAAATACAAATAAAAATTAATTAATTAATTAAATAAAAAGCAGCTTAACAATTAATCTTTCTCTTATTAAATTGTTCCTTTTCCCTTTTACTCTAACATATTAATTCTTTTTCTTCCATTTTCCATGCCTTTTCTACTTGCTTTCCATTCTGTATCTTGATGTTCTATGCCTGATTCTATTCTCTGGTCTCCTGGCCCATTCAAATCAAAGCAACACATATTGATCTCCATTTCCGTTTAGGACTTCCCAATTATCCCCAGTTCCATTTCATGCATCCATTTGAAAGCCTATGTCTTCCTGGATCCACTTTCTTTTTGATTAACTTCACAATGAGGGCCACTGCCACAGCCACAGTCACTGTCGCTCCTGGCCCCACGCCCAGGCAGCCCCTCTGCTTTGGACTTCATCCCCAGATCCTCCTGCACATCTCAGCATCTGCAGGAACCTTCACATCTGTCCTTAACTCTGCTAAGAAAAGAAGACGGCCCTAGGGCAGCCAGACACCAGTGAACAGAGGGACCTCTAGGCCCTGGGATCCAAAGCAGAAATGCCAACAGCTTCTTAATTACAATAAGAGTACATTTACTGATTTCCTCTTGGGTCCAAGATCCATTTAGAAGAATGCTTTTGATGTTGCTGTTGTTTTCCATTTCTAAGTAGTTGGGTTTTTTGCTTTTAACTTAAACCGTAGTATTCATATCTTGATTTCATTGCTTTGTGGTCAATGGACATGGACAATACACTTTCTGCCTTTTGTATTTAATTTGACTTTTCTTAGTGGCTTCAGATAGAGTCCATCTTTGCACCTGGTCCGTGGGCACCATAAAGATTTATTCTTGCCGGGCAGGGTGGCTCATGCCTGTAATCCCAGCACTTTAGGAGGCCAAGGCAGGCGGATCACGACGTCAGGAGATCGAGACCATCCTGGCTAACACAGTGAAACCCCGTCTCTACTAAAAATACAAAAAAAATTAGCCGAGCGTGGTGGCGGGCGCCTGTAGTCCCAGCTACTCGGGAGGCTGAGGCAGGAGAACGGCATGAACCCGGGAGGCGGAGCTTGCAGTGAGCCGACATCGTGTCACTGCACTCCAGCCTGGGCAACAGAGTGAGACTCTGTCTCAAAAAAAAAAACGCGGTGGCTCACGCTTGTAATCCCAGCACTTTGGGAGGCCGAGGTGGGCGGATCACGAGGTCAGGAGATCGAGACCACGGTGAAACTCCGTCTCTACTAAAAAATACAAAAAATTAGCCGGGCGTGGTGGCGGGCGCCTGTAGTCCCAGCTACTCGGAGAGGCTGAGGCAGGAGAATGGCGTGAACCCGGGAGGCAGAGCTTGCAGTGAGCCAAGATTGCGCCACTGCACTCCAGCCTGGGTGACAGAGCGAGACTCCGTCTCAAAAAAAAAAAAGAAAGAAAGATTTATTCTTTATTTGCAAAGTACAAAATTGAATGTGTGTCCCTTAACTCCACCTTATAGCTCCAATGGTAGCAGCCACCATCCACTGAGGGCTTGCTGTGTACATGGATCTGTGCTGAGCCCTTTCCGTGGATTCTCTCATTCAGTCCCCGGGACCCTGCAAGATATGTCTTTTGTGATCTTCTTTTTACTGATAAGGAAACTAAGGCTTAGAGATGTTCAATAACTTGCCTACAGTCACACAACCAGAGGCATGGGGCTGGGATTTCAATTTAACTCTGATTCCTAAGCTTGGGCTAGTTTATAATTAAAGTCCTCTGTATCAGGGGCTCTTCCCTTGAGATTCATGGAGCTCATGGCGCTGTAATGAACATCACAGTTGTGTGCAAAAGACTGACAGATCTGCAGATGTACACTGGGCAGAGGAGGGCCCGTTGAGCACATTCACTGCTCTAAAATGGCCAAGAACATTGCTCCATGCTTGGATTTATTTCTTGCCTATTTGATCCAGCAAAGAATGGGATGGAGGTTTAGCACGCCGCCCCCCTCTTGGGTTTATTTCTATGTCTTTCTTCTGCTTTGCCTATTTTGTTGCACTGTTTTTCAGCACAGGAAGGCCAGTGACTGACTCACAGCATCAGTATAAATGATACTATCCTCCTTCTCAGCATAAAATGACTCTCCTAAACTAAATAACTATGTTTTGGAATCCAGGTTTAGCCCTTGCTGGCTGTGTTACCTTGGACCACACATTTCCCTTCTCCAAACCTTGGTTCTCTAGTAAGGTCTCCCATTCCTGACATTAAGGCCCTGGTTAGGCTTAGCAGAAACCACCTAAGCCCATGAGGCCAGAAACACATGTCTACACCTGAGCTCCTGTTTCCTCCTAGCAGAAATATTTTTCTCCCCACATTCAACCAGGGAGCTGACTCTGGGCTTCCCTGCACCTGGGAGATTTGAAGCAAGACTTTTCCTTCTTAAACCTAAGCCCCCTGAGGAGAGCAGGATTTAAAGAAGAAAGTAAAAGAAAAAAGCAGTCCTGGCCAGGCGCAGTGGCTCATGCCTGTAATCTCAGCACTCTGGGAGGCCAAGGCGGGCAGATCACCTGAGGTCAGGAGTTCATGACCAGCCTGGCCAACACGGTGAAGCCCTGTCTCTACTAAAAATACAAAAATTAGCCAGGCGCGGTGGCAGGAGTCTGTAATCCCAGCTACTTGGGAGGCTGAGGCAGGAGAATCGCTTGAACCTGGGAGGCAGAGGTTGCAGTGAGCTGAGATGGTGCCACTTCACTCCAGCCTGGGCAACAAGAGGGAGACTCTGCCTCAAAAAAAAAAAAAAAAAAGAGAGTGAAAGAGAAAGAGAAAGAAGCAGTCCTGACACCAAAAGCTGGTAGCTGGCCTCCTGCTTCCAGCCAGGCTGTGCCACTCCATCCTGAACACACACAGTTTCACATAATAGCAATGTCAGATGAGGACACTGTGAAGGTGAGGAAACAGAACAAAAAAAGACCACTCCTTAATTGTGCCCTGCAGAGACAAAAACTAAGACCCTGGGCAATGCCCTGAAGAGCACGTATTCCCCTCCCGCCCAAGCTGAGCAATCGGGCTCTTTTCCCCCTGCCTCCTAGATAAAAAGTATTACTAGGCTCCGAATTACCCCTGCTTCCTGACAGCAGCCCATCCAGAGCAAAACCCCACCTCTTCGACTCCTCTCCCAAATCCCCCAACACAGCCCAAGATTTAACAAGCCCCTCCTAACGGTTCAGGGTTTCTGTGTGTATGAGAGATGGAATCAAGGCTGGAGTACACATTTGGCACACAGAAGGTGCTCAATCAAAATGGCTGTCATTTACATGAGGGGGTGGGACAGGAAGAGAAATCAGACAGAAAGCTCAAACAAGTTTATGTCAGGGAAGATAAAATAGTACTTATCAATAATTCAAAACCTCAGACCTACTGTTATCTAGCAGTAGCTTGAATGAACAGGGAATTAACTACTAGTGCTTCCAAAATAACAAAACAATAAGAATAAGAATTGCTGGGCTGGGCGTGGTGGCTCACAGCTGTAATTCCAGCATTTTGGGAGGTTGAGGTGGGCGAATCACTTGAGGCCAGGAGTTCGAGACCAGCCTGGCCAACAAGGTGAAACCTCAGCTCCACTAAAAATTAAAGAAAAAAAAAAAAAAGCCAGGCATGGTGGCACATGCCTGTGGTCCCAGGTACTCGGGAGACTGAGGCAGGAGAATCACTTGAACCCAGGAGGTGGAGGTTGCAGTGAGCTGAGATTGCACCATTGCACCATTGCCTGAGCAACAACAGAGCAAGACTCCGGCAAAAAAAAAAAAAAAAAAAAAGAATTGCAACATCTCTTTCTCCTTTTGACCCTTATTTGAGCACTTACTGTTTGCTCTACGCTTTCTGTGCCTCATCTCGAATCCTCCCAAGAACCCAGCAGGTGGAGTAATCAGTTGAGGGTTTCAATAGGTACAAAATGAAAAGAACCTTGTTCTAGAATTTCCAGAAAAATGGAATAAATATGTTTTTCCCTCTTCTTCCCACTAAATAAAAAAAAAATCCTAGACATTTAATATAAAACAAACGTAAGAAGACTCTGGAAGGTGGAGAGAAGAAGGCAGACCAGCTGGAATGTTAGGACCCAACTAACAGCAGGGTGGTGGGCTCCCTGGCTTGTTCCCAAACTGAATACCAGACAAGCCAGAAACCCAGAAACGTCAACGGGTCGACTGAAGAAGCTCCAAGAAGAGCCTGCACTCTCTAACTAGAAGACCGGCCAAGGGGCAGCTTGGCAAGACAGGAAACGTTTAGATAATAACCACTCTGCTCTAGCCCAGCTCCACAGAAAACACTGCCCACGCCCGCAAAGGCCAAGGGGAGGGCCTGGCCTTCCACCCTGGTCAAGCTGTAGCAAGCCTCCCCTACTGCACCACCAGGGCAGTGTCGGAGAGACCCAGAAGGAAGCTGGTGGTCCTGAGGCCTCCTCCATTGTGTCAGTGGAGACCATGGGGGGAGCCTGGACTCCATCCAGCCCACTCATGGTAACAAGGTGCCCTTCGACCTCCCTACTGGGGTGGTATCAGAGGAGACCTGAGGAGAGTCAGGACTTTTACCAGCACTCAGCAATGACGAGACCACCCATATACACAGTGGCAGTGGAGGCCACATGGGAAACTGGAATTCCCACCCTGCCCAGCAGTAATATGAAGCTCCCGGCTTCAGGCATAATAAACATAAGCCAAGTGGAAAACCTAGACTTCCACCCTCACTTGGCAATAACGAGGAAGAGGCCCCTACATCCTCTACAACAATGTCAGAAAATGCCTGCTAAAAGCTACGATTTAAATAAGATCCAGAGTCTTATGACACCCAAAATGTCCAGGTTTCAATCAAAAATCACTTATCAGGCCGGGCACAGTGGCTCACACCTGTAATCCCAGCACTTTGGGAGGCCAAGGCAGGTGAATGATTTGAGGTCAGGAGTTCAAGACCAGCCTGGCCAACATAGTGAAACCCCATCTCTACTAAAAATAAAAAAAGTCAGGCATGGTGGCACATGACTGTAGTCCCTCCCAGCTACTCAAGAGGCTGAGGCAGGGGAATCACTTGAACCCAGGAGATGGAGGTTGCAACAAGCCAAGGTTGCATCACTGCACTCCAGCCTGGGCGACAGAGTAAGACTCTGTCAAAAAATAATAATAAATGATAATAATCACTTATCATACCAAGAACCAGGAAGATCGTAAATAAAATGAGAAAAGACAATCAACAGATACCAACATCAAGATGACACAGATGTTTGAATCATCTGACACGGATTTTAAAGCAGAAATCCTAAAAATGCTTCAACAAACAATTAAGAACACATTTAAAATCAAGGATAAAATAGAAAGTCTCAGCAAAAAAGTTGAAAATATAAAAAACCAAGTAGAAATTTGGGAACTAAAAAAAATACAATAACCAAAATTAAGAACTCAATGGATGTCTCAACACCAGAATGGATATGACAAAGGAAAGGATTAGTAAACTTGATGATGGAACAAAAGAAATGACCCAACCTGAACAACAGAGAAGAAATAAATTGGGAAAAAAATGAACAGAGCCTCAGGTACACGCACAACTGTAACAAAAGATCTAACACTCATGCCATTGGAGTTCTGGAGGGAAAAGAGAAAGAAATGGAAAGGAAAGGATAAAGAAGGTTGTGCTGAAAAAGGATTTGAAAATGTTTCAACTTTGGGCAAAAAAAAAAAAAAAAGTCTACAGATTTAAGAAGTTGAGAAAACCCCAAATAGGATCAATCCAAAGAAATCCACGAGAAGACACACATGGTCAACCTTCTGAAAGCTAAAGACAGCCTTGAAAGCAGCCAAAGAGAAGCAACACATTGCCAGTGGGGGGCGGGAGGGAATTCGAATGACAACTTACTTATCATCAGATACCATGGAGACCAGAAAGAAGTGGCAAAACATTTTTCAGATGCGAAAACCGCCAACCTAGAATTGTAGGTCCAGCAAAAAAAAAAAAAAAATCCTTCAGGAATAAAGGAGAAATCAAGACATTCTCAGATGAAGGAATACCAGGAGAATTTGTCACTGGCAGACCTACCCTGAAAGAATGGCTAAAAGAAGTTTTCTAAACATAGGAAGTGACAAAAGATAGAATCTTGGAACATCAGGAATTAAAAAAAAATAGCATGGAAACAGCAAATATATAGGTAAATAAGATAGACTTTCCTTCTTCTTTTGAGTTTTCTGAATTACGTTTGACTGTGAAACAAACATTATAACACTGTCTAATATGATTCTCAATGTACGAAGAGGAAGTATTTAAGGCTATTATAAGTAGGGGAGGAGAGGGGACATAAAGGGAGATAATGTTTCTATACTTCATTTGAACTTATAAAATGTTAACACCAGTAGACTTTGATAAGCTTTGAATATATAATGCCTAGAACAACCACTAAAATAAGCTATACGAAGTTATATGCTCAAAAACATTATAGATATTCTTTTCAACACATGGGGCTGAGACAACTGGATAACCACATGTAAAAGAATGAAACTGGACTCTTACCTCATACCGCATACAAAAAATTAATTCAAGATGAATCAAATGCCTAAATATAAGGAGTAAAACTATAAAACTCTTAGAAGAAAACACAGAAATAAGTTTTTATGACCTTGAGTTTGGCAATGGATTCTTAGATAAAACACCAAAAGCAGCAACAAAAGAAAAAGTAGGTAAACTGGGCTTCATCAAAATTGAAGACTTTTATGCTTCATAGGACACTATCAAGAAAGTGAAAAAACCAACCTACAGAATGTGAGAAAATATTTGCAAATATATTTCCATAATCTGCTAAGAGACTTGTAACTAGAATAAAAAAGAACTCTTACACTCCATACCAAGAAGACAAACAACCCAATTCAAAAATGGGCAAACGAACCAAATAAACCCTTCTCCAAAGAAGATATATAAATGGCCAGCAAGCACATGAAAAGCTGCTCAACATAATTAGTCATTAGGGAAATGCAAATTAAAACCACACTGCGATACCACTTCATACCCATTAGGATGGCCATATCAAAACAAAACAAAACAAAACAAAAAAAACAGTAAGTGTTTGCAAGGAAATGGAGAAACTGGAATCCTCATACATTGCTGGTGGGCCTGTTACATGATACATCCACTGTGGAAAACTATTTGACAGTTCCTCAATACGTTAATTAATGAATGACCACGTTGTTAGGTAACAGGGGTACCTTAATGGTGCCGGTTCCGGGTTCTTCTCCTCTCCTTGACCGGGCACTGTCTGAACCCGCCAAAGGAGGGCCAATCAGAAAGAAGCATCTCCCGCCTTCCCTTGGGCCCGCCCCACGTAGGCCCAAGGGATATAAAACCCAGCACACCAGCAGCTCTCTCTCTTCTCTTCTCCTCTCTCTCTTCTCTTCTCTTCCTTCTCTGCTCGATACCTCCAATAAAGATCTCTTGACCGTGACCGGTGTAGTCTGATCTCCGCCCGGCCCCTTTCATTGGTGCCGTGACTCGGATTGGGACTCCCCACCTTTGGTGGGACCCCAATCCCTCTCAGGCTCAGACCAGGCCCCGGTCAGTCTTCGCCCATTTTCCTGTACGCCGAGCTCTTCGCCCACCATCGGCCTCATCTCGGTAAGTTTTCCCCTCCCGGGCCTACCTCTCGGGCAAATCGCCAGGCCGTAGCCGCTCCCGTGACAAACACATTTTGCCCGATGCCCCCACGGCAGTGGTAGGCCCCTATCATTCACTTCCACCTCAGCCTGCAGGGAATGGAGTTTTCTCCCTCTCCTCCTCGCGTCTCCGGCCTGGGTCCCTTCCCTTTCTCGCTCTGAAAATCCTGGTACCAGGTGGCCCACGGTCCTCGGCCATAGTCGGCCCCTCAGTCCTTTTGCTTTGGTGACGACCGAACCGGAAGCTCTGAGTCACGTCGCAGTGTTCGGCTATTAGGGGATGCCCTACTTAGCCCTCACTGCATATCCTCTCGTAGCCCCGCAATGGGAGGCTCCGCATCCCTGCCGGCCGACTCTCCCCTACTATGCCTCTTAAACAATTTGTCAGCCCTAGGCTTAGCGGCCGACCTCAAACCAAAACGTCTAATTAAATACTGCACACAAGACTGGCCCACTTACCCCTTAGATAACCAAAACAAGTGGCCCCCTTATGGGTCCCTCGATCCTGGTATCCTCCAGGATCTCTATAACTATTGTGAGCGAACAGGAAAATGGGCAGAGATCCCGTATCTCCACGGGTTTTTCCTCCCAAGGGCCCTCAAACTGTCACCCTCGAATTATACCTAGATTGGACAAAACTTTTGCCTACTGCTTTATTCAAGCTCCGAGCTCTCCCGAAAAAACCAACTCTCTCATCCCCTTTCGAAATTATGTACGGCCGACCGCCTCTTCCGCCAGGCATTAGCCTGTCTTCCCCGGGATCCACCCAACACATCCCATCATCCCTCCTGTCCTTCATCTCCCTGGCTCCACATTTCCAGGTTAAAACCGGCCGCCGGCCCAGATCAACCAGACGCCCCTCCCAGCGGCGCCTGCCCGCCCCCCACCAACTGCACCTACACCACCGCTCCTCCAAACTTCCCAGCCCCCGAAGGCTGGTGCAATGGCTCCCTACACAAGTCTATCAATTCTTCCACTGGTGGCCCCTGCGTTCCCGTCACTCTCTTTCCCCAACTCACCCTATTACCCTTCTCTGAAGGCTCATCAGCATACCACTTTGACCACCCTGACCTAGACCCCTCACAGATACCATTTTGCCACCTGCCTTGTAGCCGGATTACGTAAGGCAGCCCAAAAGGCTGTTAATTTTAAAAAACTCCCCGTCCGCCTTTCTGGACCACCTTACAAAGTCTCTCCAACAATATACCAACATAGACCCCGAGGCCCGCGACGGCAGACAACTTCTCATGTCCCACTTTTTGCACAAAGTTTTCGCGACATTAGAGCTAAACTAAAAAACTGGACAGGGGCCCTTTCACCCCACAGACCGAGATCCTGGCAACGGCATTCAAAGTTTCCTTAATACCAGAGCCACATTCTCGGTTTTGCGGGAGTTTTGGGGTCCCACCTCCTTCCTTGGACCTCCTATAGTCGGGGTTGGAGGCCAAACCATACGCCCCAAGGCCACTCCTCCTTTGTCCTGCTCCTTCTCAGGCCACATTTTTCCCACCGGTTTCATACCTCAATGTCCCCTTCCCCTACTGGGAAGAGACATTCTCTCTAAATTTAAAGCTTCTATCACTTTCCACCCAACTGCCATTCCTAACTCCACATCCCTCGTGGCCCTATTAGCAAGCTCCACAGACCTCACCTCCGCTCCTACTACCATTCATTCTCAGGCTATCCCTCACCACCTCCCTACTAGGCTCAGGACTAGGGGCTGCCTCCCTAGGTTACAGCGTGTCTCAGTTTTCCGATCTCAAGATTCCCAGTCCTTAGCCACTTTACAGCGTCAAATCACATCCCTAGCAGGGGTAACACTTCAAACCGCCGAGCTCTAGATCTACTCACCGCTGAAAAAGGCGGTACTTGCATCTTCTTACAAACATTAAAACTTACATAACATTAGGAAGAAACTAATAGGGGCCAACTCGTCCCCATCATTGTGGAACACCCTAAAGACCCCCTCCTAGCCTGGACCCTCCCGTTTCTAGGCCCTCTCATGGGTCCTCTTGTGCTCTCCTTCCGTGCCTTCTCAAATCCATGAGACAGCAAGTCTCATCCATCTCTAACCAAACCTTTAACCAGCTTCTCCTTAGACAGTATCAACTCCTAGCAACCAGCGAAGAAGCGGCTGACTCCAGAGACAGACTCTGAGCGCCATGTCTCGGTTCCACCAGTTCCTAGACGATCCCCGCAAAGACTGCTGGCTCACCACAGACCCCTCCCTGCCCCTTGGCTGGCTACAAGGAACATTCATGGACTTCACAACTGAGGAGGTGTTCACATACAGAGCCCTACTGCTTGGCCTTATACTCCTGCTGTGCCCCGTACACAACCCCCACAGTCCTCCCCTACCCCTCCCCCACGACGCCCCCGCTCAGCAGGAAGTAGCCAGACGAACTACAACGCCCATTTCCCCACTTCTTAAGAAACAAAAAAGGGAGGAATGTGAGGTAACAGGGGTACCTTAATGGCGCCGGTTCCGGGTTCTTCTCCCCTCCTTGACCGGGCACTGTCTGAACCCGCCAAAGGAGGGCCAATCAGGAAGAAGCATCTCCCGCCTTCCCTTGGGCCCGCCCCACGTAGGCCCAAGGGATATAAAACCCAGCACACCAGCAGCTCTCTCTCTTCTCCTCTCCTCTCTCTCTTCTCTTCTCTTCCTTCTCCGCTCGATACCTCCAATAAAGATCTCTTGACCGTGACTGGTGTAGTCTGATCCTTGCCCGGCCTCTTTCACACGTGACTCAACAATTCCACTCGTAAAGAATGGAAAATAGGGCCGGGCGCGGTGGCTCACACTTGTAATCCCAGCACTTTGGGAGGCCGAGGCGGGCGGATCACGAGGTCAGGAGATCGAGACCACGGTGAAACCCCGTCTCTACTAAAAATACAAAAAATGAGCCGGGTGTGGTGGCGGGCGCCTGTAGTCCCAGCTACTTGGAGAGGCTGAGGCAGGAGAATGGCGTGAACCCGGGAGGCGGAGCTTGCAGTGAGCCGTGATCGCGCCACTGCACTCCAGCCTGGGCAACAGAGCGAGACTCCGTCTCAAGAAAAAAAAAAAAAGAATGGAAAATAGGTATCCAAACTAAGACTTAGACACAGATATTCATAGTGGCACTATTCACAATTGCCAAAAGGTGAAAACAACCCAAATGGCCATCAACTTCTGAGTGACTAAACATTCACAGTGTTATAGCCACACAGTGGAATATCACCACACACCTATAAGAACAGCTAAATTAAAAATAGTGGCAATATCAAACACTGGTGAGGATGGAGAGAAATTTGATTTCTCATACATTGCTAGTGGGAATGGAAAATGGCGTAGCCATTCTGGAAAACAGTTGGCAGTTTCTTAAATAGGTACAAAACTTACCAGATTCTAAAGATATTTCAGTATTCTTGAACTGAAAGATTCTAATGGAAAATGAGACTGAAGAAGTAGTTAGAAATCTGGGTATGCTGAGCAGAAATTTCGCAAAGACCTTCCCTCTTGCAGGGAAGTGAGCGGAAGTAGAAGACAGCAAGCTATAGAAATTTACTCCAAGGAAAAAGAGAGTGACATCTGGCTGCACCCACCTCACTTTTTGCTCCGACCTGAGCTGGCTGCCTGTACCTGAATATTGAAGGAGGAGAGACTCATTAGGGGACAAGCAGGATTTGACTGCACCACTGTCTTCAAAGCCACTGTCAGGTCTCTGGAAGATCTGTAGCTCTTTCTCCCTGAAGCTTTGTAAGGCCTTCCAGACTCCATCCCCTACTAAGGTCCTTTCCTACCCACTCCCCAGCATCTGTCTCTATGCTTCCCCTTATACCCTGCTCTGAAGGTCCACTTCTTGGCCTCTTTCCAACAGGCATGGCCGGGCACAAAGCCCTTGGAGGGCACTTGTCTTCCGGCCATGTGCTTCCAGGTGGCTCCAGCCCAGCCACGTTCCCAGCACACACTTGACCCAAAGGAACTGCTGGCACCTTTGCCTGGCCAGATTCTGGAAGTGAGGCCACTGTCTTCCGAGTCCTGTCGCTTGGCTGTGCCCTCATGGGTGGCTCCAGCCCACCATGGCCCCCAGTGGTTTCCAGAGCACAGACAGATTCCAGTGGCTTTGGCTCCATCCCCGCCCCCAATCTCCCCTCCCCCGCAATGAGCATCCATGCTACTGGAGCCCTCCAGGGTCTGTAACTCAACGAACGTGGGGTGGATTGGAGGGCAATGAAGAAAGTGTCAGTTTCCCTGCTGGCTGACCCCCTACTTTCTACGAGCAGTTGTCTTGAAGGCCACCCCCTTTTTGATCTGCAAGAGGGAGGGAGAGAACCAAGAGAAGAGAAAGAGAAATGTATCACCCCAAAAACTCTCTTCAAAGAAATCCTCACCTCAGTGATCTTAAGCTTTCTCTGGTGTGACCTGGGGTGACGGTGAACTAAGAGTCACAAACCTCTTTTACCCCAGGGATTTAATTCTGCTTTAAGGCCTAGGCATACACAGTGTGGGCCTATTTATCTGACCGTCACTCCTCTCTTAAAAATCCTCTAAAGCCAGGCGCGGTGGCTCACGCCTGTAATCCCAGCACTTTGGGAGGCCGAGGCGGGCGGATCACAAGGTCAGGAGATCGAGACCATCCTGGCTAACAGGTGAAACCCCGTCTCTACTAAAAATACAGAAAAATTAGCCGGGCGTAGTGGCGGGCGCCTGTAGTCCCAGCTACTTGGGAGGCTGAGGCAGGAGAATGGCGTGAACCCGGGAGGCGGAGCTTGCAGTGAGCCAAGATGGCGCCACTGCACTCCAGCCTGGGCGACAGAGCGAGACTCCGTCTCAAAAAAAAAAAAATCCTCTAAAGTCGGCCAGGCGCGGTGCCTCACGCCTGTAATCCCAGCACTTTGGGAGGCTGAGGCGGGTGGATTGCTTGAGCTCAGGAGTTTGAGACCAGCCTGGGCAACATGGCGAAACCCCGTCACTACTGAAAATACAAAAAGTTAGCCAGGCGTGGTGGTGCATGCCTGTAATCCCAGATACTCGGGAGGCTGAGACAGGAGAATTGCTTGAACCTGGGAGGTGGAGATTACAGTGAGCTGCGATCATGCCAGCCACTGCACTCCAGCCTGGGTGACAAAGTGAGACTCTGTCAAAAAAAAAGAAAAAAGAAATCCTCTAAAGGCTTCTCAGGGACCTTAGGATAAAATCCAAAACACTGAATAGACCCCACCTCCACTACATCCCTGACTTATTTTATACCACGCTCATCCTCCCGGGCCTTCTCACCATTTCTTGAATGGCCACCTCAGGACCTTTGCACATGCTGTTCCCTTGATCTGCCACCCAATCCCATGATAAAGTCAGTCACACTTACCCATCAGTTCGCCACTTAAATATGACCTTTTCAGGGCAGCCAGCAGGCCGGACTGGGCTCCTATGCCTTCACAGCACCCATCACAGGTTGTGAACATAAGTTTATAAACAGCCAGGTACATGAGTGCATGAACTCTGCAGACTGCTTTGGTTCAAATCCTGGTTCCGCCACTTACCAGCTTTCATGAGTCATTGAGTCCCTCTGTACCTCATTTCCTTGTCTGCAAAATGGGGGAAAAAATGGTACCTACCTGATAGCCCTGTTGTGAGGATTGAGTGGTTATATGTAGAGTGCTTAGAAGTATCTGGCCAGGCACAGGGTAAGTGCAACATAGTATCTGTTTAAATAAGCAAATAAGGCTGGGTGCAGTGGCTCATGTCTGTAATCCCAACACTTTGGGAGGACAAGGCAGGAGGATCACTTGAGGCCAAGAGTTTGAGACCAGCCTGGGTGACAGAGTGAGAACCTGTTTCTAAAAACTAAAATAAATAAGCAAATAAATAAAAATGCATATATGACACTAATGGTAGGTCATATAGTAAAATAAGTAAAAAGGCTGGAAGACATTTTTTAATGTCCCCAAATCATCAAAAAACTCACATTTGTGTCCCCAGGCAAGGAAACCTAATTGGTGACCAAAGAACTCAGGACCAGTTTTCACTGGAGGCATTTGTCAATCTGACCACTTGAGAGGCTGATTTGCCTCTTGTCAGCCTCAAAGTGCTAGGTGGGCACAATTTAGAACTAGGGACTGTCAAGGGCTTAGATCTTAGTAAACCACTTCCACCTTTTGGGCTGGGACTCTGGCAGGCTGCCTTGAAGAAATAAGGGCAAATCAGAAAGAAGCCAGCCATGGAATAGACTGTGGTTTGGTTTTACAGCATCAAGCCTGGAACTTAGGCCATCGGGTCCCAAAACCCTTTCTGAGGGAAGATAATGTCATTAGGCCTCAAACTATTTCAATAAATGCTTTTTCAATAAAGTATCCAGAAAAAAAAAAAAGATAGAAGAAGATAAGACAAAATGAATTAGAAACAGCAGAAACAATAGACATTAGAAACAGACCTATAAAATTCCAGAAGTTGAAATTCTCAGAAAAACTATGAAACAGTGTATTTTATCAACTTCAGTGTATTTTATCAACTTCAGCATGCCAGGGAAAGAACCACCTTTAAAGATTACAGCCAAATGCTCAAAAAGCTCACACTTGGCCGGGAATAGTGGTTCTCTCCTATGGCAAGAATGGGAAGGTCATAACTCATAACTCACAGGGCATCAGTCAGATTTCTCAGAAGGATCTTGCCTCAGTAGTGGGGAAAAGTTGACCCTAGATTAAATGCAGCTCTCATCTTGCCTAGCAAAATATAAAGAGAAGATCCGAAAGAATCAAGCCATTTCCAAATAGCTTTACTGCATTCCAGAACAAAGCTCGAGAATATTTACATGACTATAAAAATATCCAGCACCCAACAAGGTAAAATTCACCATATCTAGAATCCAGCCCCATCTCAGCATCTCAACTGCTAATGCCTGATCTGGGCCACCATCATCTCTCATCTGGACCACTGCAGTAACCTCCTGGCAGGCTGCCCCGTTCTACGCTTGCCTCTAGCAATCAGGATAGGATAGACTAGGCTGCAGTAAAAAATAATATCAAAAGCCCAGTCACTGAGCCAACAAAGGTTTTGCTCACACATTCGGCACATGTCTGCAGGGGGCTTCTGTTCCTCATTGTCCCTCCAAGACCCAGACTGATGCCATCTGGAGCACCGCCAGGCACAGAATAGAGGCAAAGTTGCCCATTGGGTCCTCCTGCCTGGAGGGGAAGCACTTTGTTTCTCTTCACATTTCAATGGCCAAGCAAGTCACAGGACCCACTCAGAGTGGTAGGGGGTAGAAGACTGCGATCCAGGCCCATGCCCAGGAGAGCTGGCATCTATCCTTCTAGACGGAGCGAGCGCTCCAAAACAGAAGTTAGGTCGTCCTGCTCCTCGCGCTCCAATTCCCTCAGAGTCAAAGCCAGCGTTCCCACGATCCCTGCAAAGTTCCACATGCCCTGGTGCCTCTCTGTCCCCATATGTCCTGCTTCTCTTTCCTCTTGTCACTTCACTCCAGCCACACTGACCTCCTTTTTCTTCCTCAGACCTGCCAGCCACATTCCCACCTTTGGGCCTCTGCGCTGACTGTTCCTGCCTTCTGGAAGTCTCTTCACCCAGGCGCCCGCTCAGCTCACTCCCTCACCTCCTTCTAGTCTTTACTCAAATGTCACCTTCCCTGAAGACCTTCTACCCTATTTTAAGCTGCCTCCTATTCTCCCCACCCCAGCCTCCCCGTACCCCTTATCCCTGCATCGTGTTTGTTGCATTCACAGCGGTATCGTGTTCATCACCTTCTAACAGGCTGTTCAATTTCCTTATGGATTATATTTATCGCTTGTTGCCTGACTTCCCTGTTAGAATGTGAGTGCCACAAGAAAATGAATCTTCACCTGTTTAGTTCACTGATGTATCCCAAGCACCTCACACAGCACAGTGACTGGCACGCGTCAGGCACTCTGGAAAGACTTGCTGACCTAGCGAACATACTAACTGCACTTTTGGATCATGTTCCGAAGCACTTTCTCTGAGTAGGAAAGCCTGAACCATAACCTTTATAGTCAACGGAACAAACTCATGGGGTAACAAAGCAATTAGATAACCCAGGGAATGCGGGGCATGGGAAGCACTGGGGAGCATTTATTAAACATTAATTGTTGCTCTTTGCGGGAGGCGGTGCCATGGCGGCCATGGCAGGCTGCCACCTTGTGGCTGAATAAGGAAATGCACCCAAGCCGCTCAAAGGTTGGTAACCTCCATCTTTTTTTTTTTTTTTTTTTTCTTTGAGACGGAGTCTCACTCTGTCGTCCAGGCTGGAGTGCAGTGGCGTGATCTCGGCTCACTGAAGAGTTCCGCCTTCTGGGTTCACGCCATTCTCCTGCCTCAGCCTCCTGAATAGCTGGGACTACAGGCGCCCGACACCACGCCCGGCTAATTTTTTGTATTGGTAACCATCTTTCAAGCACCCTTAGTATTTCTGCAGGTATCTCCAGGCTTCTATGAACAAGATGAGAGTCACCAGGCTTGGACGCCGCAGAGACTACTGGAGTATGTGCCCATTGACATGAAACATAAGCCAAAACTCTTTTGTGATCAACATGATCTTTCATACGTCTATTCATGATTTTCTCATTCATTCTTTCACCCATCCATCCATTCAACAAAGATTTGCTGAGCACACCAGGAACCAGATACTGTGGGATAGAAGGGTCCCTGCCCTTCTTGTGGAAAAGACACCCATCCATGTATTCAACAACTATTTACTAAGAGCCTGCTGGCACTGTGCTGGCATTGGGTGATAAAAACTAATGAGACAGACTGGACTGCCCTCAAGGGGAGTTCTAGTTGGGAGAGAAACAAGAAAAGGATGACAACAGCAATAACTGCCGGGAAGGAAATACACAGGGAGGAGGGGGAGCTACTTTAGGGAAGGCCTCAGAAGAGCTGACGTTTAAAGGAAAGCTTGAAAGAGAGTTGGTGGGAACGCATTCCAGGAGGAGAGAATAGCATGTGCAAAGAGATGTGTGTTTTAAGAATAGAGAGAATGGCCGGGTGTGGTGGCTCATGCCTGTAATCCCAGCACTTTGGGAGACCAAGGCAGATAGATCACCTGAGGTCAGGAGCTCGAGGCCAGCCTGGCCAACATGGCCAAACCCCGTCTCTACTAAAAATACAAAAATTAGCCAGGCATGGTGGCGGGTGCCTGTAGTCCCAGCTCGGGAGGCTCAGGCAGGAGAATTGCTTGAGCCTGGAAGGCAGAGGTTGCAGTGAGCCGAGATCGTGCCACTGCACTCCAGCCTGGGCAACAGAGTGAGACTCCATATCAAAGAAAAAAAAAAGAATGGAGAGAAGGTCAGAGTGGCTACAGGGGAGTGTGCCAGGGAGCAGGATGTTATGAGGTCGACAGGTCACGAGAGGCTAGTTCCTGCTGGGCCTTGGAAGCTGTGGTGAGGACTTTATTCTAAGTGCAACGGGAAGTCACTGGAGCATTTTAAGCAAAGGTGGGGTAGGGGTGGGGAATATGATCTGACTTGCCTTTTCGAAACACCCATCTGGCTAGTGATAGAGAACAGCTTAGAGGACAGGGGCTAGTGTCTTCCTAGTTTTGTATCCATTCCCACCTACATCATGGAGGGGAGTGGACACTAGTCCCTGTCCTCAAGGGAAATCTTGCCTCCATGGAAAGAACATAAGTCAAGCAGCCAGACAGATCTGAGTTCAAATCCCAGCTCCACAATTTTCCTGTGTTACAACCTTGGGCAACTTCTCTAAGCTTCGATTTTCTCACTGGAATGGGAAAAATACTATGCACACTGCAGACTTCTTGGGCATATTAGATACAGAAACTGATATAAACTATGTGGTGCTACAGACAGCGATTGGTTCGTGCTCAAGAAAAGCTATATTACAACACACACATCCCTTTGCAAAGTGGGGAAAAGAGAGAGAGATGCACACTTTTTTTTTCTTTTTTTGAGACAGATTCTCACTCTGTCGCCCAGGCTGGAGTGCAGTGGCACAATCTCAGCTCACTGCAACCTCTGCCTCCTGGGTTCAAGAGATTCTCCTGCCTCAGCCTCCCGAGTAGCTGGGACTACAGGTGCGTGCCACCACGCCCGGCTAATTTTTTGTATTTTTAGTAGAGACAGGGTTTCACTGTGTTAACCAGGATGGTCTCTATCTCCTGACCTCATGATCCACCCGCCTCCCAAAGTGCTGGGATTACAGGCGTGAGCCACCACGCCCGGCCAAGATGCACAATTTATAAACACAAAGTAGGTACACGTGACAGGAGTACTGAAGGAACGAGGTCATGGAAACCTTGAATGCCAACCTAAAGCTCATGAACACGTGTAAGTGGTAGGAGCAAAGTGAGAATTTCTGAGCAGGGGAAGATCCACAGAGCTTCCCTTTAGGAAGATAGAACTGGCAGCCAGGAAAGAGGGACAAGATGGAATGAAGGCAGCTGGGGTCTCTTTCTCCCTGTCCCTGAGCTATCACATCACTCAACCTCCTCCCCACCTCCAAGGCCCTGCCCTGCAAGCTGAGCACCTGGAATTTTGCCCTAAGGCCTGCTTTCTTATAGCCTGTGGTCTATTTCACAGGACCACGTGTGCCGGGCCACTGAGCATTGGAAAGCGTGGCCACATTAGTTATGACCACTCTGCAATGCCAGCCAGTCAGACAGCAGTCACAGAGGAAATCTCTTTCCAAGCCCAGCTTCCTCCCAGAGGCTATGGATGGAGAAAGGAAAAGAAGGAGCAGACCTCAGCTCCCTGGGTCTGGCTATCTGTCCTGGGGACTTGGGATTTGGGAGAAGTGCAGCCTGCCAGCTAGGCAGACACCGAAATCACAAAAAGAGCAGAAGCTGATTCAGGTCGATGGACTCAATGCCCCTTGAACATGTGGCCCTCATCACAAATAAACTTGCCATGTGGAATTCTGCGGTCCGTTGGCTCCAGCATTGATTTTCTATGGTCTACAGCTCTCGAGCCTGCAAAATGCACTTCTAGAACAGAAATTTAGAGTAATGAAGTCAGCTAAGGTGGAAGATTTACCTCCTTTTCCACCTTCTACACTCCACACCTCAATCAGGGGAAGTGTCAGTGCTCCCAGAACAGTGTGAAACAGGGAAATGGCGTGAAGAGGTCTGGGGAATGGGCAGGGGCAACAGCAAGCCTATCCCTGGAGGTTCAATTAATGTCCCTGAGGACTTAGGTTAGAGTTCATGAGATGGAGACGAGTTCATTCAGCCCGCAGCATCTCTTTGGGGCCTCTCTTTGCTAATTCTGTGCCAAAGGTGGGAAATTTGAGACAAATAAGGCCACTCCGGCTCCTTGGGAACTTGGAGTCTAGCAAAGAAGTTGGATATTAAGAAAACAGTCACAGCCCAGAATGACAGCTGGGACAAGGCACAGTGGCAGCCAGGGGGGAAGACAATTACCCATCTGGGAGTCAGGGCTTCCTAGAGGAAATGGTATCAGTGACATTCAGTATGGACTTTGAAGGCTGAATGAGAGTTCACCAGCAGACAAGGTGGGAAAAGAGCAGCTTATGCCAAGGCATGTCGGTGATGTTACCAGAAAGGGTCTTGATTAAAACCTCAAGGGAAGGTTCTTGGACAACATGCAAGAAATAATTTGGGGCAAGTCCATAGAGTAAAGTGAAAGCAAGTTGATTAAGATAGTAAAGGAATACGGAATGGCTACTCCATAGGCAGAGCAGTGGCTTGGGACGCTAGAGTCTAAGTATACTTCTAGTTATTTCATGTGCTAAACAAGGGGTGGATTATTCACGAGTTTTCCAAGAAAGGGGCAGGGATTTCTGGAACTAAAGTTCCCTCCCCTTTTTAGACTATATAGAGTAACTTCTGGACATTGCTATGGCATTTGTAAACTGTCATGGCGCTGGTGGGAATGTCTCTTAGCATGCTAATGGATTATAACTAATGTATAGTGAGCAGTGAGGACAACCAGAGATCTCTTTCATTGCCATCTTGGTTTTGGTGGGTTTTGGCCGGCTTCTTTACTGCATTCTGTTTTATCAGCAAGGTCTTTGTGACCTGCGTCTTGTGCCGACCTCCCGTCTCATTCTGTGACTAAGAATGCCTTAAGCTCCTGGGAATGCAGCCCAGTAGATCTCTGCCTCATTTTACCCAGTCCCTATTCAAGATGGAGTTGCTCTGGGTCACACGCCTCTGATAGTGGGAAAAAACTGGATCTATTTTCTTCTAGAAATGACGAGTTATGTCTACTTTTGGGACATGGAGAAAGGGAGGTGACTGGTGGGAGATGAACCCGGACACACGGCCAGGGGCTGTAAAGAGGGTCCAGATGAGAAAAGAGTGAATGTGGTTCAGGACGGCCCTAGGATTAAAATCAGCTTTGGGATTTGAATGAGTATCCATCCAAATGGATAAAGATGCAGGTTAAAGGGAGATGTTTAGCTGTCAATTTGGCCAGTAGCAGAATAATAAAAAACACATGGGGCTTTCAACATATGATCTAATTTAGACGCCAGAACAAGCCTACAGGTCTAATCCCCGTCTTACAGATAAAGAGACTGGGGCACAGAGAGGTCAAGTGGCTTCCCAAGATCACACACCTGGCAAGTGGCTGAGCAAGTACTAGACACAGATTCCCAAATGAACACAAAGCCTGGAGTCAGTTTGGCTCCAGATGCCTGCTCCGGACCAGCTTTGGGGCCTTAGCCTCTTTCACTTCACTCAGGTTCCGTTTCCCACCAGCAACTAAAAAGGACGGCATCCAACTTGCAGGGCTGTTATAATCATTCAGATCATGTATATAAAGCACCATAACCCAGGACAAAGCCCATAAGCAAACCTCAAGAAATATTACTGGGGTGACGACCCATTTTTGGGATTTGAATTCCAAGTGGGATTTCTCTTCCATTCGAGTTCTCCCTTAGGTTTGGGATCCCTGATGAACTCGAATTTGCAGGAGTGTTTTGTGTTTGTGACAAGGAACCAGTCCAGTTCCAGTGAATTGTAGTGACCATCTGGCTTGAGATTTTTATCAGCAGATAATCTTCAGTTCTCCCAAGCAGAGCCTAAATGGATCTTTCCAGTCTGAACAGCCAGCCTAAACTGCATCACCAGCCCACAATTCAGTTCTCCAAAAACTATGGCGGCCACTCAGAAAAGCCCAAGTTGTCTAGGAGGTAAATGAGTGATATAGAAAGGCAAGAAGAAAAAAACCAATAACCCAATTTTAAAATGCGCAAAGGACTTGAATAGACACTTCTCCAAAGAAGATAAACAAATGGCCAAGAAGCACATGAAAAGATGCTGAACATCACTCATCATTAGAGAAATGCAGATGGAAACCACAATGAGATTGCATTTCACATCCATTAGAATGGTTATTATCAAAAACAAATGAACAAATAAAGAAATAAAAACAGGCCAGACACAGTGGCTCATACCTGTAATCCCAGCACGTTGGGAGGCCAGTGCAGGAAGATCACTTGAGGCCAGGAGTCCAAAACCAGCCTGGTCAACATAGTGAGATTCTGTCTCTACAAAAGGAAAATTTTAAAATTAGCCAGATGTGGTGGCGGGTGCCTATAGTCCCAGCTACCAGGGAAGCTGAAGCAGAGGATCCCTTGAGCCCAGGAGATCGAGGCTGCAGTGAGCCATGATCAAATCACTGCACTCCAGCCTGGGTGACAGAATGAGACCATGTCTCTTAAAAAAACAAAACAAGGGGCTGGGCATGGTGGCTTATGCCTATAATCCCAGCACTTTGGGAGGGCAAGGCGGGCAGATCACGAGGTCAGGAGTTCAAGACCAGCCTAACCAACATGGTGAAACCCCGTCTCTACTAAAAATACAAAAATTAGCCGGGCGTGGTGGTGTGTGCCTGTAATCTCAGCTACTTGGGAGGCTGAGGCGGGAGCATTGCTTGAACCCGGGAGGCAGAGGTTGTGGTGAGCTGAGATCGTGCCATTGCACTCCGGCCTGGGCAATAAGAGCGAAACTCCATCTCAAAAAAAAAAAAAAAAAAAACAAGGCTGGGGACAGTGGCTCATGTCTGTAATCCCAGCACTTTGGGAGGCTGAGGCAGGCGGATCACCTGAGGTCAGGAGTTCAAGACTAGCCTGGCTAACATGGTAAAACCCCATCTCTACTAAAAATACAAAAATTAGCCAGGCATGGCGGGCACCTATAGTCCCAGCTACTCGGGAGGCTGAGACAGGAGAACTGCTTGAACCCGGGAGGCAGGGGTTACAGTGAGCTGAGATTGCGCCACTGCACTCCAGCCTGGGAGACAGAGCAAGACTCTGTCTCAAACAAAACAAAACAAACAAACAAACAAAACAGATAATAACAAGTGTTGGCAAGGATGTAGAGAAATTGGAAGCTTTGTGCATTGCTGAGGGAATGTAAAATGCCACAGCCCCTGTGGAAGACAGTTTAGGGGCTCCTCAAAAAAAAAATTAAACATAGAATTATCATCTGATCCAGCAATTCCATTTCTTGGTGTATGTACAAAAGAATTGAAACCAGGGACTTGAACACATATTTTTATACCAATGTTCACAGCAGCATTATTCAGAATAGCCAAAAGATAAAAACAACCCAAGTGACTGTTGACAGATGAATGGATAAAGAAAAAGTGCTGTATACATATAATGGAATATTATCCAGCCATAAAAAGGAAGGAAATTCTGACACATGCTACAACATGGATGAGCCTTGAGGACATTATGCCAAGTGAAATAAGCCAGACACAAAGAGACAAACACTGTGTGATTCCACTCATGTGAAGTACCTAGCATAGTCAAACTCATAGAGATGGAAAGTAGAACGATGGTTGCCAAGGCCTGGAGGAGGTTGGGGGGTGGTGGGGGGGGACTCAGTGTTTAATAGGGACAGAGCTCCAGTTTAGGAAGATGAGAAAGTTCTGGAGAGGGATTGTGGTGATGATTGCACAACAACGTGAGTGTACTTAATGCCACTCAACTGTATGCTTTAAACATGGTTGAAATGTTAAATTTTATGTTATGTATTTTTTACTACAATAAAAAAGTAAGACAAAGGAAAGATACAGAAAGATGCAGGGATAGCATCTTCTGCTACTGGTGGTTGTGGGGGGAGCTTTGTCTTCCCCAGGCCAGGCCTGCCACGACAGAGGAGATGGACACACCAGCAGGACCCATCTCTGCCGCCCATGGTGTGGCTGGGGGCAGGTCTCTTTGCCTGTCCGGAAAAACCCAGGAAGCTGGCTGATTCAGAGAGGGCCTCTAGCTTCTGCCTTATTAGGAAGGCTTGGCTCCTAATAAGGCAATGCACTATGTGGCAGGGACAGAAAAGCAGACCTTCACTTCTTTGGACATTTCCAATGAGGCCTTAGGACCCTCTGGCTTGGGAACTGTACTTCAGAAGAATGTGCCTTACAGGAATTACATGATTGAGGGTCCTGGCACCGAACAGATGCCACCCTCAAGCTGGGTCCATGAAGACAGTTTAGTAAAGGGTCAATGTATACAGGTGTGGGTGGGGCTAAGGGAGCACCGAGGATGGCGTAGTACCCAGGGCTTGCAGCAGCAAGACTGTCACCGTCCTGAGCAGAAAAGTGGCTTCAGGAACCCTGAGAGAGACCACATGAGAAAGGACACCTTTGGTAAAAACAATCAGGGAGGAGGGGCTTAGGGATTAAATACCCAGACCTCCCACTCTCCTCTTGCCCTCAATCTCCTGCCAGGCCCTCCCACTGGCCAAGCCAAACAGGAAGACCAGGACAGAGAGCTGTCAGTGAAATCCATACAGGCCAGCCTCTGGGGCCGGAGCAGGTTGGTAAAGTCTGGCAAGGAAGTTAGAGGAGCAAATGGAGAGGCGGATCCAAAGTGAATCAGCCCAAATCATCCACGTGGCCTGGCCAGGGTGGCTGAGAGCCGTCCTCCCCTGGATAAGCCCACCCTCTTCCAAAGGCTGATCCTGGATCGGGGTGGGAAGTAGCTCTGTCGTGGCATGGAAGAGAGTCATACGGTTTGTTGAAAAGAGCTCCCACTTACTGGCTGTGAAAACACTGGCCAGGGGCCTAAACCTCCCATCCATGCATTATATATTCATTTATCCATTCATTCAGCCAACATCTCCTGAAAGTGACTCAGTGCCCAGCCAGTGCTAGGAGGCACCAGATGAAGAAACGAGGAGCTGCCCCAGCCACGGTAGCTTCAACATGTGAGATCCAGCTAGAGCCAGGCAGTGACGGGCCCCATCCACCGGCTCCCTGACTCTGGACCTTCACTGAAATAATTCCTGTAAGGCACATTCTTCTGAAGTACAGTTCCCAAGTCAGAGGGTCCTCAGGCCTCATTGGAAATGTCCAAATGTCTGGAGGCTGTCCTCTGTAAAAATACCTTTTCCTCCTACAGTCTGCCTGAGGATGCAAAGACAGCATTTCTGAAAAGCAGGGGCCACGGGGCCCAGCGAGCAGTAAGTGCTCTGCAACTGGAAATCAATGGCCTTGCTAACAAGCACCCAGGTGCCTCTCATACACAGTCACCACCCTTTTATCCCCTGTTGTTGCTTCCATCGCAATTACATTGCACGTATGTGCATTTGTTGCAGTTTTTCTCTCCCTCACTCCCCATGTCCTAGACTGAGGCTGGGGGAACCTGGTCACTGGCCTCTTGCTCCTCCTGAATCACCAGGGCTTGGGCTGGGTTTAGGAATGCCAGCACTCATACCATGGACTGCACTGCGGAATGGCTTCATATGCACTTAATCCTGGGCGCAGCACCGGCTGGCAGGCAGTACTACTGACACATGCTACAACATGGATGAGCCTTGAGGACATTATGCCGAGTGAAATAAGTCAGACACAAAAAGACAAACATGGTGCTTGTACTACTAGGCTCATATTATAGACGAAGAGACCCAACCCAGAGAGGTTAAGCAACTTGCCGAGGGCACAGAGTGGAAAAGCGGCAAAGCCGGGATTCGAACCCGAGTGTCCGGCTCTCCAATCTGGCGGTGGACGGCGGCTGCCGGAGCGAGAGTGCTGGAATGAATCGACACGTCAATCAGTGAACGGGCGACGGGGTCAGTCCAGTCCCCTCCCCCGGCGCGGCGGCTCAGCACCGGGACAAAGGACGGGCGGGGGCCGGACGTGGCCGGCGGGGTTCGCGCGCGGTGGGCGGGGGTCGGGGCCGGGCCCTTTAAGGGGGGGCGGGCCGGCGGCGCAGGGGGCGGTGCGGGAGGCGGGCCGGGGGAGGTGCGGGGGGCGGGCCGGGGGCGGGCGGCGGCGGCTGGGCCAGACTGGAGTGCGCGCCGAGCGAAGGGCGGCGGCGGTGGCGGCGGCGGCTCGTGCTCGGCCCCGGCTGCGATAGCGCTCGGCTCCAGGTTCCGGGCCCGCGGCGGCGCGCCCCCCGCGCTCCCCGCACCCCGCAGCCCCCGCACCCGCGCTCGGCCCGCTGCGGGCGGAGGAGCGGCCATGCCGCCGCGGCGCAGCATCGTGGAGGTGAAGGTGCTGGACGTGCAGAAGCGGCGGGTGCCCAACAAGCATTATGTGAGTGCGACGCTGCCCCCACGCCCCCTTGAGCCCGCGCCCCGTCGGGGGCGACCGAGGGCCCCCGGCTCGGAAAACTTCTGCCTCCAGCGCTTCCCGTCCACTCCTCCCCTGCTCTCCCCTCGGCCCTGCGGCGGCGCTGCCCGGGTCCCTCCCGACTCCTCCTCCCTCCCTCCCCTCCCCTCCCCGCTTTTGCCCGGTTCTCCCCCTCCATCCCTTCCTCCCGCCTCGCCCCCCTACTCGCCTCCCTGCGGCTCCTCTACCCCTTTCCGTCTCCTCCGTGTCCCCCCAACTCCCGTCCTGCTCATCTGTGGAAAAGTCTGGCCCCAGCCGGTGAGGGGTCTGAGACAGAAAGCGGGAGAGAGAGAAGCGCCTGTTCTCAGGCCGCCTGCCCTGCCTCTCCTTGTCCAGAGGCGCGCAGACCCGCAGTCCCCAGCCACAGGTAGCCCCTCTAGGGATCGCCGAGTTTGACTCCGTTCTTTGGCAAGAGCCGGCCTGGGCGATGGAGGAGATCTCTGGGAATGGATCATTTGAGTGGCTGCACCTTTAAAGGGTTAAAAACATCCCCTGCCCCCTCTCTCCAGTAACTTCTGTTTTAAAATATACGAAAGTTTTCTCCTGGCATCTCCCTCTGGAACATGGGAATCTTGTTTGGAGCTGGCAAGGACTTGAGAAAATGGGACAGTAGCGTCGTTTTGCAGATGGGAAGGCTGAGGCTCAGAGGTTGCAGGTCCTGGAACATAGAGCTGCATTCGGGCTTCCCTCCCTCTAGCAGGGATGTCTGGGGCTGACGGTGACTTGCAGGTGGAAAGTGGCTTCCGCAGCAACCTAGGGGACACGTCTGCAGATTCAGGAGGCCCTGGGACCACTTCGCAGGTTCTAGGTGGAGATAAAGGGGATGTGGGGTGATGGGCCCACATGAGGCCTTGGGGAGGGCCTCATTACAGCAGGGAAGGGGGCTATAGTGTCTCTGGCGGTGAGAAGTGGGCAGTGGCGGAGCCTGGCTACAGAGAAGTTAACCAGGAAGGGAAAAAGAGTAAGAGGGAGGGAAAAAATCCTAACAAAGAAGTATAGAACAATGAATAGAAAAGGGCGTTGGCTGGCTAAATTAAGCTCCTTGGCCTCCCTGGAAGTCGTCTTCAGATCTTTTTTTTTTAAGAACTAATTCTTACAAAGTAGATCTACGTCCCTTCCATGAATAGCCTATGAAATTCTGAAAGGAGATAGCCGGGAACCCACTCCGCGCTCTCCACAAGAAAGGGTGTGCTGTGTGAGTCTGTATTGTTATTGGCTGGGCGGCCAGTTATTCAGCCCTTAGCCAGGCGGTGGGAAGCTATTTCCTGGACCTGTGGCATCTTTATATAGAGTGAAGTTTCCCTTGATTCCAGAGCTGAGCTAAATTGTCTTTTTTTCTTCCTTTTTTTATTTTTTGTTAACTGTTTTCAAATGCTGCCAAATCTTAGTTTCTTGTTTGAGCCTGTTAGCGTGTAACTGAGTTTGCCTCTTTGGCAAGAAGACAGTTTTCACCAACATGGCAACTGGAGGAAGTCTGGAATTCTCCATGCCACCTCCCACCAGGTCTGTGAGCTGGCAAAAACGAGAATGGATACCGCCACTGCGGCCTGGCCATCATCGTCCACGCGCCCTCTTCTGGCCTCTCCTATCAGGCCCATATCAGGCAGAGGGCCTTAAGCCCATTTAACAGATGAGGAAACCAGGGCTCAGCAAAGTGAGGTCCCACGCCTAAGGTCACAGTCAAGAGCCAAGCGGGGATGTAGATCCATGCCCACCAGACCCCAAAAGGACCACACCACTTCCCACATCCGGTACCCCCATAGTTTCTCTGAGCAAAGTCCTCTGAAAAACTGGGAAATCTCTCATATCATTAGTGAAAACCTGGAAGCTTTTCATTCTCTGCTGTGTCAGCTCCATCCTTGCCAGTTTTTTGAAGGTTCTGCGCTTTGAGAACCATCTTTTGAAGCTTTCAGCCACTTTTTGGGGACCCCCTGAGACAAGTTTCTATGTTAAAACATAGGTTGGGGTTCAGATCTTGGCCTCCCAGCTTGTAGCTGTGTCGCCTCAGCCTCAGTTTTTTCATCTGTGTAATGGGGATGGTGGTGTCCACTTCCTAGGGGTAGCAGCCACATGACAGGCAGGGGTGGAGTGCCCTAAAGGCTAACTCCCTGCCTGCCTGTCCCAAGGTATCTTGTCACTGATTGGGAACATGCCGAAGTCACATGGTGGGGGGATTCATCAAGAACTTGTTTTTCTGCATGTGGGTTTAGTCACTCATATGATTCAAGGGGCCCTCTCCCTTCTAGCCCAGCCTTCTGGGTTCATCAGATGAGGAGGGGCAATGGGCTGAACTGAAGCCTGAGTCATCCACAGGAACAGAGAACATTTACTGTCTTGATGGCAGGGGGGCCGAACCCAGTGGAAACAGATCCCTGTGGTGGGCGACCACTGCTGTTCCCAAGCTCCACCCCAACCCCTCACACAATCTGGAAAGAGTGGGCATGAAGGCAGCTATTGGCGGGCCTGGACTTTGACTTCCATTTGGTATCCCTCTTTCTGAAGCCACCCTGGAGAGACAGCATCAGCTGGGGAGTTGAACTTTTCTGCTGTGTGACCTCGGACTGGTTGGTTTGCCTCTCTGAGCTCTAGCTTCTGTGTAAATACTGCTACATCCCTCAAGGGCAGAGTTTCTCTCTCAACTTTTGACATTTGGGGCTGGATCATTCTTTGTTATAGGGCTGTCCTGTGGATTGTAGGATGTTTAGCAGCATCCCTGGCTTCTACCCAACTAGTCATCCCCCTTCCCAATTGTGACACCCAAAAGGCCTCCAGGCATTGATTGCTGCATGTCCTCTGGGGGGCAGCACCATGCACATCCCACCCCAGCCACTGCACCATAGAATATAAAGTCAGTTTTGAGAGTCCTCTTCACTACACCCCCTAATTTCCCACTACCCCTCTCCCCATTTGCAGCCATCTCGGCCACCACCTGCTCGTCACTCACTTACCTGTGAGGGACAGGGTCACAGGTGCTGTAGATGTCATTGGAGAACTGTACCCAGAGTTCAGGGCTGCCCATCAGGGCTGGGCCACCTGCCCCCTCTGAAATGGTGCCTTCTCCATGATCGGAATGGCATCCTCTCCAGCCCCAGCCTCAGTCACCCGCAGGCAGAGACATCATCCATGGGCCCAGGGGCAAAGCCACAGGCCAGGTCTGGAGAATGCAGGGCCAGAAGCTCCGGGTGCCTCTGAGATCCCGAGAGGTTGATGACAATGAACCATGATACTGTTTGGAGAGGGTTTCCCTGGAGCCACCGCCCTCTGTTGGAACCAGGGAGATGAAGATTTGGGGAGCTGCTGCCTTTGTCTGCCAGCATCTTTCCTGCACTAGAGCCCGAGGGCTTGGGGATGAATGGAGAGGGGCTTTTGAGGGTGACATCCTGGGAGACCCTCCCCAGCTAGCTTGTCTTCAGCTTGAGGGGAGGAAGAAGAGCTCCAGGTAGGATTTGTGGGTTTTATTTGGATCACCCCATTTCCCGCACTGGAGAGGAATGTACAGAAGCATTAGTGTCTTGGCAGCAGGGGCCTGGAAATGCTGGCCCGCTCTGTCTCAAGATCTTTAAATGTTAAAGGAGCAGGATGGTCGGAGTATTTATGGCAACAAGTACAACAGTGGTCAAAGTGTCCTCGGTAACCTGAGCGGGGCACTGGGTCCCTTTCAAATGGGTATATTTTCAATATAGTAATACAATATTCTGCACATATATGGATACATAGAATAAAATAGCTATCTATATCTATATACCTTCCAAGTCTTCACATCTCTATATTTTGCCATATTTGTTTCGAAACTTTTTTATTTTTGTTTTTAAGAAATAAAGCATCACAGATACAAAGCCCCTTGTATGCCCTCCCCGATGCTGCCTCTCCCCCATAAAACCACTATCCTGCATTTGATGTTGATCATTCCCATGCACTTACAAAAAATAGACTGATAGGATATTTTCTTTAACAGCTTTCTTGAGGTATAATTTACATACCATAAAATTCACCCATTGTAAGTGTGCAGTGCACTTATTTTTAAAGTAAATTTGCAGAGCTATGCAACCATCACCACAATCCAGTATTATAACATTTCCATCGTCCCCAGAAAGATCCCCCACACCCATTTGCCATCAATCCCCTTCCCACCGCAGCCCATGGACCTTTTAATGTTTTTCCCTTTTTAACATTCCCTAAAATCTTGTATTGTCATGAATGTTTTAAAACTATACATAAGCATTACACTTTTGAGATCTGTGTCGATCCAGCTAGCTCCAGTCCGTTTTAACTGTCGTTTACCGTGGCATTGATGAATATGCCCCTGTTTTTTCAAGCTCGTGCCGGGAGCTGTTAGGATGTTTCCAGCAGTTGACCTTCTTACAGCTGCCTCCTTGCACAGGGACCCACGGTAGAATTGCTGGGTCTTGGGGTTTGTGCGTTTTCAACTTTGCATTTACATCCCCAGGGTTCCCTTTGCTCTCTGTTCTTGCCAACACTCCGTATCATCAGACTTTTCAGTCTTTGCCAATCCAATAGGTGCAAAAGTGGTGCTTGTTCACACCAGTGAGGTTGAGCAGCTTTTCATACCTTTATCGGCTATTTGAGTTTCCTCTTCTGTGAATTACCAGTTTTTATCCTTTGCCTCTTTTTCAGTATATTGGGTTATTTGTCTTTTATTGATTGGCGGGATTTATTTATACATTTGGGATACTAATCTTTCAGGTAATTACATTAGTTTTTTGTTTTCCCCTGGAGGAGTCTGCAGATTCAGAGAGGTGGAGGCATGTGCCTGAGGTCACACAGCAAGGAGTGGCTGCGTGGGAATTGGGCTACATGCTCTTGTGTCTAGGAGAAACATAGGGGGATCCTGTGATCCCACCACAGAGCTGACTGACCTTGGATGGGTCACTTAGGCTTCTGGACCCCAGTTTCCCCTTATATGAGATACTGGGGCCATCCCAGGCCCTTCTGTGATCTCACCATTTATTCAGCCCCGACTGAAGAAGTGCAAGCCACCGCCAGCCCTTAGTCATTCTCACTCCAGGAAGCTCTGGGTAGATGGTGCCTCTGGAGTGATGGCTCTGCAGGCTCTGTGCTGCCAGCCCTGAAACCTCCCTCTTTGCTTTGCCAGGCTCCGGAAGCCTGGGGGTCACTGTGCTGAGCAGCTGAGTTTGGAAGAGTAGATTGCACCCTTAGTAGGCTTTACTGCCATTCTCAGTCCCTTAAGGGGGCCTCCGGCAGGTGAGCCCAATGGTCTAGAACAAACCATGGATCTGCTGCCTAAATTAACTTCATTCTCTTCTCCAGCCCCCAGTTTCCTCCCTCTCCTCCTATCCCTGGCACCCGTTTTGTGGGAACACAGAGGGCAGGGCAGCAAAGTTGAGTGGAAAGAACTCGAGTGTTAAGAGATAAACATCTCGGTTCAAGTTCTGCATGGCCTTGGACAACTGGCTGAATGCCCCCCTTAGTTTTTACATTTGTAAAATAGACGCAGTGACTTCCTTCTGAGATGATTGTGCAGGCTTTTGGTGATGTATGCACGGAATCTGTGCTCCAGCTCTGCTGCTGGGAAGAATAAAACTGCTAGCACATGTCTTTCCAACCCACCGTTACCTTCATGATGAAAAGACCTGGCTTTGAATTCTCGTCAAGCGCTCCTGAGCGGGGTGACCTTGCACTGTGTGAGGATCTGTAAAATGGGAATAGTCATAGTACCTAGCACACAATGCTGAGCCTCATGCGTATAAAAGGCACTCAATAAATCACTTGAACCTGGGAGGCAGAGGTTGCAGTGAGCCGAGATCGCGCCACTTCACTCCAGCCTGGGTGACAAAGGGAGACTCTGTCTGCAAAAATAAAATAAAGGTACTCAATAAATGGTAGTCATGAAAAGTACTATTGATGATAATAATACTCATGATCTAAATTTCTGCACCGCTTTCCTGCCTGCTGCCCAGAAGGCACACTATGCAGTTTTCATGGTATTTTCATTCAAGAGGCATTTTGGGGGATGCCTGCCCCAGGCTGGGCCCATGCTCCTGCTGGGATAGGCCCCCGGGAGCAAGGCAGAGCCATTCCTACCTATTGCACAGGGGAGTTCTTGTCCTCTACTGTGTCTGTGTCACAAGAGGTAGGGCCCTCTTAAGGCCTCTTGGGTGGGTTTTTCTTTAATAACTATTGCTTTCTTTTGATTGGGAAAAAGTAGGTGCTTGTCACATAGGCAAGCTGTGTATGCCAAGTGAGTGGCAAGCAAAGGGCATTTCTGTGTTGATGCTGTCTTTCTGGGTTGCTCTGCTAGGGACCTGGTCAACCATGCTCCCCCATCCCATCCCCCACCCCATCGGTGCAATGCACCAGCCGCTCAGCTCACCTGGCCAGTCATCCTCAATAGGAGAAGCCCCAGCCTGCTCCGGTGCACTCTGTGCTGCTGCAGGTGTCTCAGGGTCAAAGGAGGTGGAGCAGTCATATCTTCAAATTATTTAAATGTCACTTTAGTTCAGACTCTGAATCAGTGCATTCTGCGCCTCTAGACAGGTTGGGTTCAGATCCCTGCTCTGCCACCTACCAACTGTGTGACCTCGGACAAGCCTCTGTGCCTCAGTTTCCTCATCTATAAAATGGGGATAAAAATAGTTCCAATTTCATAGGGCTAATGTGAGAGTTAAAGGGACCTGCACCTAATGGAGGTTTGATAATGGTAAACTATATTAGGAGTGTACAAACCTAGTATCATTTATGATCATAAAAGGTTGGTAACCACTTAAAAGTGCATTAGTAGAGATGCAAAGATAAAACGTGCTATATCCATGAGCTAGAATACCATCAAGATGGTAAAACTGTGTTCCATCTTCTATCACAAGAATATGAAATAGCTAAAGCTGGTTTGCAAAATCGCATGTTCAGGCCGATTTTCACCTGATTACAAACGAAGGATGAAAATATGAGTCTGTGTAAGCTTAGAAATACAGCTGATAAAATGTCATTCCTTTTCTTTTTCTTCTTGTCTGTGCTTTTCTGTTTTCCAAATGTTCTACAATGAACACATATTCTTGTTTTTAGTAAAAATAAAAAAACAGCAAATGCTCATTTTTAAAAAGAAGCTGTGTCAAGCTGGGGCAGCTCCAGCCAGATCCCCACATCCTGCTGCCCCATCCTGTCCCAAAGGATTCTCCTGTCCTCCTGAGGCAGGCACCAGCCTCAGAGGCTCTTTCCCCACTCCTGCCACAGAGGGAGGACTCTGGATGTGGCTTTCCAGTCCATGAGCTAGAGAAATAGAAAGCGATGAGTTTAAAATACCACGAGGGAGGGCCTGGACAGATGCTTTCCTAGTTACAATGCTCCTTGCTCAGCAAGTCCAGGCCCTTCCCCATCGTGCTTGCAGCCAAATAGGGTTGGGAAGAATTGTAGGCTCAAGTTCTGCAGATCCAGCATGGTCTGTACCCTGAGGTCACAGGGCACCAGAAACGTCATCCAGGTTAGAGGTGTGCCCTACAGCCCACTTCCCTGGGCGTTTCATGCATCCTCTTGCCTCCCACCGGAGGTGCAGGCGAGTCGGCAAGCAGCCCAGTTATCACATTGCCAAACAAGGAAGGCTAGAGGGACCGTGCTGTTCCCGCCATGACACTCACGTCCTGATTGCAAATTGTGCATCCTTTTTTCCTCCGAGAAAGAGCTGTGGTAGCGGGAATGTCAGGGGAGCAGTCTTGCTTTGCATGACTCAGTTTTCCCCTTCCCCTTGGCGATGAAGCCAGCTGTGGGTCCCTGCAGCTGCAGGAAAGGGAGCCACTGCCCCCAGCGCAGGCTCTTAGTCTGGTGGGTTCAAGCAGGGAGTTGTGAGCACCCACATGTGGCCAAAAGAGAAGACAGGTTTATTGAGAAGGCCATGTGGCTTCTGCAGGCAGGGCTTGGGTTCTCATTTGGTTCTGTCATTCACTCGTTGTTGGCCCTGAGCCTTCTCTGGGTAGTAGGGGGCTTTGTTGGGGAGATCCAATGAGCTTTTATGCAGAATGCCTGAGGAGGGGTGCTGCTGGCCTGGGTAATGCCCAGAAGCCAAGGCTCTGTGGTCCCTATCCTAGAGCCCTTGTCAGGGGGGTCAGCTGGCCCCTGGGTGGAGCTGGCATCCTTTGCCCACTGACGTGACATGGGAACCAGCTGACATGACAGACTCAGGGGGCTCAGTGCCTCCAGCAGTGGGCTGGGGACAGGGCTCGTGTGGCTGCCTGCTCTGGACTCTGCCTCTGCAGAAGCCTGCGGACCTGAGCTCCGCCACAAGCCATCGGCCTCTGCCCCATTCTCCAAACTGCAGGACTTTCTCCTCCCTTATTTGCTGGCCCAGATGCACACCTGCAGGCGGGCATGACTCTCAGCCCAGGGTCTTCTTCAGGTGGTAAAGGGAGGAGGGGCTGTGGGCAGAGCTCACCTGCCTGCTTCTGCAGCCCTGTCTCAGGCTTTCCCAGGGCTGAAGGTGGCCAGAGTTAGCAAATGAAAATGCAGGATGCCTAGTTCAATTTCAGTTTCAAATAAACATGCAATATTTGGGACATATTTATGAGAAACAATTATTCGTTGTTTATCCGAAATTCAGATTTTACTGGGCATCCTATCCTTTATCTGGCAAAGCTGCCAGAGCTACCACTTTGGAAAAACAACAACAACCACCAAGAAAGCTTCATTATAAGGGCTGGGCATGGGAGTTCACGCCTGTAATCCCAGCATCTTGGGAGGCTGAGGCGAGAGGATCGCTTGAGCCCAGGAGTTCAATACCAGCCTGGGGAACATAGCGAAACCTCGTCTCTACTACAAATCCACAAAATTAGCTGGGTGTGATGATTCTCGCATGTAATCCCAGCTACTTGGGAGGCTGAGGCAGGAAGATTGCTTGAGCCCAGGAGATGGAGGCTGCAGTGAGCCGTGTTTGCGCCACTGCACTCCAGCCTGGGCGACAGAGATGACATGTGGATAGACAAAGCAGGGATTGAGACCTCAAGAGGGCCTGTGTCCTGACAGGCAGACAGGTGCCCTGGGCTTCTGGGGGACCTGGTCCTGGGGAAGGCAGCACTGCGGAGGTGACCTGAGGCCAGTCACAAAGCATGGGGGGGATGATGCCAAGTGGGCAAGGGTGAAGGAGTTACTGGTAGAGAGAACAGGAGGGCAAAGAAATGGAAACCCTGGCACATGGCGTGTTTGAAAAAGCAGAAGAGGGTTGAATAATGGAGATGAAGCTCTGTGGGTAGGTGGGGGCCAGAAGAACCGGGGGGCTCCTGGCTGGCCCGAGAACCACAGGAGAGAAGGCATGGGTCCCCCTCAGGAAGGCCATAGCTCCAGTACAGCACACGAAGGCTGAGGCCGGGGCTCGGGGCCAGAGGCAGTCACTGGAGTAGCCGGAGGAGCTGGTGCTCAGAAGCACTTCCCCAGCTTGAGGGGTGGGTAGAAGAGCCCTTCATGGGTGAATCCAGGGAGCAGAGCACAGACAGACCCAGGAGCCCCTGTCCAAATGAGCCATGTGCAGACAGTGGAAATGGAGGGAGAGAGGGAAAGGGAGAGGGAAGGTTATTAGAGGGGACTCTGCAAGCCAGTAGTAATCCTGAAATTCCAGGGCAATTAAATAACTTCAGATTTGTTTTGTTCTCGAGATTCAATAGTAATTTTTTATTATTAACAGTCGAGCTATCATTTATCTAAGCGCTTACTATGTGCTCAAGGCTTTTCTTGCTTTATGTCTTTGAATCCACGTAGCAGCTCTGTGAGATAAGGAGTATTAGTCAGGATTCTGGGATTGCATGTGACAGAAACAGACCTGGTTAACTTAAGCCAAATAGAATGTATTGGAAAGGTGGGGCTTTCAGAATCAGGGGGAAAGCTGAGCACCCAGTCTTGGAAAGAACGTGAGCAGCTGGAGCCATCCAGGGAGTGGGAACTCCAGTGGGTATTAGGACCTCACCAGGCAGGCAGCTGATCCATCCATTTTCAGACCTTTTAGCCACTCAAGAGTCCAGTTCCAGGACAGACTCTTACTGGCCCAGCCAGATTACCTGACCCTGTGGGCCAGGTGTGAGTGGGATATTAAGATCGACGGTCCCACTGAAATCACTGGTAGTGAGAGGGATAGTTGTGGAACGAGATTCAGGGCACTGTTGCTGGGAGAAGGGGGCATGGAGCTTGGGCAGGACAAAACAATACATGTCTGCTATGTGGATGCTATTATTAGCCCATTTCACAAATGTGGAAACAGGCTTAGAAAGGTGAAGCAGTTTGCCAGGATCACTCTTGGCTCCCCTGCCTATCACTGACTGGTAATAAGGGGATAGTCACTTTCCTAGCCCCCACCTCCGTCCTGAAGGGAAAAGTTGCCTTCGAGCACATAAGCATGGTATTTTCTGTTTTGCTTAATTAAGCAGAATCGCATGGCCCCCGCCCGCTGTGCTGGCAAAGATAGCTAGAACCCACGCGTTGGCGTCACCATTTCCTCCTCCTCAGCCAAGGTGTGAATCAGCAGCCTGTGGCTTCAGGCCACTGTTGGCTTCCAGTCAGTTCCACAGATGTGGGTTTATTGTCTGCCCTGGGCCAGGTCTGGCCCAGAGCCAGAGAGAGGCTAAGATGACCAAGCACAGTCTTGTCCTCACAGAGGTCACCGTCTGTTCAGAATGCATCTCCATAGGATAAGGGCTACGACAGGGCCTGGAGTACCCGTTCCTGCTGGGACAGAGAGGTGCACTCTCAGCTGGGTTCAAAAGCAAAGGGGTGTTCAGGGGCTGGGAAAGCCGACTAACAGTGGGGTTCTTTACGTGAGTGGAATTCAGAGGGTCCTTGAACGTAGAAGGGGAAGAATTACATCTTAATTTTCACTAACCTCCAACTGAAATTTAGCATTGCCTTCTATATGAATGAAGGCAGCAACTCGCGGTGATATTAGTAATACATGTGACTTTGTCGCCAGTAGTGATTCCCTGATATTTTCATCTTACTTGACAGTCGTTGCATGGATCCCTGGAGAGCATCTATACTCCTTACTACTTCCAAGTTATGGTGTCATAAGACCCACCACTAGGTTCTGTTATTTGTGGTTTTAATAAAAATGTACATATAGTCATAATTTTGTTTTTTGAAACATTTTGATAACCATAATTCAGTATCATGAGTTTCACTTGGGATCTATGTGTTTTACTCATTTTAAATCATTCTGAGAAGGGGTCTGTGGGTTTCCTCAGATGCCAAAGAGATTCATGGCTCCAAAAAAAGATTAAAGATCCCTCTGGGTGGAAGAGGTGGAACTTGGGAGCCAGATGGCATGGCTTGGACCTGGCTCTGCCGTGTGTGATCTTGAGTCAGTGACTGAACCTCTCCGTGCTTCAGCTTCCTCTTCTACAAAATGAGGCTAACAGGAGTATCCACTGTGGATTATTCATGTAGAGGGTTTAGAGCCCTTCTTGGCATGTAGAAGTGCTGAATAAATTACCTGTTATTATTATCTTTACCATCATCATCATCATTTATCTGACTAGTGATGTGCATTTTTAGTAAGCAACCTCAAATGATGTGACACAGGCCATCTGGAATGACCACATTTTAAGAAACAGACTCTAATTAAGGATGTACTCCTTAAAATTTGTAGCTGTTTTCTCCCAAAGATTTATATATTTGGATATTCAGCATTATGGTAATTTAAACAATGTTCAAAGTAGCCTAAATGTTTATCATTGGAGGCATGATTAAATAAATGATATATATAGCCCTACAATGGACTATAAAGGCATCTTTAAAAGTGGTTTGTCCAAAGGATGTTTGATGAAATGGAGAAATGACCGCCATCTCATGCAGATGAAAAAACCAAATCGTATATATAGTGTGATCTTAATTTTGAAAAATATTTCTATGCATAGGAAAAGGGTCTGAGAAGAAGCATGCCCAAAGCATCATCTCTGATGGTGGAAATGTGGACAGTTTTTAAGACCTCCAACTCTGCAGTCAGCCCGTTTGATTCCTAGGTTGAACAAGTTACCCAACCTCCTTGGGCCTTACCTTTCTCTACTGCAGAATGAGGATAGTGCGACCTCATAGGATTGCTAAGATAGAGCACATTAAGCACATTCTAGACTCTTAAATGTTGTTAGTGATTACGGTAAATTGTCTACATTTTATTTACTATCCAAGTTTTCTCTAGAGGAGAGAGGACAGTGTAGGATGGCATAAAAGTCCACACAGGGCTCAAATTGGGACAGCGGCAGGGATTAGTCTCTGGCAGATTAGGAGCCCAACAAGGGAGGGGTCCAGGAGTGGCCAAGGGTACCCACAGAATCTGGCCTTCAGAAACCACATGTGATTTCATGGAGGAATCCCTTCTCCTCCCCTATGACACCCCTAAAAGGTGGCTGTCCCCAGGGTCTGAGAGCCTACTCCCTTTACATTCCTATCTAGTTCTCTTCTCCTTCTCCTGACCCCAAGCTCAGTGGGAAGGGAGGATGAGGCTGGATTCGGTTGGGGCATTGTCAAGAGAGTATCCTAGACCAGCCTAGGTTGGCCTGTTTCTGGGCAACCCTTCTGTTACTTCACCAGGGTACCCAGCTTTGATGTTGAGGCCCCAGTGGACCAATCCTATCATGACACGTACACATTGAGTTCATCATCGTCTAGGGTGTGACCCCCCCCATTTTGTGTTCAGGGCCTGGCCTAGAATAAATGCCCAGCCCAAGTGTGTTTCTTGAACAAAGCCATTAACTGCTTGGGCCCTCGCAGTCCCAAGGTCCCAGGATTCTAAGGCAACGGCCACTGACGTCCTTGGTGCTGAGACAGAATCACATGTGATGACACCCTGCTGGCCCCAGGCCGAGCAGTCAGTGTGTCATCGTGTTTAAGCTGCAGGCTTTGGAGGCAGCCAGGCCTGAGTACAAACCCTGGCTTTGTCACTTTCCAGTTATATGATTTGGGCCACGTTACTTAACCTCTCAGAACCTCAGTATCTTCTTTGTCTCTAAATGAGGGGGAAGGAGGGTCATCGCTGTGCCTGATACTGAAGTGAAGAGTACTAATTCTTAGTCTAGTTCAGTGGACACAGATGAGATCCTCTAGCCCCTGGGATGCTGTTAGGTTGAACCATATGAAATTGTCAATATTTAGCCTATAAAAATGGCAATTTCACTTGGTTCATCCTAATGTTTCAGGATTGATTTGGGCCTGTGGAACTCACTCTGCTTAAATGGAAGGGGGTTATAAGCCACCACTTTACCAGGGGTATTACAGATACAATCCCATTTATACTTTACAGCAGCCCCCGAGAGACGGGTTCTTAGCACCCCCTTTTACAGATGGGAAAACTGAGCCTCCTAACTAGCTTCTCTAGGACCCCCACTTAAGTATTGTAGTCGGGATTGAACCCAGGTCTGTCAAGCTCAGAGTCTGTCACTTCCACCATTGCTGTATTGAGACTTAGTTTCCTTCTGCATGTGGCGTGGCCTTGCCTCGCAGCTGGAAGAGCCCTGGACATTCTCTAGGACGCCCCGGCCCGGGACCTGGTGGCTCCCTACTGAGATTCCCCGTGATGCAGCCAGTCAGAGCCCCAGTCTCTAACCCTAAGTGGGAGCTCAGGTTTGAACTGTCTTGACTTCTGCAGTTTTCTGCTCTGACATTTTTGGCTTTGGTTGTGGGGCTGAAAGGTGAGAGGATGACATGTGTCAATTCTTCTGCACTTTGGGGATGTTCTCCCTGAGCTCTCCTGCCCGCTTGTTAAATGCAAGTCCTGGCACCCAGACTCTGGATCCAGGCACAGCATCCCCAGGTCCCACCCTTGCCCACAGCCCCATCAAGGCAGGGCCAAAGTGGGTGCTGGAGGCAGGAGGCCAGACCTGGGGGGTGTGGGGTGGGGTGGCAGAAACCCAGGCGGGTGATTGTGTAGGAGGACCTGCAGGATTGCTACTTTGCCATCTCAACCGCGTGCTCCTTGAAGACAGCTTTGATGCTACTGCCTTGCACATAGTGGGGGTGCTCTTGTTGGCGGCTCCATTCACTCTGGACAGCTCAGTCAACACGAGAGAGGCCCTCACTTGAAATTTTTCACCCAGGTCGGTTTCCTTCATTGCCCAGGCTCCTCTCAGGCCTGGCAGCCTTGGAGATCTCAACAAGCCTAAGTGCTTGCCCTGGAGACTTTCCTAGAAAGCCAGCCTTCAGGTTGGTTCCGGCTAAGCCTGGACTCCAGCTGCCAGCACCTCTGCTTGCCATTGGAAAGTTCCCCACACCGCCTCGGGCCAGATGTGTGCGAGTAGCAGTGCGTGAGCTGGCAGCCAGAGGCCTGGGCTGGAGCTGCATGCCTGGAGCAGCGAGTGTTTCCACCAGCCCAGTGTCTCAGTCGGCAAGAGTGGAGGTGCCTGGCCTGGCCAGCCCTGGAAATAGTTCCTGCTGCCCATGCCACTGGATAAGATTCCATCAGTTAGGGGAGCCCAGAGGGCGGGCAGCTGTGTGTGTGTGTGTGTGTGTGTGTGTGTGCGCGCGCACACACATACCTGGTTTTTGCAGCTTGACATTCCCGACTTTTCCTCTTAACATATCTCACTTTGCAAGATTTGAGTTGGCCCAAGGAAGGTGGCTACTCGGTTGGAGCCTCCAGTGTCTAATCTCCGTAATGGGTTATTAGTGATGGCCCTGGAAGCTGTCTGTGACCAGATGGTGTGCCAAGCACCTGACATACATTAGTGCCTTTAGCCCTCAGCCAACCCTATAAAGTAGATACTGTTCTCTCCATTTTCCAGGTGTGAAGAAATGGAAGCTCAGAGCTGTGAGGTGATTTGCAAAGTCTCAGCAGCATCAGGCCATAGAGGCAAGATTCATAATCACGTATTCTAAAGCCAGTGCCTGTGTGTCTTTTTTTTTTTTTTTTTTTTTCTGTTTTTTCTGTTTCTGTGGCCCAGGCTGGAGTGCAGTGGCATGATCTTGGCTCACTGCAACCTCCACCTCCAGGGTTCAAGCGATTCTCCCGCCTCAGCCTCCTGAGTAGCTGGCACTACAGGTGCACGCCACCACAGGCCGGCTAATTTTTGTATTTTTGGTAGAGACGGGGTTTCACTATATTGGTCAGGCTGGTCTCGAACTCCCGACCTCAGGTAATCTGCCCGCCTCGGCCTCCCAAAGTGCTGGGATTACAGGCATGAACCACCACGCCCTACCATCATTTTTTTTTTTAATGACATTAAAGCGTGATTGTTATTTTCAATTTTTTACTTTACGTGGATGCTGTAAAATTCCCTTTTGTGGTGTAATGCGGTAAAATTTTGTTTTTTGGTGTAGCATGTTATGATGTGCGAGTTCCTGTAACCTCCACTACAGAACAATTCCAACACCTCAAAGAATTCCCTCAGCTTTCCTGTCTCTGAAATGCAATGGGATGAGGCATTCTCCCTGGAGTTTAAATCGCTCCTGGGTATCCTGGTTTTTGCCATTACCTCTTCAGAGAAACTCTGGGGTGGAACGTGGAGTTCCCTTTTTGGGTTGGGTCCCATGCCTGCATTCCCTCTGTGACAAAGCCAGCTCTGTTTCTGGTACCCTTGGCAATAGAGCTGTTCATTCAGCTATTTCACGAGCATTGTTACTCTCTGGACACAGAGAGCCTTGAGTGAGGTCACCTTGGTTTTTGACTGTGTGGCCCTGTTTCGGCTTTTTGTCTCTTTTACCAGACATTTCCTGAGAGCTCATTGTCGCCAGGCCCTGGGGGGGACCATGGTGAATAGACAAACCTGGCCCTCCCCCTGAAGGCCCCCAGGGCAGTGGGGGTGCAGTAACGCAAATAGACCAGCACCCCTAGAGGAACAGGCTCTGAGAGAGGGTAGCCCTAGCCCTGTGGAAACTCAGAGAATGAGAGTTAGACTGAGACTTGGGGTATCCAGGAAGGCTTCCAAGGAGAGGTGACTTCTAGGCTGATGCTGGAGAAATGAAGAGGAGCTGAGCAGGACGGGGAGAGGAGATGTTCCCGCCAGAGGCAGTGGCAGGCATTGAGTCCTGGAGGAAGAGAAAGCCAGCCAGGCTGGAGCAGAGGAGAGACAGACTGCAGAGGCCCCTACGCCCCACGTTGTGCCTGTGTGGTGTGTTGTCTTTCTCAATTGAGGCCCTTCGAGCAGAGCTTGGTGCACAGTAGGTCTCTGTGTGTATGCCAAATGAATGAATGAATGAGCTGAAGAGTTTGAGGCAGGGGGAGAGAGATCAGATTCCCACTGTGGAGGCTACTCCTGTCCCCCTACTCCTGCCCCCGTTTCCCCATTTGGCACACCTCTGCACACAGGGATAAGCAGAGCCCTCAGCCCAACCAGCCACCTGAGCCTTTGCTGCGTGCCCTGTGGACGCAGCGCAGTAGGAACACAGCCCTAAGCATCTCTTCTGACGCGAGACGCCACAAGCACTTGTATTTGGGCCCTAATCCAAGCATTCATTTAATTGAAAAAATTGGGGGAAAAAAATATTGGCAGCCTGCCACCTCCAGTGTGTCACTTGCTGCAGAGCCTGAGCTTGGTGATTCCTGGCGCTGACTTGGGGACCGGAAAGCTCTGGCCTGGGGCCAGGAGACCCAAGGCCTTGGGATGGTGGGAGAAGAAAGTGAAGAGGCTTTGGAGGCTGGCAGGGCTGGGATTGGATCTCACGTCACCCACTTCCCAGCCTCTCAACCTCAGGCACAGCGTGGCTCTGTGCCTCGGTTTCCTCCTCTCCCCCTTCAGCACTTCTGGTGGTGATGCTGCCCTGGGGTGTTGGGAAATCAAACAAACTTTGGGTGCTGTAGTTCCAAAAAGAGGTTGGAAGTGCTGACCTATATAGGTCAGATGTTGGACACAAAGCTGGGGACAGTCAACAAATCAGAACCAAAGGGAACCCAGGGTCTCCACGAAGAGTGGCAGAGTCAGGTTTCCTGTTAGTCAAGCCCGTGGAGCTCCATCCGACCGCCCTGCCCTCTCCTTGCTCTCCATCTCTCCCTTGCCCTTGTTTCTTTCCCTTCCCTGGCACCCACGAGGACCATACTTATCCACCTTGGGCCTGTGTGACCAAGGTAGCATATTCCCAGAGCAAGCCATCTGCAACCCAGCCAGTCACTAACTCCCAAGCTCTTCCCAGGATCTGCCACCTGGGAACCCAGCCAGTGTGGGAGCTTGATGGAGGGAATCCAATCCCCCTCTTACAGCTGCCTTCTGAAATTGGGGTCTGTGGATTCCTAGGGACCCTCGGACATAGTCCTGAACCCTTCTCTGCAGGAAATGAATTCACCTGGATCTTGAAGCCAGCACTACTCCTCAAGCCCAGAGCTGCATGTGCTTTGGCATTTAAGCTTGCTCTGGCTGCAGAGCAGGACGGCTTTAGCAATCACGGCCTAATGACCTGCTGCAAAAGCTGTGTGGCCTGTGAGCAGAAGCCCTAGCCCCTCCGTGCACTGCATGAGAGACAGCATATTTGCTCCCTTCATCTCCACAGGCTTCTGCTGTTTCATAGGTATGAGAAACAGCAGTCTGGAGCAGAAGGCCCGCATTCTCAGTACCTCCCAATGGTAGCCCTGGCTTCTGGTTCCAGCTTTCCTCCCTGCTGGCTACAGGGCCTTGGGCAAGTCCCTTTCCCCTCTGGCCTCATATCCCTAACTATAGAACAAAGGATAGTCTAGAAGAGGGTTTTCAAATGTTTTAAAGGCCTGGAACCCTTTGTTGTCTGCCTGAAGCACGCAGAATAGGGCTGTGGCCAGTGAAGGAGCCCAGGCCCTGTGTAGAGGCAGTTCTGGTGGTGATTTGGCTGCAGGCTGCTGGGTTATACCCTGTAGTGTATACAGAAGAGCCAAAAGTGGCACTGCGCTGTGGAAACTAGGGTGGATGGCCCAAAAGCCCACCCACGGGGCCTCTCCAGGATCCTGGGGCTTCTTGGAGGCCAGTTTCACTGCTGGCCTGAATCACTTCTAAGAGCCCTCCAGATTAAAGCTCTCTGGGCAAGTCTCTTACGCAAGAGGCCCAGAGGGGCACAAGGAACCTGCAAGGACATTCAGACACTGTCATGGAAGCAGAAAGAGTCCACAGCTGAGAGTGTAACCCTAAGCAAGTCACTGCACCTCTCGGCCAGCACCTCCCTATCTTCATTTGTAAAATGGAGGGATTGATCTAGATCAGGGATGCCAAATAGGTAGCGCCCATCTCACTGGCCCTCAGCCCCTGCCCCTGGCAGACATTGCTAATGGACCACAGAGTTCTGTCTCGCAGATGCTCCTTTCTCACAGCCCCTGCAAGGAAACAGCCCCGGCCCCATTTGTGCCTTCTCTTGAGATGTTGTCTTCAGTCACCCAATTTGTTCCTGGCTATCCACCAGGCTTGCAGAGCCAGGAGAGGGCTCTGACTTCAGAAAGGTTATAGCTGTTGATCTATAAAAAACCAAAACTTGGCTGTGCGTGATGGCTCGCACCTATAATTCCAGCACTTTGGGAGGCTGACGCAGGTAGATTGCTTGAGGCCAGGAGTTCCAGACCACGCTGGTCAGCATACTGAGATCCCATCTCTACAAAAAAAAGTTGTTTATTAGCCAGGCATGGTGGTGCATGCCTGTAATTCCACCTACTCGGGAGGCTGAGGCTAGAGAATCGCTTGAGCCTGGGAATTCGAAGCTGCTGTGATTACACCACTGTACTCCAACCTGGATGACAGAGGGAGCAAGACCCTGTCTCAAACAAACAAACAAATACCTCCAGATACAGTGAGAAAGGCAAGGAATTCCACTAACACAGGACCATCGTCATTCTCAATCTTACCAGCACCATCATAATTTTTGACATATCCACAAACTCCCTACAGTATATATTCCTAATACGGTATTCTTCAAATTGACTCACATTTTTATTTAAATTACTTTTAAGTGGAAATTTTAGCTGTCTACTATACCTGGGGAAAACCAGTAGTAGCACTTGCTAAAAATAGAAGGAAATGAAATTCAAAAGAAAGAGAAAAATCAATGTGTTAAGTTCTTCCTGGCTAGTGTCACCTGTTCTGAGGTCTTCTGTTCCTTCTTTAAGAAAGGAGACCTGCTGTGTGTGGTGGCTCACGTCTGTAATCCCAGCACTTTGGGAAGCCAAGGAGGGTGGATTGCCTGAGCTCAGAAGTTTGAGACCAGCCTGAGCAACATGGCGAAACCCCATCTCCACTAAGAATACAAAAAATTAGCTGGGCGTGGTGGTGCATGCCTGTAATCCCAGCTACTTGGGAGACTGAGGCACGAGAATCGCTTGAACCTGGGAGATGGAGGTTGCAATGAGCCAAGATCGTGCCACTGCACTCCATCCTGGGCAAGAGAGCGAGACTCTGTCTGAAAAAAAAAAAGAAAACCATTGGCCACTGCATCCCAGTACCAACATGTAATAACTTTGTCATGAGACCAGTGCGGCAGCCCCAGCCCTTGTAATTAATGCCAGCCGGGAATTTCAGCTGGATTCTTTGACAACCCTAAAAACCCCACCAAATAGATGTGCAAAGCAAAGTAAGACTGGAGGACATTCCCCCATGCCTCAGAGATTTTACTAGCAGGGCAGAAACTTTTTACCTTGTTTTCCAGTTCACGTGGTGAACACTTGGGAGCTCACAGAGCTCCCGGAGGCAGGGGAAGCAGGGCGGCAGCTGGTTCACATCATGCTACCCTGGGGACAACGTATTGATGGAGCTCTGGGGCCTTTCCAAGAGCTACAGCCTTGTGCAGAGATCTGGGCCAGTGGGTCGGCAAGGATGAGGATGTCAACCAACCCAGGGGTGCCGGGGACTTGCAGAGGTATCTTGGCCTGTTTATAGCCTGGCCCTGTTGTTTTTCGAGAGCCTCTAAGCTTGATACTGGCTTATTTCTTTTTATATTTTATTGATACATAATATTTGTCCATTTTCATGGGACATTTATGATATTTTGTTTCATGCATAGAGTGTGTAATGATCAAGTCAGGGCATTTGGGGTGTCTGTCCCCTCAAATATTTGTCATTTCTGTGTGTTGAGAGCATTTCAAGTCCTCTCTTCTAGCTATTTTGAAATACACAGTACACTGTTGTTAACTGTAGTCAGTCTACTTTGCTATTGAGTGTTAGCACTTTATTCATGGAAGAGCTGACCCCTTGGCTGTTACTGCCTGGAAATGGGGCCAAAATTCCTGCATGCTTAATGGGGGCCCTCTGGACACTGGGAGTCCCCATCCCCTTAGACTGGAGTTAGACCCCGCGAGGAGGTGAAGGTTTGGGCAACATTCAGTGAACATTTGCCCTCAAGTCCCACCATGAGCAGAAATTCCAACCAACATGGATTCCTTCTAGAGATCTTTCCATTTCTGGAGAGCTTAGCTTGCAAGGTAGGATGGACCTTATCTCTATTTTTAAGAGAACAGAGAGGCTGTAAGAAGTCAAGGACTTAACCTCACTCCCATAGTAAGTTCCGGGTTGGGGCCCATCTGCTGGCTCCCCGGCGGTGAGCCAGTGTCCTCCCACCCCCACTCCGGGCATCCCTGTGCCATCAGCTGGGCTGGCACCCGGCAGGGGCTCCTTGGTGGCCCTAGGACTGAGCCAGGGTAACGGAGAAGATGCTGGCCTGGGGTTCAAGACAAGAAAGTGCCCCACAGACAGGTTTCTTTCAGTGCTCCTGGAAAGCGACATCTTTTTTTCTGATTATAAAAGAAAATATAGTGTAAAAAATCTGGAATATGCAAGCATCAGGAACAGAATTTTTAAAGTCCCCCATATTCATACCACCCCAGAGCGAACCACTGACATATATATGCATGGTCATGTGTCATTTAACGACAGGGATAGTCCTGAGAAATGTGTTGCTAGGCAGTTTCATCACGTGAATATCACAGTGCGACTTATACAAACCTAGATGGTATAGTCTACTACGCACCTAGGCTCTGTGGTATAGCTTACGGCTCCCGGGCTACAAACCTGTACACTGTGTTACTGTACTGAATACTGTAGGCAATTGTAACACAATGGTGAGTATTTGAGTAGAATATACAAATACTCGCCATTGTGTTACGTAGAAAAGGTTTTGTAAAAATACCGTGTTATAATCTTATGGAACCACTGTTGTATATGCAGTCCATCATTGGAAAACGTTAGGTGGTGCGTAACTGTGTGTATGTGTGTGTGCGTACAGACGCACAGACGCACATACATTTAGATATGGTACAGTCAATTCCTCCCCCCCTCCTCCCCTTTTTTTTTGAGACAGAGTTTCGCTCTTGTTGTCCAGGCTGGAGTGCAAAGCACGACCTCAGCTCACTGCAGTCTCCGCCTCCCGGATTCAAGTGATTCTTCTCCCTCAGCCTCCCGAGTAGCTGGAATTACAGGCATGCACCACCATGCCTGGCTAATTTTTGTATTATTAGTAGAAACGGGGGTTCACCAGCCAGGCTGGTCTTGAACTCCTAACCTCAGGTGATCCACCTGCCTCGGCCTCCCAAAATGCTGGGATTACAGGCGGACCGCACCCAGCCAGTCAATCCTCATTATTCATAGATTTTGTGTTTGCGAATTTGCCTACTTGCTAAAATTTATTTGTAACTCAAAAGCAATACTTGAAGCACTTTTGTGGGCATTTTCGGATATGGGCATGTGCAGAGCGGTGAAAAATATGAGTCACCCAACATGCACGTTCCCAGCTGAGGTTGAATGAGCAACACTCCCCCCTCATTTCAGCTCCGATACTCTTAAGAATCCTTGTCCTAGTCTATGAGTGCTGCATTTGTACATTTTTGTGCTTTTTGTTGATTTTGCTGTTTAGTATGGCCCACAAATGCTGTGCTAACATGGTGTCTGGTGAGCCTAAACGCAAGATGGCTGTGATGTGCCTATGGAGAAGCTTCATTCAGGCACGAGTTGCAGTGCTATTGACTGTGAGTTCAACGTTGATGAATTAACCATGCATATTAAATAAGGTTGTTTATTTATTTGTTTGTTTGAGACGGAGTCTCACTCTGTTGTCCAGGCTGGAGTGCAGTAGCACAGTCTCGGCTCACTACAACTTCCACCTCCCAGGTTCAAGCGATTCTTCTGCCTCAGCCTCTCCAGTAGCTGGGATTACAGGTGCCCACCCGCCTGGGTGATTTTTGTATTTTTAGTAGAGATGGAGTTTCACCATCTTGGCCAGGCTGGTCTTGAACCCCTGACCTCAGGTGATCCGCTCGCCTCGGCCTCCCAAAGTGCTAGGACTACAGGCATAATCTAGGATTATGAGCCACTGTGCCCGGCCTAAATAAGGTATCTTTAAAGAGAAACACACATGCAACAAAGTTATGTATTGATCACTTGACAGAAACAAAACATAGGCTCGAAAGACCCTAACCCTGTATTTCTCCTAGAGTATTTGCTAAATCAGTGTTCTCAGTGACTTTACAGAACGTAACTACCGCAAACAATGAGCATCAACTGTGTGTGTGTGTGCAGTGGGTGTCTGTGTATATGAACACCCACGCGCATTTATATACAGTTGATATCATTACCGAATTTTTTGAGATTGAGATTACATTGTTTTAGCTGGTTCTTTTTACCTAAGATAATGCCTGAACTTTTCCCCTGTAATTCATGGAATTGTTTCAGTTGCACAAAAACCCTCATCATGCCAAAAGGGGAATTAGCTGAAAGGCCCAGGCCCCTGTTGTGCGTCATAGTAGCCTCCGGTGGGCGGGCAGGCCTGGGAAGCAGGAACTGGAGTACTGCCCGAAGCCAAGCCAGGCCCTCCCCGTCGCTCTTCTCCCCACACCTCTCCTTCACTTATCCTCTCTGCAGACCTAGTGTTTGGAACACGGCTCCGGGTTGCAGCTCTTCTGGATGGAGCTGGCATGCTCAGGGCTGATCCGGGATTTCTGAGAAAGAAAGAACCTGATTGGCTGGGCTTGAATCACGTGACTGTGTCCATGGGCCAGTCAGCTGTGGCCATGGGGGTTAGGCAGAACAGGTGGTTACAGCCTGGGCTCGGTGGCTCACGCCTGTAATCCCAGCACATTGGAAGGCCGAGGCGGGTGGGTCACCTGAGACCAGAAGTTCGAGACCAGCCTTAGGAACATGGTGAAACCCCGTCTCTATTAAAAATACAGAAATTAGCCAGGAGTGGTGGTGGGCACCTGTAATCCCAGCTACTTGGGAGGCTGAAGAACCAGAATCGCTTGAACCCGGGATGAGGAGGTTGCATTGAGCCAAGATCACGCCACTGCACTCCAGTCTCAGTGACAGAACAAGACTCCATCTCAAAAAAAAAAAAAAAAAAACAGGTGGTTACTTCTCAAGTGGGGCGTTGGCCAGGGGTTTGGTTTTCTTTCCTGCCTTTTCAAAGTGGTCAAGTTTAAGAAGAGTGGCTTTTGGAGGCCCTGGGACAGGCTGGTCCTCAGAGGAAGAGGGTTATTCTGGCCCAGGCCACAAAACACCTAACACCATCCATGAGCAGTGTCACTCTTCCTCCCAATGTCAGCTCCTGGCAAGGTCGGGCTGACCTGGGACAGTTCTCAACCCTAAGTGGAGGAGGAAAGCCAGGGAAGATGAAGCCCAGGTGCCAGTCAGGCTCTCGAGTGTGTGGCAGTTGGCATTTGGGCCAGATAATGGCTCTCTTCCCATTCAGACTGAGGCCCAGGGTGGGTGGGGGTGTCAGGGCCTTCCCCACAGGCACCCATGGGGAGGGACAGAGCCCTGACTCTCTGGCAGCTGGGAAACTGTGCCCCAGGCTCAGGCACGGTGGGCCTGTGTTCCCAGGACTATGGGGGCCATCCCCCTGCACCCCTGTGGGACCCAGAGAACAGAAAGGACACGTGGAGAGGGCAGAGCCCAGGGAGATGGGTGTGGGATGGAGAGAGGTGGGACGGGCTGTGGGAAGTTCATTTGTAGGGAGAAGGAGCAGGGACAAGGGTTCCCTCACCTTTGGGACCCTCTGCTCACAACGATGCTGCTGCTGACGGTTTCTCTTTATGGAACATTTACCATTTCCAGGCACCAAGCGAAAGAATCTACATGCATGTTCTCATTTCATCCTCACCCCAACTTTGCAGTTAGTAGTATTGCAGACCTCATTTTTTACAAATGACGAAACTGAGTCATGGGGGTTAAGCCACTTTCCCAAGAGCACAAAGCTAGTTGAGAAGGAAGCAGGATATAAATCCAGGCCATTGTGACCCTAGAACTCCACAGCCTCGCAGAACAGTAGGATGATGTGCTGGTCACTCTGACAGTTAGGAGGGTGAGCAGACATCTCCCTGCTGGCCCACACTCCAGCTGCAGCCAAGCTGGGGCATGGCATGGCAGGATTAGAGGTGACCTAGGTTAGAGTCCCTGCTCTGCACATCATAGCTGTGCGACTGTAGGCACTGTACTTCTGAGCCTCCGTCCCTTGCCAGGAAAACATGGGAAGTGTTAGCCTGGCCTGCTGGCTTGGGGATTTGGAAGAGACCAAGTTCAGCCATCTACCCACCTCTGCAAAAGGATCCTGGCTCAGCACACCCCACCCCAGTGCCTCCCACCCTCCCTTCACCACCAGTTCGGCTTCTCGCTGACTTAGAGGAAGTGAGGAAACCCAGGACTTCTGTTCCTGGTGAAACTGGGTTTGCAGTCAGGTTGGAGAGTCTGGATTTGGTTAGATCACACAGGCCCTGCTGCTGAGATTGTGTAAGAAGAGATTTAAAGGGTGGATGATTCCAGCTCAAATCCTGTCTGGGAACAGAAGGAAACCTCTGTGACCCTCTAACCCCAGTTGTGGTTTCTGTGCTTCCTTGTTCCTTGAGCAGAGGGAAGGAGTCCCAGCTGCTCCCCAAAACATGTTGCTCCGAAGGGGCGGGGGTGTTTGCAGATTGTGGTGAAGCAGCACAGGGGACAGAGAGGAAAAGCAAGGGGGCAGGACCAACTCAGCAACATGGCCAGGGTCCCTTTCTACAGACCAAAGGCCTGCCGAGGAGAGGCGCTCCTCTGTGTGAGGGCTTGGCCTCCTGGCATCTCATTTTCTTCCCCATTTATTCACGAAGCATAGATTTTTCCACCCTGCCCAGTGCTGGGCATACAGCAGTTCATTAACAAGATAGGCCAGGTCCTTGCTCGCGTGAAACTTAGAACCCAGCAGGAAATCAGACACTTGAGCAATTTCAGTAAAGGGTTCATTGGCTTTGTGATGGGAAAGTGGGTGCTAAGAAGACCTATAGCAGGGGCACCCGACCTCATACTGGTGGGCAGGGAGCAGTCACAGAGGGCTTTCTGGAGGCAGTACCATCTGAGCTGTGCCCTGCTAGTTGACTTGTAGAACATTGCCCATTCCAGATCTGTCAGCTTCCTTATGACGTCATTTATCTTGTTCCTCTGCCTCCTATATTTCTTGTAAATTAGAACCTAGGTCAAGAGCTTGAGCTCAAGTTAAACATTGTTGGCAACAATACCAACAGCAGATTGTGTATACTTCATATTGAATCACCTCGAGGGCCACACAGTAACTGGATTGTCCCTCTATCCATGAGGCTAGGTTTGGTCACCTGGTTACAGTTGTAGAGTTACACATTTTTCCCCTGGCTGGGAAAGTAATCATGGTGTTATACTTTGACACTGTGTGAGTGTCCTGTTCAATAGCCTTTCACCCTGTGGTTCAGCACCCACTGAGGATCTTCCCAGAGTGGCTGTGGCATTTTGCTTCCCCACCAGCAATGCACGAGGGTTCCAGTTGCCATGCATTTTCATCAGCACTTGTTATTGTTGCTATTTTTTAATCATAGCCATTCCGATAGATGAGTAGTGGCATCTCCTCCTGGTTTCACTTTGCCTCGCTAGTGGCAGTGACCTTATTTCATGTGCTTCCTTGCCCTCCATATGTCCTCTTGGATGAAGTGTCGTCTCTTCAAGTCTTTTGTCCATCTTGTAATCTGGTTGGTTGTTTCCTTACAACCAAGACTTCAAGAAATGTATTCTGCATAGAAGTTGTTTCTCAGATGTGCAGCTCATGTTTTGAAGGCTGTGCCGTGGAGAAAGTTTTAGTGTCATTTCCAGGGCACATGACATGGATATGTAAATCTCAGCAGGAAATCTGCTTTAAAAAATTGTTTCTTTGGCCGGGTGCGGTGGCTCATGCCTGTAATCCCAGCACTTTGGGAGGCCAAGGTGGGTGGATCACGAGGTCAGGAGTTCAAGACCAGCCTGGCCAAGATAGTGAAACCCCGTCTCTACTAAAAATACAAAAAAGTAGCCGGGCATGGTGGCGGGCGCCTGTAATCCCAGCTACTCAGGAGGCTGAGGCAGAGAATTGCTTGAACCTGGGAGGCGGAGGTTACGGTGAGCTGAGATCACCCCACTGCACTCCAGCCTGGGTGATAGAGCAAAACTCCATCTCAAAAAAAAAAAAAAAATCGTGGTAACACACACAACATAAAACTTAACATTTCAGCCATTTCCTAGCAACCATCACCACCATCCATCACCAGAACTTTTCTCATCTCCCTAGACTGAAACTGCACCCATTAAACAACAACTCCCAGCCAGGCACGGTGGCTTACAGCTGTAATCCCAGTACTTTGAGATACTGAGGCGGGAAGATCACTTGAGCCAGGAGTTCGATACCAGCCTAGGCAACAAAGCGAGACCCTGTCTCTACAAATAATAATAAAATTAACCAGGCATAATGGCACATGCCTGTAGTCCCAGCTACTTGGGAGGCTGAGGTGGGAGGATTGCTTGAGTCCAGGAATTTGAGGTTGCAGTGAGCTATGATCACACCACCATACTCCACCCTGGGTGACAGAGTGAGACCTCATCTCAAAAAAATGAAAAATAACCACTCCCCGTTCTACCCATTCTGGCAACCACCATTCTCCTTTCTGTGTCTATGAATTTGACTACTCCAGGTACCTCCTGTAATCATACAGTATTTGTTCTATTGTGACCGGCTTATTTCACATAACCTAATATCCTCAAGGTTCATTCATAGGGTAGTATGTGTCAGAATTTTCTCTTTTTAGTGCTGAATAATGTCCCATTTTATGTATAAACCACATTTTCTTTATGCACGCATCCATCAATGGACACTTGGGTTGTTTCCATCTTTGGCCTCTTGTGAATACTACTACTTTGAGGAAGTCTTTAATTCCTTAGCACTAAGCCACTAAATATTACCTCGGCTGGGGATGTAAAAAAGTAAAGGTCTAGTGTGTTAGGATTGCACTGGTTGCAAGTAACAGACACCAAATCAAACTGATGTGAACAAGAAAAGGACTGTTTTGGCTTGCATCTGGGAAATGTCCCAGATTCAGGCTGGATCCAGGGGTTCAAATGTTGCCACGGGGTCTGAGCCGTCCTCTCTCCCTCTGGCTCTGCTTTCTTCTGTGTGACAGGCGCTTTCCATGGGAAATTCCTGGTGTAGGTTCTCCCAGCAGCCACTGAGCGGGCAAAATGATCTCCTCCCTGAGAGTGCCATCAAAAGTCCTGGAATTGGGTCTCATCTGTCATGTGTCCATCCCTGAACCATCATTCATCAGCAGGGCTGTGGTTGGCTGGGCCTGGGAGGGAGACATGCCCACTCCCATCATGAAGACCAGAGGAGGGATTCCCCATGGGAAATCAGGATTCTGTTACCAAAAGGAGGGGAAGATACTAGACAAGCAGGAACATGGGATGACCACTGTGAGGGAAGCTCAACATTGCACTCCTACTGCGTGCCAGGTGTTGGCCCCATCTCCGTTAGCTATTGTGGCTTACCCCTCAAGGGATATTATTGTCCTCATTTTAGAGAGAAGGGTAGGTGGCCAGAGAGGTGAGTGCCTTGTGAGTTTCTCTAGCAGCAGAGCTGGCTCTGTGACCCAGGGTGTGTGCTCTCTCACCAGCCTCCAAACCCAGGATGGGGACAAAGCTCTGCGCTAGGGCAGCTCTCATTAAAAAATTAGGTCTCTGCTTAAAAATGCAGACATCACATTGTGTTCAGGGGTTGATTCCAATAAACCAATTAGGCTTGCTGCAGAGTCCTTGTACTGTATGTTCAGAACTTTAAAAATTGTAAACAAGAGATCAGGGATGAATTGTGTAAGCAGAATTTTTTTTTCCATTTATGGGAGTGTGCTTTTTGTTGGTTTTAAGAAAAAAATCCATTCTTCGACAATTTTTCCTTGTTTTTTAATCCCCGTTGGCAGTGTCCTTGACAGTCATTCAAACCTAGCTTAAGCATCCCCAGTGGCGGGGACCTTTGGTACGGTATTTTCCCTTTCTGGCCTTCAGTTTACCCATCTGGCAGGTGCAGCCCTTCAATGAGCTGCATTCTTTGGTTCCCTCCAGCTGTAACTTCCTGTCAGTGGTGCAAAAGGTGCCTTACTGGTGTCCCTGCCCCTCTTCAAGCCGTTTCCACACAGCAGCTGGAGGGATACATATGGATATTTTTAAACACGTACCCTGGATCCTGTCGCACGCCTCCCCCACCCCTTCAAACTCTTCAATAGAATGAAATCCAGACGCTTCCTTGTGGCCTGCAAGCCCCTCGTCATCAGCTGCTACCTCCTCTCCTGCTCAGCCCCTTCCTCCTGCAGCGCTGTCAGCTGTCGTACTTTCCTGTTCCTCACACAGGCAAGCATTTTCCTGCTGCCGCATCTTCGTTCCCACTTTTCTTTTTCCCTGTACACCCTTTCCTCAGCTCTCAACCAGCTCCACACCCTTCAGATCTCAGTTCAAAGGTTGCCTCCTCAGATAGGCTTCCCTTCCAAGGCCCCCTTATCTAAGTAGCCAGCCCCCCACACCTACCACCTTCATGCAGACTTCGGGGTCCTGCCCAGAATGTTGGCAGGTTTGCTGGTTTATTGCCCGTCTCTCCACTTAACAAGGGCAGGGTCTGGGTCTGCCTTGCTCCCCATAGTATCTCAACCCCTAGCAGAGGGCCTGGCATGCAGTCGGTGCTTAATAGATGTTAAAGAGTGAATGAGTGAATGAATGGAAACCATTCAAAATCTCCATGCTGGAGTCTTGGTGAAGCAGGGTGGAAAGCTAAGAAACAGATTTGAAATCTTCCTGTTAAGTAAAACACCAGGACTGTTCACCGTTTTTTCACATCACAAAGTCGCCTTTCTGAGATGATGACTGACTCTTACCTCCTAAAGGATGCGTTGGCCCCTTCCCTGGCTCCGTGAGTTACCTAGGAACCGGGAGCGCAAACAAGGAAGAAGGGTGGGCTGGAAGCCCAAATCCTTGGTGTCAAAGGAGCCTGTTTTTATGAGCAGGGATGGGGTAGGCATTGGGTGGTCTGAGAGCAAGGTGCTCAGGTTTCATCAACATTTTCTCTCTTCCTGGCAAGGTGCTCAGAGCTTTTCCTCTTGTGCTCATCATAAGTCTGTATGCTTGGTGACCCCATTTTACCAGATAAGAAAGCTGAGGCTCCAGGAGTTGGGAAATTGTGTGAGTCCAGAGCTTCTTGACCCTAGAGCCCAAGCTCCCCCATTTCTGCCATGTTTTGAAATATAATCCGTGTTGGGTTTGATGAGGCCATGCCAGGTGAACTCCTTAGCGTGGCATTCAAGGTCACCTCCAACCTTGTCCTGATGTATCTTAACATTTTTCATCTCTTCTCACCTGAAGAACCTTCTCCTATAAGTCCATGATATTCACACTGGTGTCTGGCCCTAGCCCTTAAAGTTGTTCTATCTTTTTCTGTTTGGAATGTGAATTTTCTCCTAAGAACTCATTTGAAAAGAGACTGGCTAAAACCACTGTGGAAACCGCTGCCGGGCACAGTGTGGTTTCACCCTGAGCTGGTCTTTGTTCTACCCTCATTCGCCTCTACCCGCAGCCACTACCTTCCTCTCCTGCTGTCTAAATCCTACATGACCATCAGTTACACTGTGGTGGCTCCAGGCTTCAGAGATCTCTCTCCTGCCCCCTTCCGGTATCAGCCTGGACTGGATTACGTGGGTCAGAAACCCAACTTAAACTCGCTGCAAAAGTTATTCAAGAGAGTGGATGTGGCCCAAGACGTAATTATTGGCCCAGGAAACTGGACAGTCCAGAAATAAATTTAGCTTCAGGCAGAGCTGGATGTAAGCTTAGACTGTGTCATCGGGATGGTGGCTCCTTTTTCAGGCAGGCTCCCCCGCACCCCTGGTGAGGATAGGTAGCCCCCAGCAGCTCCACATCCCGACAGCCTGGCAACCTCAGGAGAAAAGCTTGGCTTTCTCCAGAGTTGGAGCAAAAGTCCCAGGGCGGGCCGGGCGCGGTGGCTCAAGCATGTAATCCCAACACTTTGGGAGGCCGACGCAGACGGATCACTTGAGGTCAGGAGTTCGAGACCAGCCTGAGCAACATGACGGAACCCCGTCTCTACTAAAAATACAAAAATTAGCCAGGCACGGTGGCGCTCGCCTATAATCCTAGCTACTCGGGAGGCTAGAGCACGAGAATCTCTTGAACCCGGGAAGCAGTGAGCCGAGATCATGCCACTGCACTCCAGCCTGGGTGACAGAGCTAGACTCCGTCTCCAAAAAAAAAAAAAAAGTCCCAGAGCAGACTCGTACTGGCTCTGATTGGCCCAGCTCAAGTCACATGTTCTCCCTTCAACCAATAACCATGAACAGAGAATGTACTGCCCCACTCTGTATCCAAGGGGGTGAGCTGAAGGTAGGGAAGGAGGATTCCAGGAGTCAGTCATCTTCACTTATGTATGCTTTGTCTCTCCTTCTAACCCTCATCTCGTGGAGGACAGGGACACTGCCTGTGAAACCCCAGGGCCTCTAACAGCACTGAGCGCCCTGTGTTTCTATATTTCTCTGTTTCCAAACAGCTTTCACGTATGCATATATTTTAATTGTCACAACTACCCTATAGCAACAGATAGTTTATGCAGTCCAGGAATGCGTCACAGGTACGCTTATCCCTTAGCCCTTAGGTGTCTACCTGGTGTGTCCAGGGCCACCAAAGACCCCAGCCAGGCACCTCTGACCTCTAATAGTCACCTCAGTTTGCCCGGGTTTGTTATCAATGTATTGTTTTCTGTGTGTGCCGTGACGTGGGACACAAGTTGGAAGCACAGCCCAGTGGTTTATAAAATGGTCATTCATCCTTAATTTCATCAGCACCTCACATCTATCCTGGGAGGCAGAGGAGGCAGAGGAAGCAGGTGCTGTTAGCCCCATTCACAGGAGAAACTGGGACTCAGGGAAAAAGTAACTCGGCCCAGCTCCTCGTTGGTGGAGACAGCATGATGGGCTGGCCTGTGGAAAATATAAGATGGCCAAGAGCTGCACGTCTTCATGACTTCTCCTGATGAAAGTCTAGGTTTTAGGAATGACTGGCAAGATAGCCAGCCCGTGTTTCACTGAACTGAGCGGGTAGCAAGGAATCCTGGTAATGCTGAAAATAGCAGCTTCTCCTGAGCTGACGTGGTGCCAGTGCATCCCCATACTTGATGTCATTCATCCTTTGCACAACTCTGTTGGGGGTTATTATACTCATTTTATTGAGGAGGGAGTTGAGGCTTATGGCAAGCAACTTGTCCAGCCAGTCATTGGCAGAACTAAGGCTGAAACTCATGTCTTTCTGACTCTGAGTCTTGTGCTCCCCCTGGGTCCCAGAGGTTGGGAGGCCACCTTCTGGTGTTAACACCCATCTCCTCTGTTGCTCCCGCAGGTCTACATCATCCGGGTCACATGGTCCAGCGGCTCCACTGAGGCCATTTACCGGCGCTACAGCAAGTTTTTTGACCTCCAGGTAAGGATTTGAGGTCTCTGGTGAGCTGCAGGATGGGAAAGAGTTTAACTGGATTACATTCTACTACAACTTTAGAGTCCAGAATTTTTTTAATTTCCCAGACTTAAAAATGACATCCGTGGCTGGGCGCAATGGCTCACACCTGTAATCCCAGCACTTTGGGCGGATCACTTGAGGTTAGAAGTTTGAGACCAGCCCGGCCAACATGGTGAAACCCCGTCTCTACTAAAAATACAAACATTAAGCTGGGTGTGGTGACGGGTGCCTGTAATCCCAGCTACTTGGGAGGCTGAGGCAGGAGAATTGCTTGAACCCGGGAGGCAGAGGTTGCAGTGAGCCGAGATTGTGCCATTGCACTCCAGCCTGGGCAACAAGAGCAAAACTCCATCTCAAAAAAAAAAAAAAAAAAAAAAATGACATCCACTACTTTTGAGACACGAATAATGTGCTTTGTTGCTTTATGCTTTGATATTTCATATTTCCTCCATAAGAGAAAGGGTACCTGTTGACTGCTCCAGAATGGAAGGTAATCTGGAAATCGTTTCCAAATGGCTTTGGCATGCAGTGTTTGAACTTGTTTTAAACGATAATCGTGTTTGCTGGTGAGCTGGGTTTGTTGAGTGTGTCTAGACTTTTGGAGCCATTCAGCTCTGAAGACAGACCTGCATCTCCTGCCTCACCTTGGCCTCTCTCCACAGGCCTTTGCCCTCCCCACACACTCCTGTGCCTTCCCGGCTCACTCATGGCTCCAGTAACCCCTTCTGCCCTTCAGAACTCTCACCCCCTGGGAAGCCTTGCCTTTGTTCCCTGGCCAGCAAGGGCCACCCATTCTGTGCCCCTGCAGCTCTGTGTGTCTCTCTGTATTGAGGCTGTCTGCTTGTCTGTCTCCCTGCCTAGACTGTGACTGTCGTGGGCCAGAACCACATCTTTCTCTTCCTCTCTGTCCTTAATAATTTATTCAAGGCCTAACACACAGTATGTGTCCAGTCAGTGTTTGGTGAATGAATGAATGAATGAATGAATGAATGAACGAACGAACACCATGTATACTACCAGTCTTACAGGGAGCCAGGCAGAATGTGAACAGCTCGGTATAAGCCCATCCCCACTAGGGTAAAACAAGTCTAACCAATGGGTCAGTAGTTTCTTCTTGATGTCACTAATGGCGAGAAACAGAGCAAGTATGAGAGGTAGTTATGGCTCCTCCTCATAGGATGTAACGGAGTTATTTAGAAAACCTTCGGGAGACGCTGGGAACTTGCCCAGCTTTCTGAACATGTGTCTTCTCCCAGCCTCCTGGTAAGGGGCTGTGTCACCTCTCAGGCCAACACAAGTCTCCATCCTGACGTGACAGTCTTCAGTCAGAATGCTTCTGTTGCAAGTGACAGAAACTCAACTCAAGCTGGCTGAAGTAAACAGGAGGTTTTTTGGCGGGTGTAACTGAACGTCCTAGGAGAGTGTATCTCCCAGGCTTCAGGCACATCTTAATCCAGGGTTTTTTTTGGTGTCACCTGATCTGGCTTCTTCCTCTCATTCCAATCCCTACTTCCATGGTGTTGGCTTTATCCTCGGATCCCACGTGATTGCACAATGATACAACAGCTCTGGGCTCACACCCAGCAGGAAAGGGTAAAAGTCGCTTGTCAGAAATCCCTGCAAACACATTATTGTGTGTCATAGGCTCAACTCGACGCCAATCAATATGAGTGAGAAATGTAGCAGCCAATGGGCTTGCCGGGGTCCCTGCTCCACCCCAGAAGTCAATAAGGGTGGAGACTGACACCTGGAGAGAGGTAGTTTCACAAACTGCCGCGATCAGAGGTAAAGTCAACATTTCCTGGCCGTCAGAAGACTGCCTCTGTCATTTGTACATCATCCTGTCTTTTTGCCACACAGTTTCTCTCAGAAGGTTGGCATCCTTCATTATTCTGACCTAATCTGCTCCTGACAATGCCGAATTGAGAATTTTCAGAGCTTGTGTTTCATTATTTTGTAGGGGGAGGGGAAATAATGTGTTCCTAACTGGTTTCCCGAAACGCCTACATAATAAACTGCCAAGAGTCATTGCATAATATAAAGCAAGTGAAACACCAGTTACCTAATTATTTAAAATGTAATGAATTCATTAGTGATGTTTTGTGTTCAGTATGCAATAATATTAAACAGTATCATAAACAAATTACATTTTTGCTTCTGCTCTGCAGCAAACAGAGTGTAAATAAACAAAGTAGCTATAAGTTAAAGATGCTAAGATACCATCTAAAGTGAACATGACAGGAGCGAACACTGGGGCAGGGGAAGAAAGATCTAAACCCTGGGGGAGAGGAAGGGAGGATCACAGTGGTGATGCCCAGCATCTTTCGATGCCATGGGCAGGAGGCACAGTCCTGGCTGAGAATGAATGAGATACAAATGGAGGACCCTCCACATTCTTTACCCAGATCTGTGGTGATTTATGCAGATTCACTATAGTAGGTCTTCAAAGAGTGAGTGTTAGGTAAACACGTTTGCAAGTTGCTAGACTGACTTTTCGTGCAGTGAGGGTCTAGATAGGGAGGGCCACCTGTATTTTGCTTTTACCTCTTGCCTACCTGACACCTCCAAGGAGCAGAAGAGGAGGTATGGAACAATAACACATGATTGTTATCCTAGGAATTATTTACACCCACCGAGCAAAGCCCACTCAGCTAGCTTGGGCACAAAGAGAGGGGTGGGGTTGGATATATTGTTCTCTGAAACCCAGAGCAGAAAATGCAGCCAGCCTCGCATGGGCCAGGAACCGGCTGGCAGCTCCCGGGCCATCTGTCCTTGTGGCTTCAGCATGTCCCATGGAACCTGTTCTGGACCACTTCCTCCAGTTGCCCACTGGCCCACATCCCCCAAGAGCAACCCCCAGTGAGCACCTTCCACCCGGAGCTGCAGTGTGCTTCCCTGTTGTCAAAGCACTAGAGTTTCTGAATGCTGATTCCAGTCTCCAGAAGGGAGAATCTGATTGTCCTAAGGGCCCTGGATCATAGTTCACCACTGAGCCTGTCAGCTGTTGCCGGGGAGGTGGGGACGTAGAGTCATCTGGAAGAGATTAGATGAGAAGCGGAGTGGGAAGGGGGCCCTGGAAGTGCTTATGCAAATATTGTTCATTGCTGACATGTCGAGGCACGCGGCCAGGCCCTGTGCAAGGTGGACTGGGTTCTCTGAGTTCCCTATTCCAGCGCAGCCTAAGGCTTAGCCCTTGGCTATCAGTCAGACAGACCTGGGTACAAATCTCAGCTTTGCCTGTTCAGGGCTCAGCTTGTGGTCACCGCTGTATGTTTCTGAGCCTCAGCCTCCTCATCTGCATAGTAGGAATGAAAGTGCCTTTCTTGTGCATTTATTGTGCCAGTTAAGCAGGCCGCACCTGGCTCAGTAAGCGCGTTAGCTGTCAGCTGTCCCTCTGCACAGGTGTGACTTGCCCAAGCTGATATCCTTTGGGACCACTTGAGCCAGGGCTTGATCACGGGTCTTCCTGGCCCAAAGCCAATGCTCCTTCCACTCTCCTGTCCGACTCAACTTTCTTATTTCTACCAGAACTTAAGTCAGGTTCTCCTCCATGCTCAGCATAATCGGTGATAACTTGGGGGTTGCCGTGTCAGGCTTCCCTCCTGTAACAAAGTTGTCTAAGGCAGGACTTCATCCAGGCTCAGAGTCCCAGATGGGCGGCTGGAGTGGGAAAGTCATGGAATTCCAGAGGGTCGTGCTTATCCTGGAAGCATCGTGGAACCAGCCTTCTCCTCCCCCACACACACCCCAGCAGGGAAAGCTGGAAGAGGTTAGGGCAGGATCGCACCAGCCCTTGCGGGCCTGCAACACCCTGGAGTTAGATGATTTCATGATTCCACCCTCCCCTCCCTCCTGTCTGGCAAGCAGCCTTGGTTTTTTCAGAAGTAACTTGGCCCAAACAGTGTGGGGAGAGCCGAGCTTTGGTGGAGGAGCAGCAAGGCCAGTGTGGCGTAATGGAAAAAGCAGAGGACTCAGTCAGGAGACCTGGGGCCCAGCCACCCTCCAGCTGTGTGGCCTAGGGCACACCCCTTAACCCGTCTGTGCCTGAGAGCCCTCATTGGTGACATGGGATGAAAACAATAGAAACAGCTGGCATTTCTGGAGCACTGAATGTGGGCCCCATCCTGCTAAACATCTAGATGTAGTGACTCATTCAGTCTTCCAGACAAGCTTATCCAATTACGCAAATGAAGAAACCTAGCCTCAGAGAGGTTAAGTGGTTTGCCCGAAGTCACACAGCTAGTGAGCCTCAGAGCTCAGATTGGAAGCTGGGCAGGCGACCCCAGTATCCACACTTTTAGCCGCTCTGCTTTTCTGGGGCTCCTCTGTAGTGGCTGCTTCACAAGGTTCTCGTGAGTTAAAACTTATCATCTGTGTCCAAAAGAGGCAAATTCATAGAAAGCAGGTTCGTGGCTGCCAGAGGCTAGGGGAAAACAGGAATATACTGCTAATGGGTACTGGGTACCTTTTAGGGGTGATGAAGATGTTCTAGAATGATTTAGTGGTTATGGAGGCATAACCTTATGAATATACTGGAGGCCACTGCATTGTACACTCTAAAAGGGTGACTTTTATGGTATGTGAAGTATATCTCAGTGTAAAAGGGATGGTGAGTGCCAGAGCAGTTTCTAGGCTGTCAAGCACCAAGCAAAAGTCAGCTGTTAGGATTATTGATGGGCATGGGTGCTGCTAGGAATTGGCGTAAAGACTAGAGGAGGAGATGATGCCAGTTAATAGAGTGGTGAAGATCCTGGGCTTTGGGATTAGACAGGGCTGGGCTTTGATCCAAATTCTGCCACTTGCTGGCCATGAGATCTTGTTTTCATCAGAACTCTTTTAGGTACAAATGACAGAAGCCCAGTCAAGATGGATTATTCAAACAGAGCATTGATTCGCTGAGTGTAACTGAGAAGTCTAAGGAAATTGGCTTCAGGTGTGGCTGGATCTAGACACCACACTGTCAATGAGGACTTGGCTTTCTTCACTTCTTAACTTTCTTTGTGTCCAGGCCAGGTGGTGTCCAGCTGGTGGCAGCCACAGCTCCAGGCTGCATCCCACAGATAGCCCAGTGACTTCAGGGAAAGAGAACACCCGAACAGTTAAAGCAAAAGTCTCATTGGCTCATCTTGGGTCGTATGACTAGGCTATTCAGGACCAGCCTGGAGACTGAAAGTAGAATCAGTGTCCTGCCAGTGCATGGAGACTAACAGAGCAGTGGTAGATTCCCTGGAGGACATCATGGAAATAGCCTGTAGGTGATAGAAAACAATATGCCCCCTCCAACGGGGGCAGGACATTCAGGCAGCGAAAGCGGTCTGCAGAGAGGCCGCTCAGGAGTCGGAGCATGACCCAGCCTCCCTCGTGGGAAAAGAGACTCACAGTCACCGAGTGTGATGGCTCACACCTGTAATCCACCACTTTGGGAGGCTGAGGCGGACAGATCACTTAAGCCCAGAAATTCAAGACCAGCCTGGCCAACAAAACAAGATCCCATCTCTACAAAAAATTTAGAAATTAGCCAGGTGTGATGGTGCGCACCTGTAGCCCAGGCTACTCAGGAGGCTGAGGTGGGAGGATCCCTTGAGCCTAGCAGGTCGAGGCTGCAGTGAGCTGAGATTGTGCCGCTGCACTCTAGCCTAGGCAACAGAGCAAGACCCTGTCTCAAAAAAAAAAAAAAAAAAAGTGGGGGGAGAGAGAGAGAGACTGACAGTCTCTATGAAAAGATCCTTTTAAAAAAAAAAAAAGTAGAGGCCGGGCTCAGTGGCTCACGCCTGTAATCCCAGCACTTTGGGAGGCCAAGGTGGGCAGATCACAAGGTCAGGAGTTTGATACCAGCTGGCCAAGATGGTGAAACCCCGTCTCTACTAAAAATACAAAAATTAGCTGGGCGTGGTTGTGGGCGCCTGTAATCCCAGCTACTCAGGAGGCTGAGGCAGGAGAATCGTTTGAACCCGGGAGGCAGAGGTTACAGTAAGCCGAGATCGTGCATTGCACTCCAGCTTAGGCAACAAGAGTGAAACTCTGTCTCAAAAAAAAAAAAAAAAAGTGAGACAGGGTCTCACTTTGTCACTCAGGCTGGAGTGCAGTGGTGTCATCACAGCTCACCTGCAGCCCCAAACTCCTAGGTTCAAGTGATCTTCCCACCTTAGCCTCCCAAGTAGCTGAGACTACAGGTGTGTGCCACCACGCCTGACTAATTTTTTAAATTTTTGTAGAGACGGAGTCTTGCTTTGTTGCCCCGACTGGTCTCAAACTCCTGGACTCAAGTCACCCACCCATCTCGGCCTCCCAAAGTGCTGGGATTACAGGCCTGAGCCACCGCGCCCGGCCGGAAGTTCCCCTTTATGAAGATTCACCTTCCAACTTGGTTTCCTGACTTGCTTACCTTAGAAAGGCCTGATAGTCATGCCTGATGCTATTGCTTGACATCTGACCATGCGTCTCATTCACCTGAGGGTGCAGGAGATGGGATAGAGCCCTGGGCTTGAAATAAGAATACCTGGTCAGGTCCTTCCCTCTGTCTTACCAGCTGTGCGGCCTTGGGATGGTCACGCAGCCTCTCTGATTCTCCCTTTCTGCCCTGGTTTGGGCCTACCCTGGAGAGTCCATCAGAGTGTGGCAGAGGAAGTTGGCATCCAGACAGAGCACTGGGGATGACTGGAGTGCCCAGAGAGCTGAGGGCAGTGCCTAGCGGCAATGTGGCTGGGTTGAGCCACATAGTAACAATATCGGCAGTCACAAACTGGTACGTGCCAGATGCCCATCTTATATGCCATCTCATTCAGTCCTCGCAGGCATGAGGTCAGTATTGTATCCATTTCACAGATGGGGAAACTGAAGCTCAGAAAGGCAGAGTCACATGCCCAGAAAGCAGCATGGCTGGGATTCAAGCCCAGGTGTGGCTGGATTTGAAACTTGCACTCCTAACCTCCCTGCCTCCTTGGGCTCCGGGATTGCCTTTCAATCTGCCTATTCAAAGATAGATTTACCCACACAGAGTCCTGCCTACGGCTGCCCGTTTTTAAGGCCCATGTGGCTCCTCCCTCTAAGATACAGGCAGTCTATCCCACAGAGGGCGGTTCTGACCAAAACATGAGCCCCTCTACACTGTACTGTGCTACCTTTGTCTTCAGAGTTTCCCCACTGGTTCATTGTGTCCCCCAGGCCAAGGGTCATGGTCATCACTGGAGCCAGGGCTTCCCTCACAGAAGGTGCAGTTAAACATTTGCTAACCTAGACCTCGAGCTGTCACAAGGGACCCAGATGGATCTCTGCTTTCCATAAGCCTCCAGTGTAGTGGGAATAGACACATGTTATTTCAGATAGAGAGAAACCCAGTTGTTCACAGAGTGACCTCCCTCCTAGCCAGGGAGCTCAGACAGGGCTCACTTCCTGGAGGAGGTGACATCTGAGCAGGGTCTTGACAATTAATAAGGAGTGGCCCCTCCACCGAATGGGGGAGGGCATTGCACGCAGGGGACCCCTCATGTGCAAAGGTGCAGAGGTGCAATGGAGCAGGAGTCTTAGCTGGGCATCTTCCAGAATTCCAACATTGGCAGGGGGGCACAGAGCCAGCTGAGTCACTCTGCCCATGAAGGAGCCCTCGGGAGAAATACCAGCCTCATCTGTAAGAAGGAACACTCCCTATGGGGAAGTTCGTGCTGCAGGGATCCAGAGAAGCTTTTCTGGCTCCTCTCCTGCTCCGCATGCTGTGCCGGAGGGTTGCTGCTAGGCATAGGGCTTGCGGCTCAAGCAGTTCTTGGACGCATCAAATCACAGGTGGAGGCTGCATCTCCGTCTATGTCTTTGTCTCTACAGAGACTGTCCCAAGTCATGCAGCAAAAACCACTTGTTTCCAATTTCCATTGAGCTAAGACTGACCTATCCCCTTCTTCTTCTTCTTTTTTTTTTTTTTTTTTAAGATGGAATCTCACTCTGGAGTGCAGTGGCACGATCTCGGCTCACTGCCACCTCCGCTTCCCGGGTTCAAACGATTCCCCCACCTCAGCCTCCCGAGTAGCTGGGATTACGGCACGCATTACCACGCCTGGCTAATTTTTGTATTTTTAGTAGAGATGGGGTTTTGCCATGTTGGTCAGGCCAGTATTGAACTCCTGGCCTCAAGCAATCCACCCGCCTCAGCCTCCCAAAGTGCTGGGATTACAGGCGTGAGCCACTGCGCCCAGCCTTGACCTGTGTCCTTCTAAGATCCTGGTCCTTCCACCTTGGCCCTCTTGGGAGTTTAACAGCCCCAAGTGTACTTTTTAAGACTATCTGCCCAGAAGCCCCCATGCTCCACTGCAGAGGCCAAAGGGAAGGGAGGGTTTTCCTCCAGCTTTTCCGAGGACAGGTCTAGGGGGTGGCAGAACTGAAGAGTTTTCACTCCCTAGGCAGGCATTGCCTGGCCGGGAAGGCTTCCCAGCAAGATTCCAGCCAACATCTGGCCCAAGACTCGACCAACCATATTTATCCAAATACTGCCTTTACTCCATCCTCAGACACACTTTTTCTCCCAGACATTATTTTCTGGAATTGGAGTATGCCTCCAGCGTGTTGTGCATACTTAAATGGAATAGTTTTCCCTTCCCACTAAAAGCTATTACCATATGGAAGGTGTGTCGCTGGGAAAATACCGTAGTTGCCTTTTTCCACACAGTTAGCAATTCTTTATTTCTAAAATAGAAAGAGGCATGATTATCTTGGGCAGTTGCAGCTAAACTCAGGTCCAGGCCCTGTTGCTGCCACCTGGTATGTAATTTTTCCTTTCCCAGAGAGTGGCTGACCAAACCAGTTAACCACTTGTTCTCATTTGTTTTTTCATTCATTCATTCATTCATTTACTCATTTGTTCTTTGCAGAAATATCTAACAGGTGCCTACCATGTACCAGTGAGGAGGTAGTGGGGCAGAAGAGAGGGCAAACACTAGTAAGGGGGTTGAACTGAGAAAATACAGGCCTGGACTTAGGGGGAGCAGTAAGTATGGAGAGAAGTGGACAGACCAGAGGTGGTGGCAGCCTCTGTGCGGCATGTCCATCAGGACACCAGACACAGTGATATTTAGACCAGCTCGTGGAGGGGCCAGAATCCTCAAAGACAATAAACCACAGATGGTAGACTAGGCCCAGGGACATCGTTGTGTTCAGGGCCCTGAAAGCCCTGCCCCAGGACCTTGTGGCTTTCTGCCAGCCTGCAGCTGCACATGATGGCCCCAGGCCTTTCTCCGCTTCCTGCTCTGGCTCCTCTGGGACTTAGGGCTTTTGTGATATTGAGGGGGTAAACCCCTCCCAAGTCCAGCCTCGATGGCTGCTGCTAACGCAAACCACGTGCGGTGGCCAGCTTCCATGGCGTGTTCTTTGGACAGCGTGTCTCGCGTTCCCTCTACCGCAAGCTGATGTCTTGAAAACTGCTGATGGAGTGTTCTCTCTTTCTTCTTGGAAGCCTGTGATGTGGCAACTTGATGTGACTCCTTCTCCCTTCCTACTCCCCAAATGACTCATCTTCCTCTTCAGTTTCCAGTCCTCCTCGCCTTGAGCGCCACTTCTTTTGTTATCTGGTGGGGAGCGCGGGTAGTGGGTTTTCTCATTACCAAGGACGACATTGGTTAGGCTTTGAAGGGCTTGCCTCTGCTCCTGCTGCTGCAGACAGCCTGGGCCTGGTCCCTTGGAGAACCTACTTCAAGGCCTTTGGATGCCTAGTGTTACAGTTCTCTGCATAGACGCAATTGGTGGCCGGTAAACCTGGACACACCGAGACCAGCTTGGCAAGGAAAGCTTGCAGGGCTCTAATCCCCCGGCTTCTTATCCTGAGTCCTAGTCTTTGCAACTAGCAAACTCACGGGTGGCTGTTGACATTGACACAGTGATGAAGAAAACGAAATAAAATTGCATGTGGTTTAAATAGGAGGATATTGTGATAGTCCAGCCCTGCACTGTCCAGGATGGCAGCCGCTCGTCACATGAGGGTATTTAAATGTAAATTCAAGTCAATGAAAGAAAATTTTTAAATTGAGCTCCTGAGTTGCAGGAGCAGCATTTCATGTGCTCAATAGCTACCAGAAGGCTAGTGGCCACTGGATTGGACAGCAAGATGTAGAACACCTCCATCATGGCAGAAAGTGCCAGCAGACAGCCCTGCTTCAGCCACGGGGCCACCCGGGCAGTCCTGAGGGGTTTTTTGCCAACCTTAAAACACAGCCTCACAATCGAATATTATTCAGCCTTAAAAAAGAAGGAAATTCTGCCACATGCTATAACTTGGATGGAGCGTGAGGACCTTATGCTAAGTGAAATATGCCAGTCCCAAAAGGGCAAATAGTGTGTGATCCACTTATTGGAGGTAGCTACGACAGTCAGATTCATAGAGACAGAAAGCAAAGTAGTGGTTGCCAGAGCCCAGGGGGAGGGAGAGGGAGGAGTCACAGTTTCAGTTTTGGATGATGAAGAGGTTCCGGAGATGGATGGTGGTGATGTTTGCACAACATTGTGAATGCGCTTAATGCCACTGAACTGTACACTCAAATGTGGTTGAAATGGTAAATCTTAAATTGTGTATATTTAACACGATTAAAAAAAAAACCACACAGCCTTACAGACTACTAAAAGTTATCCCCAAATAACTTTCAAAATAACATATTCAATATGGGCAGAGTGTAAGGAGCGGGGATTTCTTGCTGAGCATCTGGTGTGCTCCCCAGAGTTTCCACACAGCACTCACTTACCCAGCCCCGCTGCAGAGCAGGCTGCGTCCCTCATCCTGCAGACAGCCAAACAGCCTCAGGGGATGAAGTGTCTGGCCAAGGACACACAGCTGGCATGAGGATGCATCAGGATTGAACCCCAGGGCTGTTGGGTCCCCAGCAGTCATGTCTGTGGTTAGACTATGCAGTATTTAAACCCAGATCTGCCACCACTAACAAATAAATAACACAAAGGGAAGTCTTTCAGCTCCTTGGGCCATGCTGATCTGGGTAAAACCAAGTCAGGACAAAGGGCGAGAGAGCAGCTTCTTAAGACCAGACAGTAGAGACCCCTCTGAGGACTGAAAAACAGCAGTGGCAGGGACTCATTGGCTGACATGTACATTCAGGCAGGGACTCCAAAGGAACCCGGAGATTGGAAATAGTTGTGTTAGGGTGGACAGATTACTGGTGCATTCTTTAAAAAAAAAAAAAAATTCCCTTTAATGGTGTTTCATTGTCTTAACAAATAAAATTGGGAAGGGAAAAAGTAGATAGTGTTAGGCAAAAACCTATAAATCTCTAAAATACTCCACAGCTGAGACTGATTAATGGCTCTGCTTTCGAAAAGAAAGCATGCTGTTGACATGTGCACAGAATATTAAACTTACCTCATCTCAGGCTGACTTTTGTGTTCACATGACACTCTGAAGCTGCCTCAAAGAGTGGTCTTAGGCAAAAAGAATGGAATTTAGACAAAGATGCATGGACTGGCTGGACACACCACTTAGCTGTGTGACTTCAGGCAAGTGCACTACCCTCTCTGCTTCTCAGTTTCCTCATCTGTGACAAGGGGAATGTAACATTTATTTCACAGAGTTACTGTGAAGGTCACATGAAATCGTATATGAGAGGACGTGTTCACTGTGAACTGTTACACACATGTTAGTTGTGATTACTAATTATTATTTAGTATTAGTAATGTGAATATTATTCCTCAGAGTTACTTAGCAGACATCTCCTGAAGTTGCCTCCCAAAGCGTTTGCTCAGTTGCATTCATTGGTTCAGTCAATTTTTTTTTAATTAATAAACTTTAGTTTTTAGAGAAGTTTTAGGTTCTCAGAAAAATTGACTGGAAAGTACAGAGCATAGCCCCTTGTCCTCGCCACTCACAATCTCTCTTCATCAACATCAAGTTCAGCCCGTTTTTATTGAGCATCTACTATGTGCTGGCATTGAAGAGCTCTTGGATTCACAAAAGGAAGGCTGCCTTTTCCAGCAAGGCCCCACTGTGGCCTCACCTGTCTCTGAATGACAGTGGACCAAGCATTTCCACCTCACCAGGCAACACAGAGCAGGGGACAATGACTTGAAACCACAAATAAAACCACATGTTTAAAATACTGACAAGGATGTAGAGAAAAGGGAACTCTTATACACAGTTGGTGGGAACATAAACTAGTATAGCCACCATGGGAAACAATGTAGAGGTTCCTCAAAACACTGCAAAGAGAACTACCATATGTTCCAGCAATCCCACCACTAGCATTTATCCAAAGGAAAGGAAATCAGTATATCTAAGAGATAATACATCCCATGTTGATTGCAGTTCTAGTCACAACAGCCAAGGTGTGGAATCAGCCTAAGTACCCACCAGCGGATGAATGGATAAAGAAATTGTGGTATGGGCCGGGCGCAGTGGCTCACGCCTGTAATCCCAGCACTTTGGGAGGCCGAGGCGGGTGGATCACCTGAGGTCAGGAGTTCGAGACCAGTCTGACCAACATGGTGAAACCCTGTCTGTACTAAAACTACAAAAATTAGCCAGGTGTGGTGACCCATGCCTGTAATCTCAGCTACTGGGGAGGCTGAGGCAGGAGAATTGCTTGAACCCAGGAGGCGGAGGCTGCAGTGAGCCAAGATGGCGCCACTGCACTCCAGCCTGGGCAACAAGAGTGAAATTCTGTCTCAAAAAAAAAAAAAAAGAAAAAGAAAATGTGGTATGCATACACAATTGAATACTATTTGGCCATCAAAAATAAGGAAATCCTGTCATTCGCAGCAACATAGATGCCACTGGAAGACATTATGTTAAGTGAAAGAAGCCAGGAACATAAAGTTCTCACTTATATGTGGAAGCTAAAAAAGTTGATCTCATAAAGTAAAAGTAGCACAGAGGATAACTAGAGGCTGGGAAGGGTAGGGGGAAGTGGGAGATAGGGAGAGATTTGTAAAAGGATACAAAATCACAGCTAGATAGGAGGAATAAGTTCTAGTGTTTTGGGTGTTTTTGTTTTTGTTTTTGTTTTGAGATGGAGTTTTGCTCTTGTTGCCCAGGCTGTAGTGCAATGGTGTGATCTCGGCTCACTGCAGCCTCCACCTCCCGGGTTCAAGCGATTCTCCTGCCTCAGTCTCCCTAGTAGCTGGGATTACAGGTGCCCGCCACCACGCCCAGCTAATTTTTTTGTATTTTTAGTGGAGAGAGAGTTTCACTGTTAGTCAGGCTGGTCTCGATCTCCTGACCTCAGGTGATCCACCCACTTCGGCCTCTCAAAGTGCTGGGGTTACAGGTGTAAGCCATCGCGCCTGGCCAGTTCTAGTGTTTTATAGTACTATAGGATGACTATAGTTAACAATAGCATATTATATAGTTTCAGATAGCTGGAAAGAAAACATTGAATATTTCTAACACAAATAAGTGATACATGTTTGAGATGACGGATGTGAAAATATGCTGATCTGATCACTACATATGTGAATCATAATATTACTAATGTACCCCATGAATATATACAATTATTATGTGCCAATTAAAAATTAAATTTTAGAAATTTAAAAAATTAAAAGAAACTAGAAAGTGAAAACCCAGGCCAGGCGCGGTGGCTCACGTCTGTAATCCCAGCACTTTGAGAGGCTGAGGCAGGCAGATCACTTGAGGTTAGGAGTTCGAGACCAGCCTGGACAACATGGTAAAACCCTGTCTCTACTAAAAATAAAGCTAGGCAGGTGCCTGTAATCCTAGCTACTTGGGAGGCTGAGGCAGGAGAATTGCTTGAACCTGGGAGGTGGAGGTTGCAGTGAACCAAGACCACGCCATTGCACCCCAGCCTGGGCAACAAGAGCAAAACACCATCTCAAAAAAAAAAAAAAAAAGTGATAACCCAAAGCACACAAAAGAAAGGCAGTAATTACGATAAGAAATTGACAGCCTGAGCAACATGGCAAAAGCCATCTGTACAAAATACAAAAAAATCTGAGCATGGTGGCACACGCCTATAGTCCCAGCTACTCTGGAGGCTGAGATGGGAGGATCACCTGAGCCCGGGGAGACTGAGGCTGCAGTGAGCCATGATTATGCCACTGCACTCCAGCCTGGGTGACAGAGCAAGACCCTGTCTCAAAAAAGAAAAGAAATTGAGAACAGAAAAAGAATAAAGAAAATCAGTGAAACTAAAAGCAAGTTCTTTGAAACGATAAAGATTAATAAACCTGTAGCTAGCGACCAAGGGAAAAAAGAGAGAAGGAAAAAAAAAAGCCCACAGTTTAAAAGTTTAAAGACTTCTAGGGCAAGGCCGTGCATCCCAGCAGCTTCCAGGATGCGCAGCCAAGCTGAGGCTGACCCACCTGCCCAGGGCATCGTGTAGAACAGCCCCAAAGAGGCCGGGAGCTCCAGCCTGGAAAAGCAGCCCTGGCCCTTTTAATTGTCTTTGTAGCATTTCAGAGGCAGGGTGATTTGATGATAAAGAAGCAAGTGGTCTTCATTCTCTGGCCCCTCCGCTTTGTTGGCTACCGGCCTTCAGTTTCCTGGACAGCCATGTCCACCTTAAAGCAGTGATCAAGGTTTTAATGAGGGAATGTTTCTAAAGAATCTAGCTCCCATGTCTGGCAGATAGTAGGTGTTTAATATACGTATCTCTCTTCTCTCCCACTTCAGGTCCTCCCCTCCCTCCCCAAATGCCTACATAATAGCTGTGTGTATTTCTCCTGGACTTTTCAAAGTTTCTTTTATTCCATGAGAGGGACAGATCTTAAGTGCCAGAGTGACTTTCCTGTGGGCAGGCTTTTCACATTCCAGCCATTACTCCACGAGGCTTGGGACTTCCTCCCTCCCCATCTGCTTTGATTCCTTGACCCGTGTACTAAACAGGGTAGGTTAAGATGCCGCTCACACAAATAACCTCACTATACAACAAGAGCATTTTGTCATAGCTCACTCAGGCCACATGTCCAGCAGAGGTCACTGGGGTCTTTGGACCTCATCCCATGACCACGGCCAGCAGAGAAGCCGGGCTCTGGAGAGTGGCCAATCCCTATGGAAGAGGGAAATAGCTAGTGGGAAAGCATCCACCAGTCATCATCTTCCACCCTGAAGTGACACATGTCTCCAGCTCACATGGAATGGCCACATCCTACTTCAAGGGACTGGGGAAAGTACAAATCTTCCATGTGCTCAGAAGAAGAACCAGAAATATTTGACGACAGTGTTAATGACTTCCGCAGCCCAGCTTTAATCCATAAAATAATGCTGCAAGTCGGTGTCCTTATGGCAGACTTAAAGATGAGGCCCTAAAAGGTTTTGTCACTTTCCTGAGACCACATGGGGAGTAAGAAGCAGATCCTCGTGATTTTGTATGCCAAATCCGGTATTTCACATGAAGTCCCTGAAGCGTTCAGAGATACGTTTATGGTTCTATGAAAGGTTCTAGTTTGGGGGACTCTGCCCCCTCACTCCTCTACCCCACGGCAGCCTATACCTCCCTCTCTTTACACCACCTTTTAATGATCAGTTCTCTTCTCAGTCCCCTGTCTAGATTATGAATCTTTTCCTCGCTGTACCCTGTTCCTCTAGCACAGAGCCAGGCCCAAAGCTATCTGTTGAGCCGACCTGGAGAATTCTTCCTGGCACAGGGGAATACAGTGCTCTCATAAGCATGAACCGAACCACATTGATTGGATGCTAGTGATCTATTCCTTACCTCAACCCAGAAATTCTTAGGAGCAGGATGACCTGCTGTCCAGGAAATCCTGGTGGCCCTGAGAGTATTGTTCACGTTTCAGATCCTGTGGATGGAGAACTCCAGGAAAGCCGGGAATGGTCTCTCCTAACTCTGAACCTTCACAAATCTGGCAGCTGTGGATATAAACGTTGTTTTCATAGGGTTTCTAGGTCCAGTTGAAATTGCCTTTCCCATTAGTTTGGGTTTCTGGAAAGCTGAATGCAGTGAACTTCTTGCATATCACATCACATATTTCACACAATTCCTTTAAAATGTCCTAGATGATGTTTATTGCATTATGAAAGGTTTTTGTTTTTGGTATTCTCCCGCCACTTAGATGCAGATGTTGGACAAATTTCCCATGGAAGGAGGACAGAAGGACCCCAAGCAGCGGATCATCCCCTTTCTGCCAGGTAGGTGAGATGGATGCTCTCAGACTGGGACACTGGGGGCCCTGGTACAGTTCCCAGAGACCTTGGGACAGTTTATCAGCTTGTCTTCCTTTATCAGGGGACACCACCCCACTGACCAGAATCTCAGCAGTTTGTAGAAATTAACCCATTTATGCCAGAGGTTGCAATTTTTTGTATTTTTGCATGAGTGAAAAATCAGACCTTGGCAGTGACCTTAGCAGTAATATATAAATAACTCCCACAGGCTTAGCGTTCCAATAATGGAACACTAGGCATAAGTGGGTTAATGACTAAGTACTTGGGTTTTGGCATGAGATGCTACACCATTTACTAGCTGATGAATGACCTTGAGAAGACCCTTTACTTCAGTTTCTCTCCTCTCTAAAATGGGAATAATTCAACCTCAGAAAGTTTTTCTAGTGAGTGCTTTCTGTTTCTATAAATATGGTATTCGTTTTCTATTCTTGCATAACAAATTACCACCAATTTAATAGCTTAAAACACCCATGTATTACCTCACAGATAGATCTGTGGGCCAAAAATCCAGGCGGGTTTTTGGCCCAACTGGGTTCTGCTCAAGGTCTCATGAGGCTGAAGTCAAGATGTCAGCTGAGCCAAGCTCTTATCTGGAGGACCTAGAGAAAAGTCTGCTTCCAGCCTCCACATAGATTGTTGGCAGAGTTCAGTTCGTCACAGCTATAGGACCAAGATCTGTTTCCTTGCTGGCTGTCACCCTCTCAGCCTCTAAAAGCTTCCCACATCCCTCATCACAGGAACCCTCTCCATCTCCCAGCCAACAGTAGGGCAGCAAATCTGACTAGGGCTTCAGATCCCTCTGACTTTGCCTTCTGCCACTAGTCAGGGAAACCTGTCTGCTTTTAAGGGCTCATATTATTATTACCTGACTAATCCAGAATAATCTCCCTCTTCTAAAGTGAACGGAAGGCATATAATAGCTCGTCACATATACAAGCCTTGGAGATTAGGGTGGCACATCCTTGGGGGATATTTTAGAAAGTTTATGAATCTACCTCACACGGCTACCAGGCAGCACACCAGCTGCTGTGCAGCATTTAATGCAATTATGCCTAGTCTCTGTTCCCAAGGCAGTCAGTCTCCATCCCCCCAAATTCTTACCAAAGAATACTATCAGGGCTTCAGCTCAAAGAGAGGGGCTACCCAAACCAGTGTTACTGCTTCAAGTATAATAATAGCTCCCTACTGGGGCCAGTCACTCAGTGCTTTACTTTCATTACCTCGTTTGGTCCTCAGAGCAGCCCTGCGGCATGGGCATTACTGCACCCATTTCACGGATGAGGAAAATTGAGGCTCAGGGAACCTATAGGCGCTTGCACAGATGGCAGAACTGGAATTCAGACACAGGTATGGCTGGCTCCAAAATTCGTGCCTGGAGTCAGACAACCTGGGTTCCAGTCCCAGCAGGCCCCCCTCACCAACTCTGTCACCTTGGGTAGATGACTTCATTTGCAAATTGGAGATAATAATGGTACTAAAATGATGAAGTTGTTATGATGATTCTGTAAATGCCTGGCAGGTCGCTAACAGCTATCAAGCACTTACTATGATGATTTTTATGTACTGAAAATCAGCAATCTGACACTCACCCTAAGTCACAGGTATTTCGAGCTGGACGGGCCCTTTAGATCCTTTTTCAAGGCCAGGCATGGTGGCTCACGCCTGTAATCCTAGCACTTTGGGAAGCCAAGGTGAGTGGATCATCTGAGGTTAGGAGTTTGAGACCAGGCTGGCCAACATGGCAAAACCCCTTCTTCACTAAAAATATAAAAATTAGGTGGGCGTGGTGGTGGGCATCTATAATCCCAGCTACTTGGGAGGCTGAGGCTTGAACCCAGGGAGTGGAGGTTGCAGTGAGCTGAGATCATGCCACTTCAGCCTGGGTGAAAGAGTGAAACTCTGTCTCAAAAATAAAAAAAAAAATGTATCTTTTTTCAGCAAAGGGAACAGGTCTAGAGATGGGGGGGACTCCCTGGGTCACACAAGTGCCAGTCTCCCAGCCCCCTAGTCCAGAACATAGTGGGTTCTTCAGGTATTACTGTCACTGAATGGGTTTAGAGACGGGGCACATGTGCCTGCCAGGCCTCCTCCACTGGGAGAATCCTTTACCTAAAAAAGCTAACATTTGTAGTTCCTCCACTGGCAAAGTGTACAACCATGCTGGAGTTTTCTTTTCCTGCTGGAGAAAACCCCGCTGGCCAGCTGCGGCAGCCAAATGTCAGTGCTTCAAAGCGTGTGCTTCAGAGTCAAACAGACTAGCCTGTGACCTCAAGCAAGCGACATCCGCCTCTGAGCCTCAGTTTCCACATCTGTTAAAAACAGGACAGTGACCCCGGCTTCACAAGGTCCAGTTCCTGGCACATAGTAGATTCTTGGTAAAGGCAGAAACAGGGACATGCCTTTGGAATCTCTTGGTTTCACATGTTAGAGTCCTCCTTAAATGACCATTCTGGATATTCAAGGTAAACTGGACTCCAAATGTAGGTTTTTTTCATCCAGAAAGGAAAGGAAGGCAGTGAGTTCTAACTCTTTACTGGATAAAAGGCAAAACCAGCTCTGGAAAACTATCCAAGACAGAGAAGAACTTGAGCCGACCCTCTCCCAAGCTCTTAAAAGCTTTCATGGTTACGTAATCCTTCTCCACCAAAGAATTAACGAAAATGCCGTTGCCAGGGACTTGGTGTCTTCTCAAGGCACCCACTTGTGGCTTGGAGAGGTCCTGCTGGACCCCAGGACCCCACTGGGCCCCAGGACTCCGGACCACCCCTTCTGAGCCACCTCTTAGCTTTTCCTCGAGGCCAAGGGTGAGGCCAAGGCAGGGAAGCACAAGAGAAGCGCCCCCTCTCCTAGGGGTCAGTTTTCTGCCAAGACTGCCGCGTCAGCAGAACAAAAGCAAGTCTCATGTTAGCACAAAGACGGGGGAGGGGAGAGCAGCCTGCACAGTTTTCCATCCCAGCAGGAGCTGGGGAAGCCAACTTGGCAGAGGATGCTGCCTGAAAAATAGGAATTACAGTCTGGCCTTCCTCCACAGTGGAAAACAAAAGCCGACCGTTCCCACCAAAGGCTGTGCTTGCCTCTGAACACCCTTTCCACTCCAGGAAGGCAGCGGGCTCACCCTCCTTCCCTGAGTTGCACACAGAAACACCTCACGTCAGGCACAGGCCAGGGCCGCTGCCCATGGCACCTCACCAGGGAGGCCCTGGCCAAGGAGGTGCTGGCTCCCATGCCTACCGCTGGCCTCATGGTTCTTCCCCACGGCCAGGGCCTGAGCCACAACTCGGGCTCTGCTGTGGGTAAACGGCAAATTGGCCCGCTGGAGGCAGGTTTAAGAAAGCTGGGAGTTGAGGAAAGAACGTGTGCTCTGAATTGCAGAGTGCATGAAAAGTAATTGCCCCTTTGCAAGCACCTACTAAGGGCCACCCCTGTGCTGGGTGTCATGGAGACGGCTTCTAAGAGCTAGGGGCTGCTGTCCCATTTCACAGATAAGGAGACTGAGGCTCCAGGAGGTAAATGCATTCCCCAAAATTCCCCCTATTGGGGGAACCCACCCCCAATAATTCAATGTGGGTCCTTTTCTATTTTCCCTACGTGTCAGCCGGTCTGAGAAATAAAGGGAAAGGGTACAAAAGAGAGAAATTTTAAAGCTGGTGTCTGGGGGAGACATCACATGTCGGCAGGTTCCGTGATGCCCCCTGAGCTGTAAAACCAGCAAGTTTTTATTAGTGATTTTCAAAAGGGGAGGGAGTGTACGATTAGGGTGTGGGTCACAGAGATCACATGCTTCACAAGGTAATAAAATACCACAAGGCAAATGGAGGCAGGGCGAGATCACAGGACCAGGGCAAAAGTAAAATTGCTAATGAAGTTTTGGGCACACATTGTCATTGATAACATCTTATCAGGAGACAGGGTTTCCGAGCAGACAACAGTCTGACCAAAATTTATGAGGCAGGAATTTCCTTATTCTAATAAGCCTGGGAGCGCTACAGGAGACCAGGGCTTGTTTCATCCCTTATCTGCAACCATAAAAGACAAGATGTTCCCAGAGCGGCCATTTCAGAGACCTCCCCCTAGGAATGCATTCTCTTTCTCAGGGCTATTCCTTGCTGAAAAAAAGAATTCAGTGATATTTCTCCTTTTTGCTTTCGAAAGAAGAGAAATATGGCTTTCTTCTGCCCAGCTCTCAGGCAGCCAGACCTAATGGTTATTTCCCTTGATCCCTGAACATCGCTGTTATCCTGTTCTTTTTTAAAGATGCCCAGATTTCATATTGTTTAAACAATTTGTGCAGTTAACGCAATCATCACAGGGTCCTGAGGCGACATACATCCTCAGCTTACGAAGATGATGGGATTAAGAGATTAAAGTAAAGACAGGCATAGGAAATCAGAAGAATATTGATTGGGGAAGTGATAAATGTCCATGAAATCTTCATGGACATTTGTTATTCTATGTGTTCAGAGATTGCAGTAAAGACAGGCATAAGAAATTATTAAAGTATTAATTTGGGGAACTAATAAATGTCCATAAAATCTTCACAATTTATGTTCTTCTGCCATGGCTTCAGCCAGTCCCTCCGTTCGGGGTCCCTGACTTCCCACAACATCTCTCCCTTTCTTTTTATATAAATGTGCCATAGCGATGAAGTCTTGTTCGTTCTCTTAGTTTTGACGCAGGATTCTTTGACTGGTCTGGCACACTAAAGATAAGCCGATTAAACAGAGAAACATAATTCTAAAATTTACTACAGTGGAGCCCCCAATAGACTTAATCCAAGTCGTGGGGTTTAATCCAGAAAGATTTTCTGCCACCTGATCTAACGCTTCAGCTCCAGGCACAATGGATAAATGAGCTTGAGAGGCTTCAAAAATTTGTTTCTTTAATTTAGTTGTGTCCAATGATAAATTATCTTCCCTACCTAGAAGGTGTCCTTTGACCATTTCCCATGAATGATCAGTCTCATCGTAGGAATACGGGGTGATACAGAAATCCGAAGTATTTCAATCGCACTGCATTTGAATGCGATGTTTGAGACTCACCACCCGATCTCCAAGCCAAATAACAGACTGTTTTAAATTGATTAGCCAATTTTTGATCAATGCCTTGTTGAGAATTCCACATTTGAGTGGGATTGGCTTGCCAATCATTAACAAAATGAGCCGTTTGAATAGATTGATGTAACGCCATTCCAGCAGTGGTGGCCAGTGCAGTGACTGTAATTAGGCCTATGATCACAGTGATTAAAGGGAAAACAAATCTCGTAGATCTTTTTAGAATTTGCTGTAACACTTCATTAATTAAATGTATTGAGGGGGAGGATTCCCAAGGTCTGGGCAAAGTTACCGGAATCCAGATTCCTTCTCGAGCCTGAACCAACGTTACACTTTTCCTGAAGTCAAAATGGGAGTTAATATAAGTGTATAAATGACAATGCATTGGACAGTTTGATTGTTCGTCCAAATTTTGATATTTCCTACTAACAGCATGTAAGGAGGCTCAACACAACTCTGTATGGGAACAGTCAGGTTGGAGGTAAGTAAAACAGAATGTCTGGATCTGCGTTGATACTGAGAGACGGGGGCGGTAGTGGGAACAACAGACAGAATAGTTTCCCCTTCCCATACTTGCAGTCCAGACATGGCAATAGCCAATTTCCAAAGTTCTGGGTGTTCTGGGCTCAGAATGGGGAGTATCATATGAGGCCTCGAGGGGGTAATGCCTGTATCTTCCCATTTTAAGGGAAAGAACGAGCTGAACCTCCTATGCTAAGTAGAATGATGATTCTCGTTCTCCTGATAAGAAATAAAATAAGTGGCCTCCAGGCATTCCCTTCCACCAGAGGAGCAATTGTTTTTTAAATAGCCCTTTGGTGCCCAGTCTATTACTAAACCATGACTCATTTTTTAATATTACTGCATGTGAGTTAACACAATCTTTCCAAATTAAAGTTTTAGATGGTCCCTCAAAATTTTTAGGGCATGGTTTTCCTGCAGGTTTATATTGAAAGTATGGGGTATCTCCCATTACTCCCCCTTTCATTTGTTTTAAAGGAGAAAGGGAGAGGCCAGAGACCAAATGTCCCAGTTCCTCTGTAGCTGATCTCTCTGGAAGATCAGCAGCCGAGACTTGAGTTTCTAGATGGATACAACCAGGTGCATGTCCGAGGCACAGAGGAGGATATTTATAACCCATGGTAACATTAAATGCAATGCCTTCTTCTCCTGGTTGAGCAGGGCAATGGTCATCTGTAGCTCCAGGCATCCACACACTGTTAGTGTAGAGTTCTGCAGGAACATCTGTCCAGGTGAGAGGTCAAATAAGTGGAGAAAAGGCACGTAAGCCCAATAAGAATAATTTTGTGTAGCAGGTAAATCAGTGTGAGAGGAAACTGGTGAGACAGAAAGTATAAGGAGGAGAATAATTAAATAAAACCCAGTGTAAGTGAGATTGAGTGCTGAAGGAGGAAGAGAAGAAAAGAGGGATGTTGTCAGGCTAATAGAAATGGTGAGATTTTCAGGTTTGTAAGGAGAAAAAGAAAGGCAATCAGGAGAAGTGGGATTAGTTAGATGGGTCTCCATTGCCATCAAGGAGGATTGAATCAGACCCATTGTGATTTGGTGTGCCAGCTTCTAAGGAGTTGGCACAGATCTCACCACGTCTGAGGACAGTCTCTGACGCAGACGTCTTTTCCCTGTGGTTTTCTTTTGATGATCTCCTGGTGAAATACAAGCATTTCCTCTTTCCCACGTTAAGTAGAATAAGAGACAATATTTAAAGGTTTGGGGAAATCCTGTAAGGCAGTAATTATAGCAATTAACTCAGCCTTTTGAGCAGAGGTATAAGGGGTAGAAATAAGCTTGTTTGTAGGACCTACATAACCAGCATTTACGTTGCTGGAGCCATCAGTGAACACTGTAACGGCCTCAGGAATGGGCTGATCTTTGGTTAATCGAGGGACCACCCAAGACATCATTTTTATAAAATCAAACAATTTGTTCTTTGGATAATGATTGTCAATAATGCCAATAAAATCAGCCAAGTGAATTTGCCACAGTATGGCATGTTGAAAGGCAGCTTGAACTTCAAGCCAATTTAAAGGAACTTCAGTTAAATTCGGATCAAATCTGGAAATTTTAAGTATTCTACACCGAGCCTGTCCAATTAAGGTGGCCATTTGATCTAGATAAACAGACAAAGTTTTTGACACAGAATGAGAAGGAAAACACCGCTCCACTAAATCATTATGTTGAACTATTAGTCCAGTAGGAGAGTGTAATGAAGCGAAAACCAGAAGCCGAAAAGGCTGAAATGGCTGTACTCTAGATAACTGGGTGGTCTGGATTCTTTCCTCTATGAATTCCAGTTCTAGTGAAGCCTCAGGGGTCAAAGTCCTGGGACTGCAGAGATTAGAATCTCCCCACGGCATAGAAAACAAGTTAGACAGCACATAGGTCGGAATACCTATTTATGACCTACCTAAAGTAGGTCTTAAATAATTAATGTTACCCAAAAGTTTTTGGAAGTCATTTAAAGTTTTCAAAGAATCTTTCCTAATTTGAACTTTTTGAGGTTGAATACGTTATCAACCACCATTCCTAAATATTGAACAGGAGTGGTCTGTTGAATTTTATCCGGAGTGATGTGTAATCCAGCCTCTGTAACACAGCGGCTCAAACTTTGATAACAGTCAATTAATTCTTTATCAGTGGGGACAGCAATTAAAATATCATCAATATAATGAAGAATATAGGCCTGGGGAAATTGGGCTCAAACTGGTGAAAGCACTTGTCCAACATAAAGCTGGCATATTGTAGGGCTGTTTAGCATTCCCTGAGGAAGTACTTTCCACTGATAATGAGCTGCAGGCTCCTGATTATTGATAGATGGTACAGTAAAAGGAAATTTTTCACAATCTGATTTATGTAAAGGAATATAAAGAAACAATCTTTAAGATCAATAACTATGAGAGGCCAACTTTTAGGTATTAAAGCAGGGGCAGGCATGCTGGGTTCGATGGCCCCCATAGGTTTAATTACAGTGTTAATGGCCCTTAAATCTGTTACCATCTGCCACTTGCCTGATTTCTTTTTTACTAGAAACACAGAAGAATTCCAGGGGGAAAGAGAAAGTTCCACATTTCCAAGTTGTAACTGTTCAGAAACCAAGTGAGTTAAAGCCTCCAGTTTTTCTTTAGAGAGCGGCCACTGCTGAATCCAAACAGGTGTGTCAGATTTTCATTGTAAAGGGATAGGATCAGGAGGCGTGGCAGCAGCTGTCACTAAAAAGGATAACCTAAACCCACCCTGTTTTCTTTTACAGTAACTGGGAGGGGTTTAGTAATCCTTTCATGCTTTGGACCGAGACCGAGCCTAGGAACAAACCCCACGTTTTCCATCATATGCTGACTGGGAGCACTAGAAGAGTTATGTGGAATATTAATTTCAGCCCCTCATTGTGCCAGTAAATCTCTACCAAAGGGAATCGGGTTCCCACATGCACTTAGGAAAAAAGAAAGACCACTCTGGGCACCAGATATCGGGGGAACCTGCCCCCAATAATTCAACGTTATTTCACGTAGGTTCTTTTCTATTTCCCTAAGTGTCGGCCAGTCTGAGAAATAAAGGGAAAGAGTACAAAAGAGAAATTTTAAAGCTGGGTGTCCAGGGGAGACATCACATGTCGGCAGGTTCCATGATGCCCCCCGCAAGCCGCAAAACCAGCAAGTTTTTATTAGTGATTTTCAAAAGGGGAGGGAGTGTACGAATAGGGTGTGGGTCACAGAGATCACATGCTTCACAAGGTAATAAAATATTACAAGGCAAATGGAGGCAGGGCGAAATTACAGGACCAGGGCAAAATTAAAATTGCTAATGAAGTTTCGGGCATGCATTGTCATTGATAACATCTTATCAGGAGACAGGGTTTGAGAGCAGACAGTGGTCTGACCAAAATTTATGAGGTGGGAATTTCCTCATCCTAATAAGCCTGGGAGTGCTACAGGAGACCGGGGCTTATTTCATCCCTTATCTACAACCATAAAAGACAGACGTTCCCAGAGCAGCCATTTCAGAGACCTCCCCCTAGGAACGCATTCTCTTTCTCAGGGCTGTTCCTTGCTGAGAAAAAGAATTCGGCGATATTTCTCCTGTTTGCTTTTGAAAGAAGAAAAATATGGCTCTGTTCCGCCTGGCTCTCAGGCAGCCAGACCTAAAGGTTATCTCCCTTGTAATACTTTGTGATACGTATTCATCTACATTTTTTTTCTTTTTTTTTTTGAGACAGAGTTTTGCTCTTGTCACCCAAGCTGGAGTGCAATGGCATGATCTCAGCTCACTGCAACCTCCATCTCCTGGGTTCAAGCGATTCTCCTGCCTCAGTCTCCCGAGTAGCTGGGATTACAGGCATGCGCCACCAGCTCATTTTTGTATTTTTAATAGAGACGGGGTTTTACCACGTTGGCCAGGCTGGTCTCAAATTCCTGACCTCAGGTTATCCACCTGCCTCGACTTCCCAAAGTGTGGGGATTACAGGCATGAGCCACTGCACCCAGCCTAGATTTTTTTTTAATTGGTGAAAATGAGCAAAAAAAAAAAAAAAAAAAAAAGGCTTTCTCTCTTTTTTTAAATTTACCTTGTCTACCTAGTTTCCAAATAGTGTCCTTTTGCACCAGAGCAAGTTGTCCAGTTGTTTAAAATGTTGGATTAGCCACATGGTCTTTTAGGGTGCAAATCTCCTTTACCACTTTGCATTGCAAATCTTTAAAAGTCAGTAGGGTTGTTTTTCAACATTCCTTCCAGTTCTGTCATATGAAAATTCTTACTATACTAGCCTCTTTTTTTTTTTTTTTGAGACGAAGTCTCACTTACTCTGTCACCTAGGCTGGAGTGCTGTGGTGTGATCTTGGATCACTGCATCCTCTGCCTCTCAGATGCAAGTGATTCTCTGCTTAGCCTCCTGAGTAGCTGGGACTACAGGCACATGCTACCACACCTGGCTGAAATTTTTTTTTTTTTTTTTTTTTGTATTTTTAGTAGAGACAGGGTTTTGCCATATTGGCCAGGTGGGACTCAAACTCCTGACCTCAAGTGATCCACCCACCTCGGCCTCCCAAAGTGCTGGGATTTCAGGTGTGAGTCACCACGCCCAACCCTTACTAGACTTTTCTATGACATCCTATCCCTGCCCGCCTGAGCTGATCTGTGGAGATAGCCATCTCACCAGAAACCATCTTAGATCAATAGTAATCTCTCTTCACCTTGCCAGGCTCTTGATCCAAATTCCTCTTTTTAACCAACCTCCTAGGGCCAGAAATAGAGAGAGCTCTTAGTAGGTCTCCATGCTCTGCTCTCTGGAGCAGGTTTGGTCCTCCCACACCTTCCCCTTGACCTACCCATAGATACCCCCTGGTCACTCTCCACGAGCTTGGTAGAGGTGCTTATCTCCATCTCCCATGTCTTTGGCCCTCCTTTATGTCTTATTTCTGATTTCCCCCACCCCTGACTGTGTGGTAGATCCAGAATGGTGAGTCATGTGGTCTTAACCTTTAGTGCCTATGCTTCACCACCATCTCCCCAAGAGAGGATATCCTGTCTAAACTCTCTGAGAACCCCCCGATTTGCTTTAAACAGGCATCGCCCATGACATCTCAGTGTCTTGGATATTTCCAGAGATCTTCAGTGGCATCATGTATACACCTGTGTTTTCCTGTGACCCACATTCTCTATCCACGTGTCATATTGGTGGTTCATAGCCCCATGCCCCAGAGTTTCAGATGTCGCGAAGCGGGTCATGGACTCTCAGTTAATATTTGGTGAAATAGGAGAACTCAAAACCCTTCTCTTAGGAACACTAATTGGGGAAGGAACTGGAAGGATTTGTCATCTTTGCAGGTGGAAGCCACATTCATACATTTATCAAACATTAGTGTCACAAAATGGACTGAGATGCAGTCAGTTCCTATTTGTGCAGAGCACATGACTGGTAAGACAGAAGAAGTGCTGTAAAAATAAATAATGTGTGCAGTCAGAAAGAGCCAGGAACTCTTAACCACTATGAGGGATGGTGGTGGGGTTGCATGGGGAGATGTCCAGGCAGAGGGGAGGGCTCAGAATGGTAGAGCATGAGGGTTTAGGGAACATGAGGAAAAGGCAGAGGATGAATGAGGAAAAGGGAGGAAACTGAACTATTGCTGAGGGCATGTCTGCTTGTCCACTGTACTGTTCACCCAGCCAGAATCCTGGAGTTGGACAGGACCTCACAGGCTCGGGTCCAACCTTCTTTCTTCATCAGGTAGGGGCGGCTTCCTTCCACAGTCGTTTCCAGCCTCCCTTATCTCACCAAAACTTATTCCGTGGTTCCCATTCCCCCAAGCCCTTGTGTTAAAGCTGTGAACAGGGTTTAGGTGGTCCTGGCATGGGCTTATCCAAGCCCCACGGAAGCCCAGCAGGGGTACCTTGATCGCAGCCAGGAATTTTGGCACCACTCAGACCTACCCTAGGAACAGCCATGTCCACACTCTCTCAGGTTGCTGAGAGCTTGTCCCTGTTCCCTGACAACACTGTCTTTGCTCTCATCTTCTGCAGGTAAGATTCTCTTCAGACGAAGCCACATCCGGGACGTGGCTGTCAAACGCCTGATACCAATTGATGAGTACTGTAAGGTAAGGCTGAGAAATGCCTACACAGTCTTCCCTGTAGGTGTATTCTGTTTTCTTTTCTTTTTCTGGCTACAAGATGCTCAATGATAAAAACGTATGCAATTCAAAGGAATGTAAAGAAATTAGGGGGAAAATCATTCATTGTCATTCAACTTAGAGGCATCAGTTATTAAGGGTTTTACATATTTCCTTTCCACCTTTTCTTTATGTGCATTTCTTCATGATGTTGAGACCATTCTGTATGTGTTACTTTGTTGCTCTTTCTCTTTTGCCGTAATTATTATGTGAGAATTTCTCTACTATTAAAACATCCTCTTGACTGGGTACAGTGGCTCACGCCTATAATCCCAGCACTTTGGGAGGCTGAGGCAGGTGGATCACTTGAAGTCAGGAGTTCGAGACCAGCCTGGCCAAACATGTTGAAACCCCATCTGTACTAAAAATAGAAAAATTAGCCAGGTGTGGTGGGACACACCTGTAGTCCCAGCTACTCGGGAGGCTGAGGCAGGAGAATCGCTTGAACCTGGGAGGTGGAGGTTGCAGTGAGCTGAGATGGCACCACTACACTCCCACCTGGGCAACAGAGCAAGACTCTGTCTCAAAAAAACAAAAAATCCTCTTAAGCCTACTTTTAATGACCACATAGTATTCCATTATACATTCTTTCTTCCAAAGTTATTTAGCCAACCCCTGTTGTTTGATGGTGCAGCAGCTTCCTGTCCCTTGAACATCCTAAACAATAAGAGACCTGCCTTTTGGTTATATTTCATTTGACTTGAGGCTATATTCAGGAAAGGAGCATGTTTTTATTTTGTTTAGCAGCTTTTCTTTGGTATTTGTTTCTCCAAGTTAAAATCACTAGCGATTCTGATGGGAGAGGGGTAGGAATAGCAAGAAATGTTTTTTTAAATGGAGCAGTGAACAATCTCCCCCTCAGATCAGGAACAAAGCAAGTATGTTTACCCTTACATGTCTGTTCTACATTTTACTAGGGGACTAGCCAGTGTAAGCACACAAAAAAGAAAGAAAAGACATCCAGATTGGGAAGGAAAGAGTATAACTCTTTTTTTTTTTTTTTTTTTTTTTGAGACAGAGTCTTGCTCTGTCACCCAGGCTGGAGTGCAGTGGCGCAACCTCAGCTCACTGCAACTCCACCTCCTGGGTTCATGCCGTTCTCCTGCCTCAGCCTCCCGAGTAACTGGGACTACAGGCGCCCGCCACCACACCCGGCTAATTTTTTGTATTTTTTTAGTAGAGATGGGGTTTCACCATGTTAGCTAGGATGGTCTCGATCTCCTGACTTCATGATCCACCTGCCTCAGCCTCCCAAAGTGCTGGGATTACAGGTGTGAGCCACCGCGCCTGGCAAGGGTATAACTCTTGGCTCACAGATGACACGATTCTCTATATAGAAAATCATAAGAGAGCCATCAAAAAAATGCTAGGACAAATAAATGAGTTTAGTAAGATCAGGATAAAAGCTCAATATACAGAAAGCAATTGTATTTCTATAGCTTAGGAACAAACAATCCAGACATGAAATTAAGAAAACAGTCCCACTCCCAATAGCATCAAAAAGAGTAAAATACTTAGAAATAAATTTAACAAAAGAAATGCAGGATTTATACAAAACATTTCAATGAAAATTAAAGAAGATCTAAATTCATGGAGAGACATTCCATACTTGTGGATTGGAAGACTCAATATTGTTAAAATGGAACTCCTCCCAGAATGAATCTGCATATTCAATACAATCCCTGTCAAAATCTTTTCTATAGACTTTTTTATAGAAATTGACAAGCCAATCCTCACGTGTATGTGGAAATATAAAGGATCCAGAATAGTCAAAACACTTTTGAAAAAGAACAATGTTAGAGGAGCCATATTACCCATTTTTCAAAACTCCCTACAAGGTACAGTAATCAGGATAATATAATACTGACAAAAATAGGCATGTAGATCAGCGGAACAACATTGAGAGTCCAGAAATAAAATCTTACAAAATGTTTGATCAGTTGATATTCCACAAAGGTGCCAAGACAATTCACTGGGAAAAGGATAGTGTTTGTTTGTTTGTTTGAGATGGAGTCTCGCTCTGTTGCCCAGGCTGGAGTGCAGTGGCACCATCTCGGCTCACCACAACCTCCGCCTCCTGGGTTCAAGGGATTCTCCTGCCTCAGCCTCCTGAGTAGCTGGGATTACAGGCACCCACCACCGGGCCTGGCTAATTTTTTTTTTTTTTTTTTTTTTTTTTTTTTTGTATTTTTAGTAGAGACGGAGTTTCACTATACGTTGGCCAGGCTGGTCTCGGACTCCTGACCTCAAGTGATCCACCCACTTTGGCCTCCCAAAGAGCTGGGATTACAGGCATGAGCCACCATGCCGGGCTGAAAAGGATGGTCTTTTTAACAAACAGTTGAGATAATCACCTGTTGCATTTGTTTCCTAGGGCTGCACAGCAAAATACCACAAACGGGGTGGGTTACAACATCATTTAGTTTCTTACAGTTCTGGAGGCTGGAAGTCTAGGCAGCAGGGCCTTCTAACCTCTCTCATTGGTTTATAGATGAGATGCCTCTTCTCTCTGTGTCTTTACAAGGTCTTTTCTGTACCTTTCTATGTCGTAATCTCCTCTTCCTATAAAGACACAGTTATATTGGATTAAGGCACATCCCTAGTGACTTCATTTTACTTTTTTTGAGACGGAGTCTCGCTTGGTCGCCCAGGCTGGAGTGCAGTGGTGCAATCTCGGCTCACTGCAAGCTCCGCCTCCCGGGTTCTCACCATTCTCCTGCCTCAGCCTCTCCGAATAGCTGGGACTACAGGCGCCTGCCACCACGCCCGGCTAATTTTTTTGTATTTTTAGTAGAGACGGGGTTTCACCGTGGTCTCGATCTCCTGACCTCGTGATCCACCCACCTCAGCCTCCCAAAGTGCTGGGATTACAAGCGTGAGCCACCGCCCCCGGCGACTTCATTTTACTTTGTTACCTCTTTAAAGATCCTATCTCCAGATATATTCACATTCTAGGGGCTTGGGGATTAGGACTTTAATATGTGAATAGGGGGTGGAGAGCAAAACACTGTAGCCCACAACAGCTATACATATGCAAAAGAAAAAAAAATGAAGTTACACCCTTATCTCAAAATGAAGTTAGATCCTTATCTCATACCATGCATGAAAATCAACTCAAAGTGGATCATAACCCTAAATATAAGAGCTAAAACTGTAAAACTTCTAGAAGAAAACATAGGAGAAAGTCATCACGACCTTGAGTTGGGCAGAGTTTTTAGCTATGACCCCAAAAGTGTGAGCCTTTAAAGAAAAACTGATAAAAATTGAATTTAATTCAATTGACTTATAGACTTCTGTATCTCAAAAAGTACCATTAACAAAATGGCCAGGCCAGTGGCTCACGCCTATAATTCCAGCACTTTGGAGTGCCAAGGCAGACAGATCACAAGGCAGACATCCAGGGTTCGAGACCAGCCTGGCCAACTTGGTGAAACCTCATCTCTACTAAAAATACAAAAACTAGCTGGGCGTAGTGGCGCACGCTTGTAATCCCAGCTACTTGGGAGGCTGAAGTGGGAGGATGGCTTGAATCCAGGAGGTGGAGGTTGCAGTGAGCCAAGATCGTGCCACTGCACTCCAGCCTGGGCAACAGAGTGAGACTCCATCTCAAAAAGAAAGAAAAGGCAAGCCATGGACTGGGAGAAAATATTTGTTAATCGTATATCTGATAAAGGATTTGTATTGAACATACACAAAGAACTCAGTAATAGTAAGACAACCCGATTTTAAAGACTTCAATACAAATTTTACCCAAGAAGGCATAGGAATGACTAGTAAACACATGAATAGATGCTCAATATCATTAGTCATTATGGGAATGCAAAATAAAACCATAACGAGATATTTACACAGCCACTAGAGTTGCTTATAATCAACAAGACAGGACGATACCAAGTGTTGGTGAGAACATAGAGTAACTGGAGCCCTTAAGATAGGAAGCTACAAGCGGGGCGTGGTGGCTCACTGCTGTAATCCCAGTACTTTGGGAGGCTGAGGCGGGCGGATCACCTGAGGTCGGGAGTTCGAGACCAGCCTGACCAACATGGAGAAACCCTATCTCTACTAAAAATACAAAATTAGCCAGGTGAGGTGGCGCATGTCTGTAACCCCAGCTACTCAGGAGGCTGAGGCAGGAGAATCGCTTGAACCCGGGAAGTGGAGATTGTGGTGAGCTGAGATCGTGTCATTGCACTCCATCCTGGGCTACAAGGGCAAAACTCTGTCACAAAAAAAAAAAAAAAAAAAAGATGGGAAGCTACTTTGGAAGACAGTTTGGCAGTTTCCTCAAAAGTTAAACTTGTCATATGACCACTCTTAGGTATATACTCAAGAGAATTGAAAACTTATGTCCACAGAAAGACTTGGCTGCAAATGTTCATAGCAACATTAATTCATAATAGCCAACAACTGGAAGTGATCCACAAGTCCATCAACTGGTGCATGGATACACAAAGTGCGTAATATCCATATAATAGACATATCTTTTTATTTGGCAATAAAAGGCACTGGGAGCATGCCACAGTGGCTTGAGCCTGTACTCCCAGGACACAGAAGGCTGAGGCAGGAGGATTGCTTGAGTCCAGGAGCTGGAGGCTGTCATGAGCCATGATAGCACTACTGCACTCCAGCCTTGGTGACAGAGCAAGACTCCAGCTCTAAATAAACAAATTAAGCAATGAAACACTGGCAAATGCTACAAGCTGGATGAATCTCCAAAGCATAATGCTAAGTGAAAGAAGCCAGATGTGTACAACTACATATTGTATGATTCTGTTTATATGAAATGTGCAGAAATGGCAAATTTATGGAGGCAAAAAGCAGATCAGTGGTTTCCCAGACCTGGGGGTGGTAGAAGAAGCAGAGATGAACTGTAAATTAGGTTGGGGGACATTTTTGAAGTGATGGAAAAGTTTTGAAACTAGATTGTGGTGATCGTTGCACAACTCTGTAATTTACCAAATATCATTGATATTGTGTACTTATAATGGGTAAATTGTATGGTATGTAATTTATGCCACAGTAAATCTGTTAAAAAGTATTAATCCAGGCGCAGTGGCTGATGCCTGTAATCCTAGCACTTTGGGAGGCTAAGGTGGAAAGACTGCTTCAGGCCAGGAGTTTGAGACCAGCCTGGGCAACATAGTGAGACCCCCATCTCTACAAAAAAAAGTGTTAAACAGAAGGGGGCAGTGTGCGGACATATGATCCCTCTCTTGGCAGGAGACATCAAAGAAGGTCAGAAAACCTCTCCTGATTGAGTGTCTGCTCTTTGCCAGATGGGACCTTGCCTTATCTCTCCAACAACTTTGAGGAGTAGGCTTTATTTTTATTATTTTGAGACAAGGTCTTGCTCTATCTCTCAGGCTGGAGTACAGTAGGGTGACTTTGGTTCACTGCAACCTCAGTCTCCTAGGCTCAAGTGATCCTCCCACCTCAGCCTCCTGAGTAGCTGGAACTACCAGCACATACCTTTTTTTTTTTTTTGGTAGAGATGGGGTTTCACCATGTTGCCCAGGCTGGTCTCGAACTCCTAGGCAGGAGTAAGTTTTATTATTCCCATTGTGTAGATGAGGAAGTGGAGGCCCAACAAAGTTACTTACAATAAGATTTTTAGGTTTGAGGGTTAGAGAGTTGGACTCAAGCCTTTTATGCCTCCACACTCACATACCACTTATGGCCTCTGAGAAAGTGGTATGGCTGGGCATGGTGGCTCATGCCTGTAATTCCAGCATTTTGGGAGGCCAAAGCAGGCAGATCACGAGGTCAGGAGTTTGAGACCAGCCTGACCAACGTGGTGAAACGCCATCTCTACTAAAAATACAAAAATTATCCAGGTGTGGTGGTCGGCACCTGTAATCCCAGCTAGTCAGGAGGCTGAGGCAGAATTGCTTGAACCCAGGAGGCAGAGGTTGCAATGAGCCAAGATCACACCATTACACTCCAGCCTGGGTGACAGAGCGAGACTCCATCTCAAAAAAAAAAAAAAAAGAAAGTAAAAATGCCAAAGGCCGAGGTATTCAAATGTGTGTTTCTTAGAGCCAGATAAACCCAGACTCTTCTGTCTCCTAAGTACCTCATGACAAAGGAAGGGCCGGGGCTAAGGAGCAGCCATCAGCGCTGCTGTTGCCTCCCAGCCCTCAGAAGAAGGTTCAGCTCTTCCTTGTCTCTTTCCAAACCTCTAGAGCCTGAAATTCCAATTCTGGAGATGATCTTCTTTTGTCCAGGCTCTGCTGGCAAGGACTATAGGGTCACCTTGCCTAGCCGGGAAGTTCCAGTTCATACCTTCCCCAGAATCTGCTGTCCCTCAGCCCAAATCAGCCTATTCTGCTTCTTTCCCAGCCCACCTGACTTCTCTCCAGAGTCAGACTTTCCTTGCACCCAAGGGCTTCACCAACTCCTGGACTTTTGGTTTTGAAAAGGAAATTTAAAATCAGAGTAATACAGGATAGCAGCAGCCTGATGCTTGGAATGGTACAGAGATAATGAATTCACCTGGACTAACCATAGGGAGGAAACTGCTTATGTTAAATGAGCCACATGGAAGTTACTATCCCCTGCTATTAATGAAACATAACAAATAGAGCGGATATTTGGAGTTTTTTGGCCAGATTCCCTGGGCTCAGCTTCAAGGGAACTGCCATCCTGGAGAGAGATGAAATAATCCCTTTCTTTTATAAACTACATAGGCTGTTACATGACATTTGGGTATCTGTTACTGACATTATTGTGAACCAACTTAAGCCAATTTGATCTATCATAATTAGCTTTATTTTAGTAGAAAATGAAGGTCTCTAATAGATAGAGATAGATGAGAGCCATAGATGATATCCCAAAGCTAGCTACCAGGTGTATATTACAATGGAAGAAACTTTCTGCTCTACCAGACCTATTGTAAAGTTACAGTAATTAACATAGTGCAGTATTAGCACAAGGATAGACAAACCCTTGAAACAAATAGAAAACCCAGAAACAGATCCATGTGTATTTGGATGGACACTGTGATACTGACAAAGGCAGCCTTGCAGATCATTCCTCAATAAATGGGTATCCACATGGGAAAAAAACAAAAAAGATAACTAACCCCTGCCTCACACCACACATGAAATCATTTCCAAGAAAATTAAAGACATAAATGTAAGAGGCAATATTACAAAAGGTTTTAGGAGATAACATTAGAAAAATATGTTTATAATCTCTAGGTATAGGATTTCTAAAGATACAAAAAGGATACCAGGCACAAAAAGATTGGTTTATTTGAATACATTAAATTTAAGAACTTCTGTTCATCAAAAGACACAATGAAAATATGACTTAGCTGAATCCTGTCACACATACAAGCATTTATTATCAAGCCACCTCATAAATTGCCACTCAAGTTTTTCTGGAAGCTCCTTGAAATCCCAGCTGTCTGTCTGACATCTCTTTGCATGAATGATTCCTCAAGGCAGACGCAACCACGTTCTAGAAGCAGGATCAGCTCATCCTAACCGTGGTCTGACAGTAAAATCCTCAAAAAGAGGCTGAATCCTAAATCCTAGACCCTGGGCCACTTTCTGAAGGATGTACGGTACTGGGCTCACCAGGTTCTGTTCTCGCAAGGGCCAGAGTGTCTGAGAATATTTCTAGGATCATTTCACCAGTAGAAAAAAAAATTCTTTCTAACAACAGTTAGGCTAATGAATAAAGGCTGTGGTATTGATCCACAATGAAGACAGCTAAAGTCCTGAAGCAGCCTTTTCTGAAGTGTGGACTTCTGATTAGAGTCTTTCACTTGCACCAGTGTTCATTCTCAATGAGGGAACTTCAGGTAGTAACTAACCATCATATGGTGTAGCTTAAATCGAACACACATGCAAACGTACACACTTGTGAGTGTGTGTGCCCATGCTGTAGTATTTTAAACTATGGGCAACATAACAGTAGTATTTACCAGGCTCCAGTCACTTGAGACTTCCCTTCTGGAATTCTGTCATATACCACCCACCTATATTATTACTCGTATTTTTCTTCAACTCACTTTTTGAGCTTCTTCAGATTATGAGACTGACTTGCTGCCTACTGTGCTAAGAGGGCTTCCTGACTTTTTGAACTTCTGAAAACAATATATCTTAGAGAAAACTTTATATCACAACCATAACATAAAACTAGTATTGGCTGGGCACTGTGGCTCACAGCTGTAATCCCAACACTTTGGAAGGCTGAGGCAGGAGGATCGCTTGAGCCCAGGAGTTTGAGACTGGCCTGGGCAACGTGGCGAAACCCCGTTTCTACTAAAAATACAAAAATTAGCCAGGCATGGTGGTGCACGCCTGTAACCCCAGCTACTCAGGAGGCTGAGATGGGAGGATCTCGAGCCCAGGAGGTGGAGGCTGCAGTGAGCTGAGATCCCACCCTGCACCGCAGCCTGGGCCACAGGGCCAGACCCTGTCTCAAAAACAAGCAAACAAACAAGACAAAACAAATGGGTATCATGTACCTGCCATAAAAGTAAAAAATAAAAACAATAAAACAACAACAACAACAGAAAACATTTTTAAATCTAGCTAGCTGCTGTTACCTGCCTTCCGGAGGCTCTGCAAAGCCCGTCCTGCTCTCAGGAAGCAAGTTAGACAAATGTTACTTCTCTGGGGCATTCTTTTTTAAATTAAAGAGGGTTGAAAGAGAATTGAGAAAACATGAACCTTCTCCCTAGCCAAGGCATTGTCATTTAACATAATCATCTGGCTGCCTCTGAAATCGCCTTTGGAAACACTATATTCTTGTACCTGGGGCAGTATAGAGAGCCAACAGGGTTATCTAGTGTCCATCAAGCAACTAATATATGATGGAAACCGTACAACCACTTCCTCACTTATTCTATAGCACAGCCCTCCAAGATGGGTGTTCTTTAGCTCCGCTTTGCAGATGAGTAGACTGAGGCTCAGAGAGGCAAATGAGACTTGGCCAGAACCTCACAGCCAGGAAGTGACGAGGCCAGAATCAAGAGCTGGTTCTGTCTGACCTTTATTGTTACCCTCTGCAAGCAGGACTTGCTCTCCTCTCTCATGCTGGCATCAGCCACATCTGTCCAAAGCGCCAGGATCCCTTCCAGAACAGGACTGAGTTTGCTGGAGCTGTGGTTCTTTGTCACTACTGACGGAACTTAGGACTATCCTGGAGTCTTTCAGAAGCAGAATGGTTTCTCAGCCCTGGGTCATTTTTTACTGGTAGCCATCCCAAATGAAATGGGCCAACATCAAAGCATTCAGCCATGCCTTTTATTAGTAACTTGACTTCTTTTATGGTTTAGGGGTTTGGTTTGGCTTTTACTTCCTAGGCATAGCTCAAAACCAGAAGGGAACTTGGCATCATCAGGAGGTTTCCATGGGCCTCATTGTCCCTTCCCCTTCTGGTCCATTTGGGGCCTCTGCCCATCCTGGGAGGTCCCCTCCAGGCAGAGACAGTGACCACCTCCAGGGGCCATGCCCCACAGCCACCCAGCTCTCCTCTAACAGAGACACATGGCCAGCTCTGGGCTGTTCCCTCGTGTTATTTAGGGTCTCCCCAGCACAGTCTAGGCACGTAGGGAAGGTGGAGGAGGAACAGCTGCCACCCTGCCGCCTTTTGTGGATTTAAGGTAGAGGTTTGCTGTCAACCTTTCCTGGACCCTCTAGACCAAGCCACCTCAACAGAGCGTCCATTTCCCCATCTCTTAAATGGGCCAGCCTTCCCAGGGCTACATAAAGTGACACAGATGAACACATTTCAGGAGCCACCCAGTGCTGAGCCAAGGTCGAGGAGTGCTGTTATTGCAGTCTTGGGGGGAAGCCGCAAGATATTTGCACACAAAGCAGCCAGGACACACCACAGTCCAGCATATAATCAGCTCGTTCATTATGTGGCTCCAACTGCAAGGGCTGCAGGATTTCAGAGGAAAAAGAGGCCCATGGGGAGGGGGGAGCAGACAGCAGCTCATCCAGGCCAGAAGAATGACCACTCACTGCTCGGAACCAGAAAAAGAAGGGGGACTAGAAACAGGAGGTGAGGGAGGGAAGGGCCTGCTCCTGTCTCTAGGACTCCCTGATTCAGCTCTAGAAACAGTCCTTAAGGATTTCCTGCAGAGCAGGAGCTACTTAAAGTCTAATTTTAAAAATCGGTGAGCCCTTTAGTCACCCCTCAGAAGGGTGGGAGGATGGACGGTGACCAGGAAAGGTGCCCTTCCAGGCCATCCACGTCCCTCATGGTGTGTTTATCCATTCTGAGTCTGGAGCAGATTGCAGCTCGGGGGCTTAAAGTTAGAGCCTGACTCAAAGTAATGTGGGGTTGGCAACCCAAGTGTCCATCGACAGGTGAATGATAAGCAAAATGTGGTGTATCCATACAATGGAATGTTACTCAGCCTTTAAAAGGAAGGAAGTGTTGACGCCTGCTACAAGCATGAACCTTGAATGGATAAGCATGCTAAACGACATCAGCCAGCCTCAAAAAGACAAACACTGTATGATTCCACTGATACGAGCTACCTGGATTCATCAATCCCTAGAGACAGAAGTCGAATGGTGGTTGCTGGGGGAGGGTGGAAGGGTGGTTGTTATTTAATGGGTACAGAGTTTTAGTTTTGCAAGATGAAAAGAGTTCTGTAGATGGATGGCGGTGCTGGTAGCACAGCAGTGTGAATGCATTAAATACTTAATGCACTATAACAGTACACTTGAAAATGGGTAAGATGGTAAGCTTTTTACTGTATGTATTTTACCACAATTTAATTTTTTAATGAAAGAAATAATTGTGTAGGGTCAACATATCCCCAAAGCCCTGTAAAAGGTACCACACTGGAGGCCTCCATTCATCTCTCCATTGGTCCACAAGAGCCCAGTACTGCTGCAGCGCTGGCACATCACTTTGGGAGTTGGGCAGTGAGCTATTAAGGGCTGGTTATATAGAAAATGCAAGACACAGGCTGGGCGCAGTGGCTCACGCCTGTAATCCCAGCACTTTGGGAGCCAGGGTGGGTGGATCATGAGGTCAGGAGATCGAGACTATCCTGGCCAACATGGTGAAACCCCATCTCTACTAAAATACAAAAAATTAGCCGAGTGTGGTGGCTTGCGCCTGTAATCCCAGCTATTAGGGAGGCTGAGGCCCAGGAATCACTTGAACCCGGGAGGCAGAGGTTGCAGTGTGCTAAGATAGCACCACTGCACTCCAGCCTGGTGACAGAGCAAGACTCCGTCTCAAAAAAAAAAAGAAAGAAAGAAAGGAAATGCAAGACACATCTCTTCTAGCCCAGACTCAGGCTCAGCATGGTGAGAAGGCTCATGAGAGGCCCTCTAGGAGAGAACAGAGTCCAGCCTCATGCAGAGCACGCCCTGCTTGGGCAGCTTGGCTGGCAGAATCACCTGTGCAATTCGTGTGTATGCACACGTGTTCTCTGCACAGGTGTGTGCAACAAAATGTATGCATGAACCACCTGAACCACCCTCAGATCTGCATCCTCATTACCCTGGTCCAGGGCCCGGGCCAAAGGAGGCTTAAGTGAATATTTGTTAAACTGAGCTGTTTATTCATGATGGCCGTCTGAGTTTCAAATCCTTTAATGAGCAGAGTGTACCCTGCACTTCTCTTGTATTTGGCACCGAAACTAGTGCAGTGCTGAGCACAAAGAAAATGCTCATTGAATCATTGAATGAATACCTGTTAGTAGATAAGCCAGCTTTGTGGAGGGCTATAGAGCCAGTGAGTCACTGGGGCAGATTAATGTGGAATTTGGCCAGTGGAAGATCTATTTCAACCCCTCATTAACTTGGAGACTTTAAACCTCTATCTAAATCATAAAACAGTCCCTTCACTTTAATGCTTCAGATTCGTGAGTTAAGACATAATATGTGAGCATGTTGGAAATAACCTAAAGATTCACCAGTAGACAACGATTTGAATAAAGTATGACAACAGCTGTATAAAATCCAATATCCAGTATAGATGATATTATAGAAGAATAATGAAATGAGCCAGGTGCAGTAGCTCACACCTGTAATCCGAGCACTTTGGGAGGCTGAAGTGCGTGGATCACTTGAGGCCAGGAGTTCGAGACCAGCCTGGCCAACATGCCAAAACCCCATCTCTACTAAAAATACAAAAAAAAAAAAAAAATTAGCCAGGCATGGTAGCACATGCCTATAATCCCAGCTACTCAGGAGACTAGGGCAGAAAAATCACTTGAACCCAGGAGGCAGAGGTTGTGGTGAGCCGAGATTGCACCACTGCACTCCAGCCTGGGTGTCAGAGCAAGATCCTATTTCAACATAAATAAATAAGAATAATGAAATGGCATGAAGTTGACAATTTATAGCTAAGTGAAAGCATAGGTTTACTAAATGGCATGTACAGTATGGTCTGATTTTGCCTAAATATGGACATATTACGTGAACAAATATGCCTATAATATATGCATGTGTATCATACTGTGTGTGTGTGTGTGTGTGTGTGTGTGTCTGTTGTTCCCCAAACCAGCAGCATCACCAGGAAACTTTTTTAGAAATGCACATCCTCACCCGCCTCCACAGAACTACTGAATCAGAAACTCGGGTGGGGTTCCACGATCTGTGTTTTAATAAGCCCTCCAAGTGATTCTGGTGCCTTCCCGAGTTTGAGAGCCACTGGTGGTGTATGGCATTCCTAACACCCGTCTCCTTCCTTTGCTTTTTGGTTTTGCTTATGTGTTTGTGTGTGTGTGTTTGAGACAGTCTCGCTCTGTCACCCAGGCTGGGGTGCAGTGGCGCAATCTCAGCTCACTGCAACCTCTGCCTCCGAGGTTCAAACAATTCTCTTGCCTCAGCCTCCCAAGTAGCTGGGATTATAGGCACGCGCCACCATGCCCAGCCCCCTCTCCTCCTTTGCACTCACCTGCGTCTCTCTTCTCCAGGCCCTCATCCAGCTGCCCCCCTACATCTCTCAGTGTGATGAGGTGCTGCAGTTCTTTGAGACAAGACCTGAGGACCTGAATCCCCCCAAAGAGTAAGTTTGTTTGTGGGCTTCCCCAGATGGAGCCCCACAGCCCTCCCTCCTGCCAGTCCAGCCACCCCCAAGTAAAGCAAAGTGCAGCCAAAAGTGAGTTTCGTCGGCTGAGCCCCTGTGAGACTGCACTTCACTTAGCCTTCAGAGTTGCTGTAAGTGGGTAGTGATTGTCCTGTTTGACAGGTGAAGGAAACTGTCTGAGTGCCACTCCTGTCATCCCATCACACTCTGCACCTGCCCACAGCACTTAGCGAGGTGTATGGGAACTGGGCAGACTGAGCCCGCGAGGCAGGGGCTGAGCCGTAGATTCATCTGGCTTCTGTCTGCAGAGATGGGTGTGCTCAGGAACTGCCAGGGATGTGAATGCGGGAGCAACCCAAACCGACGAAAACCCCGCTGCCGGTGAGCAACGGGGCCAGGATTTCATCCTGACCAGCCAGGCTCCAAAGCTCTCCAAAATGCCCACCACAGCCCTGCCTCCCTGTCGCTTCTCCCTGCAGTGGACAGGCCACTTGCCCAGACGCCCATCACTACACAGCCAGCAGCCCCAGTCACACAGTGCATACCACGTAAAAAAGCACCGCCTGCCTACTCGCACTTAATGCACCAGCACCCTGGCCGGCCCGGGTGCTTTGGGGAAAGCAGGAAGGGATCTGGCTAACGGAGAAATAGCAGTGGGGAAAAGAGACCAGCCCAAGGTGCTGGGAGTGTCCTGGGGTCACAGGAACAAGAGCGGGCAGAGTTTGGGGTCTGTCTGGGCTCATTCGAGAAGGGCTGAAAAGTACCAGCCAGGCTCTGTTCCAGAAGTAGACGCTGCCGCTCTTGGCGATGCATTCGCTGGATGCCCCAGGCAGCAGCCGTAACCAAGGCTGAGTTTGCCGAGCAGCCAGCATGGTGGGCAGTGTGCCGAGCACTGTATGTGTATCGAGAGAGAAAGACACATGCTCCGTTTTGGAAAGGAAATGATCTGCTGGAGTCACAAAAATTGTTTAAATAGACTTGTGAGGAGAAAGCATGAGAGTGTTCTAACAAGTGAAGTCAGGCCATTTATATTTATACACACACACAGCGACCTCCAAAATCGAGTTCACAGACCTCCGAGTGCACCACTCAGGACTGATGGTTTGCTAGCACACAGAAGAGTAGACCTAAGTTTCTGCAATAAATATATCCCAATATGCACCGTTTCCTGTGACGAGCACGGAGTGAGTAAATACAGCTTCTCATAGTGAGTGCACAGAAGTGCGTGGTTTTGGAGTCGAGGGAGACTGTAAGAGGCAACAGTAAACCTTTGAATCAGATGTCACAAGGGAATGCCTTCCCAACACGGGAGCCAAGACACAGTTTCATAAATTTAAAAATAATCATAAAGATACAGAATAATATAAATCCGATAATTTGAGGTGTTTCGCTCATGCTGGCTAATGTTTTTGTTCTTAGTGTCTTTGGCGTTGGTGTCTGGTAAGCATTTCCCAATTTGTATCACCATCATGAAATACGGGGAAATATTCTCAAAGCACCTTTGTCTCCAGTCCTCCCAGGCTAGCAGGATTGAACTGCCATTAAGGCTCATAGCCTCTGGCTTCAATTATAATTTCTACACAAGGTAAATCAAAGGATACAGAACTCGTGTTCCCTTTCCACTTCATTTTCTCACAAAACTGCCCAATAAAAACTCATTCCCTCACGCCTGTAATCCCAGCACTTTAGGAGGCTGAGGCAGAAGGATTGCTTCAGCACAGGAGTTCGAGACCAGCCTGAGCAACATAGTCAGACCCTGTCTCTACTAAAAATAAAAAAAAAATTAGCCGGGCATAGTGGTACGTGCCTGTAGTCCCAGATACTCAGGAAGCTGACATGGGAGAATTGCTCGGGCCAAGGAGGTTGAGGCTGCAGTGAGCAGTGATCGCCGCCACTGCACTCCAGCCTGGGTGACAGAGGGAGCCTCTGTCTCAAAAACAAAAACAAAAAACCTGTCATTCCTCTCTTACAGATGAGGAAGCTGAGGTTCAGAATAATAAAACGGACTTTTAACAAAATAATAATGAAAGAGAGGCACGGTTTGGAAGAGGTGAAGGTGAATCCCCAGGTCAGCCTGAGTCTGAACCTAAGCTCAGTCCCACACAAGAGGCTCACTTGATAGAAAAGAGCCTGAGTTTGGAATCTAGTACACCCCGATTCGAATCCTGCCTCTGCCACTCCTGGGCTGTGTGGCCATAGGCCTCCCTCACTTCGCTTCCGGGCTTCCACTTGCTCTATTGTGAAATGGGAATAGCTGTACTTTTTAGGGTAATGGTGAGGACTGAGTGACTGCCACAGGGAAAAATTCTAAGACCACGCCAGCTGCTCAGGAAGTGGCAGCTCATGGTAGTACCCCTCTTGGAATGACCAGACGTTGCTGTCTTTATTCCAGCGCTGTCTCTTAAGAGTTGATCAAGATGCCCAGCCTGATATACCCTCAGCAGGGAAAATTGCCTGACTACTGTCTTAGTCTGTTCCACCTGCTATGACAAAAATACCACAGACTGGGTGGCTTAAACAAAAATGTATTTCTCACTTTCTGGAGGCTGGAAATCCAAGATCAAGGTGCCAGCTATTTCAGTGCCTGGTGAAGGCCACTTCCTGGTTTGCAGATGCGTCCCCACCTGGGAGAGAAAGAGAGAGAGAAAGCCAGCTCTCTTATGTCTCTTCTTCTTTTTTCTTTTTTTTTTTTTTTTTAATTTTTTGTAGAGACAGGGTCTGGCTATGTCGTCCAGGCTGGTCTGAAACTCCTGGGTTCAAGCGATCCTCTTACCTTCATGTCTTCTCATAAAGGCACTAATCCCATCCTGGGGGCTCAACCTTTATGACCTAATTACCCCTAAAGGCTCCATCTCCAAGCACCATCACACTGGGGTTAGTGTTTCAATATATGAATTCAGTTTATAGAAGCCACTTTCTTTCCTTTTTTTTTGAGACAGAGTCTTGCTCTGTCACCCAGGCTGGAGTGCAGTGGCGTGATCTTGGCTCACTGCAAGCTCTGCCTCCCAGGTTCACGCCATTTTCATGCCTCAGCCTCCCAAGTAGCTGGGACTACAGGTGCCCGCCATCACGCCTGGCTAATTTTTTGTATTTTTAGTAGAGATGGGGTTTCACTGTGTTAGCCAGGATGGTCTCGATCTCCTGACCTCGTTATCTGCCCGTCTTGGCCTCCCAAAGTGCTGGGATTACAGGCGTGAGCCACCGCGCCCAGCCTGTAGGAGCCACTTTCAAGCTGGGTGAGATTGGGCAGGTTTTTCCGCCCCTTGTCTCAGTCTCCTCTTGTGTAAGATGGGCCTGATGACACGTCCTTCACAGCATTGCTTGGGGAATCAAATGAGAAGATGTAGAGAAAAGCGCTTGGGACTGCTCTACGGACCTTATTGCCCAAGGGCAGAGGAAGGAGTGGACAGCAGCCACGAGGGTGGTACTGACATTGGTGTGCATTCCTTGGGCCCCTGGGTTCAACGATAGCCAGATTTTCTTCTACTTTATCTCAGTGTCCCAGAGACTTTAACTTTGGGGAACATCATGGACCACTTAGAGATTCCAATTTTAACTTTGGGGAGCATCATGGACCACTTAGAGATTCCAACAAAAGCTTACTTCCCTCTTCCTGGAAGAGCACCTGCAGTTTCAGGAGGTCCTCATTTGTGCAGAATCCTGTACATGGACCTGAGGTGAAGAAGCCCCGCCCTGGTGGCCCTTCCCAATGTTAGTGCTGGGATGCCTCTGGCCTCTCCCTGGCCAGGGTGGTTGCAGTGGCCCCAGCCTCTGAGCAAGCGTCAGACCAACTTAGACACACAGAGGGGAGAGGGCCAGGCCAGGGGCAGCTGTTGTGCTTGGGAGGAGTCTCGTCATCTTCATTCAAGAAGGAAGGACACTCGGGGACACGGGTGTGAGCCAGCCCTCGAGAGGAGGTGGGAAGTCCCGGAGGCTGCATGGTGGCTTTGTGGCACTCTCTGGCTTCTTCTCTTTGGTGGCAGAGGCAGCCCCACTAGCTCGCTCGCTTGGGCTTATAGAAATAGCTCAGGACAGGAGTTCTCAGCCCATGCTGCATCCAGCCAAGGGCACTGGCATTGTTCATTCATTCATCAGCCAGATAGGGAGAGCCTGCTGACTTCACAGTGGTGGGAAAAGCTGTGTGAACATGTGGGTACGGGGCACCCGTGCATATACAAATAGAACATCCGCTGAAAATACAAAACACAGCCTAGACTGCACCAAAGAAAGCACCAAGTAACAGCCGAGACAAGCCAGCAAGCATCATGCTGGGGTGTATGTATCTGGTTCTGAGAGCCTTCCTGGAAAGAAAGGGAAGGTTCAAATCTCTTTGTCCCTTCCCAGCTGTGTGACCTTGGACAAATGACTTGACTTCTCTGAGCTTATTTTCCCATCAGTAAAGCGGGCGTCACTACCCTGGCTCACAGCTTAGTTGTGAGGACTAAGCAAGATCCTGCCCATAAAGGATGGTGTCTGGCACGGGGCAGGTGCTTACCTAGTGACGTCTTCCTGTCTTTAAGCCAGGATTTGAAAAGGAAGGAAGGTGGCGAGGTTGCCAAGGGCCCAAGGGATTGTTCTGGGGCCACAGCAGGCAGTCTCAGCTGGGTCCTTGTTGTTGGTTTAGGGATAGTGAACTTGAGGGTTATACCCAGTGGGGTTGGTCTGTTGGTCAGGATCCTGAAGGTCAACCCATGTTAGGGCTTGACATGGACTTTGGGGGTGTTTCCTAGCCAGCTGGTGCTATTGGAGAAGGGTTTTGGCCGCCATGAGTAGGAAAACTTGGGAACACCCCAAGCATGTCACACCGAGAAGATGACCCACCTGCTTGAGCAAACGCATGCTGTGGCTGCCTGAACCCAAGAGTCCCCTGCCGCCCGCACTCCCCTGCTCTGGCTGGGACAGTGGAAGCAGGGGTGCATGGCTCAGTAGGAGCCCGGGACTTAAGCCCAGACCACGGCTCAGGTCGCAGGCCTGGATGGCAACTCTGGCAGCTGGTGCTTTCTGTAGAAGCAGCCTGGTAGAACCTTCGTTAGTGTGTCTTGATGCAGCAGCTAAGAGGGGAACTTCAGTCACTAGACGGTCCAGGTGGTGGTCAGGAGAGTGGGCTCCAGCCAGACTTCCTGGGTTCCAGTCTGGGCCTGGTACCTCACCTCTCTGGGCCTCAGTATCTTCATCTGCAAAATGGAATAACCCTCAAAGGGATGTATGAGGATGCAGTGAGTCAGTGCAAGTGTAGCTTTCTGACCAGGACCCGGTGAGTGCCAGTGAAGGTGAGCTAGACATTCCACTCTGACCCTCACCCTCCTCTGCATGGATGCTGTGAAGGTCAACCTCCCTCGCTGGAGGGAAGACATCACCACCAGCCCAGCCCGACCTGGCCAGACTCTGCTGTGCCTCCCAGACATACGGGAGGACTGTAGCCCCTGCTCTTGGGCTTGGCTCCCTCCCTGCTCTCTCCCAGGTTGCTCTGAAGCATTATTACATGGTGGTTAAAAACCCAGACATTGAGTAGACATTTCTCCAAAGAAAATGCACAAATAGCCAATAAGCGTATGAGAAGATCCTGGTGTCATTATCCATCAGGAAATGCAAATCCCAGCTACAGTGAAATATCATTAGATCTAATTCATATCCACTAGAATGGCTGTAATCAAGAAGATAGATAGGCCAGGCATGGTGGCTCATACCTGTAATCCCAGCAGTTTGAGAGGCCAAAGTGGGTGAATCACCTGAGGTCAGGAGTTCAAGACCAGCCTGGCCAACATAGCAAAACCCCATCTCTACTAAAAATACAAAAATTAGCCAGGCGTGGTGGTAGGCATCTATAATCCCAGCTACGTGGGAGGCTGAGGCAGGAGAGTCATTTGAACCTGGGAGGCAGAGGTTGCAGTGAGCCAAGATCACGCCACTGCACTCCAGCCTGGGTGACAGAGTGAGACTCCACCTCAAAAAAAAGAAGACATATGACAAGTATTGTCAAGGATATGAAGAGGTTGGAACCTTCATATGTTGCTGGTGGGAATATAAAATGGTGCAGTTGCTGTGGACATCTGTGTGGCACTTCCTCAAGAAGTTAAACCTGGAGTTACCATATGACCTAGCAATTCCCCTGTTAGGTATATAACCAAGAGAAATAAAAATACAGGTCCATACAAAAACTTGTACACAAATGTTCACAGAAACATTATTCAAAATAGCCAAAGAGTGGAAACAACCCAAATGTCTAGCAACTTAGTAATGAGTAAACAAATTGTGGTTTATCCACACAATGGAGTATTACTTAGCAACAAAAAGCAATGAAGTATTGATACATGCCATAACACAGATGAACCTCAAAGACATTATGCCAAATGAAAGAAGCCAGACACAAAAGGCCATACATTATATGATTCTGTTTATATGAAACATCCAGAATAGGCAAATAGTTAGAGACAGCAAGCAGGATTTGTGGTTGCCAAGGGCTGGAGGAGGGGGAATAGGAAGTGACTAATAATGGGTATAGGGCTTCTTTTTGGAGTGATAAAAGTGGTCTGGTGATGGTTGGACAACCTTGTGAATATACTAAAAACCAGTAAATTGTATACCTTTAAAGGATGAGTTTTTGTTTGTTTGTTTTGTTTTGTTTTTGAGACAGGGTCTCGCTCTGTCTCCCAGGCTGGAGTGCAGTGGCATGATCTCGGCTCACTGCCGCCTCCACCTCCCAGGTTCAAGCGATTCTCCTGCCTCAGCCTCCTGAGTAGCTGGGATTACAGGTGCCCACCACCACACCTGGCTCATTTTTGTATTTCTAGTAGAGATGAGGTTTCGCCATGTTGGCCAGGCTGGTCTCCAACTCCTGACCTCAGGTGATCTGCCTGCCTCAGGCCTCCCAAAGTGCTGGGATTACAGGCATGAGCCACCGCTCCTGGCCTAAAGGATGAGTTTTATGGTTTGTCAATTATATCTCGGTTTTTTAAAAGTTAGTTCAATCTGGATTCAAATTCTAGCTGTGTTACTTGCTAGCTGTGTGACCTTGAGCAAATTACTTAGCCTGTCTGTTCCTCGTCTGTAAAATGGGAATAAGAATAATACTTATTTCCTGGGATCATCTTGAGTATTGAATGAGTGAACTACGAGTGCCTAGCAGGGTGCCAGCACTGGATCTAGTACCATTTAATAATATTAGCTAATGCTACTGTTGCCACAATGTCCCTCCCAACCCAACTACTGCAAAGTTTATTACTCATGAGATAACTTACTTTAAAGTGCTTTGTAAGCCCTAATTTGTAATGCTGCATTTGTGATACAGTTGCTTCCCCCGCCCGCCCCCCACCCAAGATGGAGTCTTGCTCTGTCACCCAGGCTAGAGTGCAGTGGCACAATCTCGGCTCACTGCACCTCCACCTCCCAGGTTCAATTGATTCTCCTGTCTCAGCTTCCAGAGTAGCTGGGACCACAGGTGTGTGCCATCACACCAAGCTAATTTTTGTATTTTTAGTAGAGACAGGGTTTCACCATGTTGGCCAGGCTGGTCTCAAACTCCTGACCTCAGGTGATCCACCCGCCTCAGCCTCCCAAAGTGCTGGGATTACAGGCGTGAAGCACCACACCTGGCCGATACAGTTGCATTTATAAACTCTGACATGGTCGACGAATGTAAGGGAGTCACTATTCATTATTCCCTGTGAATTCTAGCCCATAGTAGTGTCTCCCCTGTCACCACTAGGGAGGTGCACTGTGTTCACTGCTGTCCAAACTTCTGCCCAGTTTTAATGTGTTCCCTGTACACTTACTGCCAAGCACTTTCTGCCCCATGTCTATGGGTTAGGGGATCCCAAGAAATGGGGCAGGGACCTCTGCTGTGCCTCACAAGGTAGGCATCAGGCTCAGTGCAGTGTGAGGACGTAACTCCTATTTTCAAACTGCAATCCCCTTCAGCTCCTCCCCAGGGCTTCCAGTCTACAAATAAATGGAGACACTGGTCCCCAGGGCACCAGAGCGCTTATCAGGCAAAGGGGGAAAATTAAGAGAAATTCTTTCTCTTTGAAGAAGTCAGGGTCCCTCTAGTTGGCCTGGATTTTATTCATTCACTGATGATGTTGTGGGGGATGGAGAATCTCAGTTTCCTAGCAGAATAACTCATGTAAATACGTGACAAGTACTGACTCATTACTCTTTCCCACCCCCTTTCTTTCCTGTACAGGGAGCACATTGGGAAAAAGAAATCTGGTAAGAATATTTTCTATTTTCTTCTCTTCGTTCAGTTTTCAGCAAACTCCAGCTAAGCACCTGCTGTGCACCAGGCCCTGGGTTCCATGCTGAGGATACAGTGATGTGGATGGATGGATGGTTGGCAGGTGGGAGGGAAGGGAAGGAGGGGCAGTTGAACTGGTGGGTGGGTGGATGGATGGATGGATGGATGGATGGATGGGTGGGTGGGTGGCAAGAGGGAGGGAAGGGAAGGAGGGGTGGTTGAATTGGTGGATGGATGGATGGATGGATGGATGGATGGATGGATGGATGCTTGATTGATTGGTTGATACCCCATCCCATTTCCCAAAAATAGTATTTGAGGTTGTTTCATCCAATATACCAAAAAACTGCCAAGTGGTTGAGACTTGGAGTCTTTCTCAGAGAATGCGTTCATGGAGAAGGGGAGGCAGACTTCTTCCTAGCCGTGCTATCGGGAGTTAAATGCCTTTGTTCCACTTTATACAGAGCAACATGGTAGCTGAGAGCTAAGAGCATTCTTCTCAGGTATGATAAGGGGTTGGAAAGGAGGGACCCTGGGTCTTGATGAAGGATCAGAAGGTTTCCATAGAGTGAAGGGCATCCTGGGCTGAGGGGATGGCCAGGCACAGGCTGGGAGGCAGGAATGTGCAGTAGATTTGGGCCATATCCATTTGACATCCTTGGCACCAGACCCCAGCCCTTTTTGGGCAATGACAGATGCAGTGTCAAGCAATTCCCATCCCTATTGCCATTCTCCCTAAAATACATTATATTCCCTCCTAATAATCTTTCCATTTCCTGGATGACACAACTCTTCTCTCAGAAGCAATTATGGAGAAAGAGAAGGTGGGAAATTGGGTATGCACAGAGGAATGATTGAGCTCTCCCCTGGGGTTTATACATTTACATAAACAGTGGCCCAACTTTTTCTTCTGCCACCCAAGATCATTCTCCACATCTGCAAAGGCCCCGGCCCATACCTTACCTGGAGCCAGTGTGGACTTCAGAACTTCCAGAATCCAGCGCTCTTTAATTTCCTAGGGTACCAGGAGGTTTGAAGGGGTTGATGAGGATCAGGGGTGCAAGCAGAGATCCTAGAAGTGAAAAAGCATGCCCCCTCTCATGGGCCTCAGTTTCCTCATCTGTAAACTGGGGTTGATCATAGCAATCTGCCTTGTGGAATTATTATAGGATTTATAGTCATATTTGTAAGGCGCCTAGAACAGTGCTTGGCACATTGTCAGTAATGTATGCTTGATGCCATTTTTATTACTACACTACTGTTACTTAAAGTACATGGGTGCCCCTGACCAGCAGTAGTGTATTAGTTGATTCCCACACTCCTATAAAGAAATAGCTGTGACTGGATAATTTATAAATAAAAGAGGTTTAATTGGTTCATGGTTCTGCTGGCTGTACAGGAAGCACAGTGGCTTCTGCTCAGCTTCTGGGGAGGCCTCCAGGAGCTTTCTATCATGGTGGAAGGCAAAGGCGGAGCAAGCAGTTTTTATATGGCAGGAGCAGGACCGAGAGGGGCAGTGCTACACACTTTTAAACAACCAGATCTCCTGAGAACTCCATCTCTGAGACAGCACCAAAGGGATGGTGCTGAACCGTTCATAAAGGACCCACCCCCATGATCCAGTCACCTCCCACCAGCCCCCACCTCCAACATTGAGGATTACAATTCGACATGAGATTTGGGTGGGGACACAGATCCAAACCATATCAAGTAGAAATTCCAAATTCAAAAGCTCCAGTACCTTTGCTGCCCCTGGGCACGGGCCCTGTGGTCAACTTCACAGGCCCCACAGTCATTCTCACTGCCTCAAGGAATGGCGTCGAGAATTAACTTCAGTCTTTCCCCAACCAGTCCATTTATAGCTCCTCTTTCTAGTTTAATAGGTACTGGCCAGAGCCATGGCATCCTGCTAAAGCTGCAAATAGTTCCCGAGCCCCGGGGATAATTATATGTTTCTTAGAAAAGAGCAGAGAGAAGACGAGCTGCCACTCTTGGGCTGGCAGAGTTTCTGGTTTCGAGTATGCAGAGACTTTCCCTAGAAGGAATGGTTGTGGGAGGGTAGAGAAGAGAGGAAAGAGACAGCTCTGGTTTGTGACAAACACAAATGTCCAGTCGGAACGGGCTTGATGAGGGGATTTGTCTGGAAAAGGGAGAAAAAGCTCTAATTTGTGGTGACTGCTGTTACGTCATTCACCTGAAATGATGGGGATGGATTTATTTATAGTTCAACTGGCTGGAAAATAGCATCTTTCCTCATTCAAACGAAGAACCCAAGCTGGGATTAGCCTTATATCTTATGTGACCTTTGAACACTTCCTTTATTTTAGAATAAGCCTTTTGGATTGAATTTTAAAGGGATCTAACATTGACAGACTAACCCCTGAGATTTCTACACCAAAACTCTGCGTTGGAGAAGGCTTATCTGCCTCTGGCGTTTCCCAGTCATGACTGGCTGGCTGGCTGTCTGGCTCCTACAGACTTTGGCTAATGTGGTCTCAAATTCTGCTCATCCTGCAGAAAATGAATCTTCTCACTAAAAGTCAAGAGATCATCCAATTATTTGAGGAACATATTTCTTCCTGATTTTTCTAACCATTACTTAAAAGCATTCTTTGTTTACTGACTCTTTCAGCAAGATTGACAGTATAGTGAATTTTTGGAAGGAAAATCCCTCTTTACCCTTCATCTTAAAAATTCAAGACATGTCATCATGAAGAAAAAATATGCCCAAATAGAAAACTTCTGTGGTAGATTAGGCACTGTACATCTTGAGAATATTTTATAACACTTGATAATAAAAATCACCCTTCCAATGTCAGACTTTCCTCTTTCTCTTCCCCTCTTCTATCATATTTCCTGCTGGGCCACAAAAGTGATAATCCTTGCCTAGGAATCCTTTGATTTCACACTTGGCAACTCCTAGAATTTAGCTTTAGTTGCCTACCTCAACATTTAGACATTGCAATTATTATGGCATTATAGAGCTTGGCTGCAATATCACCCTCCACCAGTAGGTGTCTTCACTTAACAACTAAACGTCCTGAAGCCTAATTTGAGACTCCTGGTAGATCAAATGAATTAACTTTTTTTCATCAGTTTCAGTAAGTTGAGTGCTCTGAGTGAAATGAAGCAACTTTGTCCTGAAGCCTAATTTGAGACTCCTGGTAGATCAAATGAATGAACTTTTTTTCATCAGTTTCAATAAGTTGAGTGCTCTGAGTGAAATGAAGCAACTTGCTCTGAAAGAACTGGTGCTGAAAAAGCAACTCCATGCATTCTCTGAACCACTTCATGGCAGAGAACTACAGTCTAAGCTACTGCCATGGAAAAACAGCAAGGAGATTGTAGTCTTGGACCTGGCCCCAGAGCAAGTCTTGGAGGAAGTGTTAGCCCTGAGCCCTGTGCCAGTCTAGGGTGTGCTCCAGCCAACCCAGAGTCCCAGCCCAGAGCTCTCTGCCCTCCTCATTTCCTGGCTCTCTGTCTTGCTTATAGCAAATCTCATGATTCCTTGGTTCTGTCATTCTGTCACTGCTCATAGTTTTGCCAAATCCCATTGGCACACTGGTTAGGAGAGTTAGTGCAGAAATGCCCAGCGCATTCATCAGAGTCCTGAAAATTGTATGTGGTGCAACTGTGCCACCATCAGGTGTTAAAACTGGGTGGCAAAAGTTGAGCTTTTTGGACAGAGTAACCTGACTTAACTGGATCTTCACTTAACTGAAGCCCTCTTTCTACTTATAGGCAAGAAGGAGTCATCTTTAATTTATAAGATTATAAATTTATAAGGATGCCTGGAGCCTTGTGTAGAGGAGGAAGGGTTTCTAGAAGTCTTCATTTATCCTGTGTTCATTCACCCCACAAATGTCTGTTATACACCTGTGCTGGATGCTGAATGAACAAGACAGGTACAGTTATTCATTCAATATTTATTTGATGTATAATTAATTTATAATTTATTTAAACACCTACTAGGTGCTTAATAAATATTAAATGAGTAACTTTATCTGTACCTGGTAGTGCTCTAGGTCCCCAGGTGGATACCATTCTCACAGTCTGGTAGAAAAGACACCTGTATAAACAAAATGAAATGTGAAGGAAGGTATTTGAATTATTCCTAAGATAGGAAGTCATTAAAGCTGGGGCGGGGAGTGGGGTTTGGGGTTGGGGTTTCTTTGTTAGTTTGTTTGTTTTTTGAGACGAAGTCTTACTCTGTTGCCCAAGCTGGAGTGCAGTGGCGTGATCTCGGCTCACTGCAACCTCCACCTCCCGGGTTTAAGCAATTCTCCTGCCTCAGCCTCCCGAGTAGCTGGGACTACAGGCATACACCACCATGCCTGGCTAATTTTTGCATTTTTAGTACAGACAGGATTTCACTATGTTGGCCAGGCTGGTCTCGAACTCCTGACCTCATGATCCGCCCACCTCGGCCTCCCAAAGTGCTGGGATTACAGGCGTGAGCCACTGCGCCTGGCAAAGCTGAGTTTTAAACTGTTCCTTCCTCCATTCAGACACTTATTGAACCCTAGTAAGAAGCCATCCATGTTCTAGGCCAGGGGTTGACAAACTTTCTCTAGAGGGTCAGATAGTGAATATGTTAGCCTTTATAGGCCGCATACAGTCTCTGTCACTACTACTACCAATAATAACAATAATTCTTTCTCATTTTCTCATTCCTCTTCTCCTTCTTCTATACAGCTCTTAAAAAATATAAAAACATTCGACCAGGCCTGGTGGCTTACACCTGTAATCCCAGCAGTTTGGGAGGCCGAGGCAGGCAGATCACCTGAGGTCAGAAGTTCGAGACCAGCCTGGCCAACATGGCGAAACCTGTCTCCACTAAAAATACAAAAATTAGCCAGGCGTGGTGCATGCCTGTAATCCCAGCTACTCAGGAGGCTGAGGCAGGAGAATTGCTTGAACCCAGGAGGTGGAGGTTGCAGTGAACCGAGATTGCACCTTTGTACTCCAGCCTGGGCAACAAGAGCAAAACTCCATCTCAAAAAAAAATATATATATATATATTATTATATATATATTTATATATATAATAATATTTATATATAAAATATATATTAAAAATATATATTTAAAATATGTATTTTATATATAATATATTAAAATATATATTATAAAATGTATTTTATATAATTAATATACGTATTTAAATATATAAATGTATTAATATGTATTTAAATATATATATATATATGCATTCTTAGCTCCCCTTGCACCAAAACACATCACGGGCCTACAAGCCTTTAGGCAGTATGAATATAGCAGTGAACAAGAGACTGTCCCTGCCCTGTGGCACTTCTATTCTAGAGTAGAAAAGTAAACAAGGAGACAAGTAAATATACAGAACCTGTGACAGTTTTTGAAAGCGCTGTGGAAGAAATAAAATTGAATGAGGCAGTGGAAGGCAGGCAGGGAAGGTCTTATTGATAAGAGGCTGCTTCAGCAGGAACCTGAAGGAAAGGTGAGCAAAGGCTATGCACATTATCCGGAGAAGACTGTCCCTAGCAGAAGGAACAGCAAATGCAAAATTCCCTGCAGTAGAAACAGGCTTTGCATGAGAAGGACTGGCAAGGATGCTACTGGTCAGAGCCTAGCAACCAAAGATACAAGTGAATTAGATTTGACTGCAAGTAGCAGAAAATCCAAAATAATTGTGACTTAAACAATTGAACTTTTTTCTTCTTAGTTCAAATCCCAGAGATAGTCCAGGAGTGATAGAGTGTTCAATGGTAGCAGGGACCCACACCCCCATCTTGCTGCTCTGCCATACAACACCAGCATTCCCAAGGTTGCTTATGACCCAAGATGGCTGCTGCAGCACCAGCCATCACATTGATGTTTCAGCCAGCAGTAATGAGGAAAGGGTGACGCAGAGCCAGTTACCTTCTGTAAGGACTCTTACCAAGCACTTGCACACAATTCCACACTTTATCCCGTTGTCTGGGGCTTAGTTACATGACCACTCCCAACTATAAAGGAGTCTTATTCCAAGTGGCCCTGTGCCCTGCCAAAACTCAGGAATTCTATTACTATAGAAGAAATAGAGAATGGGGGATAAGTAACCATCTGTGCCACATTGTGGGGAGAGTGAAGGAGATGAGGTCTAATAAAGTATCAAAAGGCCAGGTGCAGTGGCTCACAACTGTATCCCAGCACTTCGGGAGGCTGAGGCAGGTGGATTGGTTGAGCCCAGGAGTTCAAGACCAGTCCGGGCAACATGGCGAAACCCCAAATCTATTTGAAAAAAAAAAAATTGATCAGATGCCAATTAGACAGGGCCCTATAGGCCACAGAGGGTTTTCACAAGTGAGGTAAGGACCATCACAGGGACTTGACCTTGGAGAAACATGTTCTGACACATCTTTTAAAAGGATCACTCTAGCTGCTATATTGAAAATAGCTGGCAGCCAGGCGCAATGGCTCAAGCCTGTAATCCCAGCACTCTGGGAGGCCGAGGCAGGCGGATCACTTGAGGTCAAGAGTTCAAGACTAGCCTGGCCAACATGCGTGAGACCCCATCTCAACTAAAAATAATGAAAATTAGCTGTGTGTGGTGGTGCATGCCTGTAGTCCCAGTTACTCAGGAGGCTAAGGCGAGAGAATTGCCTGAGCCCTGGGGGCAGGGGTTGCAGTGAGCTGAGATCGTGCCACTGCACTCCAGCCTGGGCGATAGGGCAAGACTCTGTCCCCCAAAAAAAAAAAATGGCCGGGCACGGTGGCTCAGACCTATAATCCCAGCACTTTGGGAGGCCACAGCGGGCAGATCTCCAGGTCAGGAGATCAAGACCGTCCTTGCCAACATGGTGAAACCCCGTCCCTACTAAAATACAAAAAAATTAGCCAGGCGTGGTGGCATGTGCCTGTAGTCCCAGCTACTCAGGAGGCTGAGGCAGGAGAATCGCTTGCACCCGGGAGGCAGAGGTTGCAGTGAGCCGAGATTGCACCACTGCACTCCATCTTGGCAACAGAGCAAGACTTCGTCTCAAAAAAAAAAAAATAAATAAATAAATAAATTTCAGGGTCAAGGCTGGTACCAGGGACGAGTTAGGAGGCTAAGAATAGGTGGTTACCGTTGAAATAAGAAGGAGAGGTTGAGACATCCCAGGCAGAGAAAATAGCCTCTGCAAAGGCACCTTTGTGCTTTGCAGGTGCACCAGGGATGAAGTGGCCAAAAGACAAGACCAGAAGGCAAGCCGAGCCCATGGTAGGTGCTAAGCAGGGAGTGGCGTGATCAGAGTAGCATTTTTGAGCAAGCATTCTGGCTGCTGTATGGAGGGCAGACTGGAGGGGCAGGACAGAGACCAGTTACAGCGTCTGCCTCCCCTCCCCTCCCCTGGCCCCAGGGAAGCCCCTCTCAGACCTTGGTGCAGAGGGTGTGGCTCCATGAGGACATGGTGAAGCCAGGTGATGGAACACTGCACAGAAAATCTCCTGTGTGAAACCTGTGGCTCTGTGAGGAAATCCTCACAGCCACTCCCTGACCCCACACCAGCCAACAACTGCCTGCCTGGAAGATGTGGGCATGTCTCTTTGAGCATTAACCTGGGAAGCAGGTGCAGGCACCAACCTGGCTGTGAAGTGGGTGCTTTTTCTCTTTCCTTTCCAGTTCTTTCTCTCAAGCTGAGGCACAGGGAAGCACACTTAACCTGGTCCAGCTCACCGGAGGGCCCAGACAGAAGAGAAACTGCACTCCTGGGGTTTTGAGCCCTCAGGCAGGCTGTATCCTGGGGTAGATGCTGGATTGGATTCATAGAGAAGAGTGAGTCTAGTGACCAGGACAGGTAGTCAAGAGCCTTCAAAAGCCAGCATCCTACATTCATTCATTCACTGGACAGCACCTTCAAGGAGCTAGTAAGTGCCAGGTGGTTCAGAGGCAGTCAAGGCCACTGCCTTCAAGAGCTCATTGTTAATGGGGCCAGCAGGAAGGGGGCGTGAAGCAGCCCACTCTCAGGCCACTGCTCACGTGGCTGGGCTGGCTTGGGGGAACTGTCGTCTTGAGTCTAGAAGAAGTCGGCCCTGCCACCTGACCCTGGGGGAAGTGGAGGATGAGGAGAGGGCTGGAAATAGCAGACAAGCCTTGAGACGCACAGAGATGTCAGACTGAGCCTGACCAGGCCCTCAGGGAAAGAGAGCCCACAGGCCTCAGACCACCCTTCCTCCGTCATCTTTTCTTTTTTCACTGCTGTGCGCCAACACACAGGAGAGCCTGGAGCCAAGTGGACAGAGTCCAGCTTTGTCCATAGCCAGCTGTGTGATCCAGAGAAAGTCACTTAACATCTCAGCCTCTTTGTTCCTGCCCACAAAATGGGGGTGGCAGTACCCAGCATGCAGGGCAGCTGTGTTGGGATGGTTTCTGTGCTGTCTGTAGGCTGTGATAGGCCCTCACTGAGGCTGCTTCCTGCCCGATCTTCTGAACCATCAGGCTGCATCTTCTGTTTCTTTCCCGCTCTCTCTTCCTCTGTTCTCCTCATGCTTTCTCCATGCAGAGTGCAAGTGGTAGGGTTGTCCCCAGCCCAAAGGCCCTCCCATTTCCCTGTTACCCTCAGGCTGGGAGGGGGAGTGGCCAGAGCATGGGCACAGAGCCAAGAAGCAGTACCCTTCATCCAGCTACAATACCCTATTCTGCTTTTTCACATCAAAAATCCAGACCGCATGGTTCTAACAAGGGGCGTCTGTGCTGCTTCTGGTTGCAGAGGCTGGAGTGCAGTGGTGTGCTGGTGGATACTTAACTACCAGCTCTCCAGTGGAGAAGCCCTGCTTTGTAGCATTTGCCAATTTCTGTGGTGTAAATACTCCCACCATGGCCAATTTCAAGCTACCAACAAGACACCACCCAACAGAGTGGGGAAGGATGCACAAAGTCAGCTCTGTGTGCTGGCTGTCCCACACTGCTCCACAATTTGGTGGTTTTTGTTTGGTTTGGTTTGGTTTTTTGGTTTTTTTGGCGGTGGAGGGGGGTACAGAGTTTTGTTCTGTCACCCAGGCTGGAGTGCAGTGGTGTGATCTCAGGTCACTGCAACCTCTGCCTCCCGGGTTCAAGCGATTCTCATGCCTCAGCCTCCTGAGTAGCTGGAACTACAGGCTCGTGCCAGCATGCCCAGCTCATTTTTGTATTTTTAGTAGAGACGGTATTTCGCTTCGTTGGCCAGGCTGGTCTTGAACTCCTGACCTCAGATGATCCACCCTCCTCGGCTTCCCAAAGTGCTGGGATTACAGACGTGAGCCACCACGCCTGGCAGATTGGGTGTATTTCAACACAAAAATGTGGGGTTTCCCAGATATTTTAATGATTTATGGGAACAATAGGAAAGACTATTTTGAATCAGGACTTTTAGAATACCAGGACCCTCCTGTGACCACAAATGTCTGGCTGCCCTTCCCCCACATTTAGCCTGCTGCTCTAAAAGTCCCCCAGCTGCCTGCTTCTCTCTGGGGTCTCTGAACTCAGGTGTCCTTGCTGTTTAAATCACCTGTATTCTGCATTATCTTTTCATTTATTTGTCAGATATGTCTTAGTGCTTAACCAGGAAGCTGTCCACCCTAAATCCCATGGCACAGCCTCCCTGGAGCACCTCTACTTCATTCCCTCCTGCTACCACTGCCCTGGTTCAGGCCACCTTCACCTCTTCCTTGACAACTTCATGTCTACCAGCTAGTCTCCTGCTTTCTTTCTTGCCAACTTCTGATCCATTCTCCACATGGCAGCCAGAATTATCTTTTTAAAGATGTAACTCTTGTCATTCCTTTCTCAAAGCCCTTAATTGACTTTCTACTTCAAGGTTAAAAGCAAACCAACTTCTTTACTTAGCCCCAAAGGCCCTGCCTGATCTGACCCATACTTACCTCGGGGACCTCACTCAGAACCACTCTTTGCATGCACTTCCTCACCTAGCCTCCTTCCAGTCCCGAAGACCCCAAGTCCTTTCCCATCTCAGAGTGTGCCTATGCTGCTCTTCCCCCATTCTCCTCATGACCCCTCCTCCTCTCTCGGGTCCCTGAGTTATGTCGCCTCCTTAGGGAGGTCTTGCCAGCCACCCCGTTTAATATAGCATTGTCTTTGCCCTTCATTCTCTGTCCCAGCATCCTGGTTGTTTCCAGCAATTTATCATAAACTAACGCTTATATAATTCTATATCTTATTAATTATATATACTTATGTACATGTCTGTCTCTCTGACTAGATTGAGTTACTTGAGGCTGGGAGTCATAGCTGTTTTATTCACCGTTGTACTCTTTAGAGTATCTGGAACATCACTGGCAATTTCATAGATTAATAGGCAAGTGATTTTGGATGGATGATGAGATGGTTGATGGATGATAGTGTTTAATTGGATGTATCATGAGTGGATAGATGGTTGAATGGATGGCAGATAGATGAATGTTTGGATGGATGGATAATGGAGGATGGATGGATGGATGGACAGACAGACGGACGTATGGATGGACAAGTGGATGCATGGACAGATGGATGGAGGGATGGCTAAGTATGAATGAATGAGCTTTCCCACTAGGCTGTCAACATCTTCAGGGCAGGTACCATATCTTAATCAACTCTGAACCCCCAGTGCCTGCAAATAGCACTTGGTCAATTTTGGTGGTTGAGTAAGCACATGAATAGAAGAATGAATGGATGAAGTCACCCTTGAGACGAGTCCTATGACTGCTTCTTTTTTATTTGGAATGTCCTCTTGACCCGCCGTACTGCTCTGGCTCCTTCTCTTTCATGCATGAGTGGTGGCCAGATGTCATGTCTGTTTCCTGTCCACAGGGGGTGACCAAACCTCAGCGGACCCCATGGTCCTGGAGCAGTATGTGGTGGTGGCCAACTACCAGAAGCAGGAGAGTTCGGAGATCAGCCTCAGTGTGGGGCAGGTGGTGGACATCATCGAGAAGAATGAGTCAGGTGGGGACCTAGACCATCTCCCTCTCCCACTACCCTGTCACCAAGCCCCTAGGACATGAAACATGTGGAAACTCAGAAACTGAAAGGCCAGTCCAGACTGGCCAGTTCCCATAGATGTGGCTGAGGGTCTCCTAGAAAGAGGCCCCTGTTTGATCACTGTGCTTGAATATCCCACCTGGTCACCACTCACCATTATCCTTTTGGTTCAGATGGTACCGATTTGTTCTGAAGTTGACATTTTATAAATATTCCTTCTGGTTCTAAAGCACTTGCAGACACAGAGTCCAGCATTCACTGGAAATGTGCTCTGTTGGTTTGCCTTTGCTTACCCGTGGGAGTCTTCAAGAAGGCTCCATTGCTCTGGGCTCTAATGGGACAGACACATTCCCTGTCTCCGTAGCCTACCTGCCCATCACAGGGACCACTGGTCATGGACACTGGCTGGGTCTGGGACAGAATGTGGTATGATTGAGACACTTAACCTGGATTTCCATCAGAATTCCACATTTCTCGGTGGTTCAGGTGGCTTCATTCTCTGACTGTTAGTTTTCTTATCTACAAAATAAAAACTTCTGCTCTAAAGAGTGATTGTAAAGATTAAGGAGATAATATACAAAGAGTGCTTTAACTTGTGCTTAGCACACAGTAGATGCTCAAAAAAATGTGGGTTTCCTTCCCCTTTACCTTCCTTAGCTACAAAGCAGCCATTGCACCCTATTGAAGGCAAAGAGCAGGAAATAAGCACATCCTCCCTGGGAAAATGCAGTGGAAACCACTGGGTTTGTTGTGGCTAACATGTGACATTAGCTAATCCTATCATTAGTGGGTCAGTCTCTGTGACAGCCCAATGGCTAGTTGAGGTCCAAAGAAGAGGAGAAAGACGATGTTTCTAACATCATCTGGATGGCGGTGGCATTAGTCATGAGACCAGCGCCAGCCAGCCAAACTTCCTTCGTTACTCAACATGGGAGTTGCCATCCCTGCTTCACAGCTGATGCAACCATGACTTCACACGACTCAGTCACTCACCCCACATCTCACAACAGGCTGCAGAGCCAGAATTCGAAACCACCTCCAGCAGCCCCTAAGGCCATGTGACTTTCCAATTCCTGAGAATGAGTGTGTGCAGATTGTGTGATGTGGCTAGGACACAACCATGGGGATGTAAAGACAGGAGCACCCACTGCCCTGGGCCCTCAGCTTGCAGGAAGTCAGGAAGCTTGGGTGACTGGGAAGAAGAGTGGGGGCCAGGAAGAGTGTTGGTATGTCCAGAGGGCAGCAAGAAGAAGGGAGAGGGTGAGTGGGTACATCTTCAAGTAGCCAACACACTGATGACATTTATTTTTAATTATATTGTACTTATCCAAGTAATACATGGATACACTATTCTTAGAAGATTAATGATAAAACTAAAATCTATTTTTTCTACCAGCTTCAACCCTAACCCCCTTTCTGAACCCCAGATAGCCCTTCTATCCATTAGGTATGAATCTTTCTTGAAAATGTTATATACACGTGTGTATGTTTGCGTGTGTGTACATGTGAATATATACACTCACACATACACAGGTACTCATTCATACGTATATACTTATACATATGCACAAACACATCATATTTTATATGTATATATATGTATTTTTGTGGGTTTTTTAAAAACCCAATGGTGTCATTGTATACATTTTGATCTGCAACTTTTTTTAGTTACTATCTAGCTCCTCTGATACTTTTTCACATCTGCATAGTATTCAGTGCCCGAGTGAGCCATGTTCATATATTCGCATTCATACTCCAGTGTGAACATGAATGTGTGCACGTCAGTATTTCTTTAGGTTAGATTCCAAGAAGTGAAACAGCTGGACCCTAAGACACATATTTTATTTTATTTATTTAGTTTTTTTGGAGACGGAGACTTGCTCTGTTGCCCCGGCTGGCGTGCAGTGGCACAATCTCGGCTCACTGCAGCCTCCACCTCCCGGGTTCAAGTGATTCTCCTGTCTCAGCCTCCCAAGTAGCTGGGACTACAGGCACATGCCACCAAGCCTGGCCAAGTTTTGTATTTTTAGTAGAGACAGGGTTTCACCATATTGGTCAGGCTGGTCTCAAACTCCTGACCTCAGGTGATCCACCCACCTTGGCCTCCCAAACTGCTGGGATTACAGGCGTGAGCCACTGTACCTAGCCAGGACACACATATTTTAAATTTTAAGATACCACCAACTTGTCTGTTTCCAGAACAGTGGCTGTTTTGATTTATCCTCTCTCCAGCAGTGTATGAGGCATTAGTGAAAATGGTTAAGAGCTCAGAGACTGCCTGGGTTTGAATCCTGGCTCTGCTGCTTTCTATCTTTGTGACTTTGAGAGAGTCGCTGAGCCTCAGCTTCCCCATCTGTAAAATGGCAGCAATAATAATACACACCTCATAAGGCTGTGGTGAGGATCTAGCAAGCTAGGAGTGGACGTGCAGCACTTGGGATAGTATCTGACACATTGTTGTCATTGCTATCGTTGTGTTATGACAGTTTCCTTATCTTCATACAAATATTTACAAATACAAATCTTTAGAAAATCGTAGAACCACCATGCATAAGCCACCGTGCCCAGCCAGCAGCACATATTTATTATCTAATAGTCTGTGGGTCGGAAGTTCAGCGTGGTCTCACTGGCCTAAAATCAAGGGATCAACAGGGCCCCATTGTTTTCTTTAGGTTCCGAATAGGGTCTGTTTCCTTGCCTTTTCCAGATCCTGGAAGCCGCCTTGGCTCATGGCCCCTGCTTCCTTCTTCAGTGCCAGCAATGTTGTACCTCTCTGTGTCTTTCCTCAACAGCCACATCTCCCCGTGACTTCTGCCTCCTTCTTGCATATTAAGGACCCCTGGGATTACAGTAGGCCCACCCAGAGAATCTGGGATAAACTCCCTATTTTAAGGTCAGCAGATTAGCAACCTTAATTCCCTAGTGCCACGTAACTTAATATATTTACAGGTTTGAGGGATTCGGACACAGACATCTTTGTGGGGAGAGGGTCGTTATTCTCCCTACCACAGGCCCCATGCAGGCCCTTCTCATTAGGGAATGTCTGAGCCGGGATGAGTGGCCTTTGAAGCAGATGCTAAATCTGCATCTAAGGGCCTTTACAATCAAACAGCCGTGTGCACACATCACAGCTCTACCACAAGCCACGTGAACTTGGACAAGTCAGTTTGCCTCTTTGGGCCTCAGTTTCCTCATGTGTGCAATTGGGATGATAATGTGAAGATTGTATTTAATGCAAGTGAAATGATGGGTGCATCACACATCTTAGTGAAGGTGAACGTTCTTTTTTTTTTTTTTATTTTTATTTTTTTGAGATGGGGGTCTCACTCTGTCACCCGGGCTGAGTGCAGTGGCACAATCGTAGCCCACTGCTGCCTTGACCTCCTGGGCTGAGGTGATCCTCCCAACTCAGCCTCCCGAGTAGCTGGGACTACAAGCATGCACCACCATGCCTGGCTAATTTTTAAATTTTTCTTACAGACACGGTTTTGTCATGTTGCCTAAACTGGTCTTGAACTCCTGGGCTCAAGCAATCCACCCAGAGTGCTGGGACTACAGGCATGAGCCACCGTGCCTGGCCTCTTTATTGTTGTCATTTAGGATGACTTTACTCTTCCCTGTCCCAGGCTCAGGAGTAAGTTTCTGGACCTGCTTTTAGCAGTTAGCAGGTAACACTGGTAGTTGTGTTCTACCGGTAAAATGGTAACTTTAGCCTTACCCTGTGCATTCGCTGGTATAGTGGCTGAATAGATTATTATGTTCTGACCCCCTGGCCTCATGCTTGACGCAACTAACATCATTCTGCACTCTTGCTTCCCCAGGTTGGTGGTTTGTCAGCACTGCCGAGGAGCAAGGCTGGGTCCCTGCAACGTGCCTTGAAGGCCAGGATGGGGTGCAGGATGAGTTTTCTCTACAGCCTGAAGAAGGTAGGGAGCAGCTCGAGCCTCTGCTTGCTGGGGAGGACCTGTGCAGTCATCGCCTATAATGGGTTGCCTTTTCACCCAGTCTCTTCTTTTGGCCTCTGCCTCTGCGTCTCAGCAGCTCACTGGCTCATGGCCTGTGAACCGGAAACCAGGGCATGGTATTAGGGCTGAGGGGCAAGCCTGCCCTCTCTTAGGGGCCTTTGGTAGCAACCTAGGTGAGCCTGGCCAGAGCTCGAGCCCTAACCCTTTCATGGGACCCCAGGAGGGCCCCAGCCTGATCCCCAAAAACAGTTCACTACTCCTCCCTAGAATTATTCTGGCAGCCAAGGTGCTGGAGCTGCTTCAGCTCATTTGCAAGACATTCGACCCCATCTGTTTAAAAACCTCTGCTTTCTCTGTGCGTTTAAGTGGTCCTGACCAGGGGTCCCCCTCCACTCACGCACAGACACACTTCCGTTGTTTCCCAGAGAACCTTCCCTACGCTGTCCTGAATGGTGATTCCTGCCATGCCAGAAATGCTGTCCCAACCAACTCCCTTCTCCCCTAGAAACATTCCTAAAACTAGGGCAGTTAGTGAGTTCATTTCACTCATCAACAGGAGCTTAGGAATCGGACACACCTGAATTTTAATCTCAGCTGTACCACTTCCTGGTTGAGTGATCTTGGGCCAGTAATTTAACCTCTCTAAGCCTCAGCCTCTCATCTAAAAATGGAAACAATGAGGCCGGGCGCGGTGGCTCACACTTGTAATCCCAGCACTTTGGGAGGCCGAGGCGGGCGGATCACGAGGTTAGGAGATCGAGACCACGGTGAAACCCCGTCTCTACTAAAAATACAAAAAAATTAGCCGGGCGTGGTGGCGGGCGCCTGTAGTCCCAGCTACTCGGAGAGGCTGAGGCAGGAGAATGGCGTGAACCCGGGAGGCGGAGCTTGCAGTGAGCCGAGATTGCGCCACTGCACTCCAGCCTGGGCGACAGAGCAAGACTCCGTCTCAAAAAAAAAATAAATAAATAAAAATAAAAATGGAAACGATATCTATATCATGGGATTTTTGAAAAAATTAAATGAGATCCACATGCAAAGAACCTAGAACAGTAAATGACCAGTAACAGTTATTATTGTATCAGCAATACCTGACCTAGAGTTGAGTTTTTTTGGCTTTTAGTTGACTGTTATGAAAAAGCACGGAGCTACATAAAGTATATCTTTATCAGAAAAGAGGATGAGGAGAAGGGGGAAATTTCTGTGCTCAAAAGTTAACAAAGCATTGACATATGTTTTGCATTCAGTTGTATTACAGCTAACACCCCGCAGTAAAACATCTGTTGGTTTGCTGTGTTTGTGAGGCCCGCCAAGCACTAGGGGGGTAACACGGGGTTACTGCCAGAATCAACTCAGATTAAGGGGTCGTGAGGTAGTGCATGGAAACTAGAGCCCCTGAGATGGTGAATGATGACCACTGTGAGGGCGCCTCTGTCAGGCACTCGTTGCTGTCCCCATTTTACAGATGAGGAAACAGGGTCTGAGAGGTCGGGAGACTTGCCCAGGGTCACACAGCTAGAAGATGGGAGCAAGACCACATTTTCCTGAGTTTGTACATTTATTTTCTTCCCCCAATCACAGGTAGTACTTGTTTTTTTTTTTTTTTTTTTGAGACAGAGTCTCGCTCTGTCTCCCAGGCTGGAGTGCAGTGGCGTGATCTCGGCTTACCGCAACCTCTGTCTCCTGGGTTCGAGTGATTCTCCTGCCTCAGCCTCTCGAGTAGCTGGGATTACAGGCGCCCACCACCACGCCCAGCTAGTTTTTGTATTTTTAGTAGAAACGGGGTTTCGCCATGTTGGCCAGGCTGATCTCCAACTCCTGACCTCAAGTGATCTGCCCACCTTGGCCTCTCAAAGTGCTGGGATTACAGGCATGAGCGACTGCGCCTGGCCCTTTTTTTTTTTTTTTTTTTGAGATGGGGTCTCACTCTATCACTCGGGCTGGAGTGCAGTGGCATGATCGTGGCTCACTGCAGCCTTGAATTCCTGGGCTCAAGTGATCCTCCCACCTCAGCCTAACACCTCTTTATAATCATGCTAGGAATGGAATTATGTCTACTAGAAGCCTCTTCACCCAAGTTCACGGTTAATACTCAGGAACTTGGTCTTCCTAAGATGCCTGGGGCTTGGATTAGACTCAGAGGTAATGCTCTCCTGGATGGGGACATGTGCTGGGTGCCACCTTTGCCTTTACACATTGTGGTGCTTTCTTCTCACCTCTGCCCTCTGCCCTTCCTCCCACATGCTGCCCATCCAGTCTCATGGAGGTATTGGTCTCTGCCTCGGCCTGTGGGCCGCCGCCGGACTCTGGGGGACTTGTATGCCATCAGCTGGCGTCAAGGTGCCTACCTCGGAGTTTTCTCCCCCGTTTGGTGTTTGGAGCCAGGTCCCTGCGCCTGCATGAGCCTCCCTGCTCTGGGACCGCCCGTGCCTGTTGCATGTGAGAAACAGTGATCTCGTCTGTCTTGTGTGACATGGATGTTGTTGGCATGTGGGTTTGGGAGGAGTGAGCCTTGCTTGGGTATTTCTTGGCCTTGGGGATTTAAAGTTTCTCAGGTTAAAAATGATGCCTGTGGGTTTCTATGAGGCTGGACCAGTGACCTGTTCCTTCATTCAGGCTCATTTGAGTTGCAAGAGAAAGAAATCCATGTAAACCGGGTTAAGCAAAAGGGGAAGTGTATTGACTTGTATCACTGAAAGGCCAGGGTAGGGCCAGCTTCAAGCAGAGCTGGATCTGGGGGTTTGAAACTGTCATCAGGACCTGGGACTCTCTCACCACCTCTCTGCTTGTTGGCACCATTCTCTCGTGATGACAGCAGTTCCAAGCACCTTTAAGGGACATCACCAAAGAAAGAGCTTCTCCTTCAACACAAGTCCTAGGATTATTTCCAACTGACCCAGTAGGGTCACTTGCCATCCATAAAACCAGTCACGGTGGCCGGGAGTTGCAACACTTTGGCCAGGCCAGGGTCCCACACCTACTCCTTCCCTCCAGGAGGTGGTGAGCTTGGCCTCACCTAAGCCATGGGGACAAAGGCTGGTAGCACCACCAGAGGAAGGGCAAATGCACGCTAGGGAGGAAGCTCCCACAGGCCTGCAGTCTACAGGGTCTTCCACACTCTGCTGTGTGTGCAATCACTGAGCAATCCTTGGATCCCAGAGAGGGACTCAGGTGATAGAAAATCCATCCATGGCCGGGCACGGTGGCTCACACCTGTAGTCCCAGCACTTTGGGAGGCCGAGGCGGGTGGATCACGAGGTCAGGAGATCGAGACCATCCTGGCTCACGTGGTGAAACCCCATCTCTACTAAAAATACAAAAAATTAGCCAGGCGTGGTGGCAGGGGCCTGTAGTCCCAGCTACTCGGGAGGCTGAGGCAGGAGAATGGCGTGAACCCGGGAGGCGGAGCTTGCAGTGAGTGGAGATCGCGCCACTGCACCCCAGCCTGGGCAACAGAGCAAGACTCCGTCTCAAAAAAAGAAAAAGAAAAAAAAGAAAATCCATCCATGCAACTCAGCTGAATGGTGCAGGGCCCCAGGAGTCCAGGCTCATAGGACTGACTGCACTCATTCTGGGACCCAGGTGGCACCCTTTCCCACCTGGACCAAACAGAACTTCTGTGCACCTGGGATTGGATTTGTCCCTCCACCCCTCCCAGCCCAGCAGCCCAGCCTGCAGCTTCCATGAAGGAGGGAACGGCGGACTGTGCTGAGCACAGGATATGTGCAGCTTGAGTCAGCTCGGCCCCCACCGAGCAGGTCAGCAGGCTAGATCAATAAATAAATAAACGCCTTGTGTGTTTTCCGCCTCGCTCTGCACCAGCTGAGCAGGCCGCGGACGGCATGTGGTATTTTCTCAAAGAGATAGCGACTGCAGCAGCATATTAACCATGACACCAGGCCACAGCTGGCTCAGGCACTCACCAGGGGTGGAAATGTAACCAAAACAGGAGAGCCCTCTCCTCGCTTTGCCGGGCTCCCTTGAGACACACATCCATTTTTCTCCATTTCAGCTGCCAGAGCAGATAACACTGGGGGTGGGAGCTGTTCTAGCTCTGTGGGACACCCTGCCAGAGTGCAACAATGAGCAACCCGCCCTGCCAAGCCCAGGCCCTCCAGGGCTACTGTGGGAGGGACGCAGCTGGGGACAGCTCTCAGGGAGGAGGGTGAGGCCATAAGGATGGTCCCACAGTTTCAGAGGTCGGGGGACCACAGAGAGTGGGGTAGAAGACATCCCAGTCACATGAATGAAAGTTGAAGCTTCGAGCATGGTTGGATTCAAAGACTTGAACATAATTAATAAAAAATGAAGATCAGCTACCAGCAAGGTAATGAAAATCGTGAGCCGTGTCCGCAGTAGTGATTTCAACCTGAAACCGTCCACTGCCAGAGTTCAGCTTCTCCCTGAACTCTCCACCTGCAAGAGCTAGTAAGGAGCCACAGACAGCTTAACCCCCTCCGTGTGAGCAAGGTGGCTCCCACCGGGCCTTCAGGTCTTGCTCGTTTACTGCATATTGACTGATTTGCTAAACATTCCAAGCACCATGCCCAGTGCTGAAGACATAGGAATGAACAAGACAGACAAAGCCCTGCCTTCCTGGAGCTCATATTCCAGCAGAGGAAACAGACACACACTTACAAAACAGAATAAATAAGCCAAATATATGTTGTGTTACAAGGTAATTCCTGGTATGGGTGGGGGACAATAAACCGGGATAAGGGGGATGAGAATGCCATGGATGGAAATACTGTATAAGGTGGTCAGGGAAGGTGAACTCGAAGCACAGATTGAAGCAGGTGAGGCTGAGTGTGTGGCGCTGAGGAGTTTCAGAGGGATCGAGATCTACCCTTTGTCCTGTGTTCTGTTGCTGCTTGCACAGGGCTGTCCAGAGCTAGATCAGGGCCAGGGGGCTGCCCAGAAATCTCTGAAGGAAATCTTCCCTCCGACAGGCAAGGGGATCACGGCATCCCAAGCCTCTTGATGTCGTCTTCTGACCCCAGCGTCCTTTTGTCCCCACAGAGGAGAAGTACACAGTCATCTACCCATACACAGCTCGGGACCAGGATGAAATGAACCTGGAGAGAGGGGCTGTGGTGGAGGTCATCCAGAAAAACCTGGAAGGCTGGTGGAAGATCAGGTACCAGCTGCTGCCTCCCACTGTTGCTGGGTGGGTTTGGGGTCACATGGGCTCTGGCTTCACAGAGGTCAGTAAGTGATTGCATCTGGGTGAAGTTTCGGCCTGAACCATAAAAGGATACTTCTCCTCTGTGTTGTTTGGCCTCCCTCCCTACCCATATCCTTCCTTAAAAGTCCATAATAAGCAAAACTTTCTCCAAACACACTGAACCACAGATAGCAGCAACCCTGTTAAGCAAGGCTGGTTTCCATCTCCAGATGTTTCTCATAATGAGGAGTTGGAGGCCAAAGCTGCCCCATGTGAGTGACAGCCCCCTCCCGCCCCATTCTGAGAACAAGATGGTGCATAAACACTCCTGGACTGTAATTCATCCTAGGCTGATAATCTGCCCTCATCTCTCAAAGTCCAATGGTAAAAGCAGGGCATCTGCATTCCAAACACCTTTCACAGCCCTTTCACCTGTGTGATGAAATCAGCGCCTCACAGGCAGCAGGGTGGCCAGCTCATCCTGCCTTGCCTGGGACTTGCCCAGTTTTAGTAATGAAAGTCCTGGGAACCCCTCCTTGATCACCCCCAATAGGCAGGGTGTGATCCCAGGAAATTAGGGCAAGAGAGGAAGCGGAGGTCCCTGCGATCTAGTGTCTGTGCCGTGATGTGTGGCGGGACATTCGGGCCATTTCCAGGAGGCTGAGCATGTAGCACTGCATTCATTCATTCATTCAACAAACACACACCAAGAATCTCTGTTAGGCCCAGCCCTGTTCTGGGAGCTGAGGAGTCGACAGTGAGCAAGACACAGTAGCTCACACCACCTGGTGCAGAAGACAAACTCATAAACAGTGATAGAGCAGGTGGTTGGCCGTGTTGGAGGGAAGCATGGGGACTTTGGTACACAGAAGAGGGCCTCCTCAGCCTGGGGGTCAGGAAGGCTTCCTGAGGGAGATCTCAGAACTTAAATTTGAAGACAGATAATGATAGTAATAGTGTATTAGTCTATTTTCATGCTGCTGATAAAGATATACACCAGACTGGGAAGAAAAAGAGGTTGAACTGGATTTACAGTTCCACGTGGCCTGGGAGGCCTCAGAATCATGGCAGGAGGTGAAAAGCACTTCTTACGTAGCATCGGCAAGAGAAAATGAGGAAGAAGCAAAAGTGGAAACCCCTGATAAACCCATCAGATCTTGCGAGTCTTATTCACTATCACGAGAACAGCATGGGAAAGACTGGCCCCCATGATTCAGTTACCTCCCCCTGAGTCCCTCCCACAACACGTGGGAATTCTGGGAGATAAAATTCAAGTCGAGATTTCGATGCGGACACAGCCAAACCATATCAAATAGCAAACGTGGGCCTGGCACAGTGGCTCATGCCTGTAATCCCAGTACTTTAGGAGGTAAGGCAGGAGGATCAGTTGAGGCCAGAAATTCAAGACCAGCCCAGGCAACATAGCATGATCCCGTCTCTACATAAAAATCTTTTAAATTACCCAGGCATGGTGATGCATGCCTGTAGTCCCAGCTACCCAGGAGGCTGAGGCAGGAGGATCACTCGAGCCCAAGAGTTTGAGGCTGCGATGAGCTGTGATGGTGCCACTCCGGCCTAGGCAACACAACAAGACCCTGTCTCTAAAATTTAAAGACATTAATTATTTTTAAACTTTTTTAAAAAGGATGACAAACATATATTAAATAGTATGTTATCTTGCTGCATAATAAATTGTCCCAAAACTTAGTGGCTCTGGAATTCAACAGTGGCTTAATTAGACTCAAGGTCTCTCCCGAGGTTATAGTTAGAATGTCAGTAAGGGCTGCAGTCATCTCAAGATTTGATTGACGCTGGAAAGTGAAGTCAGGATTTCAGCCCATTCCCTTCTCACCCCAGAGCCCAGTCAGCACTGCACATCGCCTCTCATCTTATGGCTCTGTGTCCTCAAACAATGAACTGTGTCAAACTGAAGGTGTGGGTTATATACAGCCTGGCACTTTCTAATTAGGATATTCCCTCTCAGAGCGTATTTTAAGATTGATAGACACTAAACTGCAGATTTCTACCTCCTTTTAAATTTGCTTCCAGTCAAGAAAGACCTTTTTTTTTTGCTTTAAAACCCAGTGCTATTTAGTTCTTAAATTAATTCTTGACAAGAGATTCAGCCCTGCCATTGGGTCTGTTCAACTTTCCCCAAAGGTCTGGCCACCTGTTCTGTGGGTGCTGGTAAATGTTTAACAACCAGTTCTCCAAGGAAAATACTCTGAGTTACAGTGTTTGCCAGTTGCCTTGGTGCAAATACTGCCACCGTGGTCGATTTCAAGCTATCAATGTGATGTCACTAAATGTAGAGATTGGGAGACACGTGCCCAACTGGTTGTCACAGCTGGTGTGACTGACTGCAGCACACCCCTGGTCTAGATTGGCCCCTCTGGTCATTGCTATTAAACTGAATTCTGGCTAGGCGTGGTGGCTCATGCCTATAATCCCAACACTTTGGGAGGCCGAGACAGGAAGATCACTTGAGTCTAGGAGCTCAAGACCAGCCTGAGCAACATAGCAACACCCCATCTCTACAAGAAATAATAAATAGCTGGGCATGGTGGTGTGTACCTGTAATTCCAGCTACATAGGAGACTGAGATGGGAGGATCGCTTGAGCCCAGGAGTTCAAGGCAGCAGTGAGCTATGATCGAACCACTGCACTCTGGCCTGGGTGACAGGGAGACCCTATCTCAAAAACTGAATCTCTCCTGCAGAGGATTAAGAGATGATGACACTCATTGAATTCCCTTTTAGGAGGACACTGAGCTGATCTGTCAGGGTCTCAATCACTCTGCAGTTTAGTGATGGCCAGCTGACACTTGGCAAGCCCTGGACCCAGCCCTCAACCTGCTTATCCCATATGAAAGCATGTTTAATCTCTGTGTTAATCAGCATGAACAGAGCTCCATCTGTCTATGCCAGGCTTTGGCCCCAGAGCTGGGACTGCTGGGAAGAGGCAGCAAAGCACGGAGATTCAGAGCCCAGGCTGGTGCCCTGCTAGCTGGGTGGGACGTGGTGGGTGCTGTGAGAGGGGCAAGTAGAGGCCGGGTTGGAAAGGCCTTGAAAATGCCAAGCTGAGGGCTGAGGCATCATCAAGAGGAAATGCACGGTATACCAACCTCTTGCCCTGGGCAGTCACAACCCGTCGTTCCTGCTCCCTGGGACCTGTCATGTGATTCCCAGTAGGAGCAAGGCTTCTTCCCTTGGGCCTGGTGGAGCAGTTTGACAGCATCCTTCCTCCTCCTCACAGGTACCAGGGCAAAGAAGGCTGGGCCCCCGCCTCCTACCTAAAGAAGAACAGTGGGGAGCCCTTGCCCCCGAAGCCAGGCCCTGGCTCGCCCTCGCACCCGGGTGCCCTTGACTTGGATGGTGTTTCCCGGCAGCAGAATGCGGTGGGCAGGGAGAAGGAGCTGCTCAGCAGCCAGAGGGACGGGCGGTTTGAAGGCCGCCCGGTGCCCGACGGTGACGCCAAGCAGAGTGAGTGACACCCACCCAAGCTCCTGACACTCAGGGCCCCCTGTGTGCCAGCTCTGTGCTCAAGGCTTCTCACGTTGTCCCTCATCCTCACAGCAGCCCAGCTGCTCCCTCATCCTCCAGATAAGAAAACAGAGGCCCAGAAACCCTGGGTAACTTGTTCCAGATTATTCAGCCCGTGAATTGCAGAATCTGAGTCAAGAGGCATTGCTGGCCAGGCACAGTGGCTCACACCTGTAATCCCAGCACTTTGGGAGGCCGAGGCGGGTGGATCACCTGAGGTCAGGAGTTCAAGACCAGCCTGGCCAGCATGGTGAAACCCCGTCTCTACTAAAAATAGAAAAATTAGCCAGGCCTGGTGGCAGGTGCCTGTAATCTCAGCTACTTGGGAGTCTGAGATAGGAGAATCACTTGAACCCAGGAGGCAGAGGTTGCAGTGAGCCGAGATCGCGCCATTGCACTGCAGCCTGGGCGACAAGAGCGAAACTCCATTTAAAAAAAAAAAAAAAAAATGAGGGGGGAGGTGTTGCTTTCCGATCCCAGGTTGCATTCTTTCTGCTATCTCACAGCGGTCTCTGGCTACTCTTTTTCAAGCACCTGCTACATGCCAGAAACCTTCTAATTAGTCTAATTGACTCCTCATAACTACCTTTGAGGGAATTATTACTTTTTCTGTTTTACAGATTGGGAGTCTGAAGGGTGAGAGGGTGTGCCCAAGGCCCCCAGCTAGCAGACGGCAGGGGCGGGGACTTGAACCTGGGGAGTGCTGTGCTCTCTACTGCTCCATGTGGCCTTGTTTCTAAGCCAGAGGAAGAAGATGACCCTGTGGGCTTTACTCCAACACAGTGCCTCTCCCATCTTCCTTTTCAAAGCCTCCTTGTGTATATTTTACCATTTAATGTTCCCAACACACCTGAGAGTAGAGTTCATTACTGTTGTCGGCCTGGTCACACTGGCTACCATACTGTGTGTTCATGGGCACACTGGTGTCCAGGACTTACACACAGTGCCCATGATCTTGTCTTGGTCATGCAGGGCAGGTGGACTCTGTCTGTTGAGAAAGGACTTCCAGCTACCCACAGAGATGAGGCCACTGCCCCTGGCACGACTTCTCCAGCTGTTTTTAAGTGGCAGTGAACTTCTTGAGTCCCTCAACCAAGTTCCATACTTTGCACAGCTGCCCTGAGAAGTCACTGATCATGTTTTCTCACATGCTGTGGCAGGGGTTCTGGCCATCCCCAAGTTTGTGTGATTCTAATCTGTCAATCATGGTCAAGAGGATAGATGTATTCCCATTAACTCTAGAGGAGCAAATGAAAATCTGCAACCTCAGTGTCTTTGTTAGTATATAGGTTCAGGCTGGGCACAGTGGCTCACAACTGTAATCCCAGTGCTTTGGGAGGCTGAGGCTGGAGGATCACTTGAGGCCAGGAGTTTGAGACCAGCCTAGGCAACATAGTGAGACCCCCTATCTACAAAAAAAAATTTTTTTTAATTAGCTGGGTGTGGTGGCACGCACCTGTAGTCCCAGCTACTAGGGTGGCTGAGGTGGGAGGATCACTTGAACCCAGGAGATTGAGGCTACAGTGAGCTGTGATTGCTCCACTGCACTCTAGCCTGGGCAACAGAGCGAGACCCTGTCTCTCAAAAATAGATAGATAGATAGATAGATAGATAGATAGATAGATAGATAGATAGATAGATTCAGATGCTAAAACAAAGACACCCCACCACCACCACTGAATATATACATATACACACATCCAATAAACAATCTACATATGTATTTCTTTTTCACAAAACAGTCTGTGTATATGTTCAGGGTTAATATGGCAGCTCTGGGCAATCAAGGGTCTTATTACTCTGCATCTATCTTGTTGCCCTCATCCACCTAGTCCAGAACGGTTCACTATTAGTCCAGCCAATGAAAAGCAGTGCATTGCACTCCAGCCTGGGTGACAAGAGCGAAACTCCATTAAAAAAAAAAGGCATTGCTTTCCTATCCCAGGCTGCATTCTTTCTGCTATCTCACAGTGGTCACACTGGCTACTGTGTGCACAGCTCAGAAGCTGCACACTTTCTACTTTGTCTTACATCCCACTGCCAGAACTGAGTCACATGGCAATACCTGGTTGCAAGGGTGACTGGAAAATGAAGTTTTCATATAGACAGCTAAGTGTCTTGGCCAATACTCTGTTGCTATTTATTCTAACAGAAGACAGGTAAATGGGAATTTAAGGGATTAGCAGTCTCCTCGACACCCCGATGCCAAACTACCCTTCTGTATGGACCCGTGCTGAACCTGGTCAACATTCTGCCTTTAGCCGGGAGCCTTGGACCACTGCAAAGTCCTCATCCTCCTGGCCCTGAAGACCCAGAGCTAGGGCAGCTGCTTCCAGAGTATAAACCCCTGAGTCATCAGCCCAAGTGTGTTTGGTTTGGTGTGTTTGTGTATTGTTGCGTTTGGGTTGTTCTAGAGCACAAAACCAGGTGCAGTTAACGTTCACTGCATGCCTGCCACATGCCAGGAGCTTCACAGATGTTTCCTTTCATCCTCACCCTGCCCTGGGTGACACACATTATGCCAGTTCTACAGATGAGGGACTTGTGGCTCAGAGAATCCAATCATCTGTCCAATGCCAGCAGCTGTGAGCCTCAGAGCTGGATTGGGACCCATCTCTGTGTTATTCTGAAGACTTTGCTTTTTGCCCTTTCTGGAGAATTTCCATGACTTGAGGATCCAGCACCATCCCCTTTCGTTCCTGTGTAGAAAAGATCCAAGAAAAGCTATGTCGAGAGAGTCCTGAGCCAACTATGAGCCACGCGTGAGCAGCTCCTTCCTGCCAGGCTATTCTCGCAGGAAGGGTTGCAGCGGCATGCGCACGCCTGTGTTCAGTCTTCTGCAGGAGAAAATAGGCCCGACCCAGCACCCAGCTCAGGAATCTCATCTGTAGCACACGGTGTAATAAGCTCTCATTTCTCCACAGGATCACCAAAGATGAGGCAGAGACCCCCTCCTCGCCGGGACATGACCATTGTGAGTAGACCCTTGCTACTGGGGAGTGGCCACTGACTTGAGGGCTGTGAGGGGTGTCTATAGCCCCTCACACACCCCTCGCCCTTCCAGAAATGCTCTCTTTCCTGTCCACATGACGGCCTTGTGAAGCAGGCTGTATAAATGCTAGTCCCACTCCCAGGTGGAAAGACCGAGGTGCAGGCAGGTGAAACAGTTTGCTCACGGGGCCAGAGTGCTCCTGTGACAGTTGGGCCTCGGGACCTGCTTTCTGCTCCCTGGGCCCTTCTCTTGGCCTTAGATCAGTCTTCTCAAGTCAAGCGACTTGAGGCCCAAGCTGAGATGAGACACAGATATCATCTGTGGTCCCATTCCGATAGTCTGCGCTCATACTCCATTACGTAAAATTCTCTAGGTACCTTTTTAGCCAGTACTTTGAACAATGGGTTGTTGGGTTTTGGGGTTTTTTTTATTTACTTGCGTTAGTTTTTGAGACGGGGTCTTGCTGTGTTGGGGTTGTATTTTTTAATGTCTGCCATTTACCGAGCACCTGTTGCGCGCCATGCAGTGGGCTGAGTGCCCCACGACATTAACTAACTTAATACTTGAAGCAACCCCACCAGGTAGACACTGTTATGCCCATTCCGCAGGAGAGAAAACTGAGGCTCCAGAAGGGGGTGATTTGCCCAAAGTCACTCCCACCATCAGTGTTTCCAACCCAGATAGATCTACTAACAAACGTAAGCTCCCTCCACAACCCTCACTGCCTCTTATTTCAGAGAATATTGTCTTGCTCCAAATTCTCATGATTGTACCCAAATGTCCCATGTTTCTTCCCATCGCCCTAAAGCTGATGGGCCAGTGAGGTCTCACCGAGGAGTGACAATCTGCGTGGTCCTATTTGTGTTGTCCCTTAGAATCCAACTAGGTCCCCAGCACCCCCTTGAGGGTGATTGCGTGCCCCGGGCCCTTAGTCTTCCTCTGACACAGGGTGGCAGGAGTGCGCTTAGCATTGGGGATAACCCTGTGTGTGATCGTACCAGCCTCGAGGCCTCAACCTGCCGAAGCCGCCCATCCCGCCCCAAGTGGAGGAAGAGTATTACACCATTGCCGAATTCCAGACAACCATCCCAGACGGCATCAGCTTCCAGGCGGGCCTGAAGGTCGAGGTGAGTCACCCTGGTGTTCCTTTGCCTACTTGTGATTCTTGATTCCAGGCATCACCTCCTACTTCTCCCGTCACCTCCTACTTCATTGCGTGGGCGGAGGTGGGGCCGAGATAAACAGCTTTATAGTTCACATACCATTCAGTTTACCAATTTGAAGTGTAAAATTCAGCGGCTTATGATATTCACAGGGTTGCACAACCCTCACCAATATCTAATTCCAGAACAAAAAGAAACTCCTTACCCATCAACAGTCACCCTCCATTTCCCCTCAACCTGCCAGCCCTAGGCAGCCACGAATCCACTTTCTGTCTCCATAGTTGTGCCTGTTTTAGACATTTCATGTAGATGAAATCCCACAATATGTGGTCTTGTGTGACTGGCTGTATGCCTTTCTTTACCACCTCCCACCTCCGTTCTTGCTTCTCCTCTCTCCTTTTCTTCCCACTCCCTCTGTTTCTCTACTTTGTTCCCCGGATTCTCTTCCTGCATTTCTCTTTCCTTTCCTCATGGGGTTAGAGCTTCAAGATATTTCTTTCTCATGTTTCCAAGAAAACCTGTAAGTAAGGGGATGGCAGCTAGGGCCAGGGTTTGGAAACCTTTGGCAAAGATGGTTCTTGAGACACTTTCCAAAGCAGGTGAGCCAATCACAGGTATCACCAAATTCACTCTGTCATGCATAAGAGTTGGTCAGACCCTCCCCACCTCACCTTGGGAGGCCGAGGTTTAATTTATTCATCTCTGCAACAAATAAAATACTCCTGGATCTCCTACTATGGTTGTGTGTGGCAGCTGCTTTTCTAGGCCCTGAAGAGTTGTCGTCACCCTCCTTTTTCCTTTAAAGAACACAGCTCTGGTCCCTGGCACAGAGCACTATCTGATGGCCCAGGGCAGTGCGCACCACTGATCAGTTCACTCCTGCTTACCTCTCTAGGGCCCCTCCCTTCCTTCCTGGCTATTTTCCAGGAAGGACTATAGCCTGCCTGCCTGCCCACCTTCATTCCTTCCTTCCCTCCTTCCTTCCCTTCTTCCTTCCCTTCTTCCTTCCCTCCTTTCCTTCCCTCCCTTCTTCCTTCCTCCTCCCTCCTTCCTTTGTTCTTTCCTTCCCTTCTTCCTTCCCTCCCTCCTTCTTTCCCTCTCTCTCTCCTTCCTCCCTCCTTCCTCCTTCCTCCCTTCCCTCCTTCCTTCCTTCTCTCCCTCCTTCCTTCCTTTCCTCAATCCTCCTTCCTTCCTTTCCTCAATCCTCCTTCCTTCCTTTCTCCCATCCTCCTCCTTCCTTTTCCCATACTCCAGCTTGCCAGCAGCTCCACCAGGCACAACATCTGGCCCAGGCCCTGCTGTGTACTACAGTCAAGAGGCTAGTTCTGCATCCTCTGGCCTCTGCTTCCAGAGGCATTGAAGTGTCTTGATGTCTCACTAGAAGGACAGCCTTTTCTGTTTTCACTTTGCTGTTATCTGAGTCAAGGACTAAAGGAATGAGATTTGGGGAAATTCTGAATTATGTTTTAATCCATTATAGAAAAACCTGCTCCTTCATACTCATTCATTCTATACACATGTATTGAGTGCCTGGTGTATCACAATGTAAGGGTTATCTGAGACATTATCTCCTTTTTTTTTTTTTTTTTGAGACAGAGCCTCGCTCCTCTGTTGCTGCCCAGGCTGGAGTGCAATGGCTCAATCTCAGCTCACTTCAACCTCCACCTCCCAGGTTCAAGCGATTCTCCTGCCTCAGCCTCTCGAGTAGCTGGGATTACAGGCGCCCACCATGATGCCCGGCTAATTTTTGTATTTTTAGTAGAAACAGGGTTTTGCCATGTTGGCCAGGCTGGTCTCGAACTCCTGACCTCAGGTGATCTGCCCACCTCGGCCTCCCAGAGTTCTGGGATTACAGGCGTGAGCCACTGCACCTGGCTAGATGTTGTTTTCTTATGATAGATCCATATGCTCTGTTTTTCTCTTCTCCAGTTTTGCTTCCTGGCTCATTGCAACATAATCTTAGCCTTCAAAATTCATTAATGGAACCACAGCATTCTAGCAGTAGGGCTACCAGAAACACCTTAAGTTACTTGTCTAGGCTATTTATCTTCAGGCTGTGTTATGATGATGATGATATAGGCACCTCTTCTGTGTCAGCAGATACCTTACCTCCTTGATAACTGATCTTCACAGAAGTCCCAAGAGGTCAATACCAGCAGTATGGGATTGGTTGGTTGGTTGGGATTGGTTGGTTGGTTTTTCTTTTTTTTTTTTTTTTTTTTTTCCTATCAGCATGTTTTATAGATGAGACTCAGAGGGGTTAGGTAAATTAATTGCCTCTAGTAACACAGCTAGTAAGCAATGGAGTTAGGATTTGAAACCAGGTCTGTCTGGTTTTAAAGCCCATGCTCTTTTCTTTCCCCTCATTCTTGTGATTTTTGTGTTGCTGTTGTTGTTGTTTTGTTGATGGAGTCTTGCTCTGTTTCCCAGTCTGGAGTGCAATGGTGTCATCTTCACTCACTGCAACCTCTGCCTCCCAGGTTCAGATGATTCTCTTGCCTCAGCCTCCCAAGTAGCTGGGATTACAGGCACCCGCCATCATGCCCAGCTAATTTTTTTTTGTATTTTTAGTAGAGACAAGGTTTCGCCATGTTGGCCAGGCTAGTCTCAAACTCCTGACCTCAAGTGATCCGCCCACCTAAGCCTCCCAAAGTGCTGGGATTACAGGCATGAGCCACCGCACCCGGTTTCTGATCTTGCATTTGCTTTTATTCATAGTAGCTCTTGGCTTCCCTCTAGTAAACGAAAACGCCCGTTCATCATGGTTCAGAACATACGTGTTTCAAAGCTTCTACCACAATACTTTGCAAGGAGTGTAACCTTGACAAATCTTACTGATACATCTAATATTGATTACCCTATTTTCAGTTCCTCACATACAGACTTAAGTATTAGTGTTGAATTCATGGATGTGCTGACAATGACTTGTATGCCCAGTGTGGCCTGTAGTGTTTACCAGAGCTATCAAGTGTTGATAAGATGCCGGTCATCCTCACATAAAGAGCTTACATTTATCAGTGGCCTTTCCTGGAGATTCCAGTGGGACTCATTAAGTGCTGCCGGTCAAGTGCATCCCTCTGGCTCAGTGACCTCCACTCTAATTTAATCACAGGAGCATTTACCAAGTGCACAGCATTTATCAAGTGCTGTTGTATGCATTAGCTCTTGTGGCTCCAAAAATTCTACAAGTGGGTGTTAAATTGTTTTTATCATTTTCCTTCTGTGATGTGGAATCTGAGGCACGTGGCTTGCCCCAGGCCACTCAGGCAGTAAGTGGCAGAGCCAAGACTAGAACCCAGGACTACAGGCCCAGGAGCCCAGCATTTGCGTCCTGGCGCCGATTCTGTGGCTGCCATCCCTCTCCCAGAAGGACCACAAAGTGCCCGCAGCCATCTTTGCTCCTTCTGCAGTTTCTCACCCCGGACACAGCCCTTCTTCAAGCAGCGTCTTTTTTTTTTTTTTTTTTTTTGAGACAGTCTTGCTCTGTTACCCAGGCTGGAGTGCAGTGGCACTATCTCGGCTCACTGCAACTTCTGCCTCCCAGGTTCAAGCGTTTCTCCTGCCTCAGCCTCCCGAGTAGCTGGGATTACAGGCATCTGCCACCACACCTGGCTAATTTTTCGTATTTTTAGTAGACGTAGGGTTTCACCATGTTGGCCAGGCTGGTCTCGAACTCCTGACCTCAGGTGATCCACCCGCCTTGGCCTCTCAAAGTGCTGGGATTACAAATGTGAGCCACTGCGCCCGGCCAGGGGTCTCTTTTCTGAGAGGCAAGATTAGGTGACTCTGAAGCCCACCTCCCTGCCTTTGACTCTCTCCGATCGACGGGCTTTCTACAGGACCTGCTGCGTGTTCCTCAGCTCTCCTGAGGCTCCGTTCTGCATGTGTAAAATGAGGTGACAGTTCCCAACTCACAGGGTGTCATGAGCGTTCATCAGATCTTCCAAGTCCAGAGAGAGCCTACCAGGGAATTGCAGTGTATGTCTGTGATGGCTGCCATAACAAAATACCAGACTGGGTGGTTTAAACAACTGCAGTTTATTGTCTCACAGTTTGGGAAGCCAGAAGTTCAAGATCAAGGTGTCAGCAGGTTTGGTTTCTCCTGTGTCCTCTCTCCCTGGCTTCCGTATGGACACCTTCTCGCTGTTTCTCACGTGGTCATCCCTCCGTCCCTGTGTGTTTTCTAATCTCCTCTTCTTACTTGGACATCAGTCATATTGAACTAGGGCCCATGTATTAGGCCATTCCTGCATTGCTATAAAGAAATAGCTGGCCAGGCACGGTGACTCATGCCTGTAATCCCAGCACTTTGGGAGGCCGAGGAGGGCAGATCACGAGGTCAGGAGATCGAGACCATCCTGGCTGACACGGTGAAACCCCATCTCTACTAAAAATACAAAAAAAAAAAAAATTAGTGCAAAAAAAAATTAATAAAAAAAGAAAAAGAAAAAAAAAATTAGCCGGGCATGGTGGCAGGCGCCTGTAGTCCCAGCTACTTGGGAGGCTGAGGCAAGAGAATGGCGTGAACCCAGGAGGTGGGGCTGTCAGTGAGCCAAGACAGTGCCACTGCACTCCAGCCTGGGTGACAGAGCGAGACTCCGTCTCAAAAAAAAAAAAAAGAAAAAGAAATACCTGAGACTGGGTAATTTATAAAGAAAAGAGGTTTACTTGACTCATAGTTGGGCGTGCTGTACAGAAAGCATGGTGCCAGCATCTGCTTGCCTTCTGGGGAGGCTCAGGGTTACCCATGGCCGAAGGCAAAGCAGGAGTAGGCACATCACATAGCAAGGGCAGGAGCAAGAGAGAGTGGCGAGGAGACACCACACACTTTTAAACAACCAGATCTCATGGGAACTCATAACCATGGGAAGGACACCAAGCCATTCATGAGGGATCTGCCCCCGTAACCCAAACACCTCCCACCAGGCCTCACCTCCATCATTGGGGATCACATTTCAACATGAGACTTGGGTGGGGACATACATCCAAACTCAGCCCACCTTAATGTCCCATCTTAACCTTAACCACCTCTTTAAAGGCCCTATTTCCAAGTACAGTCACATTAGGAGGTATTGGGGGTTAGGGCTTCAACATACGAATTTGTATAGGGGGACACAATTCAGCCCATGATAGCAAGCACACCTTTCACCTGTGTGAATTCAGCCACGCAGTGCTGGACAAAAAAGAGACAGAGAACAAGATCTTAAACAACATGGGTGATCCCACCCACCATTCCATCCAACAGGCGTGTATCCCACAGGGAAGTAGGGAGAAGACGAAAATCTACTCCACCAGCTCCAGGTCCCCTGTATATAAACACGAGCATCTCTTTGAGCCGAGTGTGATTCCTGTGTTCAAGATAGGTATTTTTCAGGCCAGGCACAGTGGCTCACACCTGTAATCCCAGCACTTTGGGAGGCCGAGGCAGGCAGATCACTTGAGGCCAGGAGTTTGAGACCAGCCTGGCCAACATGGTAAAACCCCATCTCTACTAAAAATACAAAAATTAGCCAGGTGTGGTTGTAATCCCAGCTACTTGGGAGACTAAGGCATGAGAATTGCATGAACCTGGGAGGCCGAGGTTGCAGTGAGCCGAGATCATGCCACTGCACTTCAGCCTGGGTGACAGAGCAAGACTGTCTCAAAAAAAAGGTAGGTATCTTTCATATGTTGTGGCCTCTATAAATACCAGATAACTTCTTCATCCGATGCTCAGCCAAAGAAGCCAGGATCAAGGGTAGCTTTGACTTCTGCCTTGTCTTTAGAATTACAGCAGACGCTGCCAGTGCCTCTGATCCACCTGAATTCACCTGCGCCTACACACAGGTCCCTGCAAGCCGACAGCTTCCCAGAAGGGGAGAGGAGTTAATACCCTGGGTAGGGAGGGGCTGGGAGTCAATAGATAAATGCATGCATCCCCAGAGGGACCCGTTCTGAGGCACTGTCTTTGTGGTCTCTCAGAGGGTCCCTGGCAGATCAAGCCCCATGGCCCCGAGCAATAACTTGCTCATAATTGGCCTCTCCCTTTCCCTTCTTTCTCTCTACTTCCTTACTTGTATTTCCTAGGACCAACTCTCAAATTGAGTACCTATACCCAAGGCCACATCTCATGGACTGCTTTAGGGGGAATCCAGTCCGGCAAGAATCTCCTCCCATGTGAGATATTCCCAGAACATGGTCACATCTCCATTGGTCCCTGTAGACCCTGTCAGAGGAGCTGCTGAGCACACAGTGACAGCTTCTAGAGCTCCAGTTGCACATGGCTTCTGCCAAACCGTTCCATCTGCTGTCCCTGGCATCGTACCCAAGTGCCTTTCTCTGTCCTCCCTTGCAGGTGATCGAGAAAAACTTGAGTGGCTGGTGGTACATTCAGATTGAAGATAAGGAAGGGTGGGCCCCGGCAACCTTCATTGACAAGTACAAGAAGACCAGCAACGCGTCGAGACCCAACTTTCTGGCTCCCCTGCCCCACGAGGTGACCCAGCTCCGGCTGGGGGAAGCAGCAGCGCCGGAGAACAACACGGGCAGCGAAGCCACGGGCCCCTCCCGGCCCCTGCCTGATGCACCGCATGGTGCCATGGACTCGGGGTTGCCATGGTCTAAAGACTGGAAGGGTAGTAAGGATGTCCTGAGGAAGGCATCTTCAGACATGTCTGCGTCAGCAGGCTACGAGGAGATCTCAGACCCCGACGTGGAGGAGAAGCCCAGCCTCCCTCCGCGGAAAGAATCCATCATCAAGTCGGAGGGGGAGCTGCTGGAGCGGGAGCGGCAGAGGACGGAGCAGCTCCGGGGCCCCGCCCCCAAGCCTCCGGGCATGATTTTGCCGATGATGCCAGCCAAACACACCCCACCAGCCCGGGACAGCAGGAGGCCAGAGCCCAAACCTGACAAAAGCAAACTGTTCCAGCTGAAAAATGACATGGGGCTGGAATGTGGCCACAAGGTCTTGGCCAAGGAAGTGAAGAAGCCCAACCTCCGGCCCATCTCCAAATCCAAAACTGACCTGCCGGAGGAGAAGCCAGATGCCACTCCCCAGAATCCCTTCTTGAAGTCCAGACCTCAGGTTAGGCCAAAACCAGCTCCTTCCCCCAAAACGGAGCCACCTCAGGGTGAAGACCAAGTCGACATCTGCAACCTCAGGAGTAAGCTCAGGCCTGCCAAGCCCCAAGACAAGTCCTTGTTGGATGGGGAGGGCCCCCAGGCTGTAGGGGGCCAAGACGTGGCCTTCAGCCGAAGCTTCCTCCCAGGAGAGGGGCCTGGCCGCGCCCAGGACAGGACGGGCAAACAGGATGGTCTCAGCCCGAAAGAGATTTCCTGCAGAGCCCCTCCGAGGCCAGCCAAGACCACAGATCCTGTGTCTAAGAGCGTGCCTGTTCCTCTCCAAGAGGCTCCCCAGCAGAGACCTGTGGTCCCACCCCGGAGACCACCTCCCCCAAAGAAAACCTCCTCGTCATCCAGGCCCCTCCCAGAGGTCAGAGGTCCACAGTGTGAAGGCCACGAAAGCAGGGCAGCTCCCACCCCAGCTCGTGCTCTCCTCGTCCCTCCAAAAGCCAAACCTTTTCTCTCCAACTCTTTGGGGGGCCAGGATGACACACAAGGCAAAGGCAGCCTGGGGCCACGGGGGACCGGCAAGATTGGAGAAAACAGGGAGAAAGCAGCTGCAGCCTCTGTCCCCAATGCCGACGGCCTGAAGGACTCTTTGTATGTGGCCGTGGCCGACTTTGAAGGAGACAAAGACACCAGCAGCTTCCAGGAGGGGACAGTGTTTGAAGTCCGGGAGAAGAACAGCAGTGGCTGGTGGTTCTGCCAGGTCCTGAGCGGAGCCCCTTCCTGGGAAGGGTGGATTCCTTCCAACTATCTCAGAAAGAAGCCATAGCCGAGACTCCCTTTCTGCCTAGAGGGCCCGCTGGTCCTTGCTGGCTTTACCCACGTATTTAATACGCCTCTTAATTTATCATTCTCCACACAGCTTCCAAGGCAGACAGACTCTGGGGTACTGTGACTTCTTGCCTCCCATGGGTGGAGAGTGAGTTTTGGACACCTCGGGCGCCCCTGGGCCTGATCCCTCCTATCACAGCAGCACTGGAGGCTCAGAACCCACAGCCTTTGTTTTCTGTCCATGTCAGCATCCCTGCCTTAAGAGAACTCCTCCTGGCCAATGGCATTGCCACCCAGCAGTGGGACCA